>NC_143130.1:175832346-176443596 GCF_059928025.1 Delphinapterus leucas
AAATGTAGTCAGATAACTTTGGAGCAATATAAAAACTCAAAAACACATCTTATCAAATTACCTTGGGCTTCATTTCTGATGCTTTAAAAAAGAAAAAAATCCAGGCAAAGAGAAGGCAAATCTTTTCGTATTCACAGGTGTAGGGCAAACTCAGAGGCAAACTGTGTCTGCTGATTTCTATTCCTTGGAGTCTATAAACGCTATTGACTGCGAAGATGAGGATAAATAAAACACATCGATCTGATCAGTGGATTGACTTGTTTTAACTTTCGAAGAAACTGCAGTGGAAGTCCTATGCAAGTCATATTTATGTACATATTAATAAGGTTCCCAAGATGGCCTTTATCTCCTTCTTTACTGTTCCAGAATCTCTAGGAGCTATCAAATCCCGAAGCCTAAAAAGACAAAAGAGGCATTTTAAGCTTCCTGGCATATCTTCTAGAATTATTTTATGTCATTTCTGAAAATTACAGCAAATTTCTAGGAGCCATAGCTCTCAATTAAGGCTTTGCTAGATTTGGAGAAGTTTTTTGCATTGTCACCTTACAGCAGAGACAGGCCCACAAAACTTGCCTTCCAACAAGTGTGAGGTTGATTCTTTCCATGCACTGAATTTAGCAACATTGCTTTTGTTAAAACGTGGCTTAATTTGCACCTTATTTCTTTCTGCAGTAATACCTGGGCTTGATACAGTGGTAGATTTCGGACTACCGGAAGCATGGAAGCTCTAGGAAATTGAGGCATCCCTGCCTGCAGGCTTTATAGCTGCAGCCTGCAAGGGGTTAAACCAAAGTCACTGTTCCTGATTCATGTATTATTTTCCTTAAAAAATACTTACCCAGCTCTCCGTATATGAAAAAGACTTACGCCCACATTGAATGTTCCTAGCTCTGTCCCTGTCATCAGAAATGATATTGAATGGCTCAGTACTAGGGGATCTGGAACTATTTCTACAGCTTTCTCACCTCATTTGGAATTTTCTTGCCTTGCTAATTTTAATTCTTTAGTTGAGTCATCAATTCAAATTTGGTAGGGATTGGCATCACCCAGTTGGTAGACTTGGTAGAAACATTGTTCACGAAGATGATCAAACGCACCAAATCCCACCCCCCCCCACATACCCAGAGATCAGAGTGGCTGTGGGGAGTGTGGTGGGTGTGTGTGTGTGTGTGTGTGTGTGTGTGTGTGTGTGTGTGTTGTACAAAAAGGGTCTCTCTGCTGCTTTCCGTCCTGTCACCAAGTCTCCAAATTGTATATCTGAAAATGCAAAACGCACACACAGACACCAGTTTGAATTCAGTGGGCTAGTGACCGTCAATCTACCCTATTTAGAGCACAGACAGGGAAGAGAAAGAGAGTTAAAATGGTTCATTTGGGGAAAGAACTGGGATTCAGAAGGGAATTTTCTGTTCCAACTCTGGCTGTCAGCGGCTGTCGTCAGACCTGGCGCTACAGTGAGGTGTCTTGGTGATAGGAAACGGAGAGGCGCCGAGGAGGGAGGCAATAATGATC
This sequence comes from Delphinapterus leucas, assembly GCF_059928025.1. Lineage (NCBI taxonomy): Eukaryota > Metazoa > Chordata > Mammalia > Artiodactyla > Monodontidae > Delphinapterus > Delphinapterus leucas. Next base: position 175,833,859 of record NC_143130.1, read on the forward strand.
ACCTTCTTAACAAGGGTTTTATGAAGCTGTGAGGATTAATTAGTTTGTATCCTTAAGCAGTTTGAGAAAGAGGAAGTTTCTGTAAATGCTAAGCTGGAGTTGTAGACATCTCTGACTCAGTTGTGAGCTCTGCGCCCCTCCCCCCTCCCCCCACCCAACAGTGTAGGCTCTGAATGCTCCTGTCTGTGCTGTGATGCTCTACAAAGGAAGTGGTGAAAAAGGGAAGCAAGGGGGAAGCACTCAATTAGGGAGGAGCAGAGGAGAGAGAGGCATGAGTCAGGCAAGCATCCCTCTGAAAGGCAAAGGCACCATTAATGAGGATGCTGCAAGGGGTCACTTACCAAAAAAATAAAACTGAAAACCGGCCAACACCTTGTTTTCAGATATGCCTTCCAGAGCTGGAAAAGACAAGGGAATCTGGGAGAGCTCATCGGCTGTTTCATAGTTTTAGAAAGACCCACAGTATGCTTTCAAGTGAATTCAACAAAGGTAGTTTGTATCCTAGAAAACACTTAAGGGCCATTCCCTCTATTCAATAGCGGAGAGTTAAGGTTGCAAACTGACAAATAAACAAGCCTCTACAACACAAAGTTTGAACTGCAGGTGCATTATTGGAGGTGGAATAATATATCTACAGTACGTGGAAGTTATCAAAGTTCTTCCATTGTGCGCATTCTAAAACACTGCATCTGCTTGAAGACACAATTTACGAGGCTCAACTTACAAGGCAGACAATTTGCTACAACAAAAGATAATTAATGCTGTAGAGGGAAGATTGAGACGCTGGATTGCTGTGCATTCTGGTATTAGTTTAAGCTGGGTCCTTTAAAAACATGATTTCAGTGTGATTTTAAGCCTTTGGAATCGTTGAAACAACAATGGCTTCTAAAATATGGATGTGGCCAATAATGTTTCCGATTTGAACTTGCAACAAAGCCCCTCTGCTTCTCTCTCTTTCTCTCTCTCTCTCTCTCTCTCTCTCTTTCTCTCTCTCTCTCTCTCTCTCTCTTTCTCTCTGTCTCTCTTTCTCTCCCATATGTGTCCTGAAATGGAACACTGCACAGGAGCAAAGACACCCACCTTTGACCTGTGTCCAATGGTCCACCATCTACACAGGGCAGATCTATGGTCGATTTTTTCACATCTGAATTTGGACTTCCAGATTCCAACCCATAGATTCATCAACTGTTGAGATTTAGCACAGGCATCTGCAGTTTCATTATTTGTATCTGATTAACAGGAACAATTAGAGAACTGAAGAGTGAGGACGCCTGTTTGGGGACCGTTTCGGTATTGTACCCAGACCACACATTCCAGCTGGGAAGGAACACAGTAATGGAGAAAGCATTAGTGGATTTAACGCTCGGCATCGTGTTTGGGGAATCGAATTGTTGATGTTTCTGGCAAGGACTCATACTCCAACAGAAATCTATCAAACACCTTAATTAACTCTGGGTACCTAAAGGCACCCAACCCAGAGGCAAGTTGGAAAGCCAGGAGAACACAAGGGCAGGAGCTGCACAAGGGTGGCCGGCGACTCCCTGAGTTCCCCCCAGGGTCCTGTGGCCTCAGTTTCAGGACCAGGATGTACGGGCCATGGTGCGAAGTTGCAACAGCCCCGACTCTCACCGCGGCGGCCATGGAATACAAGATGGAGGATGTTTGGATGGTTTGACGGGTGTCAGATAACGGGATGGGAAGAGGCCACGGTGACACGAAGCCGTTGCCGATGGTAACTGAAGTCTTTTCCTTCAGCTAACCATTCCACATGGACCTCAGCACAAATTATTGTTTTCAATTACCACCTGTGTATTCCTTCCCATGCAACTTATTGATGTAAAATTATAGCTACACAGGTATAAGTAAGTTATGCCGCGGTTGTAAAATGGAAGAAATTTTGTTGTAGCAATTATGTTCAGCAAGATGACAAAATAAATTTCCAGAGCTGTGCCTGCAGTAACCTGGGGAATTTAAACCTCATAATTTCCATTCATTTCAGATAATTTGGAGTAATTTCTATATGTAATAACTTTGTAATGAAAAACACAGCGGTACTGAAGTGATTTCGCTCAGTTGTGTTTTTTTTCTCCTATGGTATACATGGCACAAAATAAATGAAAAAAATAATATTTCCTCTTTATATGTGTGTGTGCTGAGTAATTCCTTCAGCAAAAAAATCATAAACTGATACCCAGACTAAGTCTCTGTCCACAAAATGAAAAATAAATTGAGTTAAAGAAAGTGAAAAAGTATGAAAGGCTTTGGATGTTTTATTGTGACTTTATTGAATTGTCTTATTCTCAGGTTCCTTCTGATCTCTAAGGGTTACACTTCCCAAGTAAGGGAAGGCAGGCCTGCCCCCAGATTCCCAAGGGGGGGCCGCAGGGAGACCCCCAAATCTGGAATATCCAGGCCAGATAGCGATTTCTTCCCCAGAAACTGTAAGGAAAGGCGGTCTCCTCCTGAGATCAGCCGGGTTGTTCTGAGTTGCCGCTTCTCATCAAGGTCTTTAACAGCAACTTTCTCTGCGACTGGAAATGACTTATTAGGCTGGGCAGTGGTCACGGAGGGCCTCCTTTAATTAAAGACATGTGAGGTGGCGCTGCTTCCCTGCCTGCCCCAGTGCCCTGCCCGACCTCTGACAGTGACACTCGCCACGGATGTACACAGCCCCCAAACGCCCCGTGTGATCCAGCGGAAGCTCCCGCTGCGTTGTTGGAGGGGACAAGGATTACAGCAGCTGAATTACTCCCAGTGCCGTGCAATTAGCCTCCAGGGCCCATCAAGGGTTTCCTCCAGAATGAAAAATGGAGGCTGGATCTGGTTGAGTCATCTACCCCCTAAACCCTGCCTGCCAGGAGGGAAGGCCAGACCACTCGTCAGCTCCCGAGAGGGCTGCCGACTGCCTCCTACTAGAGTTTCTCCCCCTGCCCTGCATGATCCTGCCACTGCGTGCAGCCAGGGGCGCAGACCTGGGGTCTCGGACTGTGTACCAGGTGCCCACTGGCTGGGTGGTCTGGGGAGAGGGGAGAGGGCCTTCATTCTCAGCTCAGCGACCTCCCTTGTCAGATGGGGCTCCAGAGCACCTGTGGGCTACTGGCTGAGCAGAGGTAAGTGCTGGCCCAGTCCCTGGCACGTAGCAGTCACCCCGTAAGCATCGCTGTGACTCATCCTTTCAACAATGCACACTGATGGGTGCCTGCCGTGTGCCAAGCACGCTGAGGTCCAAAGACTGCTGTGTGGTTCCTCGTTCAGACAGGCCTGAATTTGCCACACCACCCCCGCTCCGAGGACCACATGGTAAAGCAGACACAGTTACAGGACTGCAGTAGTTGTAACCTAGCCCACCAAAGGGTCTCGTGGCCATGCATTCTAAGTGCCATAGGAGCAAAGGAGTAGGAGGCAGGGGTCCTGAACAGAGTACAGAATTTTTCCCAGACCGTCAAGGCCTGCTAGGTCAGAGCGAGACTCGGGCGGTTTATCTTATCTAATCCTGGGAAGAGAAGGACCTTCATCCCCAGGAAGCCCAAGGCCACTCGTGAAGAGGCCGGGCCAGAATCACCACCAGGTTTGTCTCAGGTACAGCCGTGTCACCAGCCTCTGCCCAGATTGGACTCCCAGCCATCCTGCAAGGCAGCAGCAGGTGGCTGGAGGCACCACTGGGTGTGGAACTAAGTCAGCAAAGCAAAGTGAGTGCAGGACCGGAACCCAAGAAGAAAGAGGAAATTTAAAGAGAAGTCAGGATGGGGTTAGGAGAAGATGTTTTCTTCCACTGGGGACAGCAAGATCCAGGAAAGCACGACCATGGCTCTGAAGCCACATAATCTAGAAATGGGATGAAGGAGCAAAAATAAAGAAGGTCTGGATGTGCTGAGTCTCAGAGACGGCTCAACAGAAGAAAGGGGCTTGAAGTCCAGCCAGAGGGAGTGGGGGTAGACAGAGGGGTCTTCTGGTTAAATTTCAGAATAGACAAATACTAATATTGGTACAGACTGTTACAGAGTGCAGAGCCCGGTCGCCACCCAGACTTGAGTTTCTCCTTCCAGCAACCTTGTGAGACGTGCGGGGCGGGGCACAAGCATCTTGATCCACACCTCCGAGAGGCACAGGGGTTGAGTCCCTGCTATACCCACTGTTTGCTGGGAAGCCTCAGGAGAGCCGCTTCCCCCCAGCACCCCAGGTCCTCTTGTGTTATGTCCTAGGCTCTCAGCGGGGATTGCATCATATAATCTATGTGAAAGCCCAGATCCCGGGGCCTGACACATAGTAGGAATTTAATAAATTATAGATATTATTCTTTTCATGGAGCCTTACGCTGAGATCAAGGGGAAATTCACATCCAACCCAATCTATGGTATACACTCAAGCCTTTCATTTCAGGAGTGAAAAGAATAATTCTCCCTGTATTTCATTCATGAGCATATTTAACTAATGTTGGTGAAGTGCCTACTATGTGTCAGGGACCAGGCTAACCTCTGGGCAGACCCAGAGGTTAGCCTTGTCTTTAACGGCAAGCAGGCTATAGCACATCACTGGACTCTGAGCTCCTCAAAGCAGATGGCAGAGTCTGCCTTTTCTCCTCCACCCATGACGGGCATATAATAGGTTTTCAATGAACAAGACAGCAAGACCTCCATACAAGACTTAATAGATCGGCACGGGGGCCCTGAAAAAGCCAAGCCTGCAGAAATAAGACCGGGAAGACACCCTTTGGTGTGTACGCGGAGAGCCATCTCAGAGATGGGGACCAGAGCCTCACCATTTCCTTCTCCTAATCTCCAAATTCCCCATAGTCAACATTTATGGCTTTTATAATCAGCCACAAGAAATTTAAAAAGGTTGTGGCCACAGTACTTTGTGTTAGCAGAGAGGAGGGAGATAAACTAACCACCTATGAAAAAAAGACTGGAGGGAGATACAGAAATAATGACCACTATTGTGTTAGGATTATGGGATTAGAGTGTCTTTTTAAAAAAACTTAATTTTCCAAATCTTCTAAAATGTCGTAGAAGATTTGCCATACATTTTTGATAAAGTTTTGCAAAAGCATCACAAGAGCAGTCCCTGGGCTCTGAAGAGCTCTGTGGGCTCATCTGGCCTTAAGACGCAGTGGTCGGCAGACACTGTCCTGACACAGGGACCGTCCTGGGGTCAGGGGCCACTGCGAGACGAGGTTGGATGGGATCCTTTTTAAGAAGCTCCCTCGTTTTTTCCCTTCATTCCCTTCTGTTTGGAGGCCTCCATCACCGGAAACTGCACATCAGGTAAGACTCTCAGAAGTCCAAAGGGGCAGGTGTTAAATGCCCTCTCTCCCCACCTGCTGGGGACACCAAGGAGCTGGCATCCTTCCATTCCCCCTCTGCCATCAGCGTCAGGGAGCCACCTGGCCGGGCTCTGTGCAGGGTACGCGCTAAGTGGGGGTAGTTTTAGACACGCACGATAAAGAATGTCCTCTCGAAGCTTCCCCCTCTTTCCCACCTTCTGTCATCCCGGGAGATAATTCATTTATGCAGCTTTCACAGAAGACTGACATTTTCGACTCTTTTAGCAGAATAAATTTATAAGGTAAATTAGGGGGTGGGAGCCCTAGTGTCCTAGGCAGATTCAAACTGGTAATTACAGAGGGCCTAATTATGTATTCACCACGGAGCCTTCTGGAAGAGGGAAGGCTACAGGGTGGCTCTTGTTCCTCCTGCAGAGGACATTCTCCCCTGGAAACTTCACAGCCAGCGTGTGAGACGCTTTTTCTTCCAGCCCCGAGCCATTGCGGGGAAGTGTGCTCCCGTCAGCAACACCCAAGCCCTGGTATTTGCAGAGAAAATCCTGACCCTAGTCAGAGTGCCCAGATTTTCCCCAGCAGTTGTGAGGTCAAGTATTTTTCAGATCAAGGGGGCCTGACTTGGATAAAATAAAAGTTATTTTTTAAACCACAATTTTTTCGTTTTTTTTTTTTTAATATTTATTTATTTGGTCACTCCGGGTCTTAGTTGCGGCTAGAGGGCTCTTTCGTTGCGGCTCACCGGCTCCTTAGTTGTGGCATGCACGTGGGATCTAGTTCCCTGACGGGATCGAACCTGGGCCCCCTGCACTGGGAGCACAGAGTCCTAACCACTGCGCCACCAGGGAAGTCCTACCACAGTTTTTAAAAAATCTTGCTCTGCCACATCTTCCCGGAATTCCACTTAGAATTCTAGATCTACATCTACCAGCCTATGGTAGCAAAATTATCATCAGAGCTATCTTCCATGCTTGGCTGGGGGCTCCTTGGGAGCCGAAACTGTGTCTTTTACTTCTCCATCTCATCAGAACTCGGCTTGGGAGGCTGGCCTCTCTATAGTTGCTTAATGAACGAATGAATGGCCAGCAAAAGTGCACAATGACCCTCAGAAGGGAAGGACCCTGGTCCTCAGCAGAGCGGTGATCTGGGTAAACGGCAGCCTTTCTCACGCATCCCAGTGCACTCGATGTTCGCATGTATCCGCTCATCTTAAATGCTGAGCCCTCCTCTCTGTGGCCAGCTCTCCCTCATTTTCCAGTGCCCTCTCTGCTCCCCAGGTGTCTAATCATTCACTTGGTAAATATGGATTGTGCTCTGCTGTGGGTTGAATTGTGTCTCCCCCCCCCAAAAAAAATATGTTGAAATCCTAACCCCTGTACCTGTGAATGTAACCTTATTTGGGAAGAGTCTTTGTAGATATCATTAGTTAAGGTGACCTTACACTGGATTAGGGTGAACCCTTAATCCAATATGACTTGAGTCCTTATAAGAAAAGAAGGGGACACGCAGAGAGAAACACAGAGAGGGCAGTCATATGTCCACGGAGACAAAGACTAGCCCAGCAGCCACCTGAAACTAGAGAGGCAAGGAAGCATCCTAGGGCTTCCCTGGTGGCGCGGTGGTTGAGAGCCCACCTGCCGATGCAGGGTACACGGGTTCGTGCCCCGGTCCGGGAAGATCCCACAGGCCGCGGAGCGGCTGGGCCCGTGAGCCATGGTCGCTGAGCCTGCACGTCGGGAGCCTGTGCTCCATGACGGGAGAGGCCACAACAGTGAGAGGCCCACGTACCGCAAAAAAAAAAAAAAAAAAAGGAAGCATCCTCCCCTAGACCTTCAGAGGGGGTGTGGCCCTGCCGACACCTCGATCTCAGACTTCAGGCCTCCAGAACTGTGAGACGATAAATGTCTGTTGTTTTAAGTCTCCCAGTTCATGATGCTCTTGTTGCGGCAGCTCTAGGAAGCGGATACGCGCTCCTGCCATGTGCCAAAGCGTGAGCGAGGCACGGGAAACAGAGCTGGACCACGCAGATGAGGGCGCTGCTCTCAGGCGGCTCAGAGGCTGCAGGCCTTTTCTTGAAGGCCGTGAAACGCTGTGAGAAGCTTCCCAAGAGTTTCACATTTGCAAAGAGAATGTTGACAAGAACTGTCAGTCCTCCTTGTCACCCTAAAAAGAGCAGTGGTGACTGGACTAGAAACACCCCGATGCCAAGACGATGGCGGATCCCTCCTTCCACCCTGAAGCTCCACTCATACACCCACGCTGCCCTCTCATCCTCTCTTGGTACTTGCACAAACTTCAGACTCCAGTTATAATGGCAGAACTTGGGGAAAAGCAGAACTTCAGCGGGGAGATTCTGGGATGGGAGGGCTTCCCATCGGCCCTCAGATCACACGCCCCCAAGTAAGCTCACACCCAGCATGGATACAAGGTTGACTCTAAAATGAGCCGGCACCTCTGAAACTCTGCAGCCGCTTGAGGTGTTAGCTTGGTGTGTGGTTGGGTTTCGTTTTCATTTTGGGGTTTAATAAACAAAGAATAAAAAGCAAGAGACAACAAAGAACAGCCCACTTCGTAGTGGTGGTAGCCAACGACCATGCAGGGCTAAGGAAATGGAACTGGATAAAAGTTGGGTCCCTGGAGTTTTACTGAAAACCCCTTGGGGTGAAGTAGAAGACCCACTGCTTTCTCTTCCCCCACCCCCCTGAATCATCCAGTCAAACAAACACAGCCCTGCTCCTACATGTGCCAGAGAGGAAAGAAAACTTTTTACCTTTCTCCCCCATGGACCCTCTTAAGAAAGCTCCAGCCTGGGCAGAACTGACTCCGGATGGCTCTACCACTTTCTGGCCTGTGTGTACAGCCATTGGGGAGCCAGATGGAGAGTTCACACTTCTGAGACGTGCTGGGTTCACACCCAGATGCAGGGACGAATGGCAAGTGGATATTACTTAGCTAATGCAGGGACTCTCTTCCTACTAGGCTGTGAGGGAGTGGAGAAATGGGGATGGGCTTCCAGACATGGTCTGGAACGGACATGGTCTGTAGCCCTACTATGTGCCAGGCCTAGTACACATAGTAGGGGTACAGCTGACATCTACAGTTGAACAGTTAACACCTACTCTTCCAACACACGCACCCTGTCAGGTACATATCAGTATATCGCATTTTACAGGAGAGAAAAACCAAGTTACATAGCCAGCCCCGTGCTGCACGGCCAGAAGCAGCAGGGTTAGGATTCCAGGTGTGGTGGTGCGGGTACTGTTCATTTCTATATCCTCACATTAGGGTTAGGCAGGCTGTACTGCAGAAACAAAATAATCTCTAACAGGAAGAGTTTGACATGAGAAAGGCACACAGTTTTCCTGATGTCCTATACTTTGCATGTTAGCGGCCCTCCTGCCCCTCTAGCCACTCCAGGTGGCCTCCAGGGCCATAGCGGCTGAAGAGGGACATCAAAGAGGCCACTGGCTCTTAACTGCCACAGCCAGAAGTGACACACATCACTTCTACTCACAGCCCATTGGCCAGAGCTAGCCATGTGACCCAGCATAACTGCAAGGCAGGCTGAGAAATGTGGACCAGCACCTGGGATATTGGAAGTCTGTGCCTGTTGCCACCATATCCAGAAACAGCACTTACTTGAATAAACGGGCAAATGGGCCTTAACTGGAAATTTCTCTACCAGTCAGTTTGGGGAGCAGAAGTATGGCTCCATGACAGTAATAACATGCCTGATTGTTACATAACTGCACTTAGGAGTCTTATTCTGAGCTTTTTTTTTTTTTTCCATCTTCTGATATTTACTCATGGCACTGTTACTTTATCCATCTCTCACCAGGCTTGCCCCCATCACATGGAAGAAGTGAGGACCTTCAAGGCAACACAGAGATCTTAATCTAGAAGACTTTATTCCTCATTGTGCAACTTGCCATTGGGAGCAAACAAACCTACAGGATGTAGAGGTGACCAGTCAGCTCCTCAGAAAGAAGAGGATAATGGATGGAGCCCCTCTGGTCCAGAAATGTGTCCATTTGACATGACAGTCAAAAAGACTTTGAAACTCTGGAAGGTGTGAAGTAGGTGTGTGGGATGATGTAAAACACCCAGGCTTCACTTCAAAACCCTCAAAATAGTGTTTGATGGATGGATTTAGATCAGAGAACTTTTAGGCTGGGAGGAGTCAAGAGATGATGCTGTCCACCTACCTCAGGGGGAGTCTGAGGCTGCGGGAAGGGGCCCATGCCCAGAGGGAGAGCCCGAGCCTGGAGGGTGGGCCCCCCTGGCCCCGGCTCCCGGGCCGTGGCTGCAGCCCCAGATTCCCCAAATGCCCTTTTGATCTGTCAGTCAACAAATGTGAAATGAGCTGTTAAGAAACCACAGGACTTTGTCACCATTAGGCCTGACAAAGGCTTGGAAGAGCTCACAAATCCCAGTCACCTAGGACGACAGCTGGTGACAGGAAAATGGCGGGCGTGATGGGAACCTTCCATCGTCAGGGAAGGAAAGGGGCGACTCAACACGGGGCTTCCCTCCCTACAGGCCATCTTCTCCCAGTCTCCCCGCAGCACTGGGTGCCACCCATGCCGTGCTTGAGGTCAGACTGGCCAGACCTCACCTCAAACAAGGTGTCTCCCTTCAGGAAGGCCACCAGGCCCTCAGGACCTAAAGAGACTGACTCAGGCGGGACAAGGGTTTCGGGGGGCAGCAAAGAGCACCACCCAGGCCACGTGGCACCTCACTGAGGCCTGGCAGGGTCCCGGTCGGGATAGGGGCCTTCCCAGGGGTCTTGCCTTGGAACACAGGCCACCCAGAGGTGAGTCTCACCACTCTGCCATGTCCTCGTGGGTCGTGAGGCCCAGCACCCCTCCGAGTGGGAAATAGAACCCTCCAAACTGCCAGGGACTCATTGTCCGGATGCGTCAGAATGGACAAGCTCCCCCAGGGAACACTGAGCGCTAAAGGAATCCAGGGATGAGTGGTTTAGTCCCAGCTGGTGACGGATGGGGAAACTGAGGCCCACTGAAACCTCATCTCCAGTCGGGCCACCTCCTCCCTGCAAACCAAGCACGGCCTCCCTGCCTGAACCCGTTCCCTCTGCCTGGGGGGCTCTGGCCTGGCTCCTGCAGCAGGTGACAGGCGGCAGCTCATCATTCAGGGCCCCATCCTGGAAGCCAGTCCCCCTCAGCCCACCTTGCTTAGGCGCTCGCTCTGTCCTCCTGCTTCCGCAGCAATTAGCCCTGCTCCAGAAGCAGCAACCCCTCCCAGGCTTCAAGGGTTCTCCCTCATCCCCTCACCCAGACAGTGAGTAACTGCGGGCAGAGACCAGGGCTCACTCAACCGTGTGTTACCGGCTTCCCCCCACCCCCACAAAGGAGGCTCCCAGGGTCAATGCACGGAGCAGCGAGGGGAGAGGTAGCAGGTGAGGCAGACGATGAGGGTGCAAAGACGCTGATGGGGGGAGGGGCAGGATGCTGAGGCTGGACCAGTGAGTGACCCACGGAAGTGCTGCCCTCGCTGGGACCTGCTTCCTTACCAGAATGCAAAACCCAACGCACTGCATGATCTCAACTAAGAAAAAGAAATGTATAAAAGAAAATAGTTTATGATATTTTTAATAAAAGGAAAAGAAGGCAAGGAACCAAGACAAAAAGAAGAAAGGGAGGGTGGGATTAAAAAGGCAGGAAGAAGGAAAGAAAGAAAAAAAGAAGAGAGAGAGAAAGAATGAAGGATGGGAAGGTGGGAAGAAGGGAGAGAAGGAGAAGGAAGGGACAGGAGGGAGGGAAGGGGCCGAGAGAGGGAGGCAAAGACAGACTAGAAGATGCGCCAGGCTAATTTCACTGAACTTGATCCTCAGGAGCCCCTGGAGGGGTCTAGGCAGAAGTGGGGCACTGGAGGATTTGGTGCCACACAGGGCCCCCTGGAGTTAGCCTGGAGCAAGGGTCATGCCTCAGTTCTCCCCACGGCTCACCGCTTAGCTCAGGCAACCAGGTATAAACCACTCAACTCCCCCGCAGCAGGTCCTGAGATGGGCTAGCATGGATGCAAGACATGCTCTGAGTTGTTATCTGTGCAGCCAGCCAGGAGGCATTCTCCTCTGGCTTCTGAAAAAAAAAAAAAAAAAAAAAACCTCACTTCTTTTTTACATCATCTCAAAAAATCATTTCCTGAGCCCCTACTATGTATAAAGGCTCCTGAAGTGAAGAACAAGGTTTGCTGGGTAGGGACCAAACCGAATTCAAATCAGAGCTCTGATATTGCCTTGCAGGTGACCTTGGGCAAGATACTTCATCCCTCAGCACCTCAGTTTGCTCATCTGTAAAGTGGGAGTCATAGCAGGACCTCAGACCCCCTGAGAACTCACTGAGATAATGCAGTCAAAAGTACCAAGCTGAGCATCTGGGTATGGAAGGTTCCCGATACAAGTAAATGGGATCCAGATAAATGACCAATACCAAGCAGAATGAAGCAAGTTCTAAGGAGATGAAGATGCGGGACGTTGTGCAAAAACAAAGGCAAGGTAACTTGACTAGGCAGATCAGGGAAGGCTTCCCAGAGGTGGAGACCTCTTGCCTCCCTTTCAAGGCTCAGCCGAGCATCACTTCCTCCAGGAAGACTTCTGTGACTGCTCAGCTGGGTCAGGTCCCCCTGCAGAGCTTCCACCAGCCCTGGGCTTCATCCATCACACTGCATCCTTCCCTGGGCTGTAAATTTCTATAGATCCATTGCTGCTGCTAAACTGCCCCGGGGCAGAGGTGGTGTCTCCTTCACGCCCGAGTCCCCAGGGTCTCACATGTGTGACACATCCTAAGTACAGAGTAAATGGCTCCTATATTCCGGGCTGTAATTGAAACATGCTGTGATTTTCCCCCATCTCCCCCAGGTACCACCCCATTTCTCCAAGAAGAGAAGATTCTTGAAAGAAGTTATGTACACTTATTCAGTTGAATTACCCTCTCCCATTCCCTCTGGAAGCCACTTCATCAGGTTTGGCTCAGCCAGCTCCAGCCAGCTGCTCTTGTCAAGGTCACCACTGTCCTCCATGTTGCTAAACCCAGTGGTCAGACCCATCTACCAGACGCATCTACCAGCCTATACCAGACCCATCACCAGCCTATAGTCCAGCTGACCCCTCCCTCCTCTTCAATGGGCTCACAGGAGGCCATATGGCCCTGGTTTTCTTTAACCCCATCTCACTAGTCAGCAGTCTCTTTTCTGGCCCCTCTTCATCTCTCGACCTCTGGACATAGCACAGCCCCAGGGCTCATGCCTTGGCCTTTTTCTCAATTTACACTCACCTGTTTGGTGACACCAGCCTGTCAAGTCCTTTAAAAGCTATCTACATGCCAATGACTCCCAAATTTATATTGCCATCCCCTGAACTCTCACTCCATCTACCCAATGCCCTGCTGACCTCCTCAAGGGGTGCCTGATAATCGCCTCACCCTTAAGCCCTCCAAAACAGTCCTGAACTTCCTCCCCCAACTTACCCCTCCCACAATATTCCCTAACTGGGAAGATGGTCATAGCTCAAGCTAAAGTCCAGAGAGTCCACCCTGACCTTTCTCTTTCTTTCACACCTGACATCCAATCCATCAGTACATCTTACTAGTTCTACCTTAAAAGTCTTTCCAGACGTGACCATTTCTTACCACCTCCACTGCCACCTCCCTGGACCAAGAACCTTCTGTCTGGGCTTTCCCTCTCCATCCTTGAGTCTGTTCCCAATAGCCAGTCTGACCATTTGAAACGTAAGTCAGACCACCACAATATTCTACTCTAAACCCTCAATCACTCAGAGTAAAAGCCAAAGACCCTACAATGGCCTGGGTGGTCTTAGGTGGTCTGGGCTCCATCACCTCTCTGACCTCATCTCCATCTCCTCTCTGACCTCATCTCCATCGCTCTTCATCTCTCTTGCTCTCCACTGGCCTGCATTTTGTTCCTCAATTCACCAGGCACACGCAGGCCTCAGGGCCTTTGCACCTTCTGTTTCCTCTCTCTGCTATACCCGCCCCCTCCCCCGATACCCACGTGACGTACTCCCCTCCCTCCTTCAGGTCTCTGCTCAGTGAAGCCCTCCCGGTCCAGCCTATTTTACATTAAAACACAGACAACTTAGATGAAATTAACTAAGTTCTTGAAAAACACAACTTATCAAAACTGACATAAAAGAAACAGAAAATCTCAACAGTCATGTCTATTAAAGATTGAATCTGTAACTTAAAACTTTCCTCTCCTCCCACCTTTTTCCTTGCCTCCCCGCACCCCAACCAAAAACAAAAGCAGACCTTTAGGCCCAGAAGAATTCACTGGTGAATTTTTCCAAACATTTAAAGGAAGAAATGATACCAATTTTTCTCAAACTCTTCCAGGAAATAGAGAAAGAGGGAACACTTCCTAACTCATTTTATAAGGGCAAATAATGCTGATACTTAACACCTGACAAGGATATTACAAGAAAAGAAAATGACAGTCATGAACATAGAGGTGAAAATCCTAAACAAAGTATTAGAAAATTTAATACCACAATGTATTAAAAGGAAAATTTACATCATGACCAAGCGGGATTTATTCTAGGAATGTATGTTTGACTTACTATTCAGCAATTGATGTACTGATGTGGAATGACCTCTAGGATATAGTATAAGTTGAAAAAGCAGAAGAGTACCTATAGTACATTACATTTGGTGTAAAAGAAAGGGAGACATAAGAAAATATACATACATCTGCTCATTTGAACAACAAGGAACAGGAAAGATAAATCAGGGACTAGTAAGGCTGGTTACTGTATTAGCTTTCTAGGGCTGTCATAACACAGTACCACAGTCTGAGGGGCTCAAACAGCTGACATCTATTTCCTCACCATTCTGAAGGGTGAAGTCCAAGACCAAGATGTCAGCAGGGTTGGATTCTTCTGAGGCTTCTCTCCTTGGCTTGTAGATGGCCACCTTGCCTCAGGGTATGTCTGAGTTTTAATCTCTTTGAGAAGGACACCAGTCCTATTGGATTAGGGCCCATCCATATGACGTCATTTCAACTTAACTTACATCTTTAAAACCTCTATCTCCGGGCTTTCCTGGTGGCGCAGTGGTTGAGAGTCCGCCTGCGGATGTGGGGGACGCGGTTTCGTGCCCCGGTCCAGGAAGATCCCACATGCCGCAGAGCGGCTGGGCCCGTGAGCCATGGCCGCTGAGCCTGCGCGTCCGGAGCCTGTGCTCCGCAGCGGGAGGGGCCACAACAGTGAGGGGCCCGCGTACACACACACACAAAAAGTTCAAATAAAGTCTCTATCTCCAAATACAGTCATATTCTGTTAGGTTAGGACTTTAACATATGGATTTGTAAGGTATGCAGTTCAGTCTGTAACACTTACCTACAGGGCTTGGGTGAGAATGGGGTGGGAAGGATGGAGGGGATAGGAGATTTCTCTGACTGTAATGTTTTATATAATCTTGACCATGTTAATGTTTCACATTCTCAAAAAAGAGAGGAAAATCAGTGAGGATGAGGGAGGGGACCTAAATTAGAAGAAACAAAGTAAGAGTTGTATTTCAAACAAATAACATGACTACACTGAAGGGAGAGAACTAAGTAACTTTTGGACACAGTATTTGCATTATATGCCCTCAGACAACAGAAAAAAAAGAGTTTTAACAAATATTGAATTCTAATTAGTAGACTTCCTTTCTGCAGAGGTATGGGTTAGCAATTCTGAAACTACTCTGCACATTCTAGGATGGGACAAATAAGTGAGTATATTGTTGATAACAAGAGCCAGGCTTTCCACTTTTGAGAAGGGAGTTACAAATATGGAAAATGAATCTGAGGCATTGTTGGAAATTGGAATTATTAGCGTGAACCCGTAGTTTTTAATATACATATAGATAGCAAGATACAGAAATAAGTATAAGTGTGTCTGGATGTGTGTGTGTGTGTGTGTGTGTGTGTGTACAGAATTTCCCAGCTCTGTCTGATAACAGAGCTGAGTAGCAATGAGCATATATTAAGACTAGATCTTGGTTTATAAATACTGTTCTCCACTCAAAGGAACTAATGGCTGATTCCACTGGGTCAGGGAAAGCACAAGATGAGCTTGGAACATCTTCTTGTTACAAAAAGTAAGGAAATGTTCCAAAAAAAATGATGGAGGCAGGTCAAAAGTACAGGAGCCAGAACAAAGGGGCTTCCACTGCACCAATCTGGGACAATTCAAGCATCAAAATAAATAACGGCAACAAATAGTTATAACCTATAGAATAAAGTAAGACTCTATGAGTCCTTACTGATTCATAAATAAATGAAAAGAAAGCTTCTTCCTTACAGTAGAAAGTCAGCTAATAAAAGTAGGAGGAATGACATCATTAGAAAATCACCATTTGGTAGTATGTAGTAGCGGTAATGATAATAATAACCCATTCTAACAGTAGAATAAATGCATAGGATAAAAACCATTTTAAAACATAACTGGCCTTTGCTCTTTAAAAGTATCAGTGTCATAAAATAGGAGACTGACTGAAGAGGCATGACGAATGTGTCCAACAGATGACCTTGGATCTCCTTCTAGTATAAAGGACATTATTGCGACAATTGGTGAAATCTGAACAAGGGCTACGATTTAGATAATAGTTTTGCACCAATATCAATCTCCTGATTTTGATGACTAGACCGTGGTTATATGTATAATAAATATATATGAGAAATCCTTGTTTTTAGGTAGTACAGACCCTGAAATATTTAGAGATAAGGAGGTGTCATATCTACATCTTACTCTTGAATAATTCAGGAGAGGGAGAGAGAAGGTGAATGTAGTAAAGCATTACCATTCGAGGAGTTTGGATGAAGAAGACCTGGAGATTATTTGTGCTATTCTTACAACTTTTCTGTACATCTTAACGTTTGTTCAATAATTAGTCAATGTAGTAAATTGAATACCATTCTTGGCACTTTCCATCTCCTCCCTGTGCGTTATTTCCTTCTGTAGCAGATATCGACATACATCAATGTAGTATATTTTACTAATTTTGTTTGTTGTCTGTCTTCACTTACCAGAATATAAGCTCATGAGGGCAGAAAGTTAGATCTATTTTGTCCACTGTTGTGTCCCCAGCAACTAAAATAGTGATTGCCACAGCATTTTAACAATAAACATTTAAATAAAGCATTTGCCCAGAGTAGTGTTTAACACATATTTGTCGAATGAACTAGTGGGGGGCAGGGGGGAATGAATGTTAAGCTGGGCCTGGAGAGCAGAGTTCTTGTGGCCTCAAGATTAATATTTGAATGCAAACATTAATGGGAAGAACCTAATAGAGCATCCTCCACAGCCTGTCACTGGAACTTGCTCTGCTGTGCTGCTACCCCAACCTGGTTTTGATGAGTCCATTCCCACCCCCAACAGGAGTGAAGGCGCTCTTGGCATGGCCCCAGGAAAAATGTCTGAGACATATTTGTCCTTAGTCCCCAAGGTGAAATGGAAATAAATTCTCCAGAAGCCACCAGAACCCACCAAGATCCAATCACAAACCCAGGACTATGAGTCAAACCTCCCCAAATATTCTCTCTGAGTGTACTCACTGCTTTTCCTTGTAGGCGTGGCTGGAGGGCAAAGGAAGATCCAGAAACGCCTGCTTTATAGCACAAGTTTGGGAACAACTTGGGAAGAGGCAAAAGGTCCCAAGGAAGTTAAGAGAGCAGAAAAAAATACCCACTCCCTTCTCTCTCTCTCTCTCTCTCTCTCTCTCTCTCTCTCTCTCTCCCCCTACTCCATCCCAGAAAATTTATGATCAGCTGTCGTGCTTTAGCAATCCTAGTCAGTTTCTCATCGTAATTTCCACTCCTATTTTAGAGCAGTAGTTCTCAAATTTGTGGGATCATGAGACTCACCTGGGATACTGATTCAATAGGTCTAAGGTGGAGTCCTGGAATGTGTACTTTTAACAAGATAAAGGACCAGAATTCAAATCCAGGAATCTGCCTCAGAGCCCATGCCCTCAACCGCTATGCTATGCTCTTCTGATTCTGATAGAATCAAAAAAGTGTGCAAAAAGTAATTACGAAGATGTCCACTGCAAGATTTTCCAATATCGCAAGTACTGGAAACTAGCTAAATGTTTACCAATAAAAGAGTGATTCAGACGCAAGAGGGAAGAGATATGGGAACATATGTATATGTATAACTGATTCACTTTGTTATAAAGCAGAAACTAACACACCATTGTAAAGCAATTATACTCCAATAAAGATGTTAAAAAAAAAAAAAGTAACAGTGGAAATTTAAAAGAAAAAAAAAGAGTGATTCATTAAATTATGATACAGTGGAATTCTGCTCTCGGTTAAGATGGAGACGCTTTCAGACCAGTGTGTCTGTTAAGAACAAGTATAAAATCCAGATAAAGTTTTAAAAATTCTTTTTGAAAGCATCATGGCTATAGGCTGGGATGTAAAGCAATTCTCAACAAATTTGAAAAGACTGAAGTCATTTAAAGTTTATTCTTGAACAATGGTGGAATTAAGCCAGAAATCAATAACAAAAGAAAAACCCAAAATGTTGGAAATGAAGTAAAACTCTTCTAATAGTCAGTTGGTCAAAAATACATCGAAATAGAAATTAGAAAATATTTTAAATGAAATGATAATAAAAATATAACATATGAAAACATATTGAACTTAAACTGTGATTAAATGAAACTTAAAAGCACATATTATAAATAAAGAAAGTCTGAAACTTCATGACCTAAGTATTCGAGTTAGGAAAAATAAAAGCAAACTGAACACAAAGACAAAAATAGGAAAGAATAAAGAAAAAATAAATTAAAAAGAAAACAAGTGTATACTAAAAAAAATTAGTTCTTTGAAAAAATGATTAAAATCGATAAATATTCAGAAAAATCAGTCAAGAATCAAAGAAAGAGAAATTGAATTACCAATATAAGAAATGAAAAGAAGACATCACTACAGATCCCATATACATAGAATAACCATTTTCGAACATTTGAATTCTTAGATGAAATGTCCAAAGCCCTAGAAATGTTCAACCTTTCAAAATGGACACAAGAAGAAATAGAAAATGTGGCTAGTATATAATTACTTTAAAATTGTTTTATAATTTAAAATCTTCCCAAAAAGAGATGTCCAGGCACATACAGTTTCCCTAATGAATTCTTTCAAACATTTAAAGGAGAAGTAAAGTCAACATTACACAAACTTTTCCAGAGAACAGAAAAAGGGAGATGACTTCCCAATGAATTTTATAAGACCAGAATTATCCTGATGTCAAAATTCTGCTAAAGCATAACAAGAATGTAAAATTACAAGTCAGTTCCTCTCATGAAGATAGATGCTAAAATCCTAAACAAAATTTAAGCAAGTTGAATCAAATGATTTATAAAATCATGACCACATATGATTTATTTCAGAATTGCAAGGATGGTTTAATACTTGAAAATCAACTAATTTGATTCACTAAACTCTCAGAAAATGCAGAAAAATTATATTATCATTTGATAAAATTCAACATTCTTTTCTAATTAAAAATTTCTTAGCAAACACAGAATAGAAATAAACTTTCAGAAATTACAGCCATCTATGCAGTCACATTATTATTTCACACATTGAAATTAGTATCTTATATTTAAATTTGATTGTATTCTTTTAAAATTCCTTTTGCAATGCTTATAATTTTTTAACAATAATGTGTAGTGATAAAGGTACAATTTAATTAAAAAACTATGCTAAAAAGTAAAAAACAAGAAATGAGCTTTCATACTCTTATATAACATATAAAGAACTGACAGTTATAATCATCTTATCCTTTCTTCTTAATATAGAAAACAAGGATCCCACTACTACCATTTATATCAACATTGTTCTGAAGATTCTAGATGGTGTGATAAAGAATGAAAAATAAATAAATGATATAAGAATTGGAAAAGATGAAACAAAACTGTCATTTTCTCAAACAACACAACATATGTAAAAAATCCAAATAACCCACGCATGAACTATCAAAATTAATCAAAATTAGTTAATCAAAATTAATTAATCAAAATTAATAAGTGAAGGTAGTGAGATTGTTAGATACCAGCTGAATGTGAAAATATCATTCTTACTTCTATATAACAATGGCAAACAATCACAATATGAAATTTTGAAATGATACCACTTACACTTCTGGCTTATGGTAATGGCAGAGGGAACTGGTTTGGCAACTACTCCCAAAGATAACAATCGTAGAGTATGAGCAAAATTTATCAAAAGAAAAAGTATTTGAAGATATTGTAAAGTAATGAAAAGAAGGCAGAAATCACAGGAGACTTTTGTTATAAAAGAGGCCATTGCAGTGGGATAAACTTGCAAATATGTTGATTTTTTCCCTGATGTGACTGAGAGTGATCTCCAATCCTCACAAAACCTACGGCAGAAACCTCAGATTTCCAGGCTTGATGAGGTAGAAGTGGTATTTCAGAGATAGCAAAGTAGCTAAAAATTTAAGGGGGGTGGGGAGGTTCCTGGAAACAAGAGAGCAACAGAAAGAAAAAAGCCTAAAAAATCTGAGTGTAAACTCTACCCAAAACCCTGGATGACAGCTAACTTGTACATGCATACTGGAGAGCACAGGGAGCCCAGTGAAAAATCAGGCAAAAATAAGAGAAGAGCCTACCTTTGAAAGATAGAACTGCATTGGAAGAAATTTGAAAGTCTGCTGCATTTTTTTACTAAGGCTATTCCCCAGTATACAGAGCAGGTTGCAGAAAGCTGAATTGTTTCTGCATATAGAGGTCAGAGCTCAAGACTGGTAAAACAGCTAGAAAGTTAAGGGAGAAACCATAGGAACAAGGAAGTCAGAGAAAGAGTGAATGACAAATTGTGGGTGTAAACTGTCCAAATCTCTGGCTAACTACCAAATTATGCTGGTACACGGGAGACCCCAGGGGTCCAAACTAAAAATACAGCAGCTAGAAGCTGAAACACTGAGGATAGAAGAGATGATGTTTAAAGATTGACACCTGGCATATTATCCACCAGCTAGAACCAAAAAACAACAGTCTTTAGAAGAACATAACAGAATGTAGAATAATGTATTGTCTACAATGTCTAGTTTTCAACAAAAAATTACCAGACATGCAAATAAGCAAGAAAATATGACATGTACCCAGGGAAAAGTTAATAGAAAATGACTCCAAATGGGCAGAGAAGTTGCATTAGCAAACGAAGACTTCAAAGCAGCTATTATAAATATTTAACAGAGATGTGGAGTTTTAAAAGGATAAATAAAAATGTGATCGTAATGAATAAACAAATATGAAATTATAACAGAGACAACAAAACTATTAAAAAAAAGTTAAATGAATATTCTACTGCTGAAAAGTACAGAACTGAAATGAAAAATGGAAAATTTATTAGATGTGCTTAACAGCAGATTGAAGATGAGAGAAGGAAAAATATCACTGAATGTGAAAATAAATGACTAGAAGTTGTCCAATCCAAAGCAGTAAGAAAAAATTGAAGGAAAGGGAACATCAGAGAACTATAGAAAAATATCAAGAAGTCCAATATACATATCAACGGAGTTCAAAAGGTGAGTAGAGAAAGAAAGTTCTGAAAAAAATATTTGAAGAAATAATGTTCTAAAATTTCCCATATTTGGTGAAAAATGTTAAGTTACAGACAAAGAAGCCAAACAAACTCTAAGCAGGATAAATACAAAGAAAATGACACCTGAGAACCTCATAATCAAAAGGCTGGAAGTCAAGATGGAGAGAAATTCTTGAAAGCAGTCAAGAAAAATGGTACATTACATAGAGAGGAAAAAGGAAAAAAAATTAAATACAAAACAAAAACAGTGAAGATTAGAATGTATTGGAATTACATATTCACAGTACTCAAAGAAAAATAAAACTAGCAACCAAAAAAGCTGTCCTCCAGAAATGAAAGCAAGATAGAGACAAAAAATGAAATAGTCCAACATTACAAGAAATGCTAAAGGCAGCTGAAGGGAAATGACACCAGATGGTAATTTGTATCTATAGGAACGAATAAAGAATAAAGTGCACCAGAAATGGCCACCATGTGGATAAATTTTAGGATATATTTATTTCTTGTCTTATTGTCTTTAAAAGGCATATAATTGTTTAAAGCAAAACTAACAACACTGTATTATTGGGTTTATAATGAATATAGATGTAATATATATGATGATAGCATTAAATGTTACTGCTGTTTCAATGTTCCTCCACTTTACCTGAAATATTTCAATACAAATTCTAAGCAGATAAATTAAAGATGCCTAATGTAATCTCTAGGACAGCCCTTAAAAAACAATCCTAATATATATAGCTGTAAAGATGAATTTAAATAAAACATCAGAAAATTTGATTAACATAGAAGACAGAAAAAGAGAAATAGAAGAACAATAACAAAGAGAAGACATATGGAAAACAAATATCAATACCATAGACCTGGACTTCTCTGATGGCACAGTGGTTAAGAATCCACCTGCCAATGCAGGGGACACGGATTCAAGCCCTGCTCCAGGAAGATCCCACATGCCGAGGAGCCACTAAGCCCGTGCGCCACAACTACTGATGCTGCACTCTAGAGCCCGTGAGCCACAACTACTGAGCCCACGTGCCACAGCTACTGAATTCTGCGCTCCTAGAGCCCGTGCTCCACAGCAAGAGAAACCACTGCAATGAGAAGCCCATGCACTGCAATGAAGAGTAGCCCCCGCTCACTGCAACTACAGAAAGCCTGCACGCAGCAACGAAGACCCAACGCAGCCAAAAATAAATAAATAAATAAATCTACTTCTTAAAAAAAAAATCATAGCCCTAAAACCTACCAAATTAGTAATTAGGTTAAATATAAATGGGTCACACACTAAAATCAAAAGGGAAAGATTGTTAGACTAGATTTAAAAAGCAAAATCCAGCCAAATGCCGTCAGCAATAGATGCGCTTTAAGTGCAAAGACATAGACAGTTTGAAAGTAAAATGATGGCAAAGGTGTACCATGCAAAGAGTGAGCATAAGAAATCTGGAGTGGCTCTATTAATATTACACAAAGTAGCCTTTACAAAAAGTATTACTAAAGTGAAATTCATAATGATAAAAGAATCAATAAAGCAGAAAGATGTAAAAATTATAAATACATGTGCATTTAATAAAGCAAAAACTGATAGAACTAAAGAGAGGAAGGAAAAAATAACAATCACAGCTGGAGATTTTAAACGTATTTTTAAAGTAACTAATAGAACAACTAGAGAAAAAAAATCCACAAGGATGTGGAAGATTTAACAATACATCAAGCACAGTAACTAATTGATATTTTTAGGATAGTACACAGTGAACATCTGCAGGGTACAAATTCTTTTCAGGTGTGTATAGAATGCTCTTCAAGACAGGTCATACACTGGGCCTTAAAATAAGTCTCGATAGATGTCAAAAGGTTAAAATCTTACAGATTATATGCTCTGACTAAAACGGAATTAAATTAGTTATCAATAACAATGAGCTGCCTAGAAAAGCGCCAAGTATTTGGAAATTAAATAACACACTTCTAAATAACCCATGGATCAAAAAGGAAATTGCAATCAAAATAGAAAGTATTTTGAATTTAATGATGGTAAATATACAACATATTGAAAATGTGTGAGATAAAGTGATGCTAAAAAGGAAAGTTATAGTTTCAAATGCACATAGTAGAAAATAAGTCCTAAAATCTGTGCTGTAACCTACTATATTAAGAAGCTTTAAAAAAAAAAAGGATCAAAATAAAAGTAAGCAGAAGCAAAGAAATAATAGACAGCAGAAATCAATGAAATAAAAACTAAACAATAAAGTAAGTGAAACCAAATGTTGATTCTTTGATAAGATCAATAAAGTTGATAAACCACTAGCTAGAGTAACCAAGAAAATAATGATCAATTTCAAGAAAGAGGAGACACAACCATAGATCCCACAGACATTAAAAAGATAGCAAGGACTTCCCTGGTGACCCAGTGGTTAAGAATCTGCCAGCCAATGCAGGGGCCACAGGTTCAAGCCCTGGCCCGGGAAAGTCCCACATGCCGAGGAGCCACTAGGCCGGTGCAACACAACAACTGAAGCCCGCGCACCTGGAGCCCGTGCTCCGCAAAAAAGAGAAGCCACCGCAAAAGGAAGCCTGTGCACCGCAACGAAGTGTAGCCCCCGCTCGCTGCAACTAGAAAGAAAGCCCGCGGGCAGCAACAAAGACCCAATGCAGCCAAAAATAAATAAATACATATTTAAAAAAAAAAAAAAAAGCAGTGTTCTGCTCTCTCTGGCAGGGGAAAGAAAGTTTGATTTGCAGTGTTTGCCAAACTTCCATGCTGTAAATATTGCCACAATAACTGCTTTCAAGCTATCAAAGTGACATCACTGAATGTGAAATTAGAAAGCAATGTTCACAGTCAATTCCTGTGAGCTTTTAAGAGCTGGGTCCATGCAACAACATCCCTCACAAAAATGGACAAAAAATTTTTACCAAAATACTGTAAATAACATTATGCCAATAGATTCAACAACCTAGGTAAAATAAATTTTTGAAAGGCATGAATTATCAAAACGAACTCAAAAAGAAACAGAAAACACGTAGCCAAACAACTATTAAAGAAATTGAATTTGTAATTTTAAAATCCTCTTACACACAAAAAAAATAATGTCAGGCAAATATAACTTCACTGCTGATTTCTATCAAACATTTAAGGAATAAATAATACCAATCCCACACCAACTCTTTCAGAAAATAGAAAAGGAAGAAATACTTCCTAATTTATTTT
The DNA here is from genome assembly GCF_059928025.1 of Delphinapterus leucas. Classification (NCBI taxonomy): domain Eukaryota; kingdom Metazoa; phylum Chordata; class Mammalia; order Artiodactyla; family Monodontidae; genus Delphinapterus; species Delphinapterus leucas. Next base: position 175,857,936 of record NC_143130.1, read on the forward strand.
CTGTGGCCTTGATACCAAAATCATAACCAATTGCAATATTGCAATCAATTCTAGCAATATATAAAATGACAATACATCATAACCAAGTGGAATTTATCCCAGAAATGAAACATTGGTTTAAGCTTTGAAAATCAATCCCTGTAATTTACCATATTAATAGAATAAAGAAGAAAACTGACATGATTAACTCAATAAATGCAGAGAAAGCATTTGAAAAATTTCAACATGCATCCATGATAAAAAATTCAGCAGGGCTTCCCTGGTGGCGCAGTGGTTAAGAGTCCGCCTGCCGTTGCCGGGGACACGGGTTCGTGCCCCGGTCCGGGAAGATCCCACATACCGCGGAGCGGCTGGGCCCGTGAGCCGTGGCCGCTGAGCCTGTGCGTCCAGAGCCTGTGCTCCACAACGGGAGAGGCCACAACAGTGAGAGGCCCGCGTACCGCAAAAAAAAAAAAAAAAATTCAGCAAATTACAAGTAGAAGGAAACTTCCTCATCCTGAAAAAGGGTATCTACAAAAATAATTACAGCTAACATCATACTTGATGGTAAAAGACTGAATGTTTTCCACCTAGGGTTAGAAACAAGGCAAGAATGTTGACTAAAACTAAATGTATGCATTCCCTCTCATTCACTCCTCAACGGAAACATGAATCTGCGGACACCAAAAGGCAGGGAAAAGATTGTGCATAGCCACGTTATTCATTACAGCCCCAAACTGGAAACAACCCAAATGTCCATCAGTAGTAGAATGGATAAATAAACTGTGGTATGGTCATATAATGGAATACTGTAGATCAATGAGGAAGTAAATGAACCATTGAAATATGCAACAGTATGGATGAATCTTATGAAACCAGATACAAACACCTACATACTATATAAGTCCATACGTATGAAGCTCAAAAAGCAAGCAAAATAAGCCATGGTGATAGACGTCAGGATAGAGGGTATATTTGAGGGAAAACAATGACTTTTGGGGGGCTGATAATTTTCTATTTCTTGATATATGTGATGGTTACACAAATGGGTTGGCTTTTAAGAAATTCATTAATTTATACAGTTATGGTCTGTGTATGTTTTTGTATGTGTGTTATGCCTCAATTTTTTAAATTACTTTAAAAATTTTGGTGGATCCACACTATAAAATGGCAGGTAACCATTTTTTAATGAGGTAGCTTTCCCTACTTGTACTAATTTGAAAATCTCCTCAAGACACCTTAAGGGAAAATAACAACAACAAAAAAATCATATAGCGTGATAGTAAATTTTAGAATGGTCTATTTATTATGCATGTAAGTGCTGTGTGTGTATACACACGTACACGTACATTTTAGATGGATGGATAGATATAGAAAGATAGATATTAAATTGAAAGTTTTGAATGAAGCACAAAGATACAATAAATTTGAAATTCAAAAATGAGAGTCCCAACCGAGATGAAAATTTTCAAAGGAAATACCTAAGTCAGTGGCATATCATAGAGTATCAAGTGTGGCCCCATGAAAGTAGTCTACCCTGTGCACAGACAATTTTCTATACATAATTTTAAAACAATAACAAAACTAAGTAAGCATTGCTCTTCTTTTTATTAACACCATGCATTGGCCATTCTAAATAATGCTAGTAATAAAATATTCCTCCTGGAAAAGAAAACTCTTCAGTTGGTCTAAGTTCTAAATAATTGCTGCTATTACATTTGAGTTTTAATAATTTGTAGGCAAGTTTCAAAATTAGCACATTTTATTACTTACCCTTTATTGAATATTATATCCTACGTGGACATTAATTCAAAAAACTTCCAGTTAAATGGTTTGTACCCAATACACATGAACTCAGCTCCATGTGTGCGTTTGGAAAGTAAGTTCATAATGGTTAGGAACTGTTCAAGCTTGCAAACTGAGAAGTGTGGTGTTTTTGTTTGATGTGCAAATTTTAGCTCATAAATAAAATATTTTACTAAATTTAACTATACTTAAGGACTTCCCTGGTGGCACAGTGGTTAAGAATCCACCTTCCCATGCAGGGGACACGGGTTCAATCCCTGGTCCAGGAAGATCCCACATGCCGTGGAGCAACTAAGCCCACGTGCCAGAACTACTGAGCCTGTGCTCTAGAGCCTGCGAGCCACAATTATTGAGGCCGCATGCTGCAACTACTGAAGCCCGCACACCTAGAGCCCATGCTCTGCAACAAGAGAAGCCACTGCAATGAAAAGCCTGCACACTGCAATGAAGAGTAACCCCCACTCGACACAACTAGAGAAAGCCTGTGTGCATCAACAAAGACCCAATGCAGCCAAGAATAAATAAATACATAAATTTATTTTTTAAAATTTATTAAAAAAATATACTTAACATTGATACTTCTTTTTCTTTTTTAAACATCTTTATTGGAGTATAATTGCTTTGCAATGGTGTGTTAGTTTCTGCCTCATAACAAAGTGGATCAGCTATATTGATACTTCTTTTTAACTGTTAATTTTTTAGAAGTCAATAATGATCATTACTGATTATTGTACGATCATTTTCAGCAAAATGATCAACAAAAATGATTTTGTTCTATTGAGAAGGAAAAGTGTTAAAAAGCTTTGGCTTCGGGTATTAAATATGCCACTGACCACAAGGATACCACAGGGTTTCAATAAGAAAATGTATACAAAGGTCATAGCATTGTGCCTAGTGTATAGTAGACACTCAGCTCATGGTAGCTTTTATTAACATTCATAAGTGATTGGCCCCCATCCACCTTCCTCAACCACTTATCTATTTCCAGACTTTGAGAAGTTGAGATTCAAATTGAGATCAAAGTTTCAACCATGTGCCAAGCCCTGTAATTAGTGTTTTATAAGCATTATCTAATTTATTACTCACAAAACCCTAGGAGAACAGTTTTTTTAGCCTTAGCTAATATATTACAAAACTACAGAGCGTTTTTTCTCAAACTTACTTTCTCCAACTTATTCAGCTAATAAATGGAAGTATAATGAGCAGACCTATGTTTCTCTGATACTAATCCTGCACTCCTTCTACGTAACCATCCTGCAAGTTGTTACGCCATCATCCTCAACGCTACCATTTATGAGCATCTACTCAATATGCCCACACTTTCTTTGACATACTCCATATAAAACAATTTTTTACCCACATTTTACCGTTTTCTTAGTTCTGCTTTCCTTCATGCACCTCATACTCTTCATCTGGAATCATTTTCCATCTGCTTAAAGTATATTCTTTTTTTTTTTGCGGTACGCGGGCCTCTCACTGTTGCGGCCTCTCCCGTTGCGGAGCACAGGCTCCGGACGCGCAGGCTCCGCGGCCATGGCTCACGGGCCCAGCCGCTCCGCGGCATGTGGGATCTTCCCGGACCGGGGCACGAACCCGTGTCCCCGGCAACGGCAGGCGGACTCTCAACCACTGCGCCACCAGGGAAGCCCTAAAGTATATTCTTCAGAACTCTTTTAGTGAAGGTCTACTGGTGGCAAATTTTCTGGTTTTGTTTACCTTAAACAAAAGCTGTATTTAATCCCCATTCCTAGAATATATTTGCACTAGGTATAGACTTCTAGGTTGACTATTTTTTTCTCTGCACGTTTAAGATACCATCCACTGTGTTCTGACTTCCACTGTTTCTGTTGAGAAGTCAACGGCCAGCCTGTCCCTCCTTTATGTATTATCTGTCTTTTCTCATTAACAAAACTAAATCTGCTTCTAAAATCTTCTCTGGTTTTGGTGCCCTGCAGTTTCATTGTGTTATGTTTTCTTTTAATTTAACTTGCTTGGAATGTATTGGGCTTCTGAGAATTTTTCTTTCCTCAATTCTGGAAAGTTTTCAACAGTTATCCCTTCACACTGCTGGCTTTGCCCCATTCCCTCCCCTCTCCCCTGTGTCCCTTCATCTCCCTCTCTCTCTCCTTTTCTCTTCTTCTCTCCTTCCTTTCTGCGGCTGTGATTAGACTACATTTGGACTCTATCTTTTAGACCTCTTTACCTCTTGTTCATATTTTCCATATCTTTGTCTTTTTGAGCTAATTATCAATAATTTCCTTGTTTTTACCTTCAAATTCACTAATTCTTTTTTTATTGAAGTAGAGTTGATTTACAATGTTTCAAGTGTACAGAAAAGTGATTCAGTTTTATATATAGGTATATATACATATATTCCTTTTCAGACACTAATTCTTTCTTAAGCTTTTTCTAAACTGCTATTAAATCTGTCCATTGAGTTTTTAACTACAATTCTTAAATATTTTTTACATTTTAGGAGTTCATTTTCTAACCTACTTGCTTCCTACTCGTTTTAAATTTCCCATTTTATTTCTTAAACATATTAAACATAATTTTGTGCATTCTTTATATAATACTGATATCTGAAGTTGTTGAAAGATGTATTATGCAGAATCTCATTCTGCTCTCTCTCTCTCTCTCTCTCTCTCTCTCTCTCTCTCCCTCTCTCTCTCTCTCTCTCATTTTCTTGTCTGTCTAGTGATTTTTACATTGAAGTTGCTCATTTTCCATGGAACTCTGGAAAGTTTTTAAAAGCCTGGGATGAAAGTGGTTTCTTCTGGAGAGCAGGTTTGCTCTGTTCTGTCAGGTACCTGGAATCACTGCCAGTATGAGGCCACTTTAAGCTAAAGCCTCAGCTTGAAATTCTTTGGGATCCCAGGTTGTGTGAATTCGGGCTACAACATTCCTTGGTTACAAATTCTCAGAGGAAGCTTCATTTTCCCTCTCACCCAGCACCACAGTCCAAGACAGGCATTCTCCCGCTCAGTCTCAGTAGGGAAGGATTGATTTCTAGTTCTCTCTTACATGGTGGTGTGCCCTTCCGCACTCCTAGCTTCATACCAAACTTCGTATCTTGAGCAGGTCCTGAACTGCATCGTCTTACTCCCTTGCCTCAGGGTATACAAAATCAATTCTCAACTTCACCTGGTTCAACAAATGTCCCTGAGTCAAAAGCTAGCTTTAAGCCTCTGCTGACCTTCCTGAGTCTCTATCTTCACTTACAGCCTGGCCTGATATACCTTATTTTCTCACCAGCTCATGGATGCATTTAAGATTTTTTTCAATCCAAGATTTTTAGTTGTTTCCAGTAAGAGAATTGTCCATTTTGTCCACAGTGTTGCCTGAAATAGAAGTTCCTGGGCCTCGATGTTCCTTCAAAATTGGCTACTACCCGTGCCCCCCAGGGGTTATTGGGAAGACCAAATGAGCTAACAGTTTTTAAGATAATTAGTAAACCAATGATTCTGCTGTGAGAAACAGACAGGGTCAAACACCTCAGACAGCAATGAGGACGTACGCAGGGGCCCGCAGTCCAGGGCTCCAAGTGGATCCAACTCTAAGGAAAGGCAGTCATTCGGTGCCAATCAACCCTCAGCATCTTAGTGCCATGACACTCCGTCCCCTACAAGCAGAGACTGTGGGGATACAGGCTTCAGAGATGAGGTGGCATAGGAGCCAAACTTGAGGGGGCTTCAGATGGAGTTGATGGGGAGAGACTGGGGCAGGGCATCCCAGGCAGAGCCAACAGCATGGACAAAAGCACAGAGGCCTGCAAAGGCAAGGTGAATGCAGGGAACCGGCCCGTGAGGGCAGTGATGGCTGAGGTTAGAAAGCAAGGCTGGACATTTAGGTTGCTTCCATGTCCTGGCTATTGTAAATAGTGCTTCTATGAACATTGGGGTACATGTGAAAAGAATCTAAGAAAAAGAGTGGATATATGTATATGTATAACTGATTCACTTTGCTGTACACCTGAAACTAGCACAACATTGTAAATCAACTCTACTCTAGTAAAAATTTAAAAGAAAAAAAAAAAAAAAAAGCAAGGCTGGGCCTGTATGGTTGATGCCTGGAAGACCAGGCCAAGCAGTTCCCACTCTACCCTCAGGCACTTGCAGGTTTGCGAACAACACCATCAGGAAAACTGAGGAAGCTATCTGTTTCACTCATTAGTTTATGTCCAACACCCAGCATATTTCAGACACTCGACAAACATTTGATGAATGAATGGATGAGTGAATAAATGAATGAATGAGTGAAGCCTGTTGGCCTGGTCTCTTTAAATTGTGGCCATATAATATGTCTTTTCTAGTTTAGCCTGGATTTGTTTGGAGCTACATATGTGGATGGAATATTAAATAATTTCAATAAACATTTCCAAGCATGCATTCGGTGGTTCCGAGTGACCCAGGCTGCCGTTGGTGACACACTGACGGTCCCTGAATTCCCTTCCTGTCCTTGAAGAGCTTCTCCGGACATTCCCAGGCACCTTCCTGACAAGTTTCATCTTGTTGCTGTCTTTTTCAGCCCAGCACAGCTCCTCAGTTAGGCGTCTGGGGAACAGATCCCATCCCCTATCCACAGGGACAAGTTCACAACCAAGGCTGAGCCTGCTGGTCACCGTGATTGGTCCAGACATGGCTGTGGGATGCAAGGCCAGTTGGGCCCTTCCCCAGAGTGTCTTCTGGATAGACCCAGTGGAGAAGAGTAGTCTTTGCTCTCAGGTCACTAACTGGGAGAGCATGATTCCAGAACTGTCTGGGGCCATGCGCGCACATGGAGGCAGCAGGCAGAGAGGAACTGAGATGCTTAAAAGATGGAGAACCAGCCAGCCAGCCATGCTGCCGCAGCCCCCATCTCCAGGCGCTCTGAGGCCAGCGGTACCCTGCCCTGGAGGGTGTTTATCACATGAACTCTTTTCCACCTTAAGCCAGTTTGAGTTGGAATTCTGTCACTAGCAATCAAAAGGATTTCATCTCATTCAGAACACTGTGCATGGCGTGTTACTTTGAAGATATTTGTTTACTCATTCATTTATTTATTAAACCATTTGTTGACTAAATACAGGCAGTTTTCCACCAATTTCCTCAAGCAACTGGTAGCACAGAATTTTTCCAGATATTATGTCCACCTGCCCTTCTTCCAGGAGCTTCTGTCAGGACCTCGTGCCAGGTATGCTGGCTGTCCAGGGACACATGAGATGATGGGAAAATAAGGATAACCTGGCCACCAAGCATTGCCTGTGTGTGTGTGTGTGTGTGTGTGTGTGTGTGTGTGTTGCAAGTGTATTGTGTGTGTGCACGAGCTGCTGCTGATCTTTTCCAGGCTGATCTGGCTCTGAATCCCCACCACCACACACACACACACACACACACACACACAACTGGGTGGGGGCAGCTCACCCTGAGGAGATGCCCAGGGCTCCACCAAAGCGCAAGCTCCCTCCTCTCTAAGTTCACCCAGCAAGCAACCTCAGCAAGGTGAGCCTGTCACACCTTCCCCTCATCTTCCAAGTGAAGACACTGAGGCTCAGAGAGGTTCAGAACGTGCCCAGGATCACACAGCTCCCAGGAGATGGAGCTGGAAACCGAGCCCAAGTTTCCCAGCTCGCATCTAGGGCATTTCTGCTGGAGACTGTGAAGTCTGTGGGTGAAGACGAAGGGGGAAGACCTGGATGCAGGCAGCACCCATTCAGATACTTATTGCTGAGTACCATCAGGTAATTAGTCACCGCTCTGAGCCTCAGTTTTCACCTTTTTAGAGCATGGGAATGTGCTTGGTCCGTGCCTGGTGCATGTTAACTACTACCATTTTTACAAGATGGAAAACTAACGGGTTGGGGGTGGAGGTGCTTGAGGAAAGCGGGGCAGGCAGGACTATAAAGGGGCAGCCCGAGGGGGCTTCTTTGCCACAAGGGAAGAGCTCTGATCTTGACTGTGAGGGCGGCGGCATGAATCTACGCGTGAGATAAAATGTCACAGAATTACACCCAAAAACTAGCCCAAAAGACCAGTGCAGGCAAAAGGTGGTGCAGTCTGAGTGGGGGTTTGTAACGTAGTTCACCACATTGTGCCAACCAATCTCCTGGTGTTGCTAATGGACAGAATTTTGTCACATTTCGCCATTGGAGGAAGCTGGGTGATGGGTAAACGGGACCACTCTTCTATTTTTGCAATTTCTTGTGAGTAATTATTCCAGAATAAAAAATAATTTTTTAAGATGTATAGGCCAAAAAAACCCCACAAAACCCTCAGAGGTACAGGTGGTGCCTATGACCTTGTTGTTGTAGGTATCTTGCAATATAACTTTCACTCATCACTACTTTGAAATTACAGTAGCTGGTAGATCTACTAGTTGGCTAGATCTTGTAACTTACATGCATTCGTAAAGAAACACAGGTGTTTCTGTATCTCACATTTGCTTTTAAACATCTTGATAACTGTATTTCGGTATGATCAGTTTCCTTTGTAATCTCCTGGCTTTATATTATACGTTAAGAAAATGGGGTTCTGAGAAGGTGGTCCTTCTGCTTCCCTAGCTCCATAGCACAGAAAAGATCAGGAACCTTGCCTGGGGTGTGGAGTGTAAGCTAGCCACATGGTCCAGATGAGGAAACTAAGACCAAGGGTTTAGTGGCATCACGAGGTCTCTGATTCCCAGAGTCACTTGGAAGGAAAGTATTTCCTCCAGGAAAAGAAGAAAACTCTCCCCGTTGCCACTGGCCACCTCTGGGTGGGTGTTTACTCTGCCGGGTGGGGTCCATCTGGGTCCACTCTGGGGCCGCATGGTGGCCTTTGAGACAGAGAACAATGCCACATTGTGGCCCTGGCTTCAGATAAAAGAGAAACTTGGCCCGATTGCCCAGGCAAGAGTGACTGTCCTCTTCCTATTAATACAGGAGGGTGTGCTCCTTGCCCACACCCTCACCACTTTTCGCCGTTGACGGTTGTGTAGAATGTGATCCCACTGCCTTCTAATGGATGGTCAAAGGCCAGTGTGCCGGGCACTTTTATTGTCAGCTGCCTCAGTAATCTTTAACCTCCCACTGGCCAAAGGGCTGAAACCCAGAAAGACAAAACAAACATGGGTTGGGCACCAGAGTTGAGTGACTCAAGTGATGCAAGGCTAGAGGAAACCAGCTCATCCCCCCAACTCTCGCTGGATGCTGGTCGAGATGCTGGGGGACAAGTGCCCCAGACCCACCCACTGGGATGCCATCAACATCTCCCTTGCTGGCAGCGGGAAGCAGGACCCCTGGTTAGAGCTGTTAGCTTGTCATCACAGGTTCAGGGAAGGAGAGCAAATGCCACACTAGCCATGGTCACCCCCACCCAACCTGTGACCAAAATGTGAGGATGGCTGGACCCACTCCAGGAGCAAACACTTCTGCTGGGGTCAGTCAAGGAGGGAAAGGGGCTCAGCGGGCAGTGGCCTGTGTGTGCATCGGGGAGGCCCGCACTGACCCAGCTCCACCATTCATCTGAGCATCCTCTTGGAGCCTCAGTTTCCCCGCCTGTGAACTTGGGACACTAATATCTCCTCTCAGCATCAGCACCATCTCCTGCCATTTGCTGAGCATTTGCCACCACCAGGGACATAATTTACTTCAATTCTCACAGTTCAAGGAGTGGCCTTCACTGTCCCCATTTTGCAAACAGGAAACCAGAGTGCGGACAGGTAGACTTGCCCAATGGCGACACCGAGATCTGAACTCAAGTCTCTATGATTCCAAGGCTGTCCCCTTCCCACTCAACTGCACGTGGGGTGCCCTCTCAGCGAACATGACCCCATGCCTGGTGGCTGTCAGGTAGGAATCTTAGCTCCATTTGACAGATGAAGACGCTGAGGCTCAGTCCCTGAGTAAAGGGGGAGTGGGTTCTGCTTGAAGCCCGAGTCATTTGATTCCACGTCCTCTTACTTCCTCTCAGACTGAGGAGGGCTACCCACACCCACGGGCAACTCTTCTCATCACCATCATGAGAAGGTGTGGACGTAGACCCAGGGCCTGAATCCATTTCAAGGTGCAAAGACAGAGGCCCAGGAGTCCCTAATGGTCCCCGGTGACACCGGTGTGCCTGTCCCTATCAGTGGCCCTGCTCTCTGATCAGAGCAGTTGTCACTATGCAGGGAAAGGTCAGACAAGGAGAAAGGGATGGAATCCAACCCCCATTCCTGCCTCGGAGAGGCAGGGGCTGAGGAGGTAGGCACAGTGTTATTTGTCTGGATTGGATTCCTTAATCCCTTTGGCCACAAAGCTGGGTCCCTGCTGTGCTGGTAGAATTTCGCCCCTCTCTGGCCATCCCAGGCTGGGGCTCCAGCCAAGCCCTCACCAGCCCCACTAATAAAGTTACTTTCTGTGCCAGGGGCAGAAGGTCAGGAAAAGCCAGCAGCAGTTTGAAGAAGGTTATGGTCTTGCGATCCGCACCAGGGTGGGGCATGGGGAGGGAGAAAGATAAGAGTGGACGATAAAAAAATAGGCAGAAAGAGACAGTTGGGAGGGGGGTGCTGGCACCAGAGCGTGGCCCCCGGCAGTGCTATCTCTTTATGACCTATAAAGGGCACATAAACTGGCACAAATGCCAGCCTTATCTCCCCCTCCGGCTCTGTAAATGATCATCCAGAGGCCACCACTGGCCTCAGAAACGACAGCTGCGTTGGTCACACTGTGGGAACCGAGCCATCGGGCAAAGGGAAGCCCAGGACGCAGGGGCTCCGCTCAGCTCTGCCCTCGGGCTGGAAGGTCCTCGCCCAGGCATCCCCACTCTGGGAGCCTCAGGGCCCACGGCTGCTGAGCAACAGGGCCCTTGATGTTTCCGATGAAATGGGTTGTATCTTAGGTCAGGGCAGACCCTGCACAGGTGATGGTCCGGGTGGGACAGGGAGCTCATTCCCTTTAGATGGTGCAGGCTGTCAGGGGTCAGGCTTTGTAGTGTAAAGCATCTCTGGATGGCAAGGGTCACAGCAGGAAAAAATGTCTGTTTGTGACAGGTGCTTTGTCCATTTTTGTGAGTAACTTAGCAGCATGCGAAACGACCATAGCACACCATGAATGCACGGTAAGTGGCCAATGTTGTTACTATTCATTATAATCCGTGCATCAGGCCTATGAGATGTGCCTTCTATCTGGGGCTCAAGACAATGTGCCACGCAGGCCTCCAATCTCAGGCGGCTCCATTGACCTACACCTCCCCGCCCCCTGCAGCACTCTGGAATCCGTCATCGCTGCATTTGCACTACGGCTGAGTCCTGGCTTCCCATGGGCTGCTCCCAGCATGGCAGGGTCCTCACACCCACCTCAGAGGCTCACAGGCACGGGGCCCTCTCTTTCTAGGGTCTTTCTGAAATACCGGGAATGTCACGGATATGGAACAGGGCTTTTCCTGGTGCCCTGGCATCGGCAGCCAGGGCCCAGAGCCACCCGGAGCTTAGGTGACTGACCACTGGACATCCTCCAGGTGCCAGCACCCTCCCATCGCACAATCCATTCTCCCTCTCAGTCCTGCCCTGTGCCGTCACTTCCTGTTGGGTCCAGCCAATGGGAAGCCCCAATTGGGGATGGGAGGGCGGGCAGAGGGAGGGGCCGGGGCACTTCTTGGCTTTCTTAGATTTGTCCTAGCGTGACTGGCTCGACCAGCACTTTTGTCGGGTGCCACCACCCGCGCCTCCAGCTGGGCTCCCCACTTCCCCTTGCTGTTGGCCCCTGGGTGCAGCAATGTCCTCTTGGTTCCTTTAACCCAGCTCACACCTCTGTAAAACATCCCAAAATTACTTTCCCTCCCTACATAGGACTCTACTACCCACGGGACCTTGCTGGATGAGGACCAAAGCCCCACCCTCAGCGAGGCAGGCAGACTGGCGGCAGCCGGGTTGCCCTTGACCATCACCCCAGGCAACCACAGGAGATGACCTCCTCCCTCCCCCACCTGCCTGCCAGAGCTCCCTCTCCTGGCTGGTCATCTTTGGGGGCAATAGGTGGGCTGCCCTGCCCCGGCCGGGCCTCTCTGGGGAGACGAGAGAGAGCGAGAAAGACCAGCAGTGGCAAAGAGAAGAAGCAGAGGAGGACTGTTCGGCGTGGGGGACCATGTGAGTGTCTCCCAAAGGCCAAGAGGACAACTGAGCTAGTGATGGGGTCTGAGCTCTTGCTGCCTCCTTACCTGAGACAACTACCTGGGAGAGAGAGGATGCTGGCAGGCAGCCAGAGGCAGGGGAGGACCTGCTGCCTGGAGCTGGGCTGCGGGCAGGACAAGGTGAATATCCCTGCCAGGAAGCTGTGCCTGGCGGGGGGGGGCGGGGGGGGGGGGCGGACCCTGCACTCACCCCTCCCCCATGAGAGCCAGTGTCTGGACTGGGCTGGCCACCCAGGGGACATCAAATGTCGCATCAGATGGGAGGGCAACCCTGCTCTGGGTGTGACACTGGAGTTCTCAGCGGCACTGAATTTTGCCCAAGAGACCAAGGGGTTAAAATAGGGCAAGGGCGATGTGACACGGCCCAGACGGGGCCAGAGAGTGGAGAAAAGCAAAGCCATTTGTGCTTGGGCCCAGCCCAGCTGGAAGTGGTCCGTAAACCTATTACAGCCACATCAGGCCAGGTCCCCAGGTTTATAGAACAGGGTTTGAAAAACCTAAGAGGAAATTATCCTGACTAGTAAAGCTGGAAGTAAGACGATGACTGGGCACCCTCTGCCTGCCCCCGACACCTCCTTCCTCCCTGTGTTCTTTCCCCTCCTCTGGACGCATGTCACTGCATCCCTGTCTTGTGCTGATGCTACGGCACTAGAGGAATAGACGTCATTACCAGTGCTATTCGTGCACGGGTACAGCAGAGCGATCTACAGGACATGCTGCCTTGTGACCATGGTATAGTGCGCGGCGGGGAGAGCACCCCCTAGAGGCGAGAAGGGTTTAAACTTGAAAGTCAGAAGATGTGGGTACCGGACTGTGAGTCCTACACGCTTTAGCGCGTTTAATTCTCACAACAGCCCCAGTGCCTCCCTCACTGCGTGACCCTGAACCTCAGTTCCCTCATCTATAAAATGGGGCTCATAATACCTACATGACGGTCTTAGACTAAGGGTTAAGGGGATCGGTGTCCAGAGGGCTTTGGAAACGGAGCATCTGTGAACTTCTGTCTCCCTGATGGGCCATGTGCCCTCCGAGTGCACAGACCTGCCCTGTTTATCTTGCTACCCCAGTTCTGTGGATAAAGCCTGACATGGGGTGATGGGAACCCCTGGGAAATTATTCTACTTTTTTTCATATAGATAATTTGGGGGGCTGTGATTTTGAAGTAAAAGATCAAAACCACATTTGATCTGGAAGCCTGGTTTCGAGGCCTGGAAGCCTGCTTCTAGATCACAGCTAGAGCTGCATCTTACGGAAGGTCAGGTGACAGGGATTTGCTGCAGCGTGACAGAACAGCATGAATGAAGTCTCAGTGAATGAACAAAATTGGAATTAAGGTGAAACACTCCCCCCACACACACCCATTTTAAAGCTCATCAAGAAATCTTATGTCAGTGGTCGGGGGGTGGGCAGAGGGCTCTGTAAACTGTGTCCGGGGCACGACCTTAGCTGGTAAACCCTCCTCCAGGTGCCCTGGTCCATGTAGCCCTGGCTGGAGGGAGGTCTGCGGACCTGGAGCTCCGGGGGACCAGCCACCCCATGCGGAGAGCCAGCAGGTGCTGCGAGGACAGCAAGGTGGGTGGAAGGCCCACCTGGAGGGGCTCAAGGGGGACAGGGAACAGATGGGCTGGGAACGGTCAGTCCCAGAGGTGAGGTGTCTTCTCAGTGGCCCAGGAGCCCCCCGGGCAGCTTTGAGGTGTGGGCTGTGATGCTGTCACATGAGCCTCGGCAGAGGAAAACCCTTCCCCCAGTGCTGGGGGCTGACCTTCAGGAGTCAGAGCCTGTGGCCGCTGGCTGACCACACAGCTGGGCACCGGGCAGGGCCTTTGTGGAGGGGGTGAGAAAACGCCCTGAGCTCAGCCTGGGCTGGGCTCTCACCTCCGCCCACCCATGTGCCCCCTGCTTCCCCTTCCTCTCTGGACTGTCCTCATCTGTGGGGCCCTGACTGTCACTCTGTCTGTGCCCGTGGGAAGGCATCCAGGAGGGAGGACAGCTCGCCCAGACCAGACAGAGCTCGACAACGGGTCACCGTCCTGGCTGCATTCTGAGTACAGCCTAGGAGGCTTCCTTCTCCCCACGGCATCTCCCATGGTGATGCCCAGACCCCAGACCCCACCCCCTCTGCTGTTCCTGTCCTGCCCGCCCTGCTCAGCAGACGGGCCAGAGGACCCGAGGGTCAGACAGCGGCAGACACCTGGCTCTCCTCAGCCCTGTGCATGCTGCCGCCACGTGGCACTGCCACCAGACCACCGGTGTCGGCTGCCCACTGGCGGGTCGTCAGCAGATTGCAGGGCACAAGCCGCCACCAAGACCTGGGCACACGGCCGGCTGCCCGGGGAGCACCCGCAGCCTCAGACACACCTGGGCGCCACCAGGGCTGCTCTGCTGGACCTCGGCCTTTCATGCATCCACTCACTCACCACCGGTTTGTTGAGTGTGCTGGCGGGCATGTGCACACACACACTCGTACTTGTGTTTCACACTCACACACGCCCCATCCCCCAGGCACACTGAGAGCCTCAGGGAAGGAGAGTGAAGATTTACGGGGCCCACTGCGTGTTGTATCTGGAACCCCCCTTCTCTCTCTCCCCACTGCCCACCCCCTCCTCTCCCCTCCCCCAGCCCAGCCCTTGAGAAGGGAGGGTGTCCCCTTCCTCAGTCAGTCCTGAGACCCCCTACCCAGTTCACGTCCCACCATGAGCAGGACACGCCTCTCTGCCAGCAGCCTCCCTGTTGCCCTGGCCTGGCTACTGGGGAAGCCTCTTCGGGAATCAAGGTGGCTCCGTGTGCCTGGACACAGACCCTGGCCTCAGGCTGCTCACCTGGGTTCAAACCCTGGCCTCACCCACCTATAGCTTCCCGTGATAACCCCAAGCAAAACTCTAACACCTGTGAACCTCCATTTGGTTGTGTTTCAACATCTCAGATACATGCATAGGTGGAAACACAGCTCCATCACCCCTCCTACTCCAGCCTAATTCCAGCTAACTTCAACTGCCACTTCCTCCTGGAAGCCCTCCTTGAGCATTCCAGGCAGAGTCAGTGACTTTCCCCTCTGACCACATTGTCCTCTATCACCTCCTATCTCTGTGTCTCTCCCCACGTGCTGTGACTGCCTGAGGACAGGGGTTGCGGTGACCCAGGTGCCCACTGCTGGAGGCCACGCAGAGCCAGGCCATAGGGACGCCAGTCCCTGGAAGGCACCGGAGGGAACAGAAAGGAAACGGGAACAGCAGGCTGTGGAGGGGCGGCTGCCTCTCCCAGCAACGTGGAAGATGCTGGGCTTTCCATATGTTGCGTGCTTCTCCCCTCCTGCAGCATTCGCCAGGGAGCGAACTTTGGGTTTGGCAGCGACCCCAGGACTCCGTGTTTGTCTGTCTGTTCCTTCCAAAGCTTCAGGAAGCATCCTCCTGCCCAACGAAGTTTGGATCCTGGGGACTCTGTGAAGGGGGCTCCCCTTCCCAAGGCGGTTCTCCCTCCCAGGCACCCCCGTTTCCTGCTGGCGGGAAGGTCTGGAAAGGGTCCATCTGGCCCAAGCCAAGATCCCCTGCCCTGGCCTCTGCCTGGGAGGCTGGCTCCCTCCGAGTGGACTGCCAGCCCTGGCTTTGTCCTCTGACGTCCCAGCCCCGCTCCTCCCTGGGCGCTGGCACTGACTCTTGACTCCTGACCTCGTCCTGTGGCTGTGTCTGTACCCCCCACGAATCTTCCACCTGCTGGAGCCCTAACCCTGGCCCCTGGCCTCCAAAACCACCCTGCTGGGGTGAAGAGAGCAGGGCACAAATTGAGACGTTGAGATTTGAGGTTGGCCTGCTGGGTCACCGTGGGACCTGGGCCTCTGTATTCTCATCTGCAAAGTGGGGACAGTAGCTCTGACCCAGCAAGCGCTGTGGAGCACGCGTACCCGGCTCCATCCCTCCCACAACACTGCCTCTGTTGCCCTGTGCACACCTGTGCCCAGACTCTGGCCAGGCCCAGCCGGGACTGTCCTTTCCCCTCCTTCTCCATTACAGTGTCTCCTCCTCCAGGAAGCCCTCCTGTTGCCCAGCCTCAGAGGTGGCTCCCCCCTCAGGCCCCTCCACCTAGCATCAAGCCTGAGAACCATCAGACTCCCTGATCCTCTTCATACTCCTCCCCTCTATTCATTTCTTATCTTCCCATATCTGAAGGCAAAGAGGGGTTTGACCCACATGCCAAGCAATGCATGCAGCCTGGGTTCTCACGGGTGTCCCAGGCCTCGGGGGATTTGGGAGGCCTGACTCTTTCCCTTTCAGCTGCAAATCACTTCCCCTCTCTCAGCCTCAGTTTCCCCATCTGTACAATGGGGATGAAATGGGTGCCGCCTTCCAGAGTGCGGTGAGGACTCCTGAAGGAACACACGAGGGCTCACTGGCTACCCCGGCACAGGGCAAGTATTTCATAAATGGCAACTTAGAAAACAAGCCTCTTCCTCCTCCACCTGTCTTCCTGGAAGTCAGCCCCATTTGGTCATAAGCTCCTTGATTCCCTGTCCTGGGCCATCTGTGGTGACTTGGGCGATTCTGTTGTGTTAGTTTCAGGTGTACAGCAAAGTGATTTAGTTATACGTATACATACATCGATTCTTTTTCAGATTCTTTTCCCACTTGGGTCATTACAGGATACAGTAGGTCCTTGTTGGTTATCTATTTTAGATATAGTAGTGTGTATATGTCAATCCCAAATTCCCAATTTAGCCCTCCCCTCCCCACCTTTCCCCTTTGGTAACCATAAGTTTGTTTTCTACATCCATGCTTTTAAATGTTCCTCTCACCCCAAAATATCCTCACAGGAATACCCAGAATCATGTTGACCAAATGTCTTGGGCGCCCCATGGCCCAGGCAAATTACCACATGAAACCAGGTAGAGGAGGCCTCAGCACCAGAGAGCCTGCTTACTTAGACCCTTACACCAGGCTTTGCTGAAATGCACTTTGGCATTTTCCTCTCATTTAAGACAATATAGGAAGCTGCTGGGAAGGCTCCTGGTGAGTTGGCACCTTGAGGATTCGGGCAGCCCCATCACCCCATCTCCTCAGGCTGTACTTTGCCAGACTTAGTGAATAAAAATGCAGCATATGCCCAGTTAAATATGAATTTCAGAACACTTGAAACAACTGTTTTAGTGTAAGTATGTCCCAGGCACTACTTACACAACTTCATCTAATTTTCCTACTATTGCTTTTCCCTTATTCTGATTCCCTTGCTTCCTTCAGGTTTGGGAGATGAACAGAGAGCCTAGGTTTGGGGCCGGGTGGCCTGCCCTGCCCCGTGTTCTGCATGACTCTCCCTCAGAGTGACCCTACTGTGCGTGCAGGACCCCTGTGTGGCTTCCCACGCCCCCCGTCCTGCCAAAGGACTGTCTCTCTCTCTCTCTCTTTGATCGCTTGGTGCCAACTCCTGGATCAGAGCACGTTTACTGAGCAATGTCATCTATGTCCACAGCACAGGGCTCGTGGCTCCTGTTTCCCAGAGACCTGAGTTGCTCCAAGTCACTCCTCCCAGGGTGTCTGTGTGGGCCCCAGAGGTGCCTGAAGGTGCTTAAGCCCAGCGTGTGAAGAGCCTGAGACAGAAATGCTCGTGCCATGGCCACGCAGCCGGCAAGATGCTTCTGCTTAGGGGACAGACCTACAAACCTCAGACACCTTCAGATAGGCCTGCCAAGCCTGGGTCTGATCACCCACAAGAGTGTCTGCCCTGCGAGGTGGGAGAGCCGGGCTGCACCCCGTCTTCCACACAAAGTTACTGTGCAATCTTCAACGACCTGCTTCACCCTTCAAGCTTGTTTCTTCATCGCCAGAGTCCTGCTTCTCAATCTAAAGTCTGTTCTTCTACCCAAAATCCCGTGACTCTCTTTATAGGCAGAGCACATAAGCTGGCTGGTGTCAAGGTGAGCGGGGTAGAGAGGCTCACCCAGCCTTCAAGCTGCCCCAGAATAAACACTCATCCATTTGTTCAACAAACAGCGAAGGTTTGCTCATTGATAGAGCTTGGAACGTACTCCCCACACACTTGAAATGCTCACAAATGCTGACTTCCAGGATGCCAACTTAGTGGTGAAAATACTGGAAAAAATGGTGTGGTCTTCCAAGATCAGACGTTTGGCCAAGGCTGTCTGGCTAACGCTGAAAGGAGCTAGTTGATCTTGACATTGGCTGGAGCCCACGTTTTGCCATTTTATGTGCAGTGTGCTTCGAGGGAAAGACAGAAGAATGAGGGACGGAGGCAGAGATGCAGAGGATCGAAGGCAGAGAGATGGATGGTGATGGAGAGCGGTCTGGTCCTCCTCTGTCTCTGCCTGTACAACACAGGACACGAAGCGAATTCTTGCTGGACGGGCAGTGAATGGGTCAACCACCAACTCCCCCCACCTGCTGTGAAGTTCAACATCATCTTGTTGCTGCCGAGTCTTCCCCGCAAATGACAGATTATTATCAGCCTCCCCATAAGAACAGCTTAGAAGATCTTCAGACCCTCCGCCGTAGTAATAAAAGTCATTCAAGCCATAAAGAACCATTAAACTTCAAACTAATAAGTTATCCTACACCCAATATATTAGTCCATGTTGTATAGATGGGGAAACTGAGGCTCAGAGAGGGAAAGTGACTCGCCAGTATTGCACAGGCAGGAGGGGTGGCTGACAGAGGATCCCACCCCCACTCTGGTCACTGAACTAACTGAAGAGATCTTAAAGGCACTCTGTGGCCCCATCACAGGACCCCCTGCTCCCCAAACCACAAAGGCACCAGCTTCAACACTGCAGAAAGCAATGGCAGCATCTCGGCAGTCAGAAAAGCCCTGTCCATCTGCCCCTGCTTTGGGCCACATCGGGGCTTTTACATTTGCAGGATGGTGGGAGTCTCCACGCCAGTAATTATCAATCCTGTGGCTCCAAAAAACAAAGTCAATTTCAAAGGGACTCTGCCTCCAGTTTTTAAACAGTTGGGTAATGGAGAAACTCTACGCTGAGACCACACATACATCAAGATGGCTTCGGCGGCATCTGGAATCCAGGCTGCACGTGGAGCCCAGCTAACCCCCGCCGTCAAGCCCTAACACGCTGCCAGCATTTCCCCAGCTCTCCATGCTTGATAAAGGGACGGCCCAAGAGACAGAAGAGATGAATTCCAGGAATCTGGTCTTTCAACACCCAAGGAGCTGGAGCCCAGGGCAAGAAATTCCATCCTGCCTCTTCAAGTGGCTTCAGTGCTTCTGGGACATGACCGCGCTGTGCCTTCTCTTAATCTGTTCTCATTCACTCATCCATCCACTAAGAGGCAGTGAGCACCTACTGTGTGCCGGGCCAGGGGCCACGGGAGCCCCAGAACTGTGTAGCTGTGCTTCCCCACCCCACCCTGTGCTCAAGACCCTGTGCCCACTCTTTCAGGGCACGCATCACCCGATCATGCCCCTGCCTTTGACCTGTCTGAACCCCTCACCAGACCGTGGACACTCATGGGCAGAGACTAACGCAGAATAAGGTCTTTGCTGATGACCAAGTTAAGATGAGGTCATGAGAGTGGACCCTAATCCAATATAATTGTGTTCTTTAAAAAGGGGAAATTTGGACACTCGCACACGCACATGCACACGCACACACACGATGATGCCACGTGAAGATGAAAGCAAAAATTAGAGTGATGGGCCTACAAGCCAAGGAATGCCAAAGACCACCAGAAGCTCCGGGTGTGGCCTGGAACACATCCTGCCTCCCAGCCTCAGAAGGGACCAGCCCAGCCGACACCCTGACCCTGGACTCTGGCCTCAGGAAGTGTGGGACACACAATCCTGTTATTTAAGCTGCTCAGTGTGTGGTTCTTTGTTACGGCAGCCTTGGCAAATGATTACAGACTCTGATAGGAATTTGGTGGTAATCAGTGTGGACAGCGGTGAGACAGCCACTTGCACCCTGCTTCCCAGGAAGAAGGGTGACCCGTCTACACAGCAGACATCCTCTAACACCTGCCGTGTTTCCTGGGCCGCCCCTGCAAGGCAGACGCTGGAACCGCCCTCTACTTTGAGATGAGGATACAGGTCAGAAGCTGGCCTGCTGGGGGGAGGTGGGATCTGAAGCCAGGCCCTCTGGCTCCAGAGCCCCCATTCCTAAACAGCCTGCCCCCTGTTTGCCGGGCAGGTGTGTGTGGGTAGCCACTCTTACCAGCTGTGCTATTTAAGCAAATGACTCACCTCTCTGGGCCTCAGTCTCCCCACCTACAACATAGAGCCCCCAACACCTTCATGGGGAGGTGGTGAGGGAAGGAGCTGGGTGAGGGATGCACCCAGGACTGAGCCTGCAGAGGTGAACTCCCTGGGGAGTCAGTAGGACAAGGACACTCCACCGAGAGAGTTCTCAGACAAGGCTGAGAGTGCTCGGGGCCACCTGAGAGGGACAGAGCGGGGAGCAGACAGGTTGCGGCAGGGTCAGAGCAGCCACCTGCAGAGGTGTGGTCACCCCTGGCAGGAGGGCTGCGTTTTTCACAGACACTGCTGCCCACACCCTGAGTCTCGTTTCCGGGAGGCCTCTTTGCAAGCCCATGGGAAAGGGTCTTCCATCCCCTTGCCAGTGCTTGGCCCTGTGCCCTCTGACCTCGCCATGCTGGGCATTCCTGGTGCCCGGGCCCCTTTGGAGGACCGAAGTGCCAGTTGCCCCTCCCCCCATTCACCCCTGGACTTTGCAGCTGATGGCCATCTCCCTGGCCCCCTGGCATGTCCAGAGACAGCTTGGGAGGGTGGAAGGGGGTGGGGGGGACAAGCACAGAGGCCCCCCTTACCACCTCCCCACCCTGCTGCTTCCCACATTGAGGTCACTAACTCTTCTAGCACCTTGCCGTCCCAGCCTTAAGCCCCACTGGAAAGGAGCCCACCCCCCAGCGCTTTGGGGTGTCCTTCCGAAATACGTGTCTAGCACGGTGCACACCCACGCCGCCAGTGACTACCCAAGGCCCTCGGGAGAGAGGCCAAAGCCCCCGCCTGGCTCTCAGTCTCCGCCACCCGCCACCACCGTTGATGGGGACCCGCCAATCACGCGTGAGCTCCTGATGCCCCCAAGCACTCCTAGGACCTCCCCTCCCCCACAGCCTTTGCACCTGCGGTTTCTTCTGCCCAGGACGCTCTCCCTGTCCTCCTCCACCTGCGGAAGCCCTGCGCTTGCTTCATTCATTCAACACCCCTGGATGCTGTGCAGGCTCCCTCAGAGCCCCGGGAGGGGCTCCCACCTTCCCACCCACTCCACTCTGCACCCCATGGAGGTCAGATTGAGTTCCCTAAAATGTGTCAAAGAGCAAATGCCTCTCCTGCTCAAGAACCATCGATGGCTCCCACTGCCTTCCCCCTACCTGAGTCTGCTGCCCACCATCCCGCCGCTCCCAAGCATGCTCCAAGCTTGCTCTATGCCCTCCTTGGGGCTGGACACACCTGGGTTTCCATTTCGGTTCCCCTGTGACCTTGGATGTGTCACTTGCTCACTGAACAGCTGTCCCTCGCTGTCAATGGGAAGGTTCAACTATTTGAGTCTCTAAGCTCCCTTATGGCTCTGAGGTCATGATGCCGAAGGAAAAGCACGTTGTGAATGTCCCTTCACAGGGCACCACGCACTCGGGAAAGGGTCTCTCCAGCTGCCCGCAGCCAGCAAGCGCTGGTGATCATGAGGGGCTCATGCTCGTGACCCTGCTGTGGGACCTGCAGAAACTGCTAACCTTTGGAGTCTCCAAGAGAATTAAAATAGGAAACCGTCTCTGCCTCCCACATGGGGTAGACAGTTTTCACAGTTCACACACGGCACTTTGGCTCAGAGAACCTCGGCTGCCGTTCCAGCATTTTCAGACGTGACGACCAAGACTTTAAAATGGATAAAAAAGGAAAGGTGAGTGGTGATGCCGGCAGGATGTCTGCTCACCAGGGCCCCCACCTGTCCACCAGAACATGTCCTCTTGGTTCTGAACAGGTCCGAGGTGGGACATGCACACACACACACACACACACACACGGGTGAACATGCACACAAACGTGCTCACAAAGAAACGCATGTAAACACACAAACTCACAAACACCCACAAACCCCCACACAGCCAAACACACACATACACCCTCTCCCACCCACAGGCACGTCTGCCAACCACACACATGACAGGTGTCCTGGGTGCCCGCACCCATGCGCGTGTACACACCTCCCTCCTCGGGGTGATGTCCATTCCCCCGGACCTCCCCCTCCTGATTCCGGCCTGCCTCTAAGAGAATCTATGGGGTGACACACAAAGACACCAAGACACCCACACCCACGCACCTTCTCTGCTACCTAAGATGCACACGCAGCACGCAGATGTGCCCACGTGAACATCTCCTCAGGGTGGGTGCTCTGTGGAGAGGACGGAGCTCAGGCTTCAGGGCTCCTCGTCTGCAGGGTCCTTCGAGGGTCTGGCACAAGCGGACGGTGGGTGGGAATGGGCAGCGACAGAAACCAAGGCTGGGCGCCAGGCCAGGGCAAGGCTGTTTGGCATCCATCCCACGAGGAGAAGGAGGAATTCAGATGCCCTGCACTCAGGCACAGAGCCGGTCCTGGGCGGGCCCTGGAGGGCACTGACCCCCATCATTCTGCCAACGAAGAAACCGAAGCCCAGTGTTGGGAAAGATGCCCCCAGGCTGGCCATCTTTCCACACCCAGTGTCCTCGCCTCTGGGGCCCAGACACGGTGGCCCTTCCTCTTAGCTGCCAGCCTGGTGTTAGGAAGAACTTCAGGGCGTGACCTCGGTCCACTCGAAACGCTGTTCTCCTGGAAGTGTCATCTGTTCAGTGGACAAATCTTGATGGAGCCCTCCTCTGCGCCAGGCCCCCAGGGTATGGAAATGAAAGGCGCCATCTAGAAGCTGGAGGCCTGGGATCAGCCTGAGCGAGGGAGGCCGCAGAGCAGAGCCGGGAGTCGGGGCAGGAGAGGCAGTCAGGAGGGGGACGCTGGAGGGGACGGGACAGGAGGGCGCACAGGAGCTACAAGTGGTTTGGCAGGGCTGGAGCCCCACAGGGGTGGAGCGGGTGCTGGCACGTGGCGTCAGCTTGCCTGAGTGCAGGGTGGGCTCCTGGCACGTGCAGCAAATCTTCTGGAGCTCCTGGCTCCAAGAACCCAGAGGAGGAACTTCCCCCGGTTCCTAGCTAACAGTTTGCTTTCTGGGCAACCTTTACCATCTCCGAGTTACGTGCTCGGAGGAGATTTCAGGGTGTCACGCTGACATTTCTACTCCTCCAAGCTGCTTGTCACCTCCATGCTTTATTTCCATGCGGCATAGAAGAGGGTGGTGTCTGGCCAGCCGTGGAGCCCAAGGAGTGGGTCTGGCCTTTTCTTGGGGAACATTTGAAAGGCTCTTGGAAGAACCCCGAATGCATATGGGAGGGGGCTGCCGGGCCCACTGGAAAAGCTCCAGAGCAGGAGAGAAGAGAGTTCCAGACACCATGGGGACTTGCTGAGCCTCCAATCTAAGGAAAGCACCTCCTGGCGGGCTCCCCATGACCAAGGGGTCGAGGTGGACAGGGCTGTAAGTCTGTGAAAGGTGACTGCCTGTCAGAAGCAGTGGACTTAGGGGCCAGCGGGCAGGACCTGAGTTTTGGTCGTGGCCCCCCTCTTTCTAGCTGTGGGATGCTTGTCTGCTTGACAAGGGCTCTGAGCTTCAGTCTCGATACCTCCAAAACTGGGATAATAATAAATAGCTTCCAGGGGCCCTGTGCTCTGTAAAATGTCCACGTTTTGTAAAGTGGAAAAAACCATCTGTACATGAAGGATGATCATTTTCCTCAATGACAAACAGGTTGGAAGGATGGACCTGAATCCCTGTGTCACCACCAGAAGCAGAGCCACCCACTAAAGGAGTTTGCTTGCCCAGGGCCGATGGAGGCGGGACCCCTCCCATCTTCATGAAGCCACTGGATTTGGTGGGGGCCACGTTTGTTAGCACAGCTCAACCGTCACCCTGACTCACACATGCTCCTTTGCTGTTCACCCTCACCGGATGGTACTTCATCCTCTAAGCATCGTTTCACCTGAACTGTGAAAGGAGCAGAAACCAGCCTGGAGGGGGCTGTGGGTGGAGCCTGAGGAAACGGAGTGAACATAACAATTCTTACAAGATGTCTTCACTGGAAGGTCATGCAGAGTCGAGGCGTTTTTTAAAAAGATCTTAAGCTTATTTAAATATTGATGGGAAGGAACAAGATGTGGGGAGGGGCCAAGGTGAAGGTATAGGAGAGGGGTAATTCATTGATTGCATAAGGTCCCTGAGAAGGGAAGGAGATAAGATTTGATGCACAGGTGGAGGAATCAGCCGTATGTAGGAGAGTAGACCCGTCTCAGGGAGCTGCTATGGGTATTTAATAATATAAACCGGGCTTCCCTGGTGGTGCAGCGGTTGAGAGTCCGCCTGCCAATGCAGGGGATGCGGGTTCGTACCCCGGTCCGGGAAGATCCCACATGCCGCGGAGTGGCTGGGCCCGTGAGCCATGGCCGCTGAGCCTGCGTGTCCGGAGCCTGTGCTCCTCAACGGGAGAGGTCCGTGTACCGAAAAAAAAAAAAGTAATAATAATATAAACCATGTCAAGTCTTCAGCAAGGTGGACTGCACATAGTAAAAACTATTCTGTGTTAAATATATTATCTGAGAATGAGAATAAATGTTCATTTGGGTCAAAAGCCTTTCAGACATCTATTGAGATAATCATATATCTTTTCTTATATAACCCGATACAACTTCTTATACTAATAGATGTTCCTTAACATTAAACCATTCTTACATTCCCAGAACAAAGTCTACTGGACTTGGATGAATAATTAAGATGCTCTTGAATTTGACTTGTGAGGAGTTTATTTAGAATTTCACATCTGCTTTCTCAAGTGAGACTGGTCGATCATTTCATTTTGAGGTTACCTTTGATAGATTTTTGGTGACAAGATTATTTTAACTTTGCAAGATCATTTGGGTAAATTTTGGTCTTTTTATTGAAATACAGTTTAGTTACAGTGTTGTGTTAATTTATTGTCTACAGCAAAACGATCCAGTTTATATATATATATATATATATATATATATTTTTTTTTTATTCTTTTCCATTATGGTTTATCATAGAATATTGAATATAGTTCCCTGTGCTATATAGTAGGACTTTGTTGTTTACCCACGCTACATATAATAGTTTGCATCTGCTAACCCCAAATTCCCACTCCATCACTCTCACACACACACCCCTTGGCAACCACAAGTCTGTTCTCTATGTCTGTGAGTCTGTTTCTGTTTCATAAAAGTTCATTTATGTCATATTTTAGATTCCACATATAAATGATATCAATTTTAGTCTTTTCTATGCTTTGGAAAAGTTACTCATCTGTTCCTTAAATAACCTAAACAACTTACATATAAAACTACCTAGCCCACAACCTTCTTTTGAAAGTATTTTTATAAAACCTTCAATGTCGACTTACAATTATTAATATTTTTGAAGTTTTTGATATCTTCTCAAAATTTTTGGTAAGTTGCGGTACTCCAGATAATTGCTTATTTTCACTGAGATTTTCAAAGTATTCATATAATTATATATATTATTCTTTTTGTAAACCACCCCTCTGAAGTTCTGTCCTCTTTGTCATATTGTTTGTATTTTGTACGTTGTTATTTAATTAAAGTCACCAGATTACTGAAGTTTATTTTTTCAAATTGACTCACATTTATAGGTCAGCTCTGTTTTTTACTGCATTAAGTTTGGATTGACATATATACACTAATATGTATAAAATGGATAACTAATAAGAACCTGCTGTATAAAAAAATAAATTAAATAAAATTCAAAGAAAGAAGTTTGGCTTCATCTTTTTTGTTTTATTGGGGCTGCTTTTCCCTCCTTTCCTAATTTATGGAATTGAATGCTTAAATCATACACATTTTAGCTCTCTTTTTGGATAAATAATTCATTTAATAACTATGACTCTGCCTGGGAGAATAGCTTTATTCTTATTAGGTAGAGAGTTTTTATTTTCATTACTTTCAAAATATTCTGTAAATGTATTTTATCCCTCTATGTTCCCATTGTTATTAAAAATACTTTTTTAAAAGAAATAGTTATTTATGGTTTAATTTTGTTTTGATCAGAAAATGTGATCTGTGAAATTTATGTTTTGGGGAACACAGTAAGATTTTTACGACCTAGCATATGCTCAACCCTGGTCAATGTCCCACAGATGCTGGAAAATAAAGCGATTTCTTTACTTGTGTGTGATTTTACTTGTGTGTGAAAAGGTAGACACTTTATTGATATTATCATTCAGACAGTCTTTGCCTTTTATTAAAATATTCAACATTTACAGCCTTCTTTCTGTCATCTTATTCTATGCTTTCTGTTTCTTAGTTCCCTTATTAATTCTTTGTTTTCTATTTCTTGCTATCTATGTAAAGTGATGCTCACTTTTACCTGTCCCTGTGGAGAAGGAGGAGGGAGGGATGATGGAGGAAATATTTAGGCGTGGTCATTTGCTCACAATCTCAGGTGAGGTGACGGCTACACTGTTGCACACCTATGCCAAAATGTAAATTGTACATCTGAAATATGTGCAGTTATGTCTGTTATACCTTAATAAAGCCGTTTTTTAAAATGCCTGCCACATTGTTCCAAAAGATCTGAATACTCATTGGAGATCCACCCATGGACCTCAGGCTCCCTCCCCGGCAGTGGCCCAGCTTTGTGCAAACATTACATTTGTATGGATCTTCCTCTTTCCTACAAATGTGAAAAACCCTTCTACCGTGGCTTTTTTTCATCTAATATATTTTGGTGCAAATTTTTAGTGCCATTAGTGATCTCCTTTAAGATAATCAAATGCTTATAGGCTTATATCAAGCTTATAGGCTTATATCAAATCAGGCTTATATCAAGAACAAATGTAAGAACAACGTAATACGGCTTGACGGATCACCATGTACTTTTAGTAATTCATCCTGCTTTCCTTCCTCCCTGCCCTTCCCCAAGCCTTTGTTGTTTCAATTGGGGGTTACAGATGAAGCTTATTTAAAAAAACATTTTTTTTTATTTTATAAATTTTTTTTCATGGTTGTTTTTTTTTTTTTGCATTCTATTGTGTGGCCCAGTTTACAGCAGCATTTATACATACACTTGTATGTTTAGTTGGTTTTCATGCTTCTTTTTTTTTTTTTTTTAATTTATTTATTTGGTTGTACTGGGTCTTAGTTGCGGCATGTGGGATGTAGTTCCCTGACCAGGGATCGAACCTTGGCCCCCTGCATTGGGAGTGCAGAGTCTTAGCCACTGGACCACCAGGGAAGTTCCTGGTTTCCATGTTCTCGCCAGCCCTTTTATACTACTGGTTTCCATTCTTGAGATCTTCATTTGGACTCATCTCTCAGTTGGCTATACACTGTTGGATAATTTTTTAAGGTAACATAAGCTGTATCTCTCCCAGTCTCTGCCTATCCAAGAATATTTGCCTGTAACCTTTGCTCACGAATGACACTTGGCTGGGGACATAACTTTTGGTCCACAAATTTTTCCCCTCAAAATCCTGAAGAGAGCATTTATTTTCTTCTAGTGTTGAGTATTCAGAGGAGAAATCTGGAATGAGCCTGTTTGTTCTTTCTTTGTAGGTAACCTGTTTCTTTAATACCTCTCTGCTTAGTAAAGAATACTTGGGAAACACAAAGAAAAATAACTGATTGCCTATAATTACACCAAACATAGATAAGATTGTTAATACTTTGGTGTCTGTCTTTTTGATCTTTTTTCCCCTATATCAGATACAGGGAGTTCCCTGGTGGCCTAGTGGTTAGGATTCCGGGCTTCCACTGCTGTGGCTCGGGTTTGATCCCTGGTTAGAGAACTGAGCTCCTGCAAGCTGCACAGCACAGCTAAAAAAAAAAAAAAAAACAATCACACATACACGCCTGAACTGAGAAGAAGACCTACAGATAAAAATGTACCAGAAATGTTTGGTTGAAATTTTTCAGCCCTTTGGAAGAGAATTAGTAAGTGAATCTTCTCTGAATGCCATTTTTATTAACAGAAAATCAATTTCTCCTTGAGCTCATACACTTAATTTTAAACAAATATTTAAAGAATACCTATGGGGATGGGGGCACGTATTAATTACTAACCTGTATGTGCCGATCACATGCCTCACCATCATTACGTGTGGGGGCACCAGCATCCACTCGGGGCTGAAGGCGGAAACCTAGGGACCCCCATCTCCCGTCCCTCACACCCTCCACGTCTGACCAGTGGGAAGCCCTGTCCTGCCCAGTCGGCCTCCTTGCTGTCTCCTCCTCTCCTTTCCTGCTGCCCCTGCCCTAGTTGAGGTTGCCCCATCTCTCACAGTGACCACTTTGCTCCCAGCACGCTCACTCCAGGTGTATCACACGAATCCCAGCTCCCTGATACTTCACCAGAGCCCCTGGGTCTTTGCATTTCACATGCTCTTCCATCTTCCAGAATGTTCCTACATTCCATAACCATCTCCTCCCCATCACCTCCTCTCCGGAGTCCTAGTTATCCCCAAAGAGTATTCCTCTGCCATCCCAGTTCACCATTATTTCTATACTTTGACCAAAGACCACCTCCTCCAGGAAGTCTTCCCTGACTCCCTCTGAACTTCCCAGCACTTTCTCCATCCTTCCCAGAAATACTTGTTACCTTGGAAGATGATTTTTAAAGTTGTTTTTAATACCCTTTCCAAACCAAAACTCAGTGTGTGTGATCTTTCTGGGACAAATGTTCTCTGGTAGGGAAAAAAAAACGTTGAATGAGCTTGGAAATTTTATGGGAAGTCTAGGATAGGTGGTTGCTAGATTGTTCTTCCTCCTCTAAGACAAAATATAACAAAATAGGGCCAGACCTGCTTAACCATTCACAACCCTTTGAGCCTCAAGTTTTCCATCTGGGAAGTGGGGATAGTAATGTTGTCACTGGGAGTACTTGGTAGGAGAAAGAAGAACAGGAGATAATGGGGTTATAATGAATGAAATGGGCTTTGAAAATTACAAACTCTGTCAGTGCTAGATAATAAATCCCTTGTGATCAGCTCCACGAGTGTCTCCTCTTTTTGTCCCCTCCGTCCCCCATGTCCCTGTTATGGAACACTCAGAAAATCCCCTCCACCCGGCCTGAGAATTTCCATCATCACCATGTAACCATTTCCCCCTCTTATGGAAAACAGATGGGATTAACAGATTGTATCTATTGTCTCTTGTTCTTAAGCAAGGTACACAAGGATCTGTGTGTCCCCTTACAGAAGACAGGCAGGCTCTATCACTGCCACAGGGAAGGGAACATGTGAGGTCTGCAAATACCCTCAGAGTTCCTCTCTGTTTAGAAATCAAGCTTGCTTGGTGTATCAGTAAGGATCGTGTTCAACCACATGTGACTGAAGATCCAAAATAACAGCGACTTGAACACAAGAGAAATGTGTTTCTCTTTCACACTAAAGAGATCCAGAAGTAGGAAATACAGAACTGATATGAGGGACACAGGGCCATCAAGAACCTTGGTTCTTTCTAGCACGCTGCTCCACCTTCACTAAAGTGTGACCCTCGTGATCTAAAATGGCTGCTAGGGTTCCATCTATCACATCCATGTTCCAGACAGCAGGACAAAGGAAGCATCAAAGAAGGGCACGCTCCTAACTTTTTAAGATGAATTCCTGGAAGTCCCACAGGACACTACTGTTCATATTCCGCTTGGCCATAAATTACTCACTTAGCTACAAGGGAAGCTGGGAAACAGTCTTTGGGATGGATAGCTATGTGCGAGGTAAAAATCAAGACACTGAGATGGCCCCGTGTAAGGTTAGCTAGTAGAAGATTCCAGGGACTCCTGAAAGGAGAAAGCATGGTAAGGAACAAGAGATCTTACCAGGTGATTTTGGTTTCTTGGGTGGGGGGGTGCAGAGCTGGTTGCTGGAACACTATCCGATCAGCCACCCTGGCACAAAAAAAGAGCATCTAAAAAGCCATACCTGGGAGTCCCAGCCAATCTATGTTGGGACCATCGTTCTCTAGTGGCTGTGACGAAGGCCCGCAGCCTCAAGGGGGATTGTCTGAGTCAGATTCAGTTGTGACACAAGGACCAAAGCCTTTGCTGAGTCCCTGCCTAGAGTATTTGGATCATGACCAAAGGCGACTTTAGGAAGGGAAGCACGACCTTTCACTCCAGGACCCACAGGGATGATGAACTCTGAGTCTGATTAATTTGAGTAGTAAAAGACCTGTGTGTTCATTTTGTATCCCAAGTGCTAGATGAGAAAGACTCAGTTGTACTTGGAAGTGTGGAACTTGGTCTCAGTGTTCGTGGGACCTGAGCTCCTTTTTTGCTGGGGAATCCTCACGTATAAAAGCAGGAGGGTGTGATGGGGGAAACTGGGACAGATTTCGCGTGTGCCTCCATTAGCCTCACACTTTCGTCTTAGACAAACAGAGAGCCGGTGCCGTAAAGTACGGAGCCCAGAAGGGCACTTACAGGTCACGTGCGCACACACACACTCACACACACACAGCCTTCCTTCTCAGATGAGGAACAAAGCCAGAGAGGGAAAGACCTGGCCAAGGTGGCCCAGGATGGAATCCGTTGTCAGGAGGTAACCCAAGAGGGAGGTAACCATGAGAAGACTGCCCAAAAGCCACGAATGTGGGGAGATTAACTGACTGCCATTTGACCTGGAAGGTGGCGGAGGTAATTCTTCCCGGAGGCAGATAAGCCAGTCCCTAAGGAAGCGGGGCCCATCGAGGGACTCTCTGATGACCATCACGCCACGGGGCTTGCTCCAACCCCTGGAGCCCGTTCAGAATTCAGCAGCAAATGGGAAAATCTGCAGAGATGCAGACATGGCCACCCAGCTTCCCAAGCAGAGGGGCGTGACCAAGTGGGACCACATGTGACTATGGGGCAAATCAATCGGTGCTGAAAAAGTGCCAAGTCAGGTGCCCCAAAGTCCTCCATGTCTGCCCTGAAGGGCCAGACATGCAGCTGGACATGTGCACTGATGGGAAGGACCCTGCCCTGGCATCCAAGGACCTGCCCTGGACACCTGAGGAATCTTAGGCAGGTCTTACAATGTCCCTGAGACTCTGCCCTCATCCACGAACCGGGGCCTCTGGACTTCCTGATCTCCAAGTCCCATCGCAGCTCTGTGAGTTCTGCTCTCTGCAGGGAGGTCGGTGGAGAGAGACCTAAGCCTACCAGGGGAAGGAAGGATGTGGCAGGGAGGCAGGAGGGAAGCATCCAGCCATCTGTGTGTCTGAACCTAGATTTCAGTCTCCGCGTAGCCATTACTCCTCTGTGCCTCTTTCCTCCCTGCCCTCTACATCACTGGATAATTGTGAGGATAGAAGCATAATGCTTTGCCAGCTGTCAGACACTAAAGTGCCACGCACAGGTGGGCATTTTTCAATTTGTATTTTTAGTTAATTGGATGGAGAATCAAGAGATGCCTGTCTTGCAGTCTTGGGTGAGGCCCTTCTTTCTGGCCTCCGTTCCTCGTTGCTCCAGTGAGAGGCTGGTCCACTGGAAGAGCCCAAAGGCTCCTGCGCTCATGTATCATCTCCTCTGTGAACCAGGTACTGTCTCACCTGAGCCTCAAACACCTGAGGAGGTAGATGGGGTTAGCGCTGGACTCCTACGTGCTCGGACTCCAAAGCCTGCGCTGAGCATAGTGCTGGGCTGATGTGGCCCACTTCCCATCTCCAGTCCTGCAGGGGCGGTGGGAGAGGGCGTGCTTGTATTCCAGTATTTAGGACTGCCCACTACGTTATTACATTTGTGTTTTATTTGTCTCTAAGCGCCACATTGATGAGTAAACCTCCGTCTTGTGTATCCTGGCTTTAGTTCGTTTAGGTGTCCATCTTGGCTTGCTTGCATTGCAAGCCATTTCAGGTGGATGGAAAGGAGCGAATCCTATGCTATCTGCCCATCTTGACTACATCCCCCTATTCAGGCAGCGTATTTTTTTTAACCCCTGAGGGCTATCCTCTAGGGGTATAGAGCAAACAAAGACTTCGTAAAATACTGTGGAATTTTGCCAGGGTTTCAAACATCTGGAACTGCCACATGGTATTTGTTGGGGTTCTAGGCAATGTCTTGGGTAACGTTTGTGGGGGTCCCAGAAATCCTGATGGAGTTCCAGGAGGGCTGGTGGAGGACCACCGGTCATTTCACAAGTTGGGGGAGAGATCCCACAGGCTGGGAACTGGGTTGGAAAGCCACGAAGATCAAGTTTAAGAACGGGGTAGATGCAAAGGGCTCGGCATGCCAAGATTCAGAGTTGGCCAAGCCCAGGCCAGATACCCAAGGAAGAGCAGAATCGGTCCACGCGAAGGATCTAAGAGGAGGGAGGGCCTGCATGAGAGCCTTTCTAAAAGACAATGAAGAAAGAGGTCCTGCCTTTGGGCTCTAACAGGCCTGGCCAGAGAAGCCAGGTCCCACCTTCCAGGTGGGCACAGTTGGGCAGAAGTCCCCAAAGGGGATCAGAGACCATGACAGGGAGTGACATTTAGAAGATGTACGTGGATCTGGAAGGTTAAGTTCATAAAAGGGAAAACATGTTTTAGTATACCCCTGAACCATGAATCTCCTAATACTATCCTTTTATGCTTATTCTTTCAACTCCCAAACCCCCTGTGATTCAGGGACCCACCACTCCACTCCTTCTGCCTCTTTCTGCCCCAGGACTCAGCCCTGTGCACAGAGGCCTCACGTATCAGGCTGGCTGGCATCACCAAGACCCCCATGACAGTAATCGTGGAACCAGAACGTTATTCCATATTCCAAAGGTATGAATGGAAGTTCAGTTGAACCCATGTTTCCAGCCTCACCAACAAACTAAAAGAGCACATGACTTTGCTTTAGGGGACCTCCATCAGCCTGGCTACGTCAGCACCCATTAGCAGTTTTACGCATCTTTGGTTAAAAACCCCGAGAGCAAATCAAATATCACCTTAACATTTTATTGTGTTCAGTAGACATTTTTTTCCCGAAACATGGGTTTCCTGGTATGGTTGGGGTAAGTTAAGCCAAAAGGAAACCACTGGCCTTTGTCTGTGGCCTAACCGCCTACTGAACCCTGGGGTCAGGAGAGCAGAAGCCCCAGCTCCCTCACTGCCACAGATGCCTCGTTCAAGGTGGGGAAGCTTGGTGACAGCTCCACCAATATATTCGTTTAATGAACAAACGTGGGGCCCATGTGGCACTGTTTCCTGTTCCTACCTTCTAATGAAAGCCCACAGCCCCCCACAAAGTCTCCCCACTACACACACGCATACCCACCAGCTCAGGTATTTGGGGGACTCCCTCTGGAGGATCTTAGGCAGCCTTCTGCACAAGAACAGTAGCAGTGGGACAGTCACAGGGTGGCCCCACCTTTCCCCTCTGGTTCCAGCCCCTCCACCACATATGCGCCCCCCGCCTGATATCAGCACCCCAGAAAGACACCCACTGCTCCTGCAGGTCGCCCTGCATTTCCTGGGCACCGCTGTCTGCTAACTGCCCCCCACATTCCCCCCCGCTGGGACCCTGAAGGCATGCAAGATTCTCCAGGCTTCTCAGAGAGCTCTGGATGGAGGCAGAGGAAGGACCCTCTCCTGGGGGGAGGCTCGTGGACCCAGGCCTCATCTGCATTGCCTGTTATTCTGACGACTGAAGTCTGGGTGAAGGAAGTTGATATTTTCACTAGGTTACTCACCAACAGCGTGCCAGCGGAAATTAACAACGGCCATCTGAGTGGCATCCATTCGTGCACCGAACGGGCATCTTTTGACCAACACCGTGCTAGGTGTTTCAGGTAGGTGAATTAGACTCACAAGGAATGAAATACATCAATAAATAATTCAGAAGAGTAAATTTTGTTGTTGTTGTTGTTGTTTTTTGCGGTACGCAGGCCTCTCACTGTTGTGGCCTCTCCCGTTGCGGAGCACAGGCTCCGGACGCGCAGGCTCAGCGGCCATGGCTCACGGGCCCAGCCGCTCCGCGGCATGTGGGATCTTCCCGGACCGGGACACGAACCCGTGTCCCCTGCATCGGCAGGCGGACTCCCGACCACCGCGCCACCAGGGAAGCCCAGAAGAGTACATTATTTTAGAGCAGAGGTTGGCAAACTTTTTCTGCAAATGGCCAGAAAGGAACTATCTGGGGCTTTGTGGGTCATGCGGTCTCTGTCACTACTCGACTCTGCTGCTGTGCGCAGCATGACAGCAGCCAAAGCGAATGGGTGTGTGTTTCAATAAAACTTTATTTATAAAAATAGGCAGCGGGCTGGATTCAGCCCTCAGGCTATGGTTTAGAGTAACATGAGCTGCTGCCATGCATTGATTTCTGGTCCGTGGGCAGCTCCCCTCTAAGTTTTGATTCAGACCCTCAGAGTTTGGTGAATACCTGGCCTTCTGCACAGACAGGTGACAAGGAAATTACCAGACGTATTTATAAGGCACAGAGGTGCTGATTAAGTCTAGAAAGGACTGAGGTTTTTGTTTTTGTTTTGGGTTTTTTTTTTTTACATCTTTATTGGAGCATAATTGCTTTACAACGGTGTGTTAGTTTCTGCTTTATAACAAAGTGAATCAGCTCTACATGTACATATATCCCCATATCTCTTCCCTCTTGCATCTCCCTCCCTCCCACCCTCCCTATCCCACCCCTCTAGGTGGTCACAAAGCACCAGGCTGATCTCCCTGTGCTATGCAGCTGCTTCCCACTAGCTATCTACCTTACGTTTGGTAGTGTATATACGTCCATGCCACTCTCTCGCTTTGTCACAGAGGTTTTAAAAGAGTCACCGAAGTCACTCAGCCGCCAGAGGGTGAAAAGAGTGTTCGTTCTTCACTAAGAACAGGAGGAAGAGGAGTGAAGCGGGGATGGGGCAGAGGAGAGGGCCGGCCCTGAGTAAGGGGGCTTTGCAGGCAATGCTCAAGGGCCCAGGCTTCATCTTGAAGACAACAGAGAACCAGAAGGGGAGCGAGATGATTAGGTGTGGATCATATGGTACCCCTGTGGTCAGCAGAGGACGGCTTAGAGAGGAGCACGACTGGAGGCCAGGGAATCAAAGAGCTCTTCAGCAGTACTGAGGACCAGAAAGCAAGAGGTTCTAGATCATCTTAGGATGTGACTCCACGAAATTCCCGGATGGGGTTGTAGGTGGGCAGGTTTCCTGGTTGGGTGAGTGGGTGGGTGGTAGAGCCTTCGCAGAGATCAGGAAGCCAAGGGTAGCAGATGTGGGGAGAGGGGATGAGATTTTTGGACGTGCTGAATTGTCGGTGTCGGAGGATGTCCAGGTGATGAGAATGCTGGGCCCGGCGGGCTGCCGGCCAAGGTCCTGGAAATCATTTCACAAACCGAACCAGCAGGGCGTGAGGCCACCAGCCAACACTTGTGCCGAGGAGCTGTCTGGAGAGAGACGGGCTGGGTGCAGTGCGGGGGACGGGTCACGATTTACACCGAAGAATATTGATTTCAAACAGGTGGAAAATACGAGCCGTCGAGGGTAGACAGGAAAAAGACCTCGACACCCATTCATCAGGGGCCGCGGATCAAGGAGACCAGATGTTGCTGCACAAAAAATGCAAAGAATTTCATAATTTATCCCCCAGACAAGAAGGGCCTGTCAAGGTCAGGGCAGGCAGCCTAGAGTTGCTGGTCGGCCGGGAACTCTCCGGCGGGGCTGGGGTGGTGTGACCACGCGTTACCAATGGATGCCAGGTGGTGTCAGACACACACCTCCATAAACACCTGCACTGAGGGCAAAGATGCCTCCACGGACAAGCCGCAACATCTGAATCCAAGTGTCCCAAAGCTGGGCTCCTGGAGGGAGCCTGGATGACCCGGGCACTCCGAATACCCCTCCTCTCTGGTGCACTTGTGACCTGAAAACCCAGTGTCACTAAAGTCCCCCACTGGGGGCCAGGCCCATCCGTGTTGTTGAGTCCTCACCACTGCCCAGGCTGCAGGGCTCACTCCTGCCATTTGTGGGGGGAGGTGGGGGGGGACAACGGGCGGAGAAGGAAGGAATTTGCCCAGTTCCTACTGCTGGAACCAACACAGCACATTTCCACACAAGCTTTGGAGTTAGGACTGAGGATCAAATGAATTCTTTTTCTAAGATGTTTCAAGAATGAATGTCTGGTCAGTTAAAACCCACTTGAACTCCCAAACCCAAGTTCCTTCTTTTAAACTGTACTGTTTCCCTAGGTACATGTGATGGTGTATAAGAGGCACCTGGGTGTTTTACACATGCATCGTTGCTCGTTATTTCCTTCTGAATAAGATACAAACCAGAGTTATGGCCTCTACCATCAGGCACAACAAAGTCTCATGTCCTGCAAAAACAAGGCCTCTCAGCTGGTGGGGCCTGGATTCAAACTGAGCCTGTGACACACAGGAGGAGACACCAAGGAGTGGGAGCTGAGAATCCCCAGTGGCCCAAATTCTCAGCAACGCATCCGAAGAATCCTACACCAAGACCAAGTGGGATTTTCCCTGGGAGGCATGGATGGTTCAACATACACAAATCAATGTGATATACCACATTAATAGAATGAAAGATAAAAATCATGTGATCATCTCAATAGATGAGGAAAAAGCACTTGACAAAAAGCAATATCCCTTCATGATAAAAATCCTCAACAAACTGGGGAGAGAAGAAACATACATACGCATAATAAAGGCCATCAATGACAAGTGCACAGCTAACATCATCCTCAACAGTGAAAGTCTGAAAGCTTTTCCTCTCAGATCAGGAATAAGACAAGGGTGCTCACCCTCACCACTACTATTCAACATGGCCCTGGAAGTCCTAGCCACAGCAATTAGGCAAGAAAAAGAAATAAAATGCATCTAAATCAGAAAGGAGGAAGTAAAATTGTCATTATCTGCAGACGACGTGGTCTTAAATATAGAAAATCCTATAGACCCCTCAACAACTGTTAGGCTCAAAAAAACTGTTAGAACTAATCTACAAATTCAGTAAAGTTGTAGGATGTAAAATCAACATACAGAAATCAGTTGCGTTTCTGCACACTAACAACAAAACATCTGAAAAAGAAATTTTAAAACTATCCCATTCACTATAGCATCAAAAACAATAAAATACTCAGGAGTAAATTTAACCAAAGACATGAAAGATCTGTACAAAGCTACAAGGCTTTGATGAAAGAAAGTGAAGAAGGCGCAAACAAGTGGAAAGATATCCCGGGTGCATGGACTGGAAGAATTAATATTGTTAAAATGCCCAATACTACCCAAAGCCATCTATGGATTCAATGCAATCCTATCAAAATTCCAACTGGCTCATATTTCTCTTTGAAGGGGACCTCATTAAAAGTCATCAGCCCATCACAGTCCCCTCGCCTGTCCTCCAAGGGACACTACCGGTCTACTCGGCCCATCAAGAGCTCTGTGGGGACACGGTCTGAATCACACTGCCCAGGCGAGGAGATGCCGACAGCAGTGGGGTCTGCGCTCGAGCCCCCAGAAAGCAACAATGACGAGAGCCTAAGAGCTTGTCAGGGAAGGGGACCTGGGAATGACCATCTATGGGCCAGAAATTCCCCTGGAGGGAAGGGTCACTGCTCTTCCATGCCCACCTCTGGGTCTGGCAGGCATATGTGGCAGTGGCAGGGGCAAGGGGGGGCCAGTGGGACAGGAGGATGGAGGAACACCGAGGAGGGAGGAAGGAGGCCCCCAGAGGCAAGGCGTTGGAAGGAAGCGCAGATTCCAGGTGGGGAGACGCAGACCTCTGGGCAGCGGAGGGTCTGGGGGTGGCTGACTCAGTGATTTTCAGGGAGGAGAACCCCTGGCCAAGTTGTGTGTGGGGCCTGGCCCCCGCCCTTCAGGCTCATCACTTCCTTTGCTGGGTGCCCACGGCCCCTGGGCATCCTCTCCCATAACCCTGACTTCAGGGTACCACATCATTGCCCGTTTTCTGTCTCCCTCCAGGCTGGGCTCTCCATGTGTTCACACCATTACTGAGAAGGAACAGATGGGCTTTTCCAGAAGTTGGAGGGGCAGGGGGTCGGAATGGGGCGGAACGGACGAGGAGGCGGAATGAGGTGGGCTTCCTTCTCCTCTGCCCCCCACAGGCCCCCTTAGTCCCGAGCTAGCGGCTGGGCCCCAGTGAGGGAGCCAGCAGACAGCAGCGTCCTGCCTACCGGGAGCAGTGACTCAGCCACCATCTGTTATTTAATGAGAGGATGACAAGCCAATTGGCGTGTTTCCCCCGCTTCTCTTTAATATGGCAAATCGAGAAATGTGACTTTCTTGATCTATATTTTAATGATTCTGACTCGCTCACTCTTACTTCTCTTAATTCATCAGTAAATAAAGCTGTGATTTGCCCAGGAATCCCTACTGGGGTTTCTTCTGATTTTGCTTCAGGAGTTTGGGTCTTTTGGGGGGAGTAGGAGGGTTTTGCCAGGTTACACCCTTCCTGACTCTGCCACTGGAAGGGGCCAAGTTCAACCCCAGGGTGCTCCTTGAATCAGAAAGAAATGGGGCCCAGGAAGGCCCCCCCAACCCAGCCCACTTGAGAGAGGCCAGGCCACCGTAGCGGGTGACAAGCTGGCCTTGCCATGCGTTTGAAGTCTGAGGCTGTACTGTCCCAGGTGGGCTCCGCAGCCAACCCTGCACGACCCTGGATGGGTCCTTCTCCCCCTCAGGCCTTGGGTTCTCAGGCTGTAGGAGGGAGGCCCGGTTGATCCCAGAGGTCCTGTGATTCGGCGGTGCAGGTCGGGGTTCTTCTGGACAGATTTTCTGGTGGTTTGGATGAGCACCATGTTCTTGCTTTCCCTGCTCACTCCTTATATGACCTCAGGCAAGTTCCCCATGTGGGGACCGAGCCTTCCGCTCTGGGCTGTGCCCAGGGAAGGGTGACAGTGCCCACGCTCCTCTCAGAGCCCAGAGGAACGCGTGCAGCCTCCCCTGGGAGAAGGAAGCTCCCGGGGAGGGCAGCTGGGTCCATTAGCAACACGCTCCTCCTGGCTGGCAGGAGGGGGCTCAGGTCTGTGATGGGAGAGGTGCTCCTCTCCCCGGGCCCCTGCTCTCTTTGATCCCCTAACCCCTCTGGAGTTTTGTAGTAGCTTCAAGCTCAGGAGGCCACCCACCTAGTGAGGACATGGGTTCGGGAGGGTGACAAACCAGGGTTTGGATCTGTTTGTCGGCTGTGTGACCCTGGGCCAGAGACCCCTCTGAGACTCAGTTTCCCTATCTGTTCAGCAGGGCTGAAAACCCCACTCACCACGGGCAGAAATAATGTGAAAAGTCAGGGGAGGGACTGCTGGGTTCGCCCCGCTGGTGACAAGTTCGGCCATAGTGCCCAGGTGCTGTGCCCCTCTGCTCCCAGCAGAAGCCACCAGACCCCTCCCTGGACGGAGGGCCCTGGGGTTGGGGGCGGGGGCCTGGGGGGGGGGGCTGGGATCTGGCCACGTGCTCTGCCTCAGTCCAAGAGCCATGCTCACGTGACCATCGGCAGCGGATTGATGAAATTAAGCACAGATGGCTACTTTGTTGTTGTTCTTTGAACTGACAGCTGCTGGTATAAAAATAAATTAAATTAAATTTCACATAAGTCAGACTTTTCTGTATTTTTTTTAAAATGATCTAAGTTTTTTTGTGTGGTTGTCATTAAATTGTTTTCTTTCTTTTTAACATACGGAGGCAGAGAAAACTCCAGGGCAGCAGAAACAAGAATGAGAAGGCGAATGCCCCAGGGCGACCCCTAGATTTGGTGAAAAGTCCCATCCTACCTTCCCACAGCCCCACCTCCCTTTCCCCAAGGTTTTTGAAAGACCACAGAGCTGCAGGGTTAAAAAAAAAAAAAAAAAAAAGTCTTGGCTCCTTTGTCCCAAGAGGCATGGGCCAGGGAGTCAATTGGTGCGAATTTGAAGCCAGGCTCTGCAGCCAGTGTCTGTGCCCTTGAGAAGTCGTTCAGCTGCTCCACGTCCCTGTCCCTACCTGTAAAGGAGAGAAGTGATGATGCCTCCCCAGGATGTACCTAAGTGCTCAGAATTCTTGGCTTGTCATCACCTGTATGACCTGGGAATATAGAGAATCCTCACACGGAAGGACTATTATGAAGGTTAAATGCAAGAGGAAATATGGAAAGAAGCCCCCAGCAACCCCTGTCCCCTGGCAGGCTCTCAAAACCACTCCCCGTGGCTGGCCTCATCCACCCACTCAACCCCCCTCCTGCCTCCCTTCCCCATACCCTGTGCTCTGGGTCCATGGTGGGCACAGCCGCTCAACACACAGGAGAAGGAGTGGGCAGCCCTCTATCTCCCGCCCCTGGTGTCTCCATCACCCTCCCTACGGCTATGTTCTTGGACAGCCCACCTACTGGCCACAGCCAAGTGGTCCAGCGGGGAGCACCTGGCCCAGGCAGGCCAATCAGAGCCCTTCCCTGAGGTTTTTGTAACGAGAGAGAGAGGTTGATCTTGTATACGGTGGTAAGCTGTGAATCTTTGGAGAAGGTGGTCTGGAGAGAGAGGATGAGGCTAGTCCACAAAGAGGCGGAGATGGGGAGAAAAGCCCAGGGGCCTTTCATTCCCTGGGCTCACTCTTTTCCTGCATTTCTGCTGCACCCTCACCCTTCCCACAATTCAGCTGTTCACCTCGGCTGTGGACTTCTTTCCGCTTAAGCTGGCTCCAGCTTGGTGGCTGTCACTGCAACCAAAATACCCTATTCGTCCCTCCCAGACCAGTGGAGGAGAAAGTATACACTACTGACAATAGCCGTAGGGAGAACCCACAAAGGGTCGTAGGAGGGGTGAGATAAAAAGCGGTGGGCACCCTGGAAGAGAGAGACCAATGCTGACAGGGAGTCTGAAAGCTTTCTGTAAGGAGGTGGTACTAGAAGTGAGATGGGAGAAACAGGGCAGCTCTGGACATATGGAGAGGCGGAGGGGGCCTTCCATGCAGTGGGAGCAGTGTGGGCAATGGCACAGAGGTGGGAAAGACAGGCATGTGTTACATACGTGGTGAAACAGTGGGAAAATACACTAGAGAAGTGCGCAGGGCCAGAACATAAAAGGCCTAAATGCCATTCTAAGGGATAAATGTTTGTCTACAGTCAGGAATCGCGAGAACACACATACCCCACACAGGCTGCTCTTACCTCTCAGGCCCCTGGCAGACACTTCTCATTGATCCAAGCATTCCTCCTTACTGAGGTGGGACATGGCATCAGAATCCTTTTTTTTTGGCTGCGTTGGGTCTTCGTTGCTGCACGCGGGCTTTCTCTAGTTGCAGCGAGCGGAGGCTACTCTTCGTTGCGGTGCCCGGGCTTCTCACTGCGGTGGTTTCTCTTTGTTGCACAGCACAGGCTCTAGGCGCACGGGCTTCGGTAGTTGTGGCGCACGGGCTCAGTAGTTGTGGCTCGTGGGCTCTAGAACGCAGGCTCAGTAGTTGTGGCGCACGGGCTTAGTTGCTCCACGGCATGTGGGATCTTCCCAAACCAGGGCTCGAACCCGTGTCCCCTGCATTGGCAGGCGGATTCTTAACCACTATGCCACCAGGGAAGCCCCAGAATCCTTCTTAAGAATTAACGCTCCGGGCTGATGGGAGGTGGCACGTAGGGTAAAATCTATTTGCCACCTGTGTCGCCCTTGATGGGGAGGCTACTACTCTGCATCCAGGGGGTGGTTTGGTCCTGTCTGGTGTTAGCAGGGGCAGTGACAAGCCAGTCAGTACTGGTTTTGGACAAGACCCTGTCCTTTCTTAGATCTCCAATGGCTGTCCAACAAACAAGGGAAATGGACAAGACCAGTGGCTTTCAAGTCTGTTTAAGTTGTTGAAACCTTTACTCAAATTCCACAATGCTCCCCCACCACAAGTATACTAAAAATCATGCTCATCTAGGGAGAGGTGACAGAACCACTTTGGTTATGAACAGCTCCCTGATCTGAAGGCCAAGGTGCCTGAGGCTTCTCCCCCGAGGGTGGGCAGAAAGGAATAAACCAGGACTCCTGGGTTCCCAGGGCAGGAAAGAGGGAAGGGCAGCTGAGAAAGGGACGTGGTCCCATGAAGAGCCCCAGCCAGCCTGGTTCTGATGGAGCACCAGGGGCTGTGGGTCCCCTGGACTGTGGCCGCCTGTGGGTTGAAGGGCTGAGCCCCAAATGCTGTGGCCCATGCTTGGCCTGGGAAGCGAGGCTCAGGTCTTCTCCCTTGGGCAGCAGTGGCCCTGCATCCTCAGCAGATGGACAGGATGGTTCCGGACAGCCCAGACCACCCCAGGAAGGAGCGCGGCGCCCAGGGCCAGATGCTGTCCAACTGGGCCGAGAAAGAGGACAGACTGGCACCCCATTCAGGATGCCTGAGTATCAGACTCGGTGGACTCTGGGAAAAGGAGAGCGAAGTCCAAGGGCAGGCCCCAGACATCCCACTGATGCCATTTTGTTTCACTAGAAGAATGACACAACACGGCCACGTTTGCATTGGAGTTGGTGGAGCAGTTCTTACTAGTTTTATGCAAAACAGGAAATAAATTGCTTTTATTAGAGAAAGATGAAAGACCGCTCCTGAATCTCCCTCCTGCCTGCCTGCCCCCGTAAGGTGGTCCCCTGAGATCCAGAGAACTTCTGAGAGCTCTCCCCACACCCATCTGCACACTCCAGATTCCATTTTCAGGGGGCCCTGGAAAGGGACCTGGACTAGAAGTCAGAAAACCAGGGCTCCTGGTCCCCTCTGCTGAGTAATGACTAAGTAGCCTTGCAATGGTGACATCTGATAGAACCGTCTGCAAGGTCAAAAATACCCCACACTGCAGTGTCCGGTACGCTAGTCCCCGGCCATTCGTGCTTACTAAGCACATGGAATGTGGCTAACACAACCGAGGAACAGAACATTTTACACTTTACTGCGTTTTAACTTAAATAGCCACATACAGCTACCACACGGGCAACCCAGCTTCAAATTCTGAGCCTCTGTTTTCCAATCTATAAAATGGGCCTATGAATCCCTATCTCTCAGGGGATTTGAGGGATGGAATGCGATAAATGGATAGGAAGGAACTTCATGAACTAAAAACCGGTGAAGAAATACAAAGGATGCCACTCAGCAACCTGTGGTTCATTTCTTTCTCCCTAACTAATAATCCCGGTGACATAGTG
Source organism: Delphinapterus leucas (assembly GCF_059928025.1). Lineage (NCBI taxonomy): Eukaryota > Metazoa > Chordata > Mammalia > Artiodactyla > Monodontidae > Delphinapterus > Delphinapterus leucas. Next base: position 175,900,974 of record NC_143130.1, read on the forward strand.
GGCACTGGGTGTGAGCTTGCAGTGCAGCTTGAAACAGACTCTGAAGTTCAGTCATGTGCTATGATTGTGCCAAGTGCAACGAGGGATAAGGACAGTCTGGTCAATAACTGGCGATGGTGTGGGTTCGTGTTCCTTGGAGAACAGCCACTTATGATCAGTCCAGATGCCCTAGGTAGACATCTTGGGCCGGGGCTTTTCCCGCCCCAGGACATTAGCCCAACCCCAAAGCTCCCAGATGCGACCACTGGTGCCAAGTCCTCAGGCCTCTGCTGCTGCCCAGCATCTGGGTAACTCGATGGAGGACAGGGCTCTCCCATTCTGGTGACAATGCATTACTCAGCAGGAATTGTGCCCAAGGGGTCCCCTCCCACGGGGGTCTGAAAAATCAATGCAGTTGCTTTTCTTTTTCTGTCTGTGGGGAAGAGGAGGCAGAGGGTAAAACAGAGTTCTGCTAACTCTCTTTTTTTTTTTTTTTTTTTTTTTGCGGTACACGGGCCTCTCACCGTTGTGGCCTCTCCCGTTGCAGAGCACAGGCTCCGGACGCGCAGGCTCAGCAGCCATGGCTCACGGGCCCAGCCGGACCGGGGCACGAACCCGTGTCCCCTGCATCGGCAGGCGGACTCTCAACCACTGCACCACCAGGGAAGCCCCCTGCTAACTCTCTTTTGATCGCAGGTTGAGCATGGCATTTCCCTTCTCTTGACTTGGTTTCCCAATTTGTAAGAAAACAGAAGTTGGACCCGGTGACCTTTTTGGTATGTGGCAGGTGGGACTTTTTCCAATTCATTAAAAAAAAGCCTGTATAACAAGAACAACAGGGACACGGATGATAAACAGCTGGAGCAACTACCGTTTGGGGAATGTCTGCTTGTTGCCAGACGCTAGGCTAACAGCTTTACACTGATGTTTGCATTCCCATCAGTGAGGTAGGGATGATTACCCTGCTTTTGCAGACGATGAAGCCAAGGCTCAGAGAGGTGAAGCGGGCTTGCCCAAACTCACAAAGCCCACCAGTGGCAGGGCCAGCATGGCAAGACCAAGCCACTCTATTGCACAACTCTCCTTTGATTCCCCCTCTCATGTCGGGTCAACGTTCCCACCCTCCCCGCCTCATGGGGATCAGGAGACCCGAGAGCATATCGTGCCTGGAGTCCAAATATCAGACCTAAAGGCATCATCTGATCCCATCCCCTCAGGCAGAAGGTGGGGGCCCAGACCCTGAGGAGGGCCGGGCTTGACCTAGGTCCCATGGCCAGTGAGTAGCAGTTCATCCGTTTGACAGCCAGCTCAGGGAGGATGGGAGAAAGGGTGTCACTTGCAACCAGCTCCTTGCTGATCTGGACAGGCCAGCCATGTGGAAGGAACCCCTAGAATTCAGACAGACCGTCCTAGGAGAAATTTCCACCGTTCTGCTGCTCTAAGCTCCTCGGTTCTCTGAGTCTGTCTCCCCATCTGACAGTGGAGGACCCCTGCTCTCTCCTGATGAGGGACAGTGGTTGCACTCAGGCACAGGGGTGCAGCTCCAGGCACAGCACTGGTACTCAGGGGATGCTGTAGCCCAAGGACCAAATCCAAGGACTCAGAGGTCCTGGCCAGGAGAGGCCACCATGATGCCAAAAAGTCAGGCCCTTGGGAAAGGACTGGACCTGGACCAGCCCCTCCCTCTGTGGGAGGGAGTTAGTCCTCAAGGCTGAGTCCCCAGCCACACAGCCAGGAGAGCCTGGCAGCTGCCTGTCCCAGTAGCACCAAGAGAAGAGGATTTCAAGTAAATTAAAAACAAGCATGTGTGTTTCTCCTTTGCCCATCTGTGGCAGTTTCTCGAAGCACTCTTGGAGGGGGGAAGGAACAAGGCGGAAGTAGAATGGCTCTTGGAGAAGCTGGAAAAATTAGCAATTAGGAGGGAAAATTGTAATGAGAAAATGAGCCTTAATAAGGCAAACACAATACTGCAACGGCTTTTTTCTTGCTCTCTCGTGAAAACAAGCGGTGACTTCATGTCTGGGTTTCTCTGCTTTCCTGAGGCAGAGCCAACTGGGAAAGAGCTGGAGAAAAAAATGTCTCCATTGTCCCTAGACAGTGGCCCTGGCATCCAGGGAAGACACGGCCTGCTTAACTATGATGAGCAGGAGAATCTCACCTGCACCTTTTCTGCAACTTCTACTCTGCTCTTGGCATCACACACTGTATACACATACTCCATTAGTCAGGATAGGCTAGGTCCTGCTGCAGTAACAACCCAAACTCTCAATAACTTAACACACAAAATTTACATCTCAGTCACAATATATATATCTGGAGGGTCCACTCTGCTACACTCTTGCATGGTTGTTCTGGATGTGGGGGATACAGTGAATCTTTCCACCTCTCACTGGCTCTTACAGTCTTCACCTGGAAGGGATGCTCATCACACTCATATTTCATTAGCCAAAGTAAGTCACAAAGTAAGTAAGCCAAAGTAAGGGACTCTCATCACTTGTATTCATATTTCATTAGCCAAAGTAAGTCACCTGACTTCAAAGAGGCAGGGACCTGCATTCCTAATGTGTACCCCACGGAGGATCTGGAAAATCTGTGACCAGCCCTAATGACTACCACACATTGTGACTAACCCTCTCCAAGGTAGGTAGATAGTAGCTATTCATGCTACCACCCTCACTTCACAGGTGAGACGATTGAGCCTCAGAGAGCAGACATGACTAGTCCTTTCATTCATTTGAGCATCCAACCAACCCTGATCACTTGCAATTTCATTCAAGAACTAAGTAAGTCTCGACTTCTTGATATAATTTCCTACAATGCTTTCAACATTCAGCCAACATGTCTTGAGAACTAGCACTGTGCCCGGCACTGAGGATACTGGAGTGAATAAAATACACACATGCTCTGCCTTCATGGAGTTCACATTTTAGGGGGAGACACAGACAAAGAAGAAAGCAAGTGAATAAACAAGAAAATGGCATTATAGAGCCTGAGAAGGACGACACTAGAACTGTGAAACGAGCACGCTGAATGAATGAGGACACTCGTGAGTAAATGAATGTTTTCCACCCTTAACCCTCAAGACCCAACTCAAGGGCCAGACAGGCGGCAGAGAGCAGGGCTTTGGAATCAGAAGCTGAGCTGCAGATTTCAGCGTCACCATTTTCTAGAGATATGATCTCGGGTAAATTACTTAACCCTGCGGTCTTCAGTTTCCCCATCTTTATAAAGACATGAAATCCTACCATTGAGGGCTTAGGAAGAGTTTATATAAGGTGTCCAGCACAGTAAATGTGCTCTAATTAGTTTCACCCACAGCACACAGATCAGGCAAACGGAAAGAGACCCCAGAAGTCATTCCCATGCAAAGAAAACTGTGAGCCCGAGACTGGGCTAGGGCTGGGCTCCGCTCCTGCCTGGGCCGTCTTTCCAGCCTGCAAAGGGACACTCATCACTTGGGTTGTTTGGGTTTTCCAGGCCCTCAGCTCTGATATCCCTGGGCCTGAGATTTAATATCTTTAAGGGCCAGCAGACAGACACCCTTAATACAGAAACAGCTGCCTCTTTTATAAATATTGATGCGGATCAATATCGCTGGGCCTTGCTGTAAATAACTCCAACAGTCTGTCTGTGGACACTGGAATTCACTAGTGGTGACATGACTGAAACCTGTACCCGGCCGGCTACCACCGCATGGGCCTCCCGTCACCACCAAAGGGCTGGTCTGGGAACCTCTTAGCTCTCACCTGAGGGCGTTGGCACCACCTAGGAGTTCGGTTCCAGGGCACTGGCAGCGCTCCCAAGCTGCTAGGGTAGGCAAGGAACAGCGCCCATGAACTGCACTGCAGGAACACGCAAACAGAGGGCGGAAACCGGGCACGGGCCAGCCCTGAGCATTTATAGTGCCCCCGTGAGAGGCTCTGATTGGCTCAAGTCGCCACACTCCTGTATGGGGAGTTCCTATTGGGCAGAGTTCACGCCTGCCACCACCCACCTGAGTTTGTCTTTGGCTCCTCCCCGAAGCCCTGGTGCAATCAGCTACGCAGGCGGGTACCTGGCGCTGTCCTCCAGAGTGCAGGGGGTGCCTGCTCCAAGAACCCGCAGCCAGGAGAGCTCGGTCACCTCGGCGGTTGCCGCCCCAAACAACACGGTCATCTTGGACGAGTCACTTCCTCTCTCATCTGCAGATTGGGTCCAGTGAAGTCCTCTAGTCGCCCTGCTCGTATTACCTTACACAGGAACTGGCTCCTGGCCAGTTCCTGCCACATCTGGGAGAGGTCAGTCCAGCTGCCACATGCAGGGGACCTCGAGGACACGAGTGGAGGGGAGAGAAGGGGAAGGCGACCCCTGGAAGGCGGCCTGAAGCCCCCTGCCCCTTATATACACAGCGTGCAGACAGCACCTGCGACACGTAGTCTGGCCCCTCCACGACCATTTCCTCTCCATCTAATTTTTCAAGCATCGGGCCAGCTAGCGAGGCACCGGCACCATTCCTGCTGTGGACGGAAGGCCCCTCTCTGCCAAGGAGTTACAGGCGCAGCGCATTAATGCTCGGAGTAGCTGAGCGTTTCCGGCCCTCCCGCGGCCAAGCCCATCCCTTCCAGCCCAGGAGGACCGGAGCGGGAGAAACAGCTGGCCTCCCTGTGCAGTGTGAGTTAATGGGAGTTGTAATTTCTCCAGCGCCTCTGTCTAGAAATGGGAGTGATGTGCATAATTTATGGGGCTCTGGGTCTGCGCAGCCGGGCTGGGCGCCGCTTGCTCACGATTGGACAGATGTGGGAGAAGGGAAAAGTTTCCGGAGGCGGCCTGCCCAGAGCTGCTGCCCTGGCCTGGCTCTTCAGCCCTGTGTAGGAATGTGAGTACCTGGGGGCTGGAGAGAAGACCTAGAACTAGCATTTATCCGAGCCCCAGTTTCCTGGGGCAGGGGGTGAAGGGGGAACCCACCCATTCCATTACTGATGGTGGCTTTTATAGCTCTGAGTCACAGCCCAGCTGAGGAGGGGGCATTTGAGCAGCCTTGGGAGTCCTCTCATTTGCCTTCCAGCCTGATTCCAAGCTGGGTATTTGTTTCTTTTCCAACCTCCCCCCCGCCCCGCAACCCCTCTAGAATATCAGCTCTATGAGGGCAGGAGTCTTTGTTTTGTTGACTGCTGTTGACTCAGCATCTAGAATAGGGCCTGGTCTGTAGTATGTACTCAAAAAATATTTGTTGAATGACTGAGTGAGCTCAGGATCTCAACAGGAATCAGGGAGACGGTGTGGTAGATTTGAAAGAGACAGATATGAGTTTGAATCCTAATTCTGCCACAGATTTGCTGTGTGACCTTGAACAGTGTAAACCTCTTTTTAAAACTCTGTACCACAGTTTCCTCCTCTGAAAAATGGGGATAATGGGATTATTCTCTTGGGGCATCTATTGGGGGCATCTCAGGGTGGGAAGAGGGGCCAGTCAGGCAACAGGCAGGGTTGGCAGGGCAGTTCTGAGGCCCACCGCAGAGTCAACACAGGGCTCAGGAATCCATTCCATAGACCGAAGCTTCCCAACTGGAGATTTTTTTTTTACCCCAGAGGACATTGGGCAATGTCTGGAGACATTTTTCGTTGTCACACTGGAGGACTGCTGGCATCTAATGGATTGAGGCCAGGGATGCCGCTCAACGCCCTACAGTGCACAGGACAGACCCCCCCAAAAAGGATTATCCAACCCAAAATGTCAACAGTGCTGAGGTTGGGAAACCCAGGTCTAGACCCATGAGAGCATTCAGAGCCTCAGAGTCCCCATCTGTAAAATGGGAGGAGGACAAGGTCATCACAACATGGGCAGACTTCCACCGAGTCAGAGCCTTCCAAGCCCCCAAACCCACAGTGTGCCCAGAGGGAGCCATGAACAACGGGGGCCCCCCTGGGAGAAGTGTGCTCCCCTGAGTACCTGAGGGAGGAGGGGGCTCCAGGGTCTCTCTCCACCCACGTAAATCTGCCCAGGAAGGTGAGAGCAGTGGCAGTCCTAATTGAGGCCAAGAAGCTGTGTCGAAAGTTCAAAGAACTTTCCAGGATTTCTTCCTTAATTGTATCTTTAAGGGCACCTGCCTTCACTCCTGCCAGGTGCTCCATAAACCATGTTTTCAGAGACGGGGTCTGCCCCCGAAGGCTCAGCTCAGGAAGGGGCTGGTGAGCTCTGCACAGTGTGACTGGGAGCTCAGATTGCAAAACCACCCCCAAGGTTCCAGAACCGCCTGCCAGGACTCTAGGATTCTGGAACTGGATGCTGTGGCATTTTGACACTAGATCTACAATCAAGGACTTAAGAGGGCAAAGGCTTAGGAAGACGTGTGCCCTGATTCTGGAAGCATGGGTTCTAGTATTCGACCTCTTGCTTAGGGACCCCATTCACACTGACCTCATGGGAACCCAAACATCACAGAGAACCAGGGTGTTGGGCTGCACCCCACAGACCTGCAAGGCCTGTACTTGCGCAGCCTCAAGACCAAAGAAAAAGCCCGTCAGCAACAGGGACATGGGTGGTTTAACGCATGGGGGATCTTACACATCTGAATCAAGGTCCTGGGGAGACACCCCACCACGTGTGGCAGACCGCGGGCAGAACGTGGTGGCAGTCTTGGCTCCTGGGGGGAGGAGAAGGTTACCAGTTATAGGGGAAACTGATGTCAGGTTGGCTCATCGGTTATCAGGGAAACTGTCAGAGTGGCACGCCCCTCACCACCCCTTTGATAAGCTCTCCTGGTGGAGATGTTCTGATCTAAAGATTGGAACAGTCACTAGCTGGGGCGGAGGCAAGAACTTAGGAAGGTCAGTCATGTGAGTAGGGTATAGGGGAAGCAGGCGCTGGTCAAGCAGGGGATGTACAGCCAGCAAGAGCACAGCCATCTTGGGCAGCCTGATCACACACAGGGTTTTCAACCTGATGGTTTGGCATGTTTGCAGTCACGAGGCTGACACGGTGCTGAAACCACAGGGCGTCCTGAGTTCCAGGTTTTCCTGCTGGAGGTCAGCTTCCCGCAGGGACTGAGGGAAGAGTGTCCACGACCCTGAAAGTTCTGCACGGCCCCGGCACACTGGGCCAGCTCCCCCGGGAGTGGATTCTGTGGGGCTCCCACCAGCGGGGGCACAGCTGAGCCGGTTCGTCCAGGAGTCTGGTTGGAAAGAGCCCAGGTGCCCAGTAATACATTCCCCCCAAATGGGGACACCCATCAGGTGACAGAGGCAGCCCACGCCTCCACCTGGGTCAGGCTGGGACGACAGCCACATCTGTCCCAGCAACAAGGCGCAGGGTGCCTCTCAGAGCCTGGCAGCTTCCCCAGCCCACAGGGGCCTTTTGAGAGACAGCCGCTCAGCCAGCCCCGACAGGCTCAGTGCCTCTGTCCAACAGCCTGAATATTCCATGCGCTTGAATAATGCAGGCCGCCACACCACAGCAAATTAACTGGGGCTGCTAGAAAACTGCAGAGGGAAAGGGTGGTGGGATGGGTCCCGATTTTTTATTCCAACCCGTGGCTGTTTTGAACTGCAAGAGGTCCTTGCGCAGCTAGGGCTGAGGCCTGACACGTGGGGCGGGGGCGGGGACAGAGGCATGGAGGGGCACCGTACCACTCCCAACCTCTGGTGTTTGAGGCGTCAGTGAGTTGGAAGGAAAAGGGGGGTGGAGCTGGGTTAATCCAGTCTCAGATCCCGGCTCCACGACTTACTAGCTGTGGGCCCCTACCCAAGTCACGTGACCTTGCTGAGCCTCAGTTTCCAAATCTGTGAATGGGAGGTATTGCCTTGGAGCATTAAGTGAGGCTCCATGGGGAAGAGGAAAGTGCCAACTGGAGATTTCAACGTGCATTAATTCTCCCCACCCTGTACCTCCTCCATCACCACCATCATCACCGTCACCCTCATCCTCACTATGACAGTCTGCATCCACAAGCCAGGACAGCAGGAGCTGCATTCCTGCCTTGCTTTCCCCGTACCCAGTGTGCTGTGGAATTTTCCTGACTGCTTCGGAGAATGTGTTTGGCCAAGAAATTTGGGGGCTGGAAAGGAGGACCCTACAGAAGACAGTTAAAATGTCTAACCCCGGAAGGCGACAGAAAAAATGAAGACAGGGACTTCCCTGGTGGCGCAGTGGTTAAGAATCCACCTGCCAATGCAGGGGACAGGGGTTCGAGCCCTGGTCTGGGAAGATCCCACATGCCACAGAGCAGCTAAGCCCGTGCGCCACAACTACTGAGCCTGCGCTCTAGAGCCCGCGAGCCACAACTACTGAGCCCGTGTGCCACAACTACTGAAGCCTGTGCACCTAGAGCCCCATGCTCTGCAACAAGAGAAGCCACCGCAATGAGAAGCCCGCGCACCGCAACGAAGAGTAGCCCCCGCTCACCCCAACTAGAGAAAGCCTGCGCACAGCAACGAAGACCCAACACAGCCAAGATAAGTTAATTAATTAATTTAAAAAATGAAGACAGCCTCCAAACCCTGAAGCCCAGCTCTCTTGTAAAAAGAAAAAAAAAATTGTTTTTAAAATGCAAAAAAAAAGAGTATGTGTCCCTTACAACAATTCAAACAATAAAAGCATATTTAGTAGCCTCTCCTACTCCAGTCCAATCCCATAAGATAACCAATGTTAACAGAATGAATTAATACAAATTAACCTCTGTTTCTTGTTACTCTATGTATCGGTTCCCTAGGGCTGCCATAACAAAGTACCACAAACTGAGTGGCTTAAACAGCAGAAAATTATTATCTCACAACAACCTAATGTCACTAGAAATTTGAAATCGAGGTATCTGCAGGGCCACGCCCCCCTCTAAAGGTGCCAGGGAAGGATTCGTTCCAGTCCTCTCTTTTATCCTCTGGTAATTCCTTGGCTTGTGACAGTGTAACCCCAATCTTCACTTGGTATTCTCCCTGTCTGTGCATGTCTGTGTCCAAATTTCCCCTTTTTATTTGTTTTAAATTTCATTAGACTTTATTTTTTTAGAGCGGTTTTAGGTTCACACCAAAACTGAGCAGAAGGTACAGAGATTTCCCATCTACTCTGTAAATACACATCCTCCTCCACGTTACCATCCCCCAGCAGAATGGGACATTTGTTACCAGTTGAACTTACATCGACACATCATTTTTACTCAAAGTCCACGATTTACATTAAAGTTCATTTTTGGTGTTGTTCCCCTTTTTATTTTATAAGGATTCCAGCCATATTGGATTAGCGGCCCACCCTGCTCCAGTATGACATCTTAATTGATTACATCTGCAACAACCTTATTTCCAAACAAGGTCTCATTCTGAGGTACTCCGAGTTAAGGCTTAAATGTATGAGTGGCAGGTGGGGGGTAGGAGGGGAGACGGGGCGGGGGGCAGGGTCACAGTTGGAGTCATAACACCCTGCAACTTTCATTTTTCACTTAAGCACCAATAAAAATCTTTCCAGGTCATTGTTCCAACTTACTCTTTTTTTTTTTTTATTTTAAACTATTTTTTTAAGTCTTTATTGAATTTGTTACAATATTGCTTCTGTTTTACGTTTTAGCTTTTTGGCTGCGAGGCATGTGGGATCTTAGCTCCCCGACCAGGGATCGAACCTGCACCCACTGCACTGGAAGGGTGAATTCTTAACCACTGGACCGCCTTGGAAGTCCCCATTCCAACTTATTCTTTAAAAAACACACACACAGCAACACAGCTTTATTGAGACATAATTCACATACCATACAATTGACCCATTTAAGGCATATAATTCAACAGGTTTTAGTATATTCACAGATATGCATAAGCATCCTCACAGTTAATTTTAGAACATTTTCATCACCTCAGAAGGAAACCCCATACCATTTAGCTATGGTTCACCCCCTTACAATTCACCCCTTTATTCCCCCATCCTTCCCAGCCCTGAGCAGTCTACTTTTTGCGTCTACAGTAGATTTTCCTATTCTGGGCAGTTTATATAAATGGAATCATATACTATTAACTGGCTTCTTTAACTTAGCATAATATTTTCAAGGTTCATCCATGTCATAGCAATTGTCAGTACTTCATTCCTTTTTGTGGCCAAATAATATTCCATTGTGTGGACATACCATATTTTGTTATCCATTCAACAGCTGATAGACGTTTGGGTTGTTTCCACCTTTTGGCTATTATGAATAATGATGCAATAAACATCGTGTAGATAAACATCTTAGTGCAAGTTTTTGTATGGACTTACATTTTCATTCTTCTTGGCCGTATATCTAGGAGTAGCATCACTGAATCACATGGTAACTCTATGTTTAATCATTTAAAGAACTGCCAGACTGTTTTTAAACATGGCTACACCATTTTACATTCCCAACACCTATGTACGATGGTTCCAGTTTCTCTGTATCTTCATCACTTGCTATTATCTGACTTTTTAATCTAGCCATCCTAGTGGGTGTGAAATGGTATCTCACAGTGGTTTGATTTGCATTTCCCCAATGATGAATGATGTGGAGCATCTTTTCAGCTGCTTATTGGCTATTTGCATATTTTCTTTGGAGAAATGTCTATTCAAGTGATTGGCCCATTTGTAAATTGGATTCTTTGTCTTTTATTTTTGAGTTATATGATATCTTTATTCTAGATATAGATCCCTTTCAGATAAATGATTTGAAGATATTTTCTCCCATTCTGTAGTGGGTTGTCTTCTCACTTTATTGATAATGTTCTTTGAAGCACAAAAATTTTCAGTTTTGAGGAAGTCCAACTGAACTGTTCTTTCCTTTGTTGGTCATGCTTTTGGTGTCATATCTAAGAATCCACTGACAAAACTGAGATCATTAAGATTTACCCTTGTGTTTTCTGCTAAGAGTTTTATAAGCTTTGGTTTGGGTTAGTTTAGTTCATTGAGACATTTTGAGTTAATTTTTTTGTATGGTGTAAGGTCAACCTTATGCTTTTTGCATGTGACTGTCTAGTTGTCCCAGCACCACTCGTTGAAAAGACTGTTCTTTCCCCCGTTGAATGGTCTTGGCACCATTTTGGGTCTTTTACCATTTCTGTAAAAATAAAAAAATCAGTTCATCATGGATAAAGAAGATGTAGTATATATACACAATGGAATACTACTCGGCCATAAAAAAGAATGAAATTTTGCCATTTGCAGCAACATGGATGGACTTGGAGGGCATTATGCTAAGTGAAATAAGTCAGACAGGGCAAGACAAATACTGTATGATATCACTTATTTGTGGAATCTAAAAAATACAACTAGTGAATATAACAAAAATGAAGCAGACTCACAATATAGAGAACAAACTAGTGGGTACCAGTGGGGAGAGGGAAGGAGAGAGGGGCAGTATAGGGGTGGGGGAGTGGGAGGTACAGATAAGCTACAAGGATATATTGTACAACATGGGGAACATAGCCAATATTTTATAATAACTATAACTGGAGTGTAAGCTTTAAAAATTGTGAATCACTGTGTTGTACACCCATATATTACATAATATTGTACATCAACTGTACTTTAATCAAAAAAATTTTAATCAATTTACCATAGACACAGGGGGTTATTTCTAGATTCTCAATTCTAGTCCACTGATCTATATGTCTATCCTTATGCCCCTACCACACAGTCTTCGTTGCGCTTGCTTTGTGCTAAGTTTTGAAATCAGAACTGTGAGTCCTCCACCTCTGTTCCTCTTTTTGCACAATTGTTTTAGCCATTCTGGGTCCCTTGCAATTTCATATGAATTTTAGAATCATCTTGGTAATTTCTACAAAGAAGTCAGCTGGGATTCTGATAAAGGATTGCATTTAATCTATAGATAATTTAGAGATAGCGCCGTCTTGACAACCCTAAGTCTTACAGTCTATGAATATGGGATGTTTCTCCACTTATTTACACCTTCTTTAAATTCTTTCAGCAATGTTTGGTAGTTTGAGAGGGTAAGTTTTGTGCTACTTTTGTTAAGTTTATTCCTAGGTATTTTATTCTCCTGATGCTATCACAAATAGACTACTCCTAATGTTTTTCAGATATTTCAAAAATTAGTTTTGTTGCCATTGTGAATGTGGTGGTTTTTCCATTTCCATTTTTGTTTATTGCTAGTGTAAAGAAAAGCTACTTTGTTGTTGCTTACTTATCTAGTATCCAGCCACCTTACCCTTTTTTTGTTGTTGAATTGCTTGAATTTTATATATACATAATTTATAACCTGAAAATAAAGGCAATTGTATCACTTCTTTTTACATATTTGGATCATCTTTGTTCATTTTCTAGAACAGTGCATTAGCTAGGACAGTGTCGAATCATAGTGGTGGTAACAGGCATCCTCTCTTAGTCCTAATTGTAATGACAGTGGCTTTAGAATTTCTATTTGCTTCTCAGTTTGGGTAAAAGGTCTTTACATGTTTAAGCAGTTTTCTTATATTGCATCTTAGGAGAGTGTAGTAGTTAAAAGTGTGTATTCTGGAGTCAGAGAGTGTAGGTCTGAATCATAAGTTACGTACTAGATTTGTAACCTTAAAGAACTTACCCAACCTCTCTGTGTCCTCAGCTATAAAGTGGGGATAATAACAGTTCTGACTTTATGTGTTTGTCGTAATGATTCATTATTCTTCTGTCTTCTGATTTCCAGGACGGGAAATGAGAACTCTGATTTTGGTCTAGATTCTCTTAGTAACTTATCTGTTTTCCTCTGCCTGGAATTTTGAGAGCTTTAAAAAAGTTTCCCCTAGAATTTAGGAATTTCAGCAGACTAATCCTGCCTGAAACTTGGTGTGCCCTTTTGATCTGAAAATGTTTGAGAGTCTGTTGTGGGGGGGGGGGGAATGGCAGTGACCTCAGACTTCTATACCTGGTCATGATCATTCATATCATTGATATACGAGTGCCAAATTTTTTAAGATTTTACATTCTAGCCAATGACAGTGTCAATTATTGACCACTATTTGGAACATTGGGAACTTTGCTGGTGGGAGTCAAAATTACCAAAGCCACTTTTACATTATGCAATAAAGTTGAAGAAAAGAACACCCCATGACCCAGCAGTTCTACCCCAGGCTCTATACCTCAGAGAATTCTGACCCATGAGCACCATGAGACTGGCCTTGTAAAAGCAGCACTGTCATGAGAGCAAAACAAAGCAAAAACAAAAACAAAAATCTGGAAACCACCCAAATTTCATCAGCAGAAGAATGAATCCATAAATTGTGGTCTATTCATAGGGCAGAATGCTACACAGTGGCGAAAAAGAATAAACTGCTGTGCGCACAGTGTATATAATCTCAGTACCATCGCGTGGAGGAAAAAAAGCAGAGGGTAGAAAGATACACACAAAATGACTCAATTACATGAAGATCGGAAACATGCAAAACTAAACAGTGTCACGTTTAGGGCCACATACACACAGAACAATAAAGCACAACAGGAGAATGATAAATGGATAGAAATCAAGGCCCGTGATTGCTCTGAGGGAAGGTGGGCAGGGGCTGGGACCTGGGGGAGTGCACAGAGGACCTGGGAGTCGATGTCCAGTCTTGTTTCTTACACTGGGTGCTGGGCACCCCAGGGCTCCTGTGTAGTTACTCTTTATACCTCATGCATTTTCACAGATGCTCTTTTGTGAGTCCTGCTATCGAACTAAGCACACATTTCGCAGAGAATGTGGTTTAGGAGGAGCCTGGGGTCTGCTGTGAAAGGGAATAGAGACAGGAGGAGGTGGCTGGAGGGACACATGGGGTCAGGGTGGCGGTGTACCCGGGGTGGGGTTGGTAGGAATGGTCCGCCAGGTACATTGTTTGTATAGAATTTAAAACATAATAAAACTGACTGAAAGTCGGTCTGCTTTTTATTATCACCATGTGCCTGCAATTCTATACAATGTCAGTGATAAATAACCGGCCCTGAAAAGAAAACCTCCTCCTGGTCTGACTCGTAAACAATAGCTGCAGTTACTGTTGAGTTTTAATGATTTTTAAAGTTTTGGGGTTTTGTTTGTTTGTTTGCGGTACGCGGGCCTCTCACTGTTGTGGCCTCTCCCGTTGCGGAGCACAGGCTCCAGACGCGCAGGCTCAGCGGCCATGGCTCTCGGGGCCCAGCCGCTCCGCGGCATGTGGGATCTTCCCGGACCGGGGCACGAACCCGCGCGCCCCGCATCGGCAGGCGGACTCTCAACCACTGCGCCACCAGGGAAGCCCTAAGGTATTTTTATGACTTACTTTTAATAAACATTGAGAGCTACATGGAAATAAATTCCATCGGCCCTTGAAACATGCAGCTACCCCCAGGCTGCCCAAATGGTCTTCTCCTGGTTCCATCCCCACGGACAGGACACACCTCCAGGCCTCCTACCTGCAGCCCCAATCTTCCACCTGGCACTTGCCCTGGGCACCCCTCTGTATGGCACACAGTACACCCAAGCAGACCTTGACATGACCTCATGCTGAGGGGCCTCATCGCCAGCTGCCCTTCCCCTCAACTCAGGCCACTCCGTTCCCCCCAATTCCTGCCCACACTACTGTCATCTCCGTGCACTGCTCCATTCCCAGCGCTGCCGGGAAAACCAACCCATCCTGCAAAGCTGACCTTAGAGGCTGTCCTCTCCAGACAGCAGCCAGTGGCTCTTTCCTGTGGATCCCACACCCTACTCCACAGGCAGGAGTTTGTTGCCTGGCCCCCCGGGTCACCCTCACCCCTGGCACCTGGACACCCCCGGCAGGTGCTCAGTGAGCATTTGATGATGGTGAGTGATGTTGGGATCCGTCCTTCTGGGCCAGAATTCTGTATCCCAGGGAGGTCCCCACAGACTCTCTGGAGGGGGCCCCGGTGGCCCTGCATGACCCAAGCCACACACTAGGCACTGGGACCCCAGGGCCAGAGCTAGCCTCGGTGGGCCAGAGAGCCCGTTCGTGAGTGTGCACATTTTCTGGGCCATATCACAATGCTAAGAATTAATATTTTTGCTCTATTTTAATCCCCCCAGTAGATCCATAAATTCAACACAATTCCAATCAAAACCTGATCAAGATTTTAATGGGATTTGACAAGCTGATTCTAATATTCAGATGGAAGAGTAAATGTTCAAGAATAGCCAAGATAGCTTGAAAAAAGAAAAAACAAAGAGGGGAATTTTGCCTGACAAGATGTCAAAGTATATTATAAAGTAATTTTAATAAATATAATATGATATTAGCACATGAATAGATAAATAGATCCTTGGAACAAAACTAGAAGATCAAAATAACAGACCCATGTGTATACTGGAATTTAGGATATGAAGAAAAGTGGCATTTCAAATCAGTGGGGAAAAGGTGGATTAGTCAATAAATATTGGAATAATTTAAAATTAAATTTCCCCTTCGTGCCATTAACCTAAATTCATGGAATAAAGATATAATTTTTTAAACCCTGCAAGAATAACAGAAGAAAAAAATACATAAAATGTATTTATGACCTTGAGGAACCTTAAACAAGATTTAAAGAAAAGTGAGATTCATAAATTTCACTACGGAATTTAAAAGTCTGTATGAAGAAAGATAATGTAAAGTTAAAAGAGGAGTGGCAGATAGGAGAAAATATTTACAACATATATAACAAACTAAGGATTAGTATTCAAAATATACAAAGAATTCCTTTAATAAGAAAATAGGAAAAGGATATGAGTGGATAAGATGCAGAACAGAAATTACAAAGGGTTAAGACACATGTTAAAAGATGCTCAACTTATTAGTAAAAAGAGGGAATGCAAATTAATTTGACATTTTTTTCCCATTAGTTTGGCAAACATTTAAATGTGTCAACATCAAGTGTAGGGAGGTAGGTCCTCTCATACACTGCTGGTGAGATTACAAATGGATAACGTCACTTTGGAGACTAATATGGCAATATCTATTAAAATTTCCTATGCAGCCTGCCTGCCTTCTTTTCTTCTTGAATATTCAGACCAAAAGCCATTAGACAAAGCTGGGCAGGGTGGGTGTCCACACCAGAGGGAGGAAGGGTGTAGCAGCCCAGCATGGGCGTCAAGACTGAAAGGGTCCAAGGGGGCAAGATTTGCCATGTTGAGGGCCAGTGATGTGGGGAATCAAAGGCCCCACGGGGATGAGAGGGTGTCGGGGCAGGTGAGCACAAGGTATCAGAGCCAAAGCAGGGAGAAACGTAAGGAGGGTCCCTGTACACAAGGGTGATGGTGGTGGGGTGTGGGAGCCCGGGCAGAGTAAGGGGGCATCCAAGGGAGATGGTGGTGGCAATGGGAGATTGATCACCTACTGGAGGATTGATCCCATAAGCAATTATTTTGAGGATAATGGGACCCTGGAGTCTCACTGTTGGGGAAGGGAGCTACAAACTTGGAAGGTAGAAAACTAGGATGAACTCTGGTGTTGGAATGGAATTGGAGGTATGAATTATATAAAGAGATAGAGGAATGTAGAGGTAAATGAGTGTGTAAACATGTGTGTGTTTAGCTCTGTCCACTGAGAGAGCCTGGCAGCCGACACCCCCAATAGTAATGAGCACACATCCTGTCCAGATCTGGGCTGCTAACACCACACTCCACTAAACAGGAACAGGGCATGAGCCATCGATCCAGGGCCGGGGCAGGGAAAGAACAAGATACGTCTGGAATATCTTGTGACAGAAGGTAAGGAGGTGCTCAAAGGATGTTGAGGACCAGGGCCAGCTTGAAAGGCTAACCCACTGGCCAAATCAGGACCAAGTTCAATATCAAAATAAATAATGGTAAAATTTATAAATGATAATAATGACAGTAATAGAAGAGGAAAGGGCTGTTTACATATCACACACATACAAATGTAATACCCCCACATACACACACACACACACACACACACACAGGAGATAATTAATTACTGAGAAAGTAACTCCACAGTTGGTAAATATGGCAGAAACGACCACAGTCAAATGAATAAAATCACCCTAGTTGGCCCTGGGACAAATAGAAATCCTGTCCCACATCCTAGGATGCAGGGAGCGGAACGCGGCATCACTTCCGTAGGGTTCCTGAGAAGGTGTGGAGCCTGAATCCACACGTGACAAACCCCAGCTGAGGGGCATTCTAGGAAAGAGCAGGCCTGGGGTCCTTGGAAGAGCCAAGGTTTGGGAAGTCAAGGAACTCTCCAGATGAAGACAATTAAAGGGGTGAGACAGCTAAACGTGAGGCGTGATCTGGGATCCTTTCACCATAAAAGATGTTCTGGGACCTCTGGTGAAGCTTAGACAGGGTCTGAGCATCGGATGGTCGTAATGCATCAGCGTCAATTTCCTGCCTTGGTGGTTGTAATGTGATTGGGTGGAGAATGTCCTTGTTTGTAGGAAATACACGCCAAGGATTTTTGCTTTGATTTGTTGCTTTTTTGCAGGAAGTGGGGCTGGTGTTGATAGGGGATTGTGGGGGCACCTTCAAATAGTGTTCAGGAAAAGAAAGTTCTCTACGCTACCCTTGCTCTACCTGAGCCTTTGTGGGTGTAGCTGAGGGAAGAGCCTTCACTGCACTGTGACCTCCAGAAGGGGTGACTGGGTCTGTCTCGATCACCAATGAGGTACTGGCATGTAGTAGGCACTTTATAGGGGGTCTTTAAAGGGGGAGTTTGGGAATCACAAAGCTAACCTGCTTATTGGAGAAGGGTTGCTCCTAGGACCGTGTTCATCTCTTGATTCCTTAAAGAATAGGTTGGCTGGGCTTCCCTGGTGGCGCAGTGGTTGAGAATCTGCCTGCTAATGCAGAGGACACGGGTTCGAGCCCTGGTCTGGGAAGATACCAGAGGCCGCGGAGCAACTGGGCCTGTGAGCCACAGGTACTGAGCCTGTGCGTCTGGAGCCTGTGCTCTGCAACAAGAGAGGCCGCAACAGTGAAAGGCCCGTGCACCACGATGACTAGAGTGGCGCCTGCTCGCCACAACTAGAGAAAGCCCTCGCACAGAAATGAAGACCAAACACAGCCATAAATAAATAAATAAATAAGCAAGCCAAGCATTTGAAGCCTTTTTTTTTTTTTTTTTTTTTTTTTTGCGGTACACGGTCCTCTCACTGTTGTGGCCTCTCCCGTTGCGGAGCACAGGCTCCGGACACGCAGGCTCAGTGGCCATGGCTCACGGGCCCAGCCGCTCCACGGCATGTGGGATCTTCCCAGACCACGGCACGAACCCGTGTCCCCTGCATCGGCAGGCGGACTCTCAACCACTGCGCCACCAGGGAAGCTCTGAAGCCCTTTAAAAAGAAGAATAGGTTGGCTTTGTGATTTGGGCCAAAATCCCGTAACTCAGCTTCAATTTTCTTGTTGGCAAGATGGAAATAGTAATAAAGGAATTGGACTGGACAGTCTGTTGCAGTTATGTGGAGAGAATCTGAGGTCCCAGTGACTGTCAGGCAGTCCGGCACCCCAAACTGGGCCCCTGGACCACACCCTCCCTACCCTTCAGAGCCCTGGTCCATGCTGGCTCTTGTTTCCCAGGGCCCTGTGATCAGCCAGCCCCGGAGCTAGATGCCTGTGGCCCAGGATAAATTGGACATGGGCCTGCCTTCAGTCTGGCGGGTGTGGCAGGCACATAAACAACCATGACACGATGGGGCGCATGCCTTGGGGACCCCTGGGGAAGAACGAGAGACCAACTGCCACCCTGGATTTGAAGAGCAAAACCACCAGACTCGGCCCATCCATCCAGGTCATCCTGGTGCCTAGCACAGCGCCAGGTGCGTGGGGACGGGCATAAGTGACCAGTCACTCCAGCCTCGGTCACAGAGTCTGTGCTCTGTGCTAAGCAGCCCACATAAAGTATTTGATGTAAATCCATGAAACAGCCGTACGAAATAGGCACCACTACTGCCCCATTTTATAGATGGAGAAGTTGAGGCAGGGGGTTAGCTCACTTGCCCAGGCAGGATGAAGTGAACAGACAATCCTGTTCTCCCATATCATTTCCCAGCGAACGGACGCATAGAGCAGCACACGTGCCAGGGAAGTCCTCGCCGGGGTGATGCTGTCCTCCTCGAGGAAGACGGTCCTCGCCGGGCCTCTGGCGGTGCCAGCATCGGTGCAACCAAGAAGGCTCTGATGAACACCTCGGTTATCCCAGGAGGACTTACATTCTTTTTTATTAAAAATGTCACAGGAAGTCCACTCAAACGTTTGAAGCCACTGCTAAGCGTGCACACGTTTCACATTAATTAAAGCGAAAGATGACAGCCTCCAGGAAAAGGAGTAATTTTCTTCCCTCGGAGAAACGACCTTTCAGAAGAGCTTGTTCTTCAGTTCCGGCTGGTCATTACCAGAAATTGCTCAGTATTTTCAATAAAGCTGAGATGACCAGCTCTGTTTGCAGCGTTCAACCTCCTGATAAGAGAAGGGGCTTCCTTCCCGGGGATCCCTCACCCTCGGCCAAGCCACGAATGATGTCCTTGGTGAACAAAGAATGAACCCTGCTTGGAATGCAGCTCTCTGCCCCCATCCCCTCCCCGGGGGCTCCTGCAGTCGCCAGGGGACAAGTTCTCAGCTGTCCAGCGATGTGACCTCCTGCTTCCTGTGGTCTTGCCGTCCACCTCATCTCAGTCCCTGACCATCGTCACCCCTCCAAACAGCAGCCCCAGCTTGCCCCCTCTGGCCACCCCCTCCTGCCCTCCAGCACCCCCCCTCTGCACCCTCACTCCGCAGCTCTGGGGCTCAGGAGACCCCGTCCCTTCATCAGCCTCACCTCTCAGGTGCCCACCTGTCTTCTCACCCAACCGTGCGCCTCACCACCTTGTCCCTTTGCCTCCGAACCCCAAACCGCAGCAGGGGTTTTGCGAAATGGATTAGACTTCATGCTTCATGCCCGCGCCAAAGCAGCCAGCGATGGCTGGAGAAAAGCATGCCTCTGTGCCGGAGGGTCCTCTTAGAGGCCGTGCCTGGTGGGCCGGCTCCGACCCCCGCAGAACTACCTTTCCTCACCTTCTCATCGTTCCCCAGATGCTCACTCCTGCTGCCCGCACCCCTAAAGAGAGTCTGTCTGTCTGGGTAATCATTGCCTTTGTCTCCCCTCCCCCACCTCCCCCATGTGTGCCCACACTCTGCCTCCCCCATCCACCAGGGAGCTTCCCCATGGGCAAATCCTGTGGTCGCTCACCTGGCAGAGGGGCTGCCGGTGTTCCCCATGGCTGACGGCTCTTCCTGGGACGCCCCTCTTCTCTGCCTGCGGGCACTGCAGGGTAGACCGGGCCCAGGGCGCCAGCGTCTGGGCCCCAGGATCCCTCACCAGGACTGTACACAGGTACAGATGATACTTTCTGAGAGAGTGAAGGTCCCAGCGGACATTCAGGAAACTCAAGAGCCCTGTCCCCGCAAAGCCAACCTGGCTGGAGCCCCGTGGATGCAGGAGCCTAGGCCGGCCCCCTGGGGCCTGCCCGCTTCCCCACCCACATGAGACAGCAGAGCAGGGGCAGGATACTCAGCCGTGAGCCCACGCCATCCATCACCCCACCTCTCCAGGCGGACGCAGCCTGGACCAAGTACCGTTTTGGACCTAAGTCTGCAAAACCAGGACAAGGGCAGTCACGGTCTCAGGCCTTTCCCACGCCTCCACACGTCTATCAGCAGCTCCACCTCTGGGTGCTGTCATCCATCTCCCTCCAGCTGGCTGGGCCACCAGCAGGCACCTTGAACGCAATTTGGCAAAAATCAGACTCCTGACCCCTCGCCCCTCCGCTCTGTGTCCTTCTCACCCCAGTAAATGGCTTCCACCCACCCACCCAGTGGCTTGGCCGAAACCAGGTACCAATCCCCCCTCCCTGCTTTCCCTCCCAGCCAATTCCTCATCTTGTCACCCCACTCGACTCGCCCCCCTTGCCCCGGCCATGATGGCCTTTCTGTGCCTTAAACCACACACACACACACACACCCCAGGCTCCTTCCCACCCCAGGGAACTTGCTGCAGCCCCTTGTGGGTCACGCCGCCCGAGAGGCCTTCCCCGACCGCCCAGTAAAGAGCCTTCCCTCCTCAGCCACCTGCCCACCTACCAACCTGCTTTCCTTTCTTGTAGGTACTTGTCAGCCTCTGGAATCATCTTAGCTATGCCCTGGAATGTTGTAGGATTCTCCCTCCAGAACGGGAGCCCCCCGAGGGCCCAGGCCCTCTCCTCCCTCCCCTGATGTGGGACCCACATGGTCCAGGAGCCCTGAAAGCTGGGAGCTTAACTTGGCCAGAGACTTAAGTCCTGTATTCCTGTCCCAGCTCATCTCTCTGACCTGGTTTCCTCATCCACAAGATGGACAAACCCCTGCACCCGCCCATCTCGGGGCCACGGTGAAGGTCAGATGGGATTGCAAGTCACCCCTGGATGAGAGGGTGTGAAGGTTCCCCACGTGAACAGGCCTCACACCCAGCTCGCCTCCCGCTGAGCGGTTCACTGAAAGCCAAGAAGTGCCCAGTTGACGCCCACATCGTGCTCTATAGGCCTGTTTATTTCTTGAAACATTCGTGCGTCTGTCCCATTGTTGGAGGGCCTTCACCGGTCCCCAGGCTACCTGGGCACACCATTCATTTCAGTCCTGTGGACCCAGACTAATGAGTGCTGAGCCTCTTTACTGTGATGGAGAGTAAGCTGCTTTTGAATTGCGGATTTCTTTTTGCAAGATAAATAGCTGGTGGAAAAGTAATACCACATAACAGAATATAGTCAAGGAAGGGAGTGTCTTAATATAGCTAGATACAGCGTGTGGGTGGTAAAAAATAGCTTAGTTTTTTAAAGATATTTATTTATTTATCTATCTTTGGCTGTGTCGGGCCTTAGTTGCAGCACGCGGGCTTCTCTGTAGTTGTGGCACACTCGGGCTCAGTTGCCCCACAGAATGTGGGATCCTAATTCCCCAACCAGAGATCGAACCCACATCCCCTGCATTGCAAGGTGGATTCTTAACCACTGGACCACCAGGGAAGTCCTGCTTGGTTTGTTTTTAAATAAGAGAAAAGAGAGGTAAGAAGTTTCATCCTTGCAGTAGTACCTCCGGGGCCCACACAGGAAATGCACAGCCCTGGAAGGAATTCTGCAGGCTGGTGACAGCGTGGTCGGAAGAGGCTGGGACCAGAGTCCAAAGGCCGAGTCCAAGTCTCATCTTCCTCTCCCATCAGGCGGGAGGGAATGAGTTTGGCCTCTGAGGCCTCAGTTTTCCTCCTCCAGAAAATGGGGGTAAAAAAATCCACCTTCTTCCGGGGCATGGAGATTTAGTAACATCCTTCAAGGGCTCAGGGGTGGAGGGATCCTGGCAATTTGGTGGAGAAATAAGACATGCTTTCAAGTCTCAAGGACTCAGGGAGGCAGTGGGAGCACCATTATGTCTTTACACCTCACTGGAAGAAATGAGCGTCCTCAGGGCTGGCACTGGAGTATGTGTGACCCGGGGTTTAGAAATAGGGACGTCTCAAAGCTGAATTTGAAGAGCCTTTGACCTTGAGGCGCTCACAGTTTAGTGGTGGAGGTGGACATAGAAACAAATCATTAAATCCCGCTGAGAAGGCCAAGGGGAGAGGCAGCAGGAAGGACCTCCCACTTTTGCGAGGTGCCATCCAAGCTATGTCCTGCAGGAAAAGGGTCTCCCTTGCTTCTTGGATATTTCTATTTGAGGTCGGAAGGGCCTCTCCGAAGCTGCCAGAGGCTTTGAGCCGAGGGCAGGCTGCTCAGTGGGCAGCCCCACTTGGCCTCTCCCTGGCTGTGCCCTTGGTGGGTCACGGTCCTCTCTGCACCCAGTTGCTTGTCTGGAAAAAGGCGGTAATCACAGCCTGTAGTGTCGATGTGGGTGCGAGGGCACAGGCTCTGCAGCCAGCCTGCCCGGGTCCCAGTCACACGTGCATGCACACACGCTCACACACATGCACACACACACACACACACACTCTCATATGCAGGCACACGTGTGCACTAACCTCGCCGGGACTCAGCTTCCTAGGCTGCCAAGCGAGGTGGCCCTGGAACCTCAGAGGGGGCGGCGTTTGGCACATGGGAAGCACACAATGCATGGGCAGCACCTGGTGATCCATCCCGTTATTTCTTCCTCCTGTCTCTGCCAGTCACCCCTGGGGCGGGGTGGGGGTGGGGGGTGGTCGGTGGGGGGACTCAGGCGGCCTCAGAGGGAGACCATAATCCAGCACCCGTGCAACACCCAGGTCCTGGTGATAGTGGGGGGCAGGCTTGGCGCCCCAGGCGAGCGTTCAGATCCACGAGGTGGGGGAGGGCACAGGTGGGCAGCGGGCGTGCAGAGCCAGAAAAGGAGGGGTTTGTCAGGCAGATGGTGTCGGGAAGGGCATTCCAGGTTGCTCCAGGCCGGGGGGAGGCAGGGCCGGGGCCTTGGAGGAAGCCATCGGTGACGTGGCGAGGTGACCCTCCCTCCCCGGCTGGCTGGGAACTGTGGGCTAGCACCTGGAAAGCCCAGAGGACAGATCAGTGCTCTGTGCATGTGGTCCCCTTCCCCTGGAGATGAGCACCCGTGTGTGCTGCTACTGGCTGAGCTTAATTGCCTGAAAAACCCTGTCCTTTTTCCTCTGTTTGGGCTACCAGTCTCTCAGCATTTCATTTCAAAAACAAAAAAGCACCACTTGGACCCTCACGTGCTGCCACAGATTTGTCTGCAGTTCTTGCTGTACTTTTAAAAAAGAAATTAAAAAAAACGTTTTACGCTCTCTGTGCAGGCTCGCACCTGATCTTTCCTGCAGCCCCGAGAAT
Source organism: Delphinapterus leucas (assembly GCF_059928025.1). NCBI lineage: Eukaryota > Metazoa > Chordata > Mammalia > Artiodactyla > Monodontidae > Delphinapterus > Delphinapterus leucas. The sequence goes on from NC_143130.1 coordinate 175,924,627, forward strand.
GCAGCGGCCGGCCCTGGGCACCGTCCTTAGAGCTTCCCTTGGGCTCTCTCACTGAGATCCTGTCCATGTGGGCGGGACCGGGACCCTGATGCACAGTGAGGAGGGGCAGGGCAGGGTTCAGGCCCAGGCAGTCGTCACCAGGACACAGGGCTTTGTTCTGTATTTTTGAACTAATTTTAGACTTACAGAAAAGCTATAAAAACAGTGCAGAGTTTCCATATATCCCTCACACAGCTTCCCCTCAAGTTCACGTCTTGCATGACCAGAGAGCAGTGAGCCAACCCAGGCAATGAACATCATACACAGCTCCTAACTAAACCTCAGACCTTACTCCGATGTCACCAGGTTTCCCACGAGTGTCCTTTCCCGTTCCAGTGTCCCGTCTAAGATCCCACATCACTTAAGTTGTCCTGGCTCCCTCATCCCCTCCAACCTGTAACAGTTCCTCAATCTTTCCTTGTCTTTCATGATCCTGGCACTTTTGAAGTGTGCCGATCAGTTATTTTGTAGAATGACCCTCAACTTGGGCTTGTGTGATGTTTTGTCAGGATTGGACCGAGGTGGTGCATTTTTGGCAAGAATCCCACAGAGGTGATTCTGTGTCCTGCTCGGTGCCTCATATCAGGAGTTCATGGTGTCCGTGTCTCTTCATTGGTGACGTTGACCTTGATCACTTGTTTAAGGTGGTGTCTGCCAGGCTTCTCCACAGTCAAGTTCCTATCTTTCCTTTCTAATTAATACATGTCTTGAGGGAGGTACTCTGAGACCATGCAAATTCTGTTTCTTCTCAAACGTTCACCCATTAATTTTAACATCCATCGGTGGATCTTGTCCACAACAATTATTAGTGTGATGTTTGCCAAAAGGTCACTTTCTATTTTCTTCTTTTCTTTATATTAATAAATAGGAATTTGACTGTAAGGAAGAACTGTCCCTTCTCTCCATTTATTTATTGAATTGGTTGTTTATATCAGTATGGACTTGTGGGCATTTGTTGTAATCTATGTGTTATAATCCAATACTATCATTATTTATTTTATTGCACAAATTGTTCCAATTTAGCCATTGGGAGCCTCTTCATTTTGACTCCTGTGTTCTCTCAACAAGACCGCATCCTTTTTTACCACCTCCTAACTTCTTGACACCACAAGATGCCTGATACGAGCTCATTTTGTATTTTCCCTGCTCTAGTCCTAAGACCATTTCTCCCAGGAGCATTTATTGGAGGATGGTGCTTAGAAACCAAGATGAGGCACTAAGGGTGCTGTTACTGGGGCATCATTGTTTCCAGGCCCACTCAGTGGACACAGCTGGGAAACACATGTGCTATACATGCGCTAAACCACACCCACACACATCCGTGATTCTGGGTCTCCCTATCTTATACACAGTAAAGACCGTGAGTTCATACTGATCACAGGGATTATTTTAGCTTTCCTCTTTTCCTTCTTTGTAACTTTTCTCCAACAGGGAGAAACCCAGCTCTTATTATCTACAATATAATGATTCTTTGTTCAATTCTCATGGCTGTAGAGGGTAGTTTCAGAATTGCTGACCCGTTCCCCTTCAAGAAATGCATTTACTGACTAGGTTTGTGTACAGCTCTTTCCCCTGTGCCCTTATAGTAACCAGTCAAGACACTGAATTCCAAAGTTGCTTATATTAGCTCCTTCCCCACACCCTTCAGCGTGGTTGTGCTATTCATTTGTAATATGGCTTGGTTCATTTTTGGGGGGGGTATTTCATTTGGGGTTACCCTCATATCCAGGTTTGTTTGGTTTATTCTGGGGGGAATGTGAAGGACAAATGAAGGTCTGTGAAACATTGCAAAGGTCCTGAGTCATAGCTGGACCAAAGGAAAGACTCAGAGCCTGGCCACCCGAGCCCCCTCCCTGCCATCTAGCCCCATTCCCCACTCCTTTTCACCCACTCCATGTAACTCATCTCTTTAGTGTCTGTTTTTCTTCCTGTATCTATTTTACACAGACGAGTGTATTTCCCTAGACCTCCTTCTTTTCCTCATGAAGGATACCATGCCTCAGAAACTCTCTCGCACTTTGCTTTCTTCACTTCACCGCATGTCCTGGAAATCACTCCACGTCAGTTCACGGAGATCTCTTCCTCCTCCACTGTGTGGAGGTTCCAGAGTTGATTCAACCCCTCTCCTGTTTATGAACTTTTGAGCAGTTTCCAGTATTTTGCGATAACAACCAACATTGTAGTGCACAACCTTGTGTGTGTCTATTTGTGTATGTTGCAGGTGTGTCTTCAAGACAGATTCCTAGAAGTGGGACTGCTGCGCTGACAGGTAAGTGCGTATGTAGCTCTGCTTGGTTTTGCCAAGTTCCCTTCAAAGGTGTTGTACCAATTTGCAGGAGTGCAAATGCAAAAGTGCATGAGGGGACCTGTTTTCCCACAGGCTCACCAACAGAATATGTGGCCGTACTTTAATTTTTGTTAGTCCAGTAGGGGGGAAATGGTATGTCAGTGTTGCTTTAAATTGCATTTCTCCATAACGAATGAATTTGGACACTTTTTGTGTGTTTGAGGACTTTGTGTGTGAATTGTCTGTTCATGTCTTTTTTCCCATTTTTCTCTCAATTTTTAAAAGTTCTTTATATAATAGAAATATTAGTCCTTTGGTAAATGTTGTAAATATCTTCTTCCAGTTTACTGGGAGAGAACATCTTTTGACTTTGTTTATGGTGGGCTTTTTTTTTTTTTTTTTTTTTTTGCGGTACGCGGGCCTCCCACTGTTGTGGCCTCTGCCGTTGCGGAGCACAGGCTCCGGACACGCAGGCTCAGCGGCCGTGGCTCACGGGCCCAGCCGCTCCGCGGCATGTGGGATCTTCCCGGACCGGGGCACGAACCCGTGTCCCCTGCATCGGCAGGCGGACTCTCAACCACTGTGCCACCAGGGAAGCCCTATGGTGGGCTTTTTAATGCAGTTTCTGAAAATTGTGGGACATTTCCTACACTGTTGGTGGGAATGTAAATTGATACAGCCACTATGGAGAACGGTGTGGAGGTTCCTTATAAAACTAGAAATAGAACTACCACAGGATCCAGCAATCCCACTCCTGGGCATAATTCGAAAAGACACATGCACCCCCATGTTCACTGCAGCACTATTTACAATAGCCAGGACATGGATGCAACCTAAATGTCCATCAACAGAGGAACGGATACAGAAGATGTGGTACCTATATACAATGGAATATTACTCAGCCATAAAAAAAGAACGAAATAACGCCATTTGCAGCAACATGGATGGACCTAGAGATTATCATACTAAGTAAGTCAGACAGAGAAAGACAAACATCGTATGACATCACTCATATGTGGGATCTGATTTTTTAAAAAATGATACAAATGAACTTATTTACAAAACAGAAACAGACTTACAGATATCGAAAACAAATTTATGGGGACCAAAGGAGACACGTTGTGGGGAGAGATAAGTCAGGAGCTTCGGATTAACATAGACACACCACCATATATAAGACAAATAACCAACAAGGACCTACTGTACAGCACAGGGAACTCTACTCAATATTCTGTGATAACTTATATGAGAAAAGAATCTGAAAAAGAATGAATATACGTATCTATATGTAACTGAATCACTTTGCTGTATACCTGAAACTAACACAACTTTGTAACTCAATTATAATCCAATAAAATTTTTTAAAACAATTATGTAGTCAAATCTATCCATCTTGTGTTGCCACTGGGTTTTGAGGGAAAGTTAGAGAGTCTTTACCTGTCCCTGAGTGGGGAGGGGGGCGTTGATGGTGGGGGGCAAGGGCAGGAGCAGGCAGGGGAAGGTGGAAGGGTCTGCTGGAAATAGAAGACAGGCCAGTTTACTGTGGAGCTTGAAAGGATTACAAAGGGACTCACTTACACAGGTGGCTCCCCACACACTTCAGATTCCGGTAGGTCTGCCAAAATTGAGCTGGCCACCCACGCTTCATGAAGACGTAGCGAGGTACAAGGCCAGGGGCCCGTGCCCCTCCGAGCATACATGGAGGGAGGGTGGGGAAGGGGACCATCTGAGCTTGCGGATTCAGTGCTGCCATTTTACCACACTCTTTCACAGTTTCTCCGGGTGGAGAAACTGGAGCTCGGTTAAATAACCCCGTCAAGTGGTGGAAGGGCTGGGCTGAGTCCACAGGTGGAAGTCCACAGGTGGAAGTGTGAGTCCACAGGGCTCACACTTGTCACTGCAGCCTGCTGGCTTTGCAGAGGTGGGGAGGGGGCTTTTGGCTCCCCCAGGAGACCTGCTTCCCATCCCCAGAGCAGTTTTTGCTTAATGGCATCTCCAGCCCCCAGGCTATGGCCCAAGCCCTCCTGGGCTCACCTCTCCCCAACAGGCACCTCCCTCAGATCTGCTCTCCTCCTGGACCTCCTGGCTGGACCTCTTCGCCTTCCCTGGGGTTCACTGCTGCAGACACTTGAGCGGCTCCCTACTCCAGCCTGGTCCCCCCAGTGCACTGTGTAGGGCCCCACAGGGATCTCCCCCAAAATTCAGAGGACCCCTCCCTAAAGGAGAAAAGCCCCATTTCTTTTGCCTGGTGTTGGGGTGCGGGATGCTCTGTGACCAGCCTTCAGCCTTCCAAGGGCCCTCCTCCACTTCAGCCCCACCCCACCCCTGGCTCCAGCCCCCCAGCGTCAGAAGAGCCAGGCGTCAGCTGCCTCCCTGTCCACTGGGGAAGGTGCTGCTGTCTGCTGGGGCCAGGCTCCCACACCACCTCCCCGGCGGCCACCCCTGTGTCGCTCTGATGTACCCAGACCAGCCCTGATTCCTTCCAGTCTGGGGGTCTTCCCCCCGCTGTAGGTATTGGGCAAATCGTAGATACAATAAAATCTCTGGAAAAGTCTATTGTGGAAAAGGGAGAGGAGACATGGGGTAGAAAGAGTGCTGTGGAGCGGGCAGGACGCGGGGCGGAGAGGTGGGCAAGAGGATGAGGCCCGAGCGGGGCATCCTACAGCCTGTGGGGCAGGTGACTCGTGAGTGGAGGAGGTCAACAGGGAAAAAATGCAGGCCAGAGTCCCCTTCCCTACAGTTTCCTGGCAAAGCCACGACGGCCTATTTTAACCGAGCCCCACGAAGGGCCCAGAGCATCAGGTGCGCTTGGATTTAACACAGGTTTGCAGCCTGCAGGGATATTTCGGGATTGGCAGACGCTGCTCCGTTCGCCTGCCTTTCCTTTCCGTTGGTGTCCCCGGGCAGGTGGCACTCCCTGCGCGCCACGCGTCCCCGAGGACAGGCTGCTACCAGTTCTGTAAAGCGAGTCGCGTCTTTGCCTCCCGACCACGATTCTTTGGGAAAGTGATCTGTCCTTCTTAAGAGCATGCGATCACCCTGTGAGTTCCTATCCATCCATCTGTCCGCCCTGCCCGCAGGCATAAGGTTGTGGAATTGTTGGGAATAAAGCATTATAGTGAAAGTCACCATTCCAACAAGTTTCCAAATTATATTTTGTCGAAGACTATTTTTTGCTGTTTACAGTTTCCAGCCCTCTTGCTGAGCCAACTGCCTTGGACTTCCTTTCTCTTGGGCCTCTTCTGGGCACCTACACTGTGCAAGGAGCCGTGGGCACAGCCGCGGGCTGTAAACGGGGCCTCGCGTATCAATTGCAAAGTGAAATCTCGTGGCGAGGGCCCTACAATGTGCCGTGGACGTGCAGGGCCTCAGCCACAGTTTAAGGATGGAGAAGCTGGATGGCGGGGAGACGTCCAGGGCCAGAGGGCACCCGCAGACAGGGCAGGGTCCTGGCTCCGTGCACATCGTTGGTATTTGCTGGATAAACAGGTGCAATTGTGGGTCTTACATATTCCTTAACGTTGAGCACATCTGTACTGAGAAGCGTTTATTTATACAACACAACAGGAGCACCAACAAACCCCAAACACACATAATGCGAAAAAAAAAATCCACCTCTCGGATCAAGTTCTTGGCTCTGTCTGGGAAGGTACCTGCTAGAACTTGGTTTCGTTTCCCCCGGCGGCTTCCTGGAGGGCGGTTCGTCCCAGCTGGCACTGCCACCAGGGGGCGCAAACGGAGCAGGGGAAAGGAGATTGCCCAGGTAGGGGCTCCTATAAAGCCTGCGGGGAGGTGGGACCCAGGGCCAGAGGGAGGGGCGTGGGGTCGGGTTGGATGAGGGTGAAAAGGGAGGTTTGGCTTGTCTTGTTTTGGTGGCAGAGGAGGTCTTGGTGGACTTTCTCTGCTGTTTCCCATGCCATGAAGAGATGATAGAATTCCCTTCCTCGTGGACACCGATCTGGGAGGGCTGCCCGCGGTGGTGGTGCAGGGAATGGGCTGGCAGGCTCCCCATTACTCAGCTTCACCCTTGGCCTCTGGTCGCTGGCGGCTGAGCTGCCTTGGTTGCTCTGTTTGCCCGTCTGCCTGTGGGTCATTTCGGGGATGCAACCTGGAGGGTGACGCTTTTGTTCTTAACTCACGTTGCACTTCGTTGTGAGTTTGCAGAAAGCACTTATTTTTAAATGTGCAGATTCAATAGTTGAAGCCTGAAGTCTACATAATTGAATGACTAGAATCCTGAGATGATTTAACAAGCGCACATACTCATATTATCCTACTAACTGCACACATTATTGGGGCTTAATTTTTCTATTTCCTCGGCTTGTAATCTACTTTCCTCCCCATCACATACACAGCAATTCTATTCTTCCAGTAACAGCTGTTTTATAATCATCACCCTGACAGCAGAACTACATCCTTGTATTCATTTAATAACTGTTTATCCTCTATCTTCCCATTTTCATAAAGGAGTAAGTTGAGTGCTCCAGAAATTGGAAAAGAAAAAAATTGAAATTTGACCTTTATTAACTGGGTTAATTGTCAAAATCTCTGCTTGTAAAAAAAAAATTAATGACCAAAAAGTGTAACTTCTAGAGTTTCAAAGATTAGGTTAATGTCCAAGGAAATATAAACTCTGACCTTTTTGACACATGTCACAAGTAACATCTATCCTAATAAATTGCTACCTGTGAGCGATTATAACATTCTTCCTGTACCCAGTCATGCAATTTAATTGCTGCTGGAAATTCCGGCTTCCTTAGAGATAGCCTGCAGAATTATTTGATGCCTACGGGCGTCATTTCATATTTGTTTCAGGGGAGAGTATTCGTTTGTTTCAATTTCTAGACACTGAAATGTCGTGGACAGACAGCCTAGCCGCTTTGGCCAAAGGCAACTTGGGCGGTAAACAACAAAACTTATCACAGGAATGACAGGGAAACAGGTGACAAGTTTCTCTGCCCAGATGTGGTGTGTCACTGAGGCTGGATCCTCTCATTTCCTTGTTAATTGTCCATTTGAGATAGACTGAAGGAGGTGTGGCCTAGTCAAACCCCACGGGATTAACAGGGGGTTTTCTTTAAATGTCATCATTCTGGGATGGGTGTTTGTGGACTAGCTTGGGGAAATGGGGCTAATCCCCACCATTCACGCTCTCACGTACCGGTCTCATAACGGGTTTCTGTTTCAGCAAAGGAAACAGGGATTTCACGGTCATTTATCTGGAGTCACCCCAAAGCTATGATGCTGGGGTTCCCCTCTTATCATTCCACCCTCATTCGGAAGATCCCAGAATGTTAGGAAATCTGGAAATGTAGTATCTGTAAACATGAAGAAGATTCTAGTTCCCTGAGGCATGTGTTCAAAGCACTTAAGTTGTGAAAAGAAATCAGAGACTTAAATTCTGTATTATTTGGTAATAGAAATGAACCTTTTGGGGAGGGGGGGATAAGGAATAAAAATTAGTCTAAGAGAGAATTGCAGGTAATCTACCATTCTGTAGACTGTGGAATTAAAAGCCCTGGACAGTCTCTTTTCTGTTAGGGATAGAAAAAAAGGAATGTGCCTCAAGACCTAGTTTGGGTGTAACTTCCCCAGGAGGCCCCCTGCAGCCTCCAGACATGGGCTGGGTGCCAGGACTGCTGCTCCTGGAGCTCCTTGTGGGCGAGCGGCTGGGGGCACACTGTTTGCACCCCCAGCACTGATCAGATGCTCCAACAACAGTTGGGTGAATCTACAGGTGTCACTGAATCCAAGCTTATTAAGGAAGAGAAACTGGGATGGGAGCCTGTGGCCACCCGTGTCTCACTTTCCCGGCAGCTCAACACGGCACCTGGACCTGTGCTTTGTCATCTGGAAAACAGGGATTCTGCCACCTGCCCCTGCCACCGGGGTGCAGTGCGAGATAGTAGCAGACCAAGGATGTCTGGGTCCCTGTGGGGAAGAACCCACACCTTGAAGGTCTGAAGTCTTTGCCGTCTGAGCCTCCAAGAAGTCTGACCTGGAAAACTGCTGGGTCCCGTGGGGGCCCTTGCTCACCCTTGCACGACCGCTGGTCCACTCATGTCGCAGGGCTGAGGGCCTGGGGGAGGAGACAGCCGCTCCTGTCACCCCAAAGGACGGGGCTCCTGGCACTCTGAGAGCTCCACCCAGTTAGCTTACGCGGAATGGCCCGGCCCGTTCCCTGAAACACTCGGTAGCTTTTGTTAATGTCGTCGGCGCATGAGTCACCAGCTCCCAGAGCATCTCAGCAGGCGGCAAACACGCACACCACGAGCCTGCTCTCCACCTCAGCACCCTCAGCACCCAAGTCTGGCAAAAATAACCCTATAAAGGCTTTTCTGTAAAACACCACCTTTGTACAGCGGCTGGTAGAGCTGGTGGTGTCAGTGTGTCTGTTATAGCACCTGCTTCCTAAGGGGGGAGGACGGATGTGAGGGGGGAGGGGGGTTATTCCTGTGCCCTTGATTTGATCCAGCCGGGGCAGAAGAGCGGGATTTTAATGTCAGCCTGGAGCTTCTCCGCAGGAGCGTATAAATCACAGGCGCCAAGGTGGAGGTCTCCCACTGCTGGGGGTGCTCCACCAGTGAGGGAAACCTTTTCAGAGCACGCACTAGGTGCCAGGTCCTGCACGAGGCACCAGGAAATGAAAGATGAGCCACAAAGGCACCAGCACTCACATCGCACCAGCTGGGTGAAGTCTGCCCTCAGCCATGCCGAGCACCTTCTCTGTTGCCTGAAACTGAAGAATACGAGTTTTGAGAAAATCTTATGTGCACATGTATACATATACACACACACATCTGTGTAAATGTATACATGTAAAATATATGTATGGACACACACAGGTATGCCTGAGTCGTAAGAGGGCGTTAGGAGAATGAACAAACCTAGGAGTTGGCACCGAAATGAGTGTGACAATCTGGGCTCACTTTCCCAACCCCGCAGTCAGGCTGAGGTGTCCATGAACACAGGTTTCTCTGCCGTTTTATCTCGTTTCTACGGGAAATACCAATGGTCTTTTCAAGCAGCTGGCCACTGCTACATTGTTCCATCTAAAGAGGTTCATTCATTACAAGGTAGGTGAAACTCTGCAGGAGCTCTCCTCAGGGTCCCTGGGCACCAGCCAGTTCAGGAGCCTCCTGTGGGATTCCTCAGGGGAACCTCAACTTCCTACCCCCCACCTCCAGCCTGGCACTGCCCTGTCCCCACTCCACTGCTCACAGACGAACCCCTGAAAGCCCAGGTGCCACGTCCTCCAGCGCTTCTTTTCCCGAGTTCCAGAGTGCGCAGAGCACCCCGTCTCCAGAAGCATGGCATGCTCTGCCAAGGGTTACGGTTATTTGTTCAAATGGTTGCCTCACCACCTGCGGGGGCAGCAAGGGCTTCTTAGGAATCTGAATTACACAGTACCTGGCATTACACCAGGAACACAACCGTTGCTCAGTCCAGGTCTGTCTCAGTGGACAGATGCCAGCAGCCTGCCTGCAGAGCAGGGATGATTTTGCTGCCCCCCAGTCCCCCCACCCAGTCCCACTAACATTTCCTGCCTCCCAGGAGTGGCTCAGACTTGGAAAAGAGTAATGACTCACATTTACTGAACGCTTAGCACGCGGCAGACACTGTGCCAGAAGCTTTCATACCCGTTACCTCATCTGGTCCTCCCGGACCCTCTAGAGGTAGGAAGCACAGACGCACTAAAGGTGGGTACAAACACATCCAAGGACTGTCCCCAGGTCCCAGGAGAGAAGCGGGGCTGGGTCAGGAACCCAGAGCCATGTGGCCTGGAACTTGTACTCTCAGCCACCGTGGAGAGCCTCCCCACCCTCTGCATAAAGATAAATAAAATCCAAGTGCCCCAGACACTGAGAACACCCTCTTCCCACGGCCGGCGGTCTGTTCACGTCCATGCCCACGTCCAGAGCAGCCTGCATTGTTAGGAAGCGCCCCTCCCTCTGCGGGGATCTGCCTCCTGGCCCACTGGCCCTGGCTGTGCCTTCTGCAGAGACAGAGTGAGTCCCATCCCTCCTTCCCGTGACAGTTCTTCAAATACCCAGGGCCAGCACTGCAGCTTCATTTAAATAACAAATTCGCCAGTGCACCTAAATACAATTTGAGTTACTCAAATTCGATTTACACACAGAATTTTAAGAATACTCTATATAACGTGCCGCTGATTAAAATAGTAGGGTGACCCCTAATGAGGTTATTGGATTCTACTGTATACGTACCTGAAATTGACATTTAAATAAAAGTGAGCCAGATTCTTGGGTCAGGTTATCGCTACATCCTATTAATAATAAATATGTTCATTTTGCCAGATCGGTAATAATGTGAACATGGCACGGTATATCACATAAAAAGCTTCTCACCGTAGCCATGGTTACAGCCAACACTTCAAGATCTGGGCTTCCTGAAACTCACCCCCAAAACCAACCACCACTAATCATGATCCCCTATTTTCTTTACAGCCAGTGCTATTTTAGTTCTGAACTCAAGTTGTAGGTACTTTCTTTGGGTTTTGTTTTGTTTTGAATTCTTTCACTCCAACATGTACGCTTTAACCATCAAACACATAGTAAGTGATGATTTACAGAAAACGAATTCCCTATTTTTTTTTTTTTTTTTTTTGCGGTACATGGGCCTCTCCCGTTGCGGAGCACAGGCTCCGGAAGTGCAGACTCAGCGGCCATGGCTCACGGGCCCAGCCGCTCCGCGGCATGTGGGATCTTCCTGGACCTGGGCACGAACCCGCGTCCCCTGCATCGGCAGGCGGACTCTCAACCACTGCGCCACCAGGGAAGCCCGAATTCCCTCATTTTTAAGTGAAAGTTTAATTTAGCATAACCCTGCATATTGGGAACCTGGGTATATTATAGTTTTAATGTCTTACCTCACCTCTCCAAAAAATTAAATACGTCTTCTAGTGAGCCTATTCTAGAAACTATCGGGGGAAATCACCCATCAATTGGCAGCCTGAGTGGAAAAACGGGGTGATTTTTCTAGGCTGGTGATATCTAATTCCTAACTGTTTACACAAATAACACACAGAGCGAACGAAACAGAAGCAGAAGCTGGCATTTTTCCAATGACTAGCCTGAGCAGCCTCTTATCCAAAAGCATTAAGAAGAAAGTAAACTTCAAAATGATTTGAGAGAAAGGTCTATTTTCATGACAGATGGCAGTGAGGGTTCTTCAATGCCAATTTAATCACTTTTCCTCAGTTTTCAAATGCTTCAGTTGTGAACCCAAGTGTCTGTGCAGCAGTGCTGCATCCCTCATGGGCGCAGAGGGCTGATGACAGGCACTGTGGTCTCGCCGACCCCCCCCGAGTCCTGCAAGGGTGATTCTATCCGACCTAGGAAATCATGTTGTTCAACACACTCTGTCTTCCGACATCAAAAGCGTTCTATGAGCACCCTTTTTGTCACAGACAGTCTCCTTGATTGGAGCGTAACCTATATAATCGTTTTTTGGTCCAATAACCTTAACAAAGAGACCCTGTGGATGGGCAATTCATGGACAGAAAAGTGTCTGAATTTTTAAGCAGGGACCACTGATAATTTAGTACCGCTCCCTCACCTCCCAAGTAAATGAGGGAACTGAGGCCCGAGTGTCGGGTCCCTGCACCCTCCAGTGGTGCCGTGAGGACCAGGGCTTGTCCTGACCCGCATCCAGCTCCACCTGAACTCAAATCTTCTCCAGGGAGTATTTTGAAAACTATTCTATCTCATGAAGCTACTTTACATCTGAACTGTGTATGTGTGTGTGTGTGTGTGTGTGTATATATATACATATATATGTATATATATGTATATATATATATATATATATTTTTTTTTTTTTTTCCCCAAAGGACATATATTTAACATTAGACTTGAAAGCTGTCATCCAATGAGAAACTCATCTACAGACAAATCAGTCATGAGCATTCTTCATCTCTTCTGGGGCTCCTGTTCCAGAGAGAAAACTCCTTGAGTACCACCGTGCTTCTGCCTTTTGGAAATTAGTACGTAGGTTTCCCAGACTACTTCATATCTTTGGTAAAGTATCTCAGGCACAGGGCTGATAGGAGAGCTGATGTCACTGGCATCCTCTTCTGAGGCAGTTCAGATCGTGTTCACATTAACAACATAGGAAGTTACAGGCGCCGACCTCACGTAAAGATGAAACCTGCCTCTAGCGTCCAAGGAAGCAGGTACACGTGACATGCGGAGCCCTGGGAGGTGGGGTGTCCTTGGTAGAGAATAAAGCAAGTTATTGGCAGAGCTGTGTCTTCTCCAAGGAGAAACACCGAGAGCACCCTGAAGACTACCTGTGTGCAGCGATGTTTACCGGGACGGTCGGGGGAATAATTCACATAGCCTTTTCCAAAATAAGCGATGTACTTAATAGTCAGGACATCAGAGGTGATGTGAACATTTGTAGTTACGCAAGACTGGCAATCCGTAACCTGAAGACTGGTGGCTTTCTGGGGATGGATCCCACCTCACCCCCAGGACACCACCCCAAGCCTCTACTTCCCCTGAAAGTAAGAACTCCTCTTCCTGTGTTCCTGGTGCCACTGGCCCTCCCTGAGCACCCCCTGCAGGCTAGGGAGGGGGCTGAGCACACGCCTCTCATCCATCTCTGAGTCCCCAGCGGGGAGCAACACACAGCACGGGTCAGGTTCGAAACCCCGTGGATAAGCAGGATGGTTTGCATAAAAGCTCGATTCAAGGGGCCTGTCGCACTCCAAAGAAAAGGAATAGACAAAAACATTAATTACGTTTTCCTTTTAATAAGGCTTTTTACTCAAAAGTGTAGCTTTGAAAATCTCTAGCTTGTTGTGACAACCAGAGAAGCCAGGAGCGGCCTTGCCTTGAACATGGTGCCCTCGCAAGCTCCCCGGCACCAGGGCTGGAGGGCAAATGCACCACTTTACAATCAGAGCCAACATTTAAAATTAGGAGGAGGATGCATGTCCTACTTGGATTCAAGGAGAAAGGACAAGTTCTCAATACAGTAAAACAAAACACAAAAAGTAAACAAATCTTTAGAAATCACTAGATGTGTGTGTGTGTGTGTGTCTGTGTGTTTATATAATTAGGATTATCATCAACATTTAAAACTATTAAAAATAAGGTTGCCACCTTACCTTTTCTTTTGGTACTGGGGTGTTATTTTTTTTTAGGAAAATTTTTTTTTTTTTTTTTTTTTTTTTTGCCCAGCCTCTCAAGTTTCCTAACCTCAAGCCTGTTTTCCACTGTGCAGCCAAATGCCCCACCTTCGCACTGCACCCCCAGAGCGCCACCGTCAAGCCCCGCTGGCAGGAGGCAGGGCAGGCTTTGATTCTGGTTGTCAAGATGACAGGCCCACAAAAGCACAGCTGACAGAGGAACTGAATTCTTCCCCGGGAAGAAGATACATTTGCCCGCAATGGGTCTGCAAAGTCTTCCGAGGCACCTCTTCCCCCTCTGTGCTCTGCTTGATAACTTGTTTGTTTGGCCAAGAAGCAAGATGGCAATCTTAATCAGAAAGGGAAGCTAGATTTTTTAAATAACTTAAAAAAATCATTTTTATATAAAGCAGCAAAAACATATTTTCCTCTCTGCAGAAAGAAAACCGTGAACAAGGAAACACAGCGATGTAAACGGGGCCGTTCATACACTTCTGCTAAACTGGGTCCCCCGACAGACTCAGAGCTACTTTCCAACTTCCTCGGCGCTGTCGGAAGAAGATTCTTTGGCGTCTCCGGTCGCTCTTTTACTTTCCTCTTGATTTAAACTTTCCTTTTCCGAACTGGTCCCGTTGGGTATAGAGTTTTCGCCGTTGACCAGCCCGTGCTCTGCAGCCTTTGCCCTGCGGACAGCCTCAGTGAGGGTCAAGGCCTCCTGTGCGCCGGCCTCCCCGTCCGGGTCCCTGAGGACCAGGGGCAGCCGCGAGTCCGCCACGCCCTCCAGCAGCCCCGGGTTACTCTCCTCGTACTTGGGGAGCGGGGCGTGCCCCTCCACCTGCCTGCGGCAGTGCTCTCGGTTCGCGGCCGCGCTCTTGACCGCTTTTTCCAAGATCTCTTTCTCACCTAAGCGCAACTTGATGGCCATCGTGGCACGAACGGAAAGGGCATGGTTTTTCAAGAAGGACTTATCTTCCTGGAAAAGGAAACAGAGCAAAATTAACTACAGTAAGTCTAAACCAGCAAAACGATAGTGCCAGAAGGCAGATCAGTTGCTGCCGGGGACGAAGGCTTGAGAGAAATTGGGGGTGACGGGGGGGGGGGGGGGCGGTGACAGAAGGTTCTGGAACTTGACTGTGGAGGTGGCTGCCATGACTGCACGCTTAAACCCAAGCGTACACTTCAGAAGTGTGAATTTTACTCTATGTAAATTATACCTAAGTAAATGATTATAAAACAAAAAAGAGCCTAAACCAAATGGTACGTGGACACTGACAGAACTTCACTTATTTCTAAAACCCTTCTGTCTTGTGCCCTGATGGAACCCAGGGCTCGGCACTTGGCTGAACGATGGCTGAATGACAGGTACTTGAAGTCAGTGACCCAAGAGTAAACTTGTGTTTGTATCATATGAATTAGAAATTATGGAAAAATGTTAAATAATGTAAAAAATTTATACTCTAATCAACAATACCTCAGTGTGACTCTTCTGGTAGGGGTAAACATGTAAAATAGAAAAATATTAATAAGTTTAACGAAAAATGTGAAATACACAATGATTTTGCTAAAGCACGACAGTAATTTACATTCAAGGAAGAATCTCTTATTAAACATCTTTTAAAACATGACAAAGCACAAATCCTCCCTTAATCAACAGAATTACCTCAATGGTTGTTTTATATGTTTTTAAAAGAAGTGAGGCTCGATCTTCAAGAAATGTCCACAGTTTGACCTCATTGTCCCAGCTAACAGGATACTCAGAGTTCCCCAAGGTGAAGATTCTGTCAATGGCATTATCTCCCAGCAAATGTTCTTTCAATTCTTCTACAAGAACACAAACAGCCATCTGTTAGGGGAAACAGCACTACTTCTCATTTTAACCAGCAGCCCACCTCACAAAACATCTTTCCCAACAATGTCATCTTCCTGTGGTGAAGAGTTCTCCCTGATCCATCAGCCAGGCCGTGGCTAGACTCTCCAGAGCAGAGCCAGAGCTGTTTCAGGGGAGAAAGAGGGGAGGTCTTCCTGATTTGGAACCCAGACCAAGCCTTGCTGGGCCAGCCCTCCACACTGTTCACTGTTTTTAGGAGGGATCCCGAGAGCCTTTAGATGGTTTCGGAAGATACTTCTTAAAGACCATCTGTAGCGACACACGCCTTATTTTGACAACACCTCTCTTGCAAACTCTGAGCCCAGTCACAGCAACTGGGTCAAAAAGACATGTAGGTGAGCAACGTAAACTGTGAAAACAAACAACAGCACAACAACCCAGTGATCCTTCTAGACTGAAATCTGATGGATGCTAATTCCAGTAGTTGACCTGACAAAGCTATTTGTCTCGTCTTACAACAAGTAAACCACAAACTGAAACCCCAAAATGGACTAGAAAAATCTTAGTTAATGAAATACGTGTCTATATCCCTCACTTGTCAGGAATGTAAAAAGGAATTACAAATAAACACAAGTGCACATCTCAACTGCCTTCAAATACATGTAAGAAGAGGAAAGAATTCAGCAACTGCTCTGAGCATTTTATCTCCTGGCACATTATCTTCAAAAGACCAAAACATGCCGATCCTATTCATGCTCAAGAAATACAACCGTGCTTCTTATGTAATTATGAGACAGTATCTCTTTCAGAGCAAAATGCCCTACAGCTGTCACTATTTACAATTCAAATGGAAGAACTTCTGCTGCCAGCAAACCAAACTTTTATTAGTATTAGTGAGAGTGATTCAAAGAATGCATCAATTGTCTTGACAAGACAAACTGTCTATGACTAAAGAGAAACTAAAGAGAATCAATGGACCTAAGATGATTCAAAAGCAGGTTGCTGTTTTGTTTTTTTTTTTTAAGAAAATAGAAGTTAATTTAATATTCAGAAAAGAAATTTCTTAAGTTGCATTTGTTAGCAAAAGGTCATGATGAAATTCAGGATTTTTAGATTTTTGATCCTTCAGTTTATATTCTCTGCATAAAGCAATGAAGATTTTTAAAATGCTTTTGAAGTGGAAGAAGTTTCTTCTTAGACGCCCTCAATACTAAGGTTACAATTTCTGTTTTCCTCCTCAACCTACCCGAGTTGTACCCTTTAATTAACATTGGGAAGGTGAGGGGCTGAAGCAGAGTTTTCTCTCTGCCGCTCTTAACAGTGATACTGGACTGGCTTCACATGCCTGGAGAAATAAAACCCACGAAAGGCCATCACCCTGCCTGGAACACTCAGGAAGTGAACCACAGGCTCCGGGGGCAGGTTTCTTTCCCCTCTTCCCTCTCGCTGACAAGCCCTTCCTGGATTTCCTGCATTCCCTGCCCACCGCAGGAGTGTGGTTTGGTGGCCCCCAGCCTGGCCCCTGCACGCCCTGCAGCGCTAGAATCTCTTCCGTGGGCTATCGGTCTTGCAAACCCACAGGAGCCACGCGGGGGCCTGGGGTACAGGCCCTGAGGCGGCAGAGCTGGGTCCCAAGTCAGGGTCATCGCCGGCCAGCTGAGTGGCCAAGTTACTCTCCTCTTTGCATGGGAGCTTCTACGTCAGTCAAGTGGGAGCCCCACCTCCCTCCAGCAAGGCTGACGAGGATGAACAAAGCCTGCACCACGTTCAGCATCGTGCCCGGCACAGAGAGGGGGCTCCCAAATTACAGGGGTTATCATCGGCGTCATCTCTCATCGGGATATGAACTGTGACATTCAACTTTGTAATGCTATATTACACGCAAGAAAAGCCCACGGCTAACCCTTAACTCGTGTTCACTAAATTGAACTGAGGAACCAGTGCCAAAGCACAAAATCACCAGAAGCTCCCACGTGAGTGACAGGGAGTCTAGAGCAGTGTGGCTGCGAGCGAGGGACAAGGACCACCTAACACCTCTCTGGGCTCTGCAGTTGGTTGTCTGTATTTCAGGACTCAGTTTCTTCTACTTCCAATGTCAAGCCAGGACCTGGGCGGCACTTCTCTGGCCGCAGACATGAAGGGAGGGAGCCAGACGGCAGGGCCCGGCAGACTCCCTCCACGGGCCGTCATCTCTGCTCCGGCCCCGGGCTGCCCTTGCTCTAGCGCTCGGACAGCTTCCTTCAGAAGAACACTTGTCTGTCTCTTCAGTTAGGTGGCACGCACTCACTGCCACTCGTTCCCACCCAATCCGCTGCGCCCAGCATCCAGGGTAGTTTACAACAACAGCAAACTCACACACAATTAAAGATGGAACCGCACAGCCAGGGGATGTGGAGGAGTATATTCTCAGATGAAAAGTGAAAACACAACCGCAATAGATCACACCTCAGTGCCAGAGATCCCAAACGGCTTGTCTTAAGGAAACATAAAAGTAATGCTCAATGCATACATGTAACTTTTTGTGCCTGAAATAAGAGGCTGTAGACAGGAATATCTGCAGTTTAAACAGGTTCTGTTTGCAGTGCTAGTTACTCCAACCGGATGCCTGGCACTGACAGGCCTGCTGGCGATTTCGGATTCACACTACAGAGCTGGTTAACTAATGAAGGCCCCTGGCCCACGTGGGTCATGGCCGACCACCTGACTTCAGTGTCGAATGACCATTCACCGCGAGGACATTTAGGCTCTGTCGTCCCGGGTAACAGGCACATCAGAAACTCCCATCTACAAATGTCGAATTTCGATACAGGCAGACAATCCAAGATGCATTAAGCTTTCTTCCAATGCAGTAGAGAATTATTTGTTTATTACAAGCGTATACTGACAACACACTGAGGATTTAATAAAATACTTCCAGGATAAAACAGATCAATTTCTTCTTTCTCCAATATTACCTCTTCCCCCCAAAGTGCTTTAATTTTAAGTAATTTTATCTTTAATCTGAATCCCTCTGCCTCACACTTCATGAATTAAAAAAAGAAAAAAACAACATTTTTTTTTTTTTTTCTGAAATGATTTACCTTCGGTCATGCAGAAGACTCGGAGAAAAGCCAGAAGTTGGGCAGAGATGGGTGGCTCCGTAAAATGCAATGCGAAGACACTGGAGCTGACGAGAGGAAGAAGAGAGATCAGGCCCTGCTGCAGTGGCCTCCTTGCCCCACAGTGAAATCTCTGAATCTGCACTCCGTGTGTGGTCCTCAGGGAGCCTGGGCCAGCATGAGGGACCCCACCTCCTCACCAGAACTCTAAAAACAGAATTTTCAGCCCTGGCGAAATGCGGAAGGCCTGGGCTGGCCGAGGAGGGTGGCGGTAACCATCACTGCCTGCAGTTCTTAGTCTAATAGCCTTCATCTCGGATGCACACAACACATCAGGAGAATTAAGCATACCCATGGCTCCTAAGAAAGGTTAACAATAATTTATGTTGAGTTCACATTTTAATCATTAATCAAATATTGACAAGTTCAATAAAAAAAGGTCTAGATAATCCATTTTCATTAAGAATGGTTCTCTCCACTCCCTGGAGAACCAATAAATCATAATTCTTGTCCTTATCATTTTGCACCTCAAATGCAAGAAAATCTTAAGATTTGATTTAACCAGAAATTCTTGAAATCACTGAGTATCATGACTTCATTACAGAAACTAATGGTGGCAAAGAATTAAATGAAACAAATTGATCCAGGTCATTAACCTTCTCAAGGTGAAAGGCATTAATGACATGGAGGCACTTATTTAACTGAACGAGGATTTCAGGCCACATCCCCTAGAACTGGCTGTGGACGCTTCCAACGACACAATCATGTTGATCTGAAAACGCTGGTAAATCACCATGCATCTCAACGGTTTAAATTTGCAGTAGAACAGGGATAAAGGGATTAAGACAAACTACAGTAGAGAAGTTTTATTAACACACCAGTTAAACACTACGCGACTGGAAATATTTCAAGTACCACAGTAAAGAGCTGACAGATTTTTTTCTACGTACGTTGGGATGCCAGCGCGAGCCAGGACCTCGGCCTTCATGGCGTACAGCCTGTCACTTTTACTCACTCCAAGCTTTATTTTCACTCTGTCGTGTGAATTATTGTCAAAGAAAAAACCACTGTGGATCACAAACTCTGCATTTGACCGAGTGCCATAAAAAATGTAAATCTGAGATGCAGTAAAGAAAAAATAAAGGGATATAAAAGAAACTTAACATCCATTCTCAGTACAAAGCAGGGCAAAGGATCAGTTCTCATATATTTAACGCAACTTCACACTAAGGAGACAAGCAGCTCTGAGGTGACCATGTCCCTGTCCTGAACATCACGTGCTGGCAGGCGGGGCCGGGCGGGCTGCGGAGAGCACACGCCGACGCCGACCTCCTAGCACCCGGAGGAGCCGGACCCCGTGGTCCCAGCCTTTCTCATACCCCCTCACACTCCCAGTCACAGCGAGACTGCTGCTTTACGACTGCACTTTAAAATTCACCATGTTCTTTTCTCCCTCTCCTTTAACTACAAGAGCGTCTCCTGGAACCAGGGTTTAAGGCAGTGTCTGTCAGAAATCCACTTCTAGACGCTGCGGCCATTCTGCACGTAGCAGGAGGGTTCATGAACCGTCTCCAGGCACTCTGTCAGGCTAGTATTTTCACTCTGTCCCAGCTCGAACGTCAGTGGTCTGTGTCGGTTCTGTCTTTTGTGTTCCCTACTTGGCCACAGGACTGCCAGGCAGAGTGCAGCTGTCCCTTCGTGCACATGCTCAACCCCACCCCAAATATTACTTAAAACTTCACAGATTAAAGTGAAAGTACAAGAAGGCAGCTCTTGCGGTTCCTGATTCCCTTATGGTTTTGCCGCTTAAATAAACTGCCTCCTTTTAAAGAAGGTTCTAATCAACAGAAAAAGATACGAAAACAATGCAGTTTATACAATCGAAAAATCTCTTCTACTGTCGTAACACAGAATTTATTTTCAGTTGACAGTGTTACACACACTAGATGGGTTGTGCAAATAACTGCGTTCACATCTTTCTCCCTGGTGGACCCGAAGGTCCCATTCAAAGCACGGCATATTTATTACGGCTTTGGGTCTCAATATGTATTCCAGAAAACAAGCCTTAAATACAAATCTCAAAATTTTCTGCCCAAGTTAAATACTTTTTAAAAATGATCAACACAGTATGAGGTGAGGGACTCCGCGCGGAACCCACCTGCTCTCCGGCCCGGAAGTCCTGCAGGGCTACACACTCACAGCGGTCGTCCTCCAGGTTGTAGCCGGTGGTGATCTGTACACGGGAGGAAGGATGACAGGACAGCGTCTAAGTGCTCTCGCTCAGGAGGGCCTTTTTCCGGCGATTAGAGGATAAAAGACACGCAAAGCTACTTAAAGGGGTGCATTCTGCTTGCTTCACCAAACTGAGCAAAAAACTGCTTGGTTATTTGCATTGATTCTACTCACACCAGAAATCCTTATGGAAGACCCCGTACCTGCAGTGAGGGACATACTCTTCGGAAAATGTATTGTATAGGTTATCCCTTGCTGGTCTCAACCAAACATAATCATTCATTACAAAGTTACAGGCTTTGAGCTCATCCCCCCCCCCTCCCCCGCCATCTCCAGCCACCCACCCACCCACAGGACCTGCGCTCCCGCAAGGAGGGAAGCGGGATCTCTGGAGAACTCGAACTGACTTGCAAACAGCATCTTTAGTATTTGGCCATTAAGAACACAAGGCGGGTTTCCCACTGGATAAAGAATCAGGGAGAAAGAAAAGCTCTGTTTCCAAATTATGTACTTATTTTACTCTGGAACTAGAGAAATTAAAACTTTCAGATAAGCAAAGGAAAAATAAAACAACTTAGTTGTATCCTATTCACTCTCTTTATGCTGAAAGCTATACTGTGAGAGTTTCTGAACCCCCAAATCCACTAACCACACTGACAATCCACATCTCTTCCTAATCTCTCCTGTCAAGGGGTGTGGGAGGGGGGCAGGCGATGTCGTGGTCTCGGCACTGAAGTCACCACAAAATTCTCTGGGCCTCAACTGGTCAGCATTTTACCTTCTCAGTCACCCTTTGCATTTTGTTTGTCCTGCCGTCCCCTGGCTCTTCTCACCCAGCTCAACACATGCAAAACCCTTCCAACTGGTCTCAAATTCCAGAACTGTCCCTCCCGTGTTCCGTGTGGCATACGTGTTTGACCTCCTGTTTAAAACTTTTCAGTGGTGCTCCACGTTGCCTTGCGGAAAACATCCAAGTTTTTGAGCAAGGCCAGTTTACAAGGAGGCCCACACCTCCCTACGGTCTCTGGACACGCCACTCGCCTGCCACTCCGGGCGCCGCCCCCGCTCCCTCGTGCCTGCGGCCACCTTCAGCTCCTGCTTTGCCTGAGCCCCGGCTTCTCTGGAGATGCCCCCCTTCATCCCACCCTCCCTCTCTGTCCCCCAAAGCCTCTCCCACCCAGTAATAGGGTATTTATATCTGTGCACCCCCCACCAGCCAGACCTGCAGCCTAGCCCTTTCCACCTCGGCGCCTGGAGCTTAGCTCGCCGGGCCCAACACCTGACACTGCCCTCGCCCTTGGGAATGTCTGCTTGACGCAGGGAAAGGAACAGGCTCCCCATTTATATTAAAAGCCCCTTCTCAGAAGTCTGTCCCTCAGAGCAGCCCCCAATCTCTTAGATTGTCTGTAAATACTCATTAATTACTTCGATCTCCTCATTTTATCCTGGAGAATCAAAATTCAAGACGGCTACAAGTGCTACTTTGCTATTCAAGGTATCAACAGCTCAAAAGATTACTTTTGAGTCCAGGGAATGGCATTTGGGGATGGAAGGGCAGATAACACTTCTCTTTAAACCCAGCATCCCCAGAACCAAGACCAATGAGAAATATGAAAGCAACGAGGACTAAATGAAGGCAGGTATTCTGGCTCACTTTCACTCACAGAACAGCTTAAACACTTGATAAAAAAATCAGCTCCATGAAGTTCCTGCCCACTATCAAAATCACTTTTATGACCCCCAAACATGACCCTGATGATAAGGTACAGAGTGGGGATTGCCCATGACCTCCCAGCCCTAGAAGACTGGCATTCCATGGTGCAGGCAGTACCCAGGGGCCTGACAGGAGCACGAACAGGCAGAAGGAAGTCAGGGGAAGCAGGAGGGAAGGCGGAGGGCCAACAATCTATAAGAGGAGCACGAGGAAGCACAGGAGACAGACGGTGGAGGACAGGAAGGGAGGCCCGTGGGTGGGGAGGTGTGGCCATCCTATGCGTGGTGCTCAGGATGGCCCAGCCTGGGGAAGCAGCGGGAACAGTCAGCGCAGAGGCCCTCGGTGGGCGTGTAGGGCCCAGACAGACTGGGGTGTAGCGGGGACAGGCTGAGCAGGGGGCCCTGTCTGCTACTGTAAACACCTGGGCTTTTCACCTTGAGACCGGAAGCCTCATGCACATCTAAATGTTTCAGATCTTCAACACTCAAACAGAAAGGCCTCGAAAAAGAGCCCCCTGCAATTCTGCTTGAATCTTCCAAAGCCCTTTCATCCTGGTTGGTAGAGTCACGTATCCAAATACAAGGGCTGATCATTCCAACACGCTTTACCTGTTGGAACTAATACAGAGGCCGAAGCCCACTTAGAAGTATCCTTCTCTGTATAAACTGAACAACCTCAAAAAAGGGAAAGCAGACCTGTTCCCGTTAGTTCTGAACAAGCCACACAGAATTTAGATACGTTATGCCTCACAGCCCAACACGCCGCCTTATAAACCTGTCTACGTTTGTTTCTCGGAGTGGCTAGGAAATAGATCACCTTCGCTAGAGTCTCCAGCCCGGCCTAGGTATTCATCCAGCCTCTTAATTTCTCATGCTTTTCCTCGCTGCTGCTGGTTTGGAATCACTGTCACAGGCTTGATTCCTCCATTTCTACCCCCATAACCAGGTTTGGGGACACTGTTAGAAGCACACAGCATTGCTGGGTTACAAATTTCTATCAGCTCCCCCAGTGGTAGTCAGATCAGACAGACAAAGACTGTCAGGACAGACACACACGAAAAAGAAATCTACTGTCTGAAAAGCTGAGCCTTTCTTTCAAGTACCTTATTTTAAAAGAGATTAACTGTTAATATGTATGACATACAACTTCATAGTGCTAAAAGAGATTCTGAAATCCTACCAGACAAAATTTCCCATCAAGTGTTATTTTTACGGTGGGAAACTGTCCAACAAAGGTGTAGTAGAGTTAAGTGTGCAGAGAAGATAACCGCTGTAAGGAAAAGCACTAACATCTTGTATAAACCTTCTCAAGGTTAGCAGTGTTTCTGCCAGGACTGCGGTGGCTGAGACCTGATGAACAGTATTAGGAAAAAGACAGCATTAGTAGTTGTCATCAATTCGTTATTTTTATTTTGAGATAAACTTTTTTTTTTTTTTTTTTTTACTTTTAGGGGGGAAAAGAGTGAGTAGTTTACATGAAAGCCACACAAAACCAGTGTGTATGTGAGTATGTGAAGGTGCAAATGCACAGCAAAAGAATGGGAGAGATGTGCAGAAAGCCAGTAACCAGCTACCCAGGAGGCGTCGAGTGGACCAGCCACGGGGCCGCCAGGGCCCGGGACTAGTAGGGGACCTCCGAGTTTCACTGCAGAGGCTTCTGTTTTCTTTAACTGGTTTTCTTCATTTACAGTAAAGTATGTACTTGTTAAATTTTAGAAAGAAAAAAATAAACCCCGATGATCAATCAAGTTTGGGAACCAATGACCTAATCCAAGAAAAAGAAAAATGTTACTGTCAAATATTAAAAGCTATTTGAAAAAATTTTAAACTTCAATGTTACAATCATTTAAAATAGCTCTGAAAGAAAACAAAAAGAACAAAATATAAAATTGTATTCATTAATGAAGATAAATGATAAAATATGCTAATACTCCTCAAAATGGCTAAATTAAGCACATCTAAATTAAGGCAAAAATGTAATTATAAAAGTATAGATATTCTTTCTCTCCAATTTAAGAGTGTGCTGTGGCTAGACCTTCCCAGGTTCACACTAGGGTTTCTCTCAAGTGTTTGGCACACGTGGCATGTGTTCTGGCCATTTTGTGGAATTAGATGTGAAATACTCATTTATAGCACCAGTCTATTTATAATACTGCTAATAATAACAAAGAAAGCTGACACTGAGAAAAGATGAACAAAAAACTAACCAAACCAGTATACGATTATAATATTTAAAAATTCAAAACGTTCTGAAGTTGATCATATTTCCAACTAGTAATATCAGGAAATCTTTCTCAGCACAGAGAGCACAGCAACCTGCTCTGAGGCTCAGAATCTGAAGAATGCTGAGAAACAGAGGCAGCCTCCTCTGTGCGTCATGATTAACAATCCTCACAGCATCTCCCTGTCTTCCCAACGTCTGATGATGCCAACTGACTCCTGCATCCAAGGCCAAGAGCCAAACGCCGAAGTGCACCTCCTCCCGCCCCACTGCCAGGGACACCAGGACTGGCTCCTGAACCAAAGCAGGTTAATCAACGGGGCCAAGGATGTGTCTGCATAGCAGGTGAAGGGAGAGGGGGCAGGAAAGAATCAGAGAAACTTAAGTAACTGATAATACAGTCAGCAAAGAGAGAAAACAAGCAACACAAAAGGAAAACCCAGAAGGAGAAAGGATTAATTTTTCAATAAATTGGTATTTTAAAAAGAATAAGAAAAAAGAAACTTTGGTTTAAGTCTGTCGTCCAATAAGGTAAGAAAATGTAGGTCTAGGCTGGAATCGTGGCTCAGCAAAGAAATGCAGTTTACTGTGGCTTCTGAAAGTGATATAAGACTCACGTTTTCAGGATTAAGTAAACACAGAGAGAAAAAAACGCCAGCCTCTACTCATGGGGGGCGAGGTTTGGCGCTGTTTGCTCCTCTTGGAGGGGGCAGTAGGGGACAGTGACTTGTAGGCAGAACTTTGCCGGTTAATGAACACGACCCGAGGAGGTCCTTACCAGGCCGTTGGTGTGATTGCACATGTCCCACAGAGGAATCAGTGCCAGGGTCACCCGGGAACCATCCTCCGTGGGAATCTGGTTTTGTCGAGTCATAACGGAAGAGACCGCCCACCTGTAACAATCAGAAAAGAGGCGAATTATGGCCGGCACATCTGAAAGCCCATGGCAGTCACAACTCAACCAAAACCGAGGTGTGCCTGACCTCTCATGAATTTTCAAAACCCTTTCGTAAGTCGCAAAGGTGATGTTCATCATCATTTAAAATTAAGTCTAGGGTAAAGAGAAGAGGAGGGGGGATGTGGAAGGAAAAAGGAGCCAGGGGGAATCTAGGAGTGAGAGATTAAGGGAGGACGTTCCCGGGAGAAAGTGGCCTGGAAGAAGGGCCTAGAACAGAGTCAGCCAGGCCTCAGCTGGTCCCGGTCCGCGTTGCTGCGGAGAGACCCCACCCCTCTTTTACCCAAACGCTGACTCTGTACCTATTTTGAGCCTCACTGAAAAGCAAACACTAACTCCTTTCTGATCGGAATCCTCTAAGAACTCTACAAAATGTGGAATGGTATTTTTTTTTACTATGTTGTGCACTGCATTAAATCTTTTTGTTAAAAAAAAGTCCCTACTTTAAAGAGCTAAAACAGTCTGTTTGAAAGAAAAAAAATCCTCACCCCACACTAATGTTAATCTTGGGCATCACTTGGCTATATCAACTAATCCCCACCAATACAGGTTAACGGCAATTTCCACATGGCTATTAAAACGCTGCTCCCTGCCCCCGGGTCCAGTGTAACTTCCAGAAAGAACAATCTCTTTTTTAAGGCTTTAAATGGTCATGCAAGTCACTTCTTACCCAAGCCCTTCGCACTTCTGAGATCCCAATTTCACTCAGAAACCACCCTCCAATACATGCCTCGCACATACGTACACCACACCCCAACACACACACACACACACACACACACACACACACACACACACACACACACCCTTCACACCAACCTGTAGTCCTCATAAGTGAAAGAATCCTTCAAGGGCAGTTTGTGGGCATGAGGATGGGTCTGGGAATTAGAAGTTTTAGAAAGCAGAGGTGAAAAGAGAAAAAGGGAAAACAGAAATCAGTCAGCAAAATTTCATTATTTATCTGCCTAACAGATCCTAACAAGAGCCAAATGAAGCAGGAGGCATCCAGCCGCGCTACTGAGGGATCATCGTGCTATTATGCTCTCATACATCACTGTCAACTTAATTTGTTGTGCCCAGCAGCCGCCATAAATCTGCTGCTTCATATTTCGATACCAGGACCCACAGACACGGCACGGAAATAAAATTTAAGGTGGACTGAGTTTACAAAAGGTAGGCACACCCACACCATAAGTCTCTCGTCTACACGGAAACCCGGAGTCTCCAAGTCAGGTGTCTGTCCCAGCCTCCCTTTGCATCTCTTGCCTTAATGTGCTTGTACAGCCCTCAGGAATAGTCCAAATCTCTTCTTGTATCAATAAAAAGAACAATTAAAGGCACTCTAATAAATTGAAACTTCTTTCATTTATCTCTGACTTAAAATCATTTGGAAGGAAATCAACTTGTTAGGTGCAAATGAATCATACAACATGGCCGATGCAGCTCAAATACAGAAAATCAAGAAAAACACAGTTTTGTGAAATTATGAATTAAATTTTACAAACAAATGTAATAAAGATAAAATCGAGATCAGCATATGTGAATTTTACTCCTTTTCTTTTTGTCTCTGGACAAAAGAACATTTGATAAAAATATCCAAAACTTCACACTTTAGAGAAAATTGTACACATCTCACATCCTCTCTCTCCACAATACTCCCTCCACCTTGGGCCTTTCGAGCACTTAAGAAACTGTGTCTCAACTAAGAAATTCAAAGCCGTAACAGTATAATTTTAATCTTCGGTTTCCATTACAGGCTGATAGACAGATTGCAGTAAGTGATCAAATGGTGATTTCTGAGATACCAGTGCGATTCGGCTGCACGGTCTCTGCAGCGCTGTAAATGCACGGAGCCCCGTGTAGTATGCAGTTTTTACTTTTGACGCATTACCATCACAAGTGCATGGTAATTTATCATCGCTCACTGCACTGTACTTGCTGGCACCGTATGCAGGACAGTAGGGGATGAAGTAAAAGTGGCTCGAACCGTAAATCAATTAGAAAACAAAAGCTTGTGCTCGGCGCGCAATTTTAGGCAAATTATATATTACAAAAGGCTGCCAATTGGGTGCTAGCTCCCAGGTGCCTGCTTCTCCCCTCTGATCCTAAGCCCAGTTTTAACCCTTTGGAAGAAAAGTCAACATACGGAAATACAGTCACATAATATGTAAATGCTCTGACAATAAAAATGAAATTAAAGAAGATATAATTTAGGGCAAAATATAAAATAACCTATCGCTCAGGGGCATTCTCTAGCTGCATTATTCTAGCTAGGAAGATTAGAAAAAACTATCTCTGGTTTAAAAAAAAAAAAAACCCAATACCGTGGTCAAGCACAGCAAAGATTCGAGGAGAAGCTTCTTATTGCCTCTTCTTTGTAATGAATGAAATGCAAGCCTGTGTCCTAAGAGTCCTAAAGAAGCTCCATTTAATTATGGAACTTGACCATAAGGGTGCTCAGGTTTTTCCTCGTAAGAGTACAAATTCCGCAGATAAGAACTGCCCCTCCACCCAAAACTAATTTGATGATAAGCACCATAGAAATTTTTCAGAACTTTAAAGAAAAGAAATTCCATTGCTAAAATTTCCTTTCACTTATAATAAAATGAAGCTTCACATAGTCTGACCTACTGGGAATGTTGCACATCCTATTTCTTCTCAAACTCTAGGAGGTGGGAAAGCATTGTTGCTTTTGTTATTTTAAAATGTTTTAAATTCATTTAAACTGTGGAATGCCCTGTGGTATTCTGAAAGCTGGTAAATTCCAATGCTAAAACCCCTGAGTATTAAAAATTCGACCCCTCCCCCTTGAAAAGTCTGACTTACTGAATAGCAGAAGAAATGACAATTTTCAAAATTAGAATGCTGAATGTCAAAACGACTTGTGGAAGAATGTTCCAAACACTCAAAGATCTTTAAATAGCTTTGGACTCTACGAAGAAAACTCTTCAAACAAGGGCAGCCTCCCCAAGGACCAAAAAGATGGAAAATTAACTCTCCAAAATGTCTCCCTTCCTACTATTTATATACATTTCTTACCAAAAATACAAGTTTATGTTCACAGGCCTGACGAAGTCGTAAAGAAAACGCAAGGGAAAAAAATACGCAAATGCTTTCTTCAGGTTAATTTTGAAGATTATTTTGGCTATAGAGTTACGTAATATTTGCAGAATCTGTTAGAAATAGTTGTTCTTATCTGCTTGAAAAATAAGGTGTGCCCACTGTACGT
Organism: Delphinapterus leucas; assembly: GCF_059928025.1. Lineage (NCBI taxonomy): Eukaryota > Metazoa > Chordata > Mammalia > Artiodactyla > Monodontidae > Delphinapterus > Delphinapterus leucas. Next base: position 175,953,384 of record NC_143130.1, read on the forward strand.
AATTCTGGTTTAAAAAAAAAGCTATTCTACCACAGACACATGCACTTAACAGTTATACTGAAGTGGAATTTGAGGCTATAGAGAAAGGCAAGCATCTTCCATTTCAACGGGGCCCTCACTGCTGTGACACCAGCGCCACCTACTGGCCTCATGGTGGAATCGGTTACAGCTGCAGAGTTCTTGAATTATTTCCTAGGGCAAGGCCCCCAGAGCAACTTATCCTAAAGCAAACCTGGGTTTATCCAGAATGGCTACCGGCTCAGCTTTACTCAAGAGAAATCTGGTTTCTAAAAAAAAATAAAAATAAAAATAAACCAACCTACCTCTTTAAATTATTATATAATAGTTTTACAAGGATCTTGAAACATTCAAATATTGAAGTGATTTTCACGTGAAAAGCATTTAACTTTAAAAATAAGTATTTTCACATACCCTGAAAAAATAAACAAGAATAAGAAATATGTCTATTCCAAACACTAAGCTCTGGACAGAATTTTTTTTTTAACACATCAAGCCTTTAACGTTTAAAAATACATTTTCCAAAAATTATAGTATTAACCTGAAGTTACTTGAAAGCTCCTAAAAATGTTCTTAGATGAAAGTCATTAAGTTCACACTTTATGGGGAGGATAACTGAACACTCCTCACTTTATAGAGCAAAATCTTATAAGGGTTTTGTTTATCTCCAATAGAAGACATTCCTAACCTGTACTTTAAAAACTGTAAATGAAAGCAGAAAACTTACTCATTGTGGCTAATTAGTTTTAGTTGAGATAGCTGTTTCCAAGATCTAGCTACACATGGGATGAGTGAGGGTCTGTCTGGCAGTAGAGAAAGACGACAGTGATGGGGTCTCTCAGGTACCAGGGCCCAAAAGGAGCAGGCCATAGGGTCCACCAAGCATTAACTTCCTCCCCACTCCCCACCCACCCCATAAATACAGGTTTAGAAACAAGCCCAGATTTTTTAAGTGATCGATATTTTCACTTTCTTGTGCATTATAAATATTTGGAGTTGGAGACATGAACAGTTCCTGTAGCTCATAATCAGACTTGAAGCCCTACAGAGCTTACTTTTAAAAGAGGATTCTTGTTTCCTTAAGTCAAGCCTGGCAACCCAGGGAAGCTCTCTCCCATTCCCTCTTCTATCATAGGAGGTGTTCCAGATGAGACACAGTAATATTGTACCTAGTACAAAATAATCACTATGTTTGGGGAAGATTAATATCTAAAATCGTTTGTTTGGCTTCAATAAAAAGAAGTAATATTGCTAAATATGTAAGTATGACATTTTGAAGAATTTACCATATTGCATGGGTCTGGTAGCTATGCTTAAGGAAATTAAAAACCACTACAGTCAGCATATTTGATCCTTATTAAAGTTCTGTCTTGAACTATCACTCACATAAAACAAAAATAAACCAAGGAGAAATTTAAATAAAGCCTATGGATTACAAGAGTTGAAGATGAAAAAATGAACAATATTCTGGCTTTTAAAAATTGATTTAGCATGCAGCTTCTCTTTATAGTCCCTTGATAAAAATGAAATCTCCCTAACAAACACTTAATAAAACCTGTCAATATCTCGGGAAAGAAAAATGACACAAATGCATTAAGTATTAAATACCCTTGGAAAAAGTCACATATCCCATGAATTTCTGATGTACTATCTTGACATTAATGTAAAGCCTTGATATTTATAATTGACAGACATTTAATAAAGTATAAAGAAGATGGCTGCTGCGTAGCATGCAAATTTTTCCGGTTGCTCAGAAATGAAAGATACAGACATGTGCTTAAACTAAATAAACAGTTAGTATGTGCTACACGAATCAGCTGCAGCCGTATTTTAAGCTCACACAACAAATCTTGGTGGAGAAGCAAAATAAGCAGAATTCATTATTATGTGAATTCCTAATTCAGAAACATCTAGTACGTGAAACAGCTTTGAAACAGCTCTGCACAGGAACAAAATACATTTGAGTTAAAGTTGCTTCTTGTTTTTAATATTTAACAGTAAACATTTCAAAAAATAAAATAAAGACGAGCACTTTCATAAATATAGGGACAGGTGTTTCCTAAAACAATTCCTTAAAAAAAAACACATTTAACCTAAAGAAAGATTCAAAACCCTCTAAGGAAATTAAACAAAAAAAGATTAAAACACACAAATGGCCTCTAGGACACAAACACTTCTCAAAATCAGATCTTTACTTTTCTAAAGAATACTCATCTCTAACCTTGACCAGTTTTTATATGGAAACTGAGTTGAATACATTTAATAATCACCTTCAATGAGGCATTTAAATATATTAAAAGGAAAGTAGCTCAGTTCATAAAAATGACTCCTAAATACTGTATTTTAAAGAATTTATAACCTGCTGTAACATACAATCGTTAACTTGAAGAATATGTATGGTAGTTCAGTGACCTATTAATGGCTCTATAGTATCAGGAATGACAAAACATAATTTAGAAGTTGTACCTATTTTGTTCCGATAAAAAACCGTAGCAGCATGCCATTTGAACTTCCTAACTAACACATGTCAAAGACTGTATTTGGCGTGTGTATTAAAAGGCGGGGGCAGGGGAGGGGCAGAAGGAAACTTACGCTTACAACACTGAGGTCCCCCTCCTGCCCCCAAACAGGCTAAACTAGAAGCAGCATGTTAGGGAGCAATTTCTAGCAGGTCCTCAACCCTCCTGCTCGTATTTCATTTTCTAAGTGCATATAACACAGTTTAACTGAATGACAAATTGCAAAGTATCTTTTGAATCTAGAACTTAGTTTTGATGACCATAAGTCAGAATCAAAGCACGGTTCACGCGTTTGGCTCTTGAGGGAAAAAAATCAATTTTAAAGACTTTCGTTTTTAAACACAGATTACACCCAACTCTTCAGGGAATTTTTCATCATAAAGTTCTTTGAATTCACTCAATACGATCAAATAAATACATCAATACACATTAAATTTAAACTGTCTGCTTTTCCCTTATACTTAATTTTTATAGCAAATGGGTATTACCTTATAATACAAAAATTTTAATTAAGTAAATGAGATTAGTAGAGAAATATCAACGCTGTTCAATAAATTCATAAAATTACTTTAGGATGGAAGAATTGGTTTTTTCATTGGAACACTGAAATCTATAACCTACATCCAGTTTAGATTAAATTGAAATCTATTGAAACACTGAAGAAGATATGCCTGTTTAAAAACTGTATTGGTTACCATTTGTATTCCCTGAAGAGGGGCAATCAGCCACGAATCAAATTTAGTCATAATCAATCTACATTTTTGACTGTCAATCATTTGTTCACTCAACAAATATTCATTGACTCAGAAAAAAGCTGAATAGGTTAGGACTAGAAATTCAACAAATACTGCATTTACTGACTATCTTGAATGCTCTGCGAGGTGCTGTGTGACAGGAGGACAGTCACCATCCTCAGACGGGTCCTGCCAGGCAGCAGTCAGATAAGTGACTTTAAAAAGAAAGGTGATGCCAGAGGTTACAGCCCAGACCCTCCTTCTCCAACCACCAGGTTTCTCTGTTCTGTGTCCTCCCAGCCCCGGGCCCTTCTTTCCCACCTTGTGCACGCGCGCGCGCGCGCAAGTGCCTGCGTGCGTGTGCATGTGTGCGTGTACACGCACACAGGCACATTCGGTTCACATTCTTTGCCCTAGGAGGTGAGCGGGGCAGGGACCACGTCCTTTTTGACCACTAAGGAACCCCCGGTGCCTCGCACGATGCCTCATTCAGAGAAACGCTCTCCTCCACAGTGAGAGGGAAACGCTCCCCCTGCCCTCTGCCCTGGGCAGCAACGAAGGGCGAGCCGCGACCTGGGGGCTAGGAGATTTCCTCTCGGTGGACCCGTCATGGCCAAAGTGACAGGTGGGACAGAGGAGTGGCGACTCCAAAGGTGGCGAGAAGCAGCGCCAGGGTAAGCAGGCGATCTGGCGGTGACCAGACCCCACCCCAGGGTCACGTGCTTGCCACGCTCCTCCCCTGCAGCACCGCACACAGGCACTGCCCACGGGCTTCCGGAGAAACAGATCTGGGCTTCCTTTCCTTCTGTCTGCCATCTCTCATGAATAGGGTATTTTCCCACCATCTAGGGTCAAAGAATCTTCTTTTTTCCCCCAAAAGCTATCTTCAAGCATATCTGAGAAAGCTCTACTCTAAGAATCCAATAAGGGGCAAAATGGACCAAGCCCAGCAGTTCCCTGTCCCAAATGTCCCTCCACCGTGCCACTCCAACTCACCCCAGCAGCGGTGCACCTTAACAGAGACAGCCTCATGCTCCCTGGTCACCTCAGATCACCTGACGCCGAGCCTCCGTCTCCTCATCCGAAAAGGGGGTCAGAGAGCAGCCTCTATCTTTTTTCTAAGCTCTTACATCTTTTGTTTCTTTGCCTTTGACACTCCCCCACCCCCACATATCTCAATCTGCTGATTAACTTGAGGACTCCAAACCATGATCGAATCTCTCTTCTGGTCTGCAAAAAGATAATAACTCCAGCAAGCGAGCAATACTTGCAACTCCTCAACTTATCACCAAAGAAACTAGAAATAAACAGAATGGTAAAAAGCAGTTTTCATTTTTAGAAGGATGCATTTGCATCAGAAAAGCAGGCTAGAATTATTTATCACCGGCTTCATAGAATTTTATTTTTCATTTCGGCTACTTTCGATTTCAACAATTCAGGATAGAGACTTTGGACTCTGGTTAAATTAATCAAGCTAGCATGATTAGGGGCACCAGTCATTCATAAGAGGAGAGCATTCTGACCACCATTATGAAGCCCATCTCCTTGATAGGGAGACTGACATTCAGAGATGCATACAAACCTTGTCCCAGAAAAGGAATTACCGTGGCTTGGTACACAGGAAAGCTCTCTGTATCTCTAGAAGACAGAGACACAGAGACAGACAGAGAGACAGAGAGAGACTGAGAAACTGAGAGGGAAGGAGGAAGGGAGGGATTAACAGTCACCATTTACTAAGCAGTCTGTGCAAGGAACTCTTGCGAACTTTACGTGTATTACATAATTTAATCATCCTGCTTCCTGTGAAACAGGCACTATTAGCAGACCCATTCTGTTGCTGCAAAAACTGAGGGACAGAGAAATTAACAGCACGTCCAAGGTTATTACCCAGTTAATAAACGATGGGGCTGGGATAATAACCAGGCAAAAACTTTCTGGAGCTTACTGAAAGGCAAAGGATAATTAGCTGTCCCGCTTTTATAAATTAAGGTTAAGTTCTGATACGGTAAACACGTTTTTTCCTGTTGAAATTCTAGGAAAATGCTTGGTAAATATTGCTCTCATTTAAAATTCAGCACAGAGATATTTTAAAGGACATTACAAAGCTTAGAGGCAGGCAATATTACCAAAACTAAGAATGTTTATGTCTGTTATTTCCAAACCACCAGAAGGGACGCCATATTTAGTTAAAGTCGCTATCTATAGTCATAAAATCTCAGACCCAGGTGGTAACTTAGAGATCATCTAGCCCAATTCCCCTGTTATTCTGGACATGAAGAACCCTGGTCCCAGAAAACACATATGTACCAAATACATGTAGATAGGTACACTCTTTTCCTTTAATACATTTTAAAACATAGAGGTCATATCTGGAATTCACTTTCTGGTATTTTCTTCATTAGAATTATGCCACATTGGTGTCCCAACAACTTCCAATATTGCATTACCTGGAACGCCTATCATTTTCATGATAACTCTGAACAGCCTCTATGACACCCCACAGCTTTATCAATCATTAAACCAGTATTACCTCCAAGTGCTTACACGGGTACCATCTCTTTGGCTACTTGCAACTCTCCTAGTTGTCAAGTTGTTAGAGAAATGAACTTTGGCGCCTTAAATGTCCTGCCTTTAAGCCTAAAGGAAGCTGAAGTCACGAGTAGCTAGTAACCGATGAACCCAGGGGTGCACCACGGAGCCTGAGAACCCACATATTTCAGACTTGGGATTCTGATAAAGACCGGCCAAATTCTGACATAATACATCAATCCTAAGGATTCAGGAGGGTTCCCACAACTGAGCAAGCCTCTGAAACCCTCACATGCTCAGGCACATCATATGGATCCACACATCACATATGCTACTTGGTCACCAGCTGCTATGAGCTAACTCTGGTAAATCCCAAGGATAACAAAATCCAGGGTAAAGGTCCCTGCTGCACACAGCCAGCTGCTGGTCACAAGGGAGGTGGGTAAGAGTGGGTGGCTGAGATCACAGCACCAAGGTTCAGTGCGTCTTCGCGACCCCTGCAGGTGCTGGGGTCCACAGGGAGCGTGTACGCGACCAGTGGTGAGGGCGCTGGTGCCCCCACCATCGCAGACTACTCCTCTCCCTTCCTTTTCTGTATTCCGGATGCTTAAACTGTGCTACAAGGTACCAAAGAGAAAATCCCCAACACTACTTCTCTGGGTCCCCTCCCCATCAGGAGAGCAAAACCACAAATGTTCCAACCAAGGAGAGGTACAGAGGCCACTTCTCTTGCTCCATGGCTGGGTACACAGGAAAGCTCTCTGTATCTCCAGGAGAGAGACAGACAGAAAGACGGAGAGAGACAGAGGGAGGGAGGGAGGGAGGGAGGTATGAACAATATAAAGTCACTGATAAAGAGCTATTGCTCAGAACAGAAAACCTTTTTTGTATCCCCTGAAAAGGGAACTTTCAAACCTATCACCCTGAGATTTGATAAATAAAAAATTTTTTTAACATTTTTGGTAAAAATGCCCCCATTAAAACTACAATGAACTGAATTACAGGGCTACAATTTATTAGAGGCACCACAGAATGTTATTACAGTAAGTCAAGACAACTCACTTGACTAACCAAATGTAATTTAAAATGTCCATGCCTTTGGGTAAAGTAGCTGAGAGCTTTCTTTTTGATTAAGCAAAATTATTTTATATTCAGCTTCAGTTGATAAAAAAATTTCCCTCTCTCCTTTGGAGTCCAGAAAAGGTACCATAACTCTTTCGAGCGTTGTTCTACCAAAAGATAAAAATTTAAAAACCAGGCTATTTCCCTACTGGCATCAAAATTTCTTAGGGAAAAGAAGTCATAAAAAAAATTCTTCTGTAAAGTTAGAGTCCACCTTGAAACAGAACCAGGTATAAAATCAAGAAGAGGAAAAGGGCCGATCAAATCGTGCAGGACTGTACCAGGCTCTGCCCAGCTTCCATCTCTGAAGACAAGCCCAAGTGAGAGCCCAGCAGGACAAGTGAGACAATGCAAGTCTACTTCTTTTTCCACAAAAAATATGCTTTGCCTTATATTTCCTTAATTAGATGCTTTACTGATCAATAGTTATGAGATGGATTTCACTCTCGTTTTTATCAGACAAAATACTGTCTCACTTTCTAAGAATAATACCATTTTGTTGGAGCAGTCAATATCTGGATACAAATTTTCAGTGAAAGAACAGTTTAATCAGTGCATAGCTTTTAAGCACTACCTATAAAACAGGCAATTATCAAATTGTTCACTTGGAACCGAAAGCAAGAAATCCAATATATTAACTTAAGTCACCTTTCGATATAAGATGACTTTTGATTACAGTCATATATGAGAGAAGATTTTAGAACTGGGTTTTGAAAACCAGGTCTAACTCCTAACCCAGAGTCCCAAAAGTTGGGGAGCACTTCTATTTGGGGGGGGGCAGGAATGGCAGTGAGAGAAGCAGCCCGGGGAAGAGCGAGCTTGAAGGGTCAGCAGGAACGTCACGGAGGTCGAGGAGACAGGGCAGTGGGACAGCCACGGGATCGGACAACTGGTGGCCCAGGGACCCATCAGGGGGTATGTCACTGGTGGGGCAGTGGGAGGGCCTAGACCACAGGGGCTCGAAGAACTCTCAAGCATGGAATATTCTTGGTACATGCTGTGGTTAAAGACAGAAGGGGACAGGACGTTATCTCAAAGGCACAGGGATGTTCTGTAAACCCAAGGGCTAAAGATGGGCAGGAAGGAAAGGATGAGAAAGATGGGGATGGAGAGACGGCACCCAGAGCAATGTCACAGAGCTCTGGGCACGGGCCACCAGGCTCACCTTAGCTGCTGGCCAGGACTCCTTCTCAGAGGGACCGAGGGAGGCAAAGACACAAAGAAACTGAGATGGAGACAACAAGAAACAGAAGAAATTCCTGTCATCTGTTCTGAGTTTTCTCTTAGTAAACTGGGAACGGGTGAGCCTGGGGGCAGCTCAGGGCTGCAGAGACTCTGAAACAACACCCGGGGGATGAGACAGTCAGCGAGGTGTGATAAGGCATCTCTCTGGCCAGGCTACGGTCTGACCTGGCTCAGAGTTAACTGTCACCTGGACACTCCTGCTGATGCTCTGGGGCCCGGGAGCAGAGGCTGAGACAGGATGGTGCGGAGGCTGCAGGTCTGCTATAAAGGGCAGCACAGCCACCTGCTTCATAACAGACACGAGAGAAGAGAGTTTAGATTTAGTCTCAAGCTTCTCAGGCTGGGGAAGACGGTACAGAGAGAACCTCTTTCTAAACACTTAATGAATCTGCTGCAAAAAGAAAAAAACCTGTTTTCCCATCTGCACTTCCAGACACATATAATAAAGTGACATTTTCCAACATAGGTTTTTCTAGATCATTAGCTTTGTCAATTAAGACTCTCTCCTCGGCAAAATGGCCATTGTTTTTTCTAGTCATCTTCTAATTTCTAAAAAAAAAAAGTTGCAAAACCTGGAAGTAATCTTATATATCCCTGAAAAAAACGTGATGTGGAAAAGTTTCCCCCAATTTTCATAACTACAATTTGATATTACTTTCCAGATCAGAAAGATTTACCTCCCTTCCACTGATTCACTCTGCCAACCCCAAGATGGTTTGATATCCCTCTTCCTTCAAACCTTCAGATGCCCTCCAGTGACCTCTGCGTTTCCAACACAGAAGTCTGCAAAATACCAGCTGGTGCCTGACCTTACACCATATTAAACTGCTCTTGAGTTGATCCATTCATTCATTCACTCGTTTACCCACCCCCTTATTCAACAAATATTACAGAGTGCCCGCTCTCGAGTGAAATGCTGTGCCAGGGAATGGGGAACAAGTAAGCAAGATGGCTCAGGCCCCTGCCCTCCTCCCAGAGCTTCCTGTCTGCTGGGTGGCGGGTACTAGACACAGTTATGGTCGGGATGAGAGCGGCTGAGGGGAAGAGTGCAGAGCAGGGGGAAGTGATCCAGTCCGGCAGGGGGCGGGTGGCAGGTGGATCCAGGGAGGGAGAAGGGACGGGCACAGGGAGACCTGGGCTCTCCCGCTGAACCTGTCAAACGCAAGGAGCTGATAAACACAGACGGACTCCAGTTCACTGTTCCTGCTACGGGTCAGGCCCCGTGGGGGACAATGAGTAAGACGGGTTCCCTATGCACAACAGTAATGACACCATCGCAGGGCATCCAGGTGGGCAAAACATGACTGTGTTTTGGCACCAGAACACATGCCGTGTGCTGGAATCACAGAGAAGGGGCTGCAGACGTTGTTGGCAACAGAGAGATCAGGCAGTGACTCAGGGAGGAGGGGGCACGTGAGTCAGGTCTCCAGATGGGAAGGGAGAAAGTGCCCCAGACCGTACCAGGAACATCGGTGCAGGAGGAGGAGGGGCTGAGGTGTGCTGGGTGGAAAAGCTCGTGTAGGGAAGCAGCAGGGAAAGGCTGGTGGGCACGCGAGGGCCCTGCAGAGGGCGCGGTGCACAGGGCAGCAGCTCTGGAAGGGCCCTATTGGTCAGCTGCCTCACGTGTAAAGGGAAGACAGGGCCCACCCCCTAGGTTTGCTGGCACCTGAGAGGCATCAGTAAGTTAGTAGCCCTCCAGAGGAAGGGACTTAAATTCAGTAGACATTGGTAAATTAATGGAAATGATGAAGAAGGTCTTCTTTAGGGAAAGTAATGTACCAAAGGATGGATCAAAACAGAGAGCAGAGGAAGTGGAGAGTGTGGGGAGGGGGCTGGTGAACCTGATAAAAACATTGGGTCTAAGGTGGCAAGGCCTCGGCCAACCACCTGTGAGAACTGAGTCCCCAAGGAGCAGAATCCTGCCACCAGTCAGGAGATGGAGTGCAGACGCTGGTCCTCCTCCAGTCGAGCCCTCAGATGAGAGCACACACTGACTGCAGCCTGAGAAATACCCTGGAACACAGGACCCGGTGAGGCTGTGCCTGGATTCCTGGATTCCCAATACCACCCATGCGAGAATAAGGGTGCATTGTTTTAAGCCTCTAAAAAACAGACAACTATGGGCCTGGGAGTACTTCTCAAGAAAGTTCACACGAGCACATACATACCTTATCGGTCAGGATGGGCTAGGAGCTGCTGTAGTAACAAGTGTCTTCAGTAAATGTTAGCACCTTTCTGCCTTTTAGGAAAGGGGAAATGAACATATTTACTGGAAAAAAATGAAGAAGATGCACAGGATGGGGAATAAGTGACAGGACAAAGACACGTGGGCATTATGTTACCAAGAGCACAGGTAAAGGGTTGGCCTGGACAAGGAGAGAAAGGTGAAGACAAAAGAGGATGGTGACGGTAAGGGGAAATTCTGAGAAGGACAGAGAAAAGGCACGGAAACTAAAGGTGGACGAAACACCTCAATTCTCTTCCTGTTGGAGGCAGGAGATTGTGCTTAGAATGAGGGGCGTTTGGTCTGCTTTACGATCATCATTAGTGTGGTGATACAGTCTCTTGGCCCCTTGGCCCCACTTGTGCTCAGCACTCACTCATCACCTGAAAACTAATACTTTATTTCAATCCTAAATTTACAGCTTTTGGAGACATCCAAGTCCTTTGAAACATATGCTTTGTACTCTGAACAAAGACACTGGCTAGTTAAGATGTGATAAACAGTTGCTTCTACACTGGCAGTCTCAAAGAGGATCAAATCCAATATAGAAACCCATCTGAGTCTCTTTAATTTCCAAAGTTACTTATGAAAATCAGGCAATGTGAAGGCCTCCATAAGGCCCACCTCATACGCTTATGGATTTATTTTGGTCTCTTCAATTCCATACACCTGCTTTTGATCTGTAAAACAGGTGAAAACTGTGATACATAAAGGGAATTGTAAGACATTCTGGACAGGCTCCAACAGCAAGCTCTTTGCTCTTCCAAAGTCCTACAGTCCAGGACGCTGCTGTCTGGGTGCGCTGCATCCAGGCCTCAGTCCAGACCTACGGACACCAAGAGTGGAGCTCAGGAAGCGCCATTTTTAACAAGTTTGCAGGTGACTTATCCTCACTTGAGTTGAATCTAGGAACTGGGTATACTGCCAGCTGCCACCAAGGAGGAGGTAGTGAAGATCTTTGCTATCTGACTAAACCCCTCCCCATGCCTTGCAGGTACATATGCACACACAGATGAATGGTGGCAAAATGCAGTCTGGGAGAAGCTAAATTTCACACTAGGGTTTCTTTCTTTCTCCATCACTAGGGCCCCATCTTTCTCCAGATCTGCCCACTTGAGGTTCTGGGTCATTGAAACTCTGCCAAACAGAATATATAAAACTTTAATTTTCCTCCTTAAGCTATTGTATTTTCTAATATTTTCTACTGTACATACGTATGGTTTCTAATTTTAAAATAATTTCACTTAAAATAAAAGAAAAAAGTCAAAAAGGCCGCTGAGAGCAAGGCCAAGGACTCAGCCATATTACTTTTTCCTCTAAAGTAATCTAAAGGTCTCCAACTCCATCCATATTACTTACATTCTCAGGATCTCTAACACAGTTTTGGACCTGACCTGCAAATAACTGATAATTAAAATTTATTCAACATATATTTATCACGTGCCAAACGTCAGGCTAGGAGCTGGGGAAACAAAACTGAAGAAAGTCTGTTCTCAGCCCTTCAGGGGCTCAAAATGGCCCCATTAAATAGAAATTAGTGAAATTATGCAGGTGACTCATTAATGAACAATTAAACTTCTCAATCTGCTGAGCAGTGAAGATGCAGGTAAATGCGGCGCCGCTGGCTCACATATCACTTTCCTCCCCACGACAGAATCTCCGTGCCCGTCACCCCTGCCTAACTTCCTAGTGCCGAGGGCCACAGTCTCTATGTCAGGAACTCATCAGCCCGCTTCCAGAGGACTGGTCACTGTGTGCAGAAAAGGGTCTGACTGAGGCAGGTGCTGAATGGCATTATCATCCAAATCAACTCTACAGTAACAATAAAATAACAATTAACATTTACTGAGTACCTACTATGTGCCGCGCACATAAAATGTCCTAGGCATTTTACAGTATTAACCAAGTTAAACCTCGCAGGAACCCTGTGAGATAGGTACCACCATCACCCCCATTTTACAGATAAAGAAACTATGCCCCAGAAGAAACGTGCCCCAGGTCACCCAGCTAGGAAGTGGAGGAGTTTCCAAATCCATTCATCTAACTTCAAGTGCTGCCTCTATATAAATATAACACATATAATGGTAAGAAATTTTTTAAAAAGATTATTGGGTGGGCCCACAAAGTGGGCACCCCACGTTTCTGTGAAGATTTGTACTTCACAAAATGCTCTTACACTTCTCATTCAATCCTCCAGGACCAACATGAGGCAGTGACTGGCGCCTCCAATGCCAGATGTGGAAACTGAGGCTAGGTGACCTGCCATCTCTAGGTTATTTGGAGGCAGGGCTGTGACTCAAACCCAGCTGTTGATTCCAAATTAGCACCTTTCTGGCACACACCATTCACACAAATGCAGAAAAAGGGGAACTAGTGTGGCCTTAAAATAGCAACATGTGTTTTTACGGATTTTAAAGCAAGATCTAAGCATCTAACCCTAGAACCACTGATCCCCTTGTCAGGGTCAGTTTCAACAGCAGAACAATTACCATCCCACAGCGTATGCTGAACAAGGTGATATTTTCCCCATCTGATCACTCAACAGCCATAAATTCTTATATAAAATTAGATTTTAATATAAGAACACTATGAATGTACCGCACATGACCATTAAACACAGGGACAATTTCTCATAACAACGCTTCTGTCCTTGCCACCCTCTTGAAGAACAGCTGTCCATGTGGTTTAAGGGCACCACTTCTGAAGGTATTCTTTCCTCCTACCGATCCTAAAACATCACAACCTATTTTACTAGGATTTGAATATTTAAGTGGTCAGTTTTGTGAAAGACCTGACAAGTAGGCATACAACTGAACTACAATGGAAAAACTACCAAATTCCCTTCTCTCTGGCAAATGTCTAATCATGACGCTTATATGCAAAGAACCAGATTACAGTCTAATTAAAACAGCACACTTCAGAGTCAATTTATTTTATGAATTGCATCTTTCGTGTGGGCATTTTCATTATGGTTGTAACCTGAAAGTTAAAAAACCACAAGAACAAAAACTCTAAATCAAGTCCTTAATAAGCAAGTTGGAAGGGGAAAAAAGTCTTCAGTTTCTGCACGTGCCAGGCCATTTACTTCATGCTTCAAACATTGCCTTCAGACCACCAAACACTGAAACTTTAGCTCTAGATGTTAAAATGCTCCATAGAAAGCTCCTGATAATTAATGTACTGAGTTTAGTTTTAAATAAAAGGTTAGGGGCACAGATGTGGAAGAATCAAGACTTTTCTCAATTTCTTCTCATCCCATGCACGAGTTAAAGAGAGACGGCTCATAGACGTAAATGTGAAAGGTGAAGCAGTAGAACTTCCAGAAGCAGACGTACAAGAACATCTTCACAATCCTGTACCAGACCAAGCCTCCCCACCTCAGCGCTCCCGACATTTCGGGGCCAGGTGATTCTTTGTTGTGGGGAATGTCCTGGGCGCTGCAGGCTTGGCGGCATCCCTGGCCCAGTTGTGAGAGCCAAAAATGTCTCTAACCTCCAAGGGGCAGACCGCCCTTGGTTGAGAGCCCCTGGGTTAGGCAAAGAATTCGTTAAAAGGACACAAAAACACACCATCTTTAAAAAATAAGACTGATAGATCAGACTTGATTAAAATTAAGAACTTCTATTCATCAAATGATACATTAAGAAAGCAACTAGGCAAGCCACAGTCTGGGAGGAGGTAGTCAAAACATGTCTTATAAACGGCACGTGATCAGAAGGAAATGCCAAATCACAAACAGGCAACGGAGCGGGGCGGGTGGGGGGAAGCTACGGCTTAGCATTTACAGAGTTTCTGTTTAAGGTGATGAAAAAGTTTAGATAGAGGTGATGGTTGCACAACATGACGAATGTAATTAACGCCACTGAACTGTACGCTTAAAAATGGTCAAAATGGCAAATTTTATGTTACATATATCTTGCCTCAATTTAAAAACTTAATCACATAATATACTACTCCCCCCAAAAATACACACTGGACTTCAAAGATTTACTGCAAAAAAAGTGAAATATATCATAAATCACTTTATACTGACTGTATTTTTAAAGGATAATCTTTCAGCTCTATTGGGTTAAATAAAGTATATTATTATAATTTTGTTTTAAATGAGTAAAAGATTCCAACAGGCACTTCCCTGACGGAGATACCCAAGTAATTAATAAGCAGGTGAAAACACACTCAGCACCATTAGTCGCTGGGGAATGGAAGTCGGGACTACACGCATGCCCACAGGACGGCCCTGCAGCCCAGGCTGGGAGGAAGCTGAGCAACCAGAATGTTCGAGCACTTCTCCCGCCACCAAATGGGTTTAGTCGCTCAGAAAATGGTTCATCGATGTCTACTGAGGTCGGGTGGTCACATATATGACCACCCAATACGCCGGCAAGTCTTCTTCCAAGAACACCCAGAAGAAAGGAATGCACAGGTCCACAAGAAGACATATACAGGATTACTTACAGCAGCTTCGTTTACAACAGCCAAAAAGTGGGAACAACCAAAATGTCCATCCATAAGAGAATGGATAAATGTGGTTATTCAAACACTGGAAAACTATGCAGCAACAATAAGGGAGTAAACTACCGCTACACCCAGCAACCTGGATGCATCTCACAGAGATTACACTGAGCAAAGGAAGGCAGATGCAAGCGAGTACACGCTGTACAACCCTAATGACAGGAGGCTCGTGAGCAGGCAAGGCTGACCCATGGTGACAGAATCGGAATAGTGGTCACCTCTGGAAAAGGGTGGATGGACACAGCCTGGGAAAGGAGACTGGGGAGCTTCCTGGGATGGTAAAAATGTTCCATATCTTGACTTTGATTTAGCTACTTAGTATAAAGACTAATCTATACTTAATGCATGTGTGCTCTAGTGTATAAACTAAATCTCCATTTAAAAAGTCAACAGAACATTTCCCAAACTGTTCATCTTTGCCACAGAAGGTACTACTACAGAGAGCTACTAGATGGCCCTGCCTTTTTTTTCTATCATATATTTATTCCATTAATATTGACCATTCTAAATAACTGGCGTTGCAAAGGCCTACTTGTTATATATGATATAATCCATCAATAGATACACACTATGTTTACCTTTTTCCATTACTTGCCATGTGGACAGACTGAAGATAAATCTTATTAAAAAAACCGTTTATAAGTTTGATGTTTGGAAGCGATTATTGACCTTTACTGCCTTTAAAGTGTAGCTCTGTTTTATTGTGATAAACTCAAATCGCTTGTACCTTTCCTGCCTCTAAAGCTCTCTTAGCAGCTTCCCCTAGAATTTTGGTAACTGGCCCTGTACCAACCAGCAAGAGCCTTCTATTGCCATAAACTGTTGTTTGCATGCTTTACTGCCATTTAGCTTTCCCCCACTAGACTGAGGGGAGAGCAGGCCTGAGTTTTGCACCCACAGGGCCGTGACAGGGCCGTGACTGTAGCAGCCACACCGTGGTTCTCTGAACTGGGAGGAACCCTGGCTGGCCAGCCAGCTCCCATCACACCTCATCCACGATTTGCCTCTTCAGGACCCCTGAAGGGCAGTGACAGGTGGCTTCTTTTTTAAAAACATGCATTTGTAAAATTCTCTATTACCTAAAAAAATATGCATTTGTAAAATTCTCTATTACCTAAAAAAACATGCATTTGTAAAGTTCTCTATTACCTAAAAAAACATGCATTTGTAAAATTCTCTATTACCTATAAACAGCTTCCCTTCATTTCTCACCTGCCCCGCCCTCCTGTAGGGGACACAGGGCAGGTTTCCCTTTTTTAGTAAGTGAGGCTGAGAGAGTGTGAGTGACTGGTCCACGGTCACAAAATGAGCTACTGTCAGAGAACAGGGCTCCAGGGCTCTGAGGTCCAGTCACCAGTCCTCCTGCTATGCCCACTGCCTTCCCAGTGATTCCTGCTCAGTCGCATCCTGCTAGTGCGGCCAAGAGCTTTGTGAATCAAGACAGGCTTAGCCTACGTAGGGAGTCTCCTGGGTTTTTCACCACCCAGAAATTTGACCAGCATGCCTCCTAGGTCTTTTCACCATCCCGACAAAAGTGCTTGGCAGGACAGGCCCAGGAAGAGAGCCTGACACCACCTGCCATCTCTCCGACCACACTGAGAGTCACTCTCTGTTCCTCTGCTAAGGCACCAGGATGAGTGTCTTGCTGAAATTAAGCACCTCCTTTAAATTAAAAAAGAAAAACAGTAGGTGAAGCTGGCTTGGAAAGATTTTTTCTTAATGCAGGTTTGATCTGGTCCACAGCTATGTTCTTATGTGCTTTTCATTCCTAGAGCAGCCTGTCCAGGAAGCTACTGCTACCCACACACTGGAAAGAAAATCCAGAATTGCGTCCAAAAGTGTTGACACCGTGGGTCGGTCACCACCTACTCTCGGCCTCACCCAAGAGTTGTATTTCTTGGTAACTCGTTACCAAGGTCTCGCTGCGCGCCAGCACTCACTGGGCTGGGTGCCCGATCCACGCAGGCCAACCCCTGCCTCTGTGGTGCTTCCGCTTTAGCAGGACTCGTGAGTACACGTCCACCACTTAAAGCATTGTAACTGCTTACGCTGAAATACAAACCAGATTAGTTACTGAGCCGTGGGCACCCCGTAAATGCTTACAGAGCGAGCGACCAGCTCCCTTGGTTACAGGGTGAAGTCAGCATGATACTGGAGATCTGGAAGGTACATTAGACTCAGGTAGGAATCTAAGTTCTTGTGTACCAGTAACTGGGTATGAGTTCAAGTCCTGGAACAGACAGACCAGCAAATAGTCCTCCGTTTTGTCAAACGGGAATCACAGCCAGACCCGGGAGGGTGGTTGTGAGGACTCAGTGTGCTTAATGAGTATCTGGGCACCAAATGAAGTGCTATTGCAGTGCTGGTCCTGCTTTCCCGCCCCCATGCAGCCTGTCTCTCCACCCTCACTTCCTCTGCCCCGTGCACACCACGCTCCAGCTGCACTGAGTGGCCAGCCTGTGCCCTTTGCCAACTCCCCCCAGTAAAGCCTGGACCTTCCTCGGGGTCAGTTACCTCACCCGCCTCTGAGAAGCCTCTCCTGACTCCCCAGTCTCTCGGCTCTCCCCTCGCCTCTGGGCTAGCGCCCCCTATCCCTCGCTCTTCTCTTACGGGATGAGATTTGGTTTTCCGCTAGACGGAGAGCTCCTTGAGGCCAAACCACGTCTGCAGCCCCAGCACCTACCAGTGCTCTGCACACATCAGTGGTGCTGGGTGACAGGGGCTGACTGCCAGAGAGCAAAGGCCTAGGCGCAGCGGGACTTCTGCGTGATTCTGCGACGTGCGGGTGTGTGTGTGTGAGACACGGACAGAACTGATCCCTGCCAACAGATCTTTCTCGGCTTGGGAATAATACTCCTAAGTCCTCCATACACCCTGGTCCAACACTTCACCCCCTCGAGGAAGCTCCATTTCACATCTACATTAGCAGTAACTGAAACACTGCCCTTGTCACTACGCCGCCCACGTTCAGGTGACGAAGTGCCAGCACTGACACCCAGCAGCTGTATCTAGGAGGTCCCTCTGGTTAGCGTAATGACCTGTTAACAGGAAGCTGCTGTCCTTCTGCTTCTAGAAATCACAGCCACTCACTGATGAGAAGACCACACAACAGCAAGGACCTCCAAGCTGATGGTAGCAGTTCTGATGTAAACGCCACCAAATAAAATCTGGCTTATTAATTTTAAATGATTTCACAGCATTTAAGGAAAAAACATGAGGCTGACACAAAGATTTCAGAACTCATTAGAGACAGTCTTGAAATCACTAATATATTTAAATTGAACGCTGCTCGTCTGACAGCTTTTCGTTCAGACGTGCTATTGTGCGTGTGTCACTACGGTTAAGGTTGGGTGAGCACTTCCATTAAAACCTTCACCTTCACGAGCTTATAATTTCACAATAAAGATTTGCTCCAGGCTTGACTTTTGCATACAAAAGATTTCTGCTTGAAATATCTATTCCAAAGTACAAAATAAACCTGTCTGGACTGAAAACTCAGATACAAAGATTACTTTCGGTGCCTTGCATTCAAACAAGTTAGAATAAGCTAGAAATTTAGGATCAAAAGTTTCCTTTCTAAACCATAAAGGTTAGAAATAGAGAAAGGCTGGTAAAGTCAGCTTAGGAAAAAGGTGGGAATAGTAAACTTAAAACCAGTTTATTCCAGAAACCTCAAGGTCATCCTAAACTAACTCTCTCCCAACCTCCTCTCATGCAGTTTGTCAGCAGATGCGGTCAATCCAACCTTCAGATACTTCTCAAATTCCTCAGGCTAACTGGTCTTCTGGCCTCCCTGCCACGAGGTTATCTTTAAGCGAGCAAACAAACCCAGGCCAGCCTGATCACTCTGCTGCCCAGGGCTCCCTATAACATGCAGGGCAGAAACCCCAAAGCCTGCTGAAGGCCCTCCCACCCTCCCTCCTTCCTGCACCCTCCATCCCAGCTCCTGGGAACGGGCTTTTCTGTTTCATCCTCCTGCCTTCCACATCCAGTACTGGAACTTTCCTTTTTGACATCACAGAAGTGTGCTCAAATCCAGCTTCTGGTTAATTACATTAACAGAATGCTACATTTTAAAACCACATTTTATTCCCTGATAGCTCGGCTGTGAGACAGGGTGGGAGGTAATTGTGGCAACTGAGGCTCAGAGAGTTTGAGCCACTTAGTACAACTACTGAGGCCACAGCCATTTCACCCCATAATGGCCTGAGCTACAGGAATCCCAGGGAGATGCAGGGACCCAGCTTCTGGGAGTTGGTCCCTGCTGCAAACCCCGAAATGACCTCCCTCAAATCCAGCGGCTGTGGCCTTTGCTTGGCCTCGGCTGTCTCCCCTCCTCGGAATGTGTCCTGACGCCCCCCCCAACTCCACACCTTTGCTGACAGTAGTTCCCTCCCTCTACCAGACAATTTTGCCTTTCGAGCCCCAACTCAGTTACCACCTGACTGCCCCCCAGGAGCTCAGATGGCAGTCACTGCCTCAGTTTCCCATTTTTGCTCTTCAACGTCTCCTGCCAATTGTTTTCCTCCCATCTCTACTATAAATTTTTACAAGGCAAGGACTCAGTTTACTTCTCTATCTCCTTATAGCACCTACCACTGGCCTGGAGGAGAAGGCAGCATTCAGCAAAACACCATTATTATTAGAAGGTATTTTAAATAGGTAGTTATTTGACTTAAAATTTTTAATGAATACTATTATAATTTTTTCCTGATGAGGCTGAATGTAAATAAAAATAAACACAGTATCCATGATATGTTTTCAATCACTAATATTTAGAACTCACTTTTTCTTGTACACCAAAAGAATAAAATTGATTTGTGAAATGAAAAAATTACCCAAATTGTAACACGTGACAAAGCTCAAGGACTAAAGAACACAGGTGGGCCTAAAAGTAACAGCTCCCCAAAAATATAATTCAAGCTTAAACTGTCAATAACTGTAGGGCATTTTGCTACAGTCATATGTGAGCTGGAGATACCCAGTGATTTCCAGGAGGAAACAGCTGGGGAGAGGGTCAGAAGGAATGCATACGGCCTCGGATGGCCACACAACAACACGCCGAGGAGGAGTCGTTCCCTGGAGCAACGTAAGGAGTGGCCATCAGGCCCAGCACAGCCAGAAGCCCTGGCTAGAGCAGAGTCAGCGGAGGGAGCATGGCAGTGGAGGGCATCAGGAAGCCCTGGCTAGAGCGGAGTCAGCGGAGGGAGCATGGCAGTGGAGGGCATCTGGTGGGAAGTGAAGAAAAGTGGCCCAGAGCACATCTGCAGAAGGCTCTGAACCTGAGCATAAGAGCCTGGTCGTGAACACCGGGTAAGAATGAAAGCACAACAGAAGCCGACAGTGTTGTGAAGTACATTTCACGTCACCTAATCTTTTGGAAAATATAGACGGTATTTTATTTTTTACAGAGAAAAACACAGTAGCCCAAGAGAGTATAAACCAGTTTTATGGACAGCTACTAGATTAAGTCTGCTAAAAGCAGAGGATGTGATAAATCCTCCCCTCACTGTAAGTTTCACATCTGGGAAGACAGAGGAAGCAAGGCCAGGGCCACCGAGCTTTGGGCAGAGTGATGGCATGCTCTGTTAGACTTGCGACAGTCCTCATTTACGTGGCTCCTCTGATGTCCCAACAGGTTTAGGGACATCAGAGGACCTCTGTACAAATTGGAAGAAGTCGCCTGCCTGTTAGGATGCAGCTTTGAGGGGACACAGCTTAGGGAGTGGAGGACAGGTTGGACTTTGGCCATCCACCTCCCACGAGGCCCTGGCCATGCGAGACTCACTTGGAGAGCCGGCAGGCAACCGGCTCCGCACTGAACAAGCTCTGCCCGGGCTCTGTGTGCCAGGCACTGTGCCGGCAACAGTGCCACGGTGGCGCCTGGAGAGCAGGGTCACTCCAGAGGAGAACACGGAAAATAAGTCAATACACAAATTTTAAAAAAGCATGCTAACTGTGATGGTGAATTTTATCTGTCAACTTGGCTGGGCCACATGCCCAAATATTTGGTGAAACTTTATTCTGGATGTGTCTGTGAAGCTGCTCTTGGATGAGCTTAACATTTAAATTGGTGGACTCTGGGTAAAGCAGACTGCCCTCCCTAATCGCTCTCCTTCTCATCTAGTCTGCTGAAGGCCTGAACAGAACAAAAGCCTGACCTCCCCCAAGCTAGCGGGAAGTCTGCAGCAGAAGGCCTTCGGACTTGAACTAAAACATCAGCTCTTCCCTGGGTCTCCAGCCTGCCGGCCTGGCCTGTAAATTTTGCATTTGCCAGCCTCCATAATCACGTGAGCCAATTCCTTAAAATAAATCTCCTTCTATACACATAAACACATCCTATTGGTTCTGTTTCTCAGAAGAGTCCTGACTAACACACTAACATAGTGGATAAGGCAGATCTACTTCAGGGTAAGGGAAAGCCTCACTCAAACTGCAACATTTTAGCTGAAACCAGAAGACTGAGAAGGAGGCAGCCATGCACAGAACTGGGGGAAGGCACTGCAGAAAGGGAGCAGATGGGGCCAGAGAGGCTGGGCGAGACCAGCGAACTGATCACAGCCAGGGGGAGCGGGCTGCAGTGACGGGGAGGAAGGGGTACCCAAGGAGTCACCTGAAGTGGGAGGAGAGGCCATCTCAGCAGCCCAGCCCTTTGAGTTTTTCCAAGTGTGATGGTAAACCAGCAGCATGATATAATTTATGTTACGAAAAGATCTCTCTAGTTCTGCACACAGACCCAGACAGGAGGGTTAAGAGTGGAGAGACCCTCTGGAAGGCAGGACAGTGGCCTGGACTGGGTGTCCATCATCACTGGAAGGAAAATGAATTCCAAAGTAAGAGAAACGACAGTAAGAAAGCCACTGGCCATTTTAAACAAGTCAGAATTGCTCCAGACCAAAAATAAAGCAAACAAACAAAAATAACTGACTTGAATATTGAAAAAACTTGTACATGTGACCATAGTCATTGCTGGTGATCTCCTACAAACCACGAAAAATTAGAAAGCTATCTGAACACAGAAAACAGGCAAACATCCCCATAGAACAGAAGAGAATTAAGCTAGGGAACACAGAAGACAAGTCTGCTCCTGACCCCCTGCAGGTTCCAGAAGAGCCACAAAACAGATGACTGAGTGACAGGTGGCCTGAGCTCTGGGACTCTCGGGGGGCTGGGAGGGTTGCAGCCTGCAGAGAACACAGGCTCTAGGGTCTGAGCCAAACCTGAGATCACCCGTGAGGCCCGGCAGGTCTGCCCTTCAGTAGGAAAGAGGAATCACACCTCTCACTGGATGTTGACAGGAGGAAATGAACTAAGGCACAGTGTCTGACAGTTTTATTAAATGCTACTTGCTGCTGTTTCAGCTACTGGCTGGTGGCTTTATTCACCCAACAAACCGCGACTGAGCCCTTGCTAGGTGTTAGGCACCTTCCAGCTGAGGATAAAACACAGTCCCTGCCCCCAGTGTGCTGACATTCTGGTTGGGAAGACAGACGAATGAATGAAGAAATACACATATGCTGTCAGGTACTAATGTGCTTTGAGGGAAAAATAGGCCAAAGGCAAGGTCAGAGAGCAGCGGGGGCCCGTCTCTGAGATCACCTTCTCCAACCACCACTGCTCCCATTTAAAAATGACAAAAACCAAAAGAAGTCCTCCTCAACTTCTCAGCTGGAAGGACTCTTCCTTCTCTTTCAATCTATGCCCTCAAATATCACTTTTTACTGAATTAATTTTACAGGCCCAGCAAGCAAGCTTCTGACTAACTTGGTAAACTGTCGATTCCAAGCAGGTGCACCTTGCAGAGAGGTGTCTGCTGAACGAATGCCTCAGCCGGGGGTGGGGGGGGGCGGGGGGGGGGTAGACGGGGAGGGGAGGGGTCGTGGCAGAAGGCGAAATCTACTCCTTTGCTCTCAAGTCAGGAAACGACTCAGATGAACGTTCCAGGGAGGCATGCTTTGCCTCCGTACAAGGGCTGGTCCTCTAAGCAGTCCTCACGCTGGGAAGGGCTGCCTTGTCAGATCAGGCCCTGAGCAGGGACCGTGTTCTAGCAGAGGCCAGAGGTCGGCCCGGGAGAGGGTGTGGCTGACCCACTGAGTCTGCAGGGCTGGCGTCTGTATGCTGAGCCCCGCAGAGATGCCTCTTCTCCACTCCCACACAGCCTGGCTGGCGGGCACCCATGTCTCCTTTCTACAGATAAGGGAACTCAGACTCCAACTTAACCTGACCAGATTTACCTAGCGGTCGACAAGCTCAGACTCGGACGGACTATTCTTTCTTCTACAGGACACCGACTCCTCCGAAAACTGGCAAGCTGGGTGCAGAATGGATGGCTAGGCAGAGTCGGAAGAAGCTGCTATTAACAAGACTATTTAAAAACTATTATATTGCATGGGCAATTTTTTGGATAATCTGCCCAGCAGAAACACGCTGCTAAAATGAGTTTCCATAACGGTAAAAGATGTGATCCACCTGATCTAACCCCCCAGGGCTAGAATGAAGCACTAAATACTCAAATCAGAGCGCCTCTGCAAATGCAGGAAGCACAGAGCCCGATGAATACCAACAGCAAAGCCCCACCTACGCTCGGGCTCTCAATTCCAAGGAAGTCAGGCGGAGTGGACTGCGGTTGTGTCTAATCCACAGCACCTTATGGAATAAGGGCAACAGAACACAGGCGCCTATGTTCCCTGCCTGTGAACACTCACTAACCTACCGATTCTGTTAAAGCGATCGTCCTCACCATCTCACTCCATGCAGGTCTACACACTCCCTCAAGCTCACTGGAGGGTGAGCTCAATCCACTCTTCCGCTTGGTACTAAAATGCAGAGGGGGTGGACAGTCCCAGCTGTGCCTCCACATCCAGCTGCCGAGAGGTCCCGGCCCAACCCAAGTAAAAAGGATGTATTAATAATATAATCCCTGATGTTATGGAGGTTCCTCTACTGCCTCTAATTCCTTTTCATGCTTCTACTGTAAATGCTTTTCTCCCTGAGAGAAGGCGAGAAGGATATGCAGAGTGACCATGGGAAGGTTGCAGCCTAAGCCAGAATTTCTTAGGTCATAAGCAATTATGAAAGCAGTACAGCTCTGCAGGGAAGGAACGGAATTTGCATGTCAACGTCAACCAGCACGAGTGGCTGCCAATGTGTCTGCTCACTCAGGAGAGTGTTCTCGTAAGGGCGCTTGTCAGAGGTCTCAAAAAACAGAAGCAGGCTCTCGTCTTATCACACACATTCAAAACAAAACAAAACAAAAATAAAACCAGAATTCCTATCCCAGAGAACAGGGAATGTAATCACCAGATACAGACCTTAGGGGGCTGGGAAAAAAAGCAGGTTTCAAGAAAAAACAATTTTGAAGCTTTTGTTTTTAAACTTGTATTTTCAAAAAAGTTCTACTGATCAGACTTGTGGGAAAGACCCAGGACTGGTAAAGCGGGGGCCAGAAGGGGAGAGAAGGAATTGTAGAGAAGATGGGTCTGTGGAGACAAGGGAAGTGGGAAAAACAGCCTCTAGGGTCGGGAGGATCTGGGCTTCAATCCTGACTCGCCACTCGGCCCATTTCCTCACCTGTGAAACGGGGTGATGCCCTGAAGACTTGGGCCCTAGGACTGGAGGTTTCTGCTGAATCTAATTTGGTTAATTCTGTCTCAGATTCTCACGGGAAGGCAGTAGTTCCTGGAATAAAAGGCAAGAAAGCTCTCACAGTGCTGGACACATAGCCAGCATTGCCATGAATGATTACCCTTGTAATGGCTTTGTTGGACTTCTGTTCCCAACTCTGATCAGCAAAGTTGGAAGCTTTTCTCAAGGGGCCCAGGTGACAAGCCGAGTAAGGGCAGGAAGGCTGTCGTTCACAGGAGGACTGCCAGACAGAAGAGCCAGCGGGCCAGCCAAGGGCAGGAGACAGGAGTGCCCTAGCAACCACGGCAGCCCGGAGATCTGGGAATCTTACCTGGAAAACTTCTACAGGAGGACACAGAGCATGGGGCTGCCCGGCCTCCCCGCTTGTACAGACACCACAAAACGGTGACCTTCCTTAATAACTGCCAAGAAGGAATATGTGCCACCAACTGGATGCAGGTATGGCTTCCCCCATTTAGAACCAGGAATACAGAGAAAGAGCATTTCGTTTCTTGACTCCCTCAAAGGCTGCTGAAACAAAAACTGGAAAAAACAAAGAACACTAGATTCCCAGCAGGTGAAGTCTGTATCTATTTGAATTGCTATAACATTATACAAAACAAGCAAACTGTTAAAACCACAAATTAGATGTTTTTAAATGTCATATCTGCAGCCTGTATTTATAAAAATGGTGAAAATTAGATACACGTTTAGAATGAATAATCTACAAAGTCAGAAACCTTAAATAAAGACATAAGGACAACACTCATACACATTTAACACAAATTAGTAATGCACAAGGTCAGCTATCGGGAAAAAGCAAGGACACAGGTCAGTGCATCTCAGCAAGACAGCCAGAGGCTCTACAAAGATCACCAAGTCGCTGGAAACTCTCCAGAGAACATGCAAGCCTGGAGTGATTTTCCTAAGTTCCAGTGTTTCCACTTTTTTATAACATTAAAAGTCAAGTTGGTAAGGATAAAAAAGAAGAAAGAGAGAGAGAGAGAGAGAGAGCGCTTCCTCAGCTTCATCCCAGCGTGGGGGAAAGCCGGCAGCCTACGGCGTCCTCCGCGTGCCCTCTCCCACCTCCGCACCGAGTGAGACTGAGGCTGGACGGGGGTCCCTCCAGGAGCTGGAAGGAACCCCAGCAGGTGCCCTGTGCAGGCCCAGGGGATGGCACAGCTTTCTGCAAATAAGAGCCCAAGAGAGATTTTGAACAAGACTGCCCTGCCCTTAAAACCAGACCACTTCCGGGCTTCCCCAGTGGCGCAGTGGTTAGGAATCTGCCTATAAATTCAGGGGACACGGGTTCGAACCCTGGTCCAGGAAGATCCCAAGTGCCGCGGAGCAACTAAGCCCGTGTGCCACAACTACTGAGCCTGCGCTCTAGAGCCCACGAGCCACAACTACTGAGCCCGTGAGCCACACTACTGGAGCCTGCGCGCCGAGAGCCCATGCTCCACAACAAGAGGAGCCGCCGCAGTGAGAAGGCCGCGCACCGCAACGAAGAGCAGCCCCCGCTCGCCGCAACTAGAGAAAGCCCGCGCACAGCAATGAAGACCCGACGCAGCCAAAATTAAAATAAATAAAAACAAATAAATTTATTGAAAAAAAAAAAACTAGACCACTTCTTTGCCCCAAAAGTAAGACCAGAAAGAGCCGTAGAGAAAGACTGTGACCTGCCGACCCCAGTCTGGGAGGGCTCGGGTCCGGCCGGCCTGCTCTGACCTGGGCCTGGGAACCCCACATCTCCCACTGCTCCTCTGCAAAGGGAGGATGGACACTGCCTCCCTCACAGGGTGACTGGCAGGACTAAAGCCCTGAGGAGAGAGCCCAGGGAGGGTCACACCGATGGGGCAGCTCTGTCCCCACGAAGCATCTTCTGTTAGTGACCTCAGGTCCATACAACAAGCTCAGGAGCCACTCCCACCTCCCGGTCCGGCCAGTGCTCCAGGGTACCCGGCACAGAACACGACTCACAGGATGGGAAGAGGCCCCTCGGACTTCGGGCACAGCTTGGAATCAGAGGGCTTCATTCTCTCCCCATCACATCCTGCACCTCCAACCAGTGCCCTCACCACAGAACCCACGTTTACCTCGATACCCCCAGCCACTGAAGCGCCTTCTCTCATCCCCACCCTCGCCTCTGACTCACCTCCTCGGTGTCCCATACCCCCCACCCTGCGTCAGGAGTCGTGACATTGTCAGGAATTTGGCTGAGAACAAGAGCGTTACGTACGGAACACAAGTGCCTCCGGAAGGGAACTTACGTGGGAACGAGGGCAGGAGCAGGGTATCCAGGAGGTGGTGCTCACGGCCAGGCTTTCAACTTTGTACTATGTTTACAACTTTTTCCTAAGTTGAAAAAATTATTTCAAAATAAAAAGTTCAAAAACACCTCTTTGTACCCCCAGGGACATTAGTCCCGGTCCCCAGGTGTGGTGCCTCACGCTTGAGATCCTCAATAAACAGTGGTTGAATGAACAATCAGGAGGATACAGTGGGCTAAAAACAAAAAGAAAGGGGAGTGAATCCAAGGTCAGGAGGAGAAGGTGGGTTGGTTTATCTGGAAGGAAGACCCTTACACAGGTTTCTAGGCGGAGGGGAAGGGCCAACGGAGGGAGAAGCCGGCTACCGAGAGCCCTCCAAGCTCCCCATAGCCTCAGGGATGACGTGGAGTAAACCTGCACATAAACCGGGGGTGCCCGCCACCACCTCAGCCACCAGCGGAAGTCAAGTTCCATGAACGCAAGTGCACATCCTCCGTTGCGGGGCTCTCGGGTACGCGCACCCACACGTGTCTAGGACAGCATCTGACGCCCACATACATCGCCTGCATGTGTCAAGGCGCTGGATCTTTAAAGTATGCTGAGGCCCAGGGGCTTTACTCAAATCTGATGTTATTCCTGTAGGCCTCATGCATGATCAGATCTTCTCTATGAGCTTCAGGAAAACAGAGGTAAAACTATCTCCAGCAAAAATTCACGTCTGTGTTCTTCTCCTGTGGCTCCATCAGGGACAAGGAGAGCAGCGAGAAATGGGACAGCAACTGACATTCAGCCACAACTGCCACGGGATGCCGAGAACCAGAAGTGGCACCTTCCTTGGCCTCTGGGCAGGCCCTGTTCGCAGCAAGCTGTGAGTCTGGCTGCGCGGGTCTCCTGCCACCACGGGCCTGGCCAGGTGGGAGAAGCTGCCTGTCCGGCCAACTTAACACAGCCTCCCCCCGTCCTGCAGCATTAGGCAGGAAAGGCGGAAGCCTTGAAATAAAATTCACAGCACTTAACACACACAGGCGTTTCTCCATCAGCCCTTCCCCTGTACCTCTCAGATTCGATCAGCGCAAAAAGAGGAGATCCAAGTAAGGTGGGATAAATCACTTAAACGATGAGATCAATGGGAAAATAGTAATTTTATAGATATGCCTCTATGCTGTTCAACCCCGTACACTTGAATTTACTTAAAAGAGCATCACATTCAAGCTCAACAGCACAGGAAAATGTGCTCATCCCAAGAGAGCTCTTAACCTTGGGACAGCTGGCGCTCCACATCGCAGTGCCCAGCCCACTACATGGGATTGTCAACTAGACTAACAGCTCATTCACAGGATCTGCTCATTTCTTTTCCATTGACATGGGTGAGAAATATTTGGACTATCATTCATCTACGTTAAGATATGATTTTCTTCATTTTCTCACAATCACACCACTTCAAAGTTGGGTTTAAGCCAAATCCTACTTTTTTTCCCCACTGATTTCTATCACAAAACTAGTCATATATTTCCATGCAACAGTCCCAACTTGGAGCTGAACTTTGGAATGTCCTGGTCTGTCAGGTGTACTTTTATAGGTTAAAGCTCTGCAGCAGTTTTAAGGGCCAAGTTCTGCCTCTACTATTAATCCTCTCTTCTTCCCTCGCGCCCCCCTTCACAAACTGACAGGAAGAAATTCTACCACCATTCAGGTTCTCAATCCCCACGAGCCTTTTCCAGCGTTTGGCTGAGCCACAATTTCTAAATTCAGCTTCCTGAGTTTGGGTGCTGACATTTCTCAACCATGAAACTGCAGCAGAACGTTTCACCAGCAGGTGTGAGATCTTAACTGCAGGTATGCACAAAAAATTCCCTGAGTTTGAGGCTTCTGGCTACATACTATCGTCTGTTAGATACCTAAAGGACACACTGTATACTGCACATCTCAAGAAGAATACAATGCAGGTACAATGTAAAAACCTTAAAGAACCGTGAAGCCCAAGCGCTACTGCACAGAAGAGGACGAGCAGAGTCCTGGAAAGACTTTTAAACCAACTCTGTGAAGCAAACTAAAGACAGAAAGTAACCTGAACTACCAAGCGGCCGCACTCAAAAGCCTTTGACCAAGAAAATATGCCGGGAGGAAATTATTTTCCTAGTTCTTAGGCAACAACAAGGGGGGCGGGGGGAGGGGGAGGGGGAGGGGGAGGGGGAGGGGGGGGAGAGAGGTTTCTCTAAACATTAAGAATGCAATGCAGAGAAATTTACCTAGAGGCATTTATAATTCCTAGAAGTTAGTATTAGTGCCAGTTTTCTTTTAGAATAAACATCCTGAAGGCTGACGCAAGATGACTACGAACGCGTCTCTGTGCTCTTCTCCCAGGGACTTGGGATCGCCACCACACAGGGACCAGCCGTGCTTGCGTCACACTGCTGGTGACCCCAGGAGACAGTGGCCGGGCCGGGGCTGGCAGACCTTCAGGCCAGCAGCCAGCTCAGGAGAAAAAGAATGAGTTTCGGCTCAGAGCAGAGTTTGGTCTGCATCCCCAGAAAAACGACTTTAAATTGGAAGTCATAACAAAACCTGCAAATCAGGTTCTAGAATTTGAGCCCCCAAATGGTACGCCAGGGTTTGTGATTATAGCACACATACACGTCTCTGGGAAGAGGGTTCCCAAGACCCTGAAAAAGGTTAAGAGCTACAATGCAAAAAAAAAAAAAAAGAAAAAATCAAACTGAGGGCAGGTCGCTGTACTGAAAATGTTAAACATGAACTGCTGTAATCCTACTCACTCTCCCGAGTGATAATGCATTGCTGAAGTGATCCGCCTACTAAAAGGGAGAAAAAGCCCAACATCCAAGCCTGGAAAAGCATAGGTGTATGGTTTGGTACTGAAGTGAGAAAACATGACACATAAAGTAACAGCAGTACCGTGTTAACATTCATGTTTACTCTCAATTGTTACTGAAGACTTCTATAAGCAGTGGGAACATCCTGAAACCAGAAAAACAGCTAGACTCAAAATATGATTTTTAAAAAGATAACTCTTGCTTAAATCCATTTTTCTTTGTCATGAATTCTTATGCAAAAACCTTCTCCTCTATAGCCTAGACCCCCTGGTTGTCTCAGCAGTACGTCTCATTCTGGGCTGCCTTGAGGTCCTATTCCATCAGCCACAGAAACCAAATCATCGATTAAGAAATTTTCTGCCAAAGCTCATTCTGATGTATTTTCAATGTGCAATCATCTCTTCTGCTGCCTATTTTTACTAACGTTAAGTGACTGTCACATTTTCTTTTACTGAAAAAGAACCACCCTTAGACTGGCCACATTGTGGGGCTCATGGCATTTACTCCACATAAAGCCACGCTTCTCCCGCTGGAATGTGGGTTCCAGGGATGCACAGCGGCAGGTAGGGTCATGGGAGAAATTGGGCTGTTTTCCTACAGTGCCAGTCTGACCTGATAGTAAGTCATTTCACATGACTGTTAAACCACAGCAAACAAACAACTGCACAAATTTTTAATATTTAAAAACATGAGATAAAAAACCAATGACAGTAACAACAAAAGCATGAGATATCGAAGCAATTTGAGTTTGTGAAGAGTCACTTGGGTCTAGGCCCTAGTCTTGCAGGAATAGTCTTCACTATCCGTGGCCAACAGGAGTTTTTAGTAGGAAAGTTAAGAAATACTACCATAAGGTACTGCAGGGACAGGGGAGATGCAACTTAAAACAATTAACACAAAACAACCAAACGGCACGGCCTGAAGGATCAAAACACAAAACAGTAACAGAAATGGAGCATTTCTATGACAAGTACTGCTGTACTGAGGGCCTCACGCAGATCAACTCATTTCGTCCACTCAGCAACCCTGGGAGACAGGTGCTGTATTATCTCATTTTGCAGAAAAGGAAACAGAAGCACAGAGACCTGGCAAAAATGATGCTGTGGGGATTTGAACCCTAGCAGGCCAGCTCCAGAGCCCACCCTCTCCACTACCATGCCGCCCTGGCTCGGGTGGCTTCAACCGTGACCTCCTTGGTGTCTCCTCATGCCACAGGCATTGCAGCCCGGCACTGTGCTGGGGGCTGTGATGAACAGCCCAACTTGGGCTGACAGCAGTTACACTGAAAAATGGGTCTTCTACCTAACAGATCAGGAGACAAACACAGAGGGGTAGGGTAAAGCAACAAATGCCAAATTATATTTAATTTAATAGTAGATACATTTATTAGGATTTCAACTCAGGTTTGTCTGACTACAAAGTGCAGGCTCTTTCTGTGCGGCCTCTCTCTCTTGGGCAGATTATCCCACTGCTGCTTCGACCCTTCCTGAAACCACCCTCAGTCAGGGCTGCCCCGTTCGGGGCACATGGTCCTTCCCCTCCCATCAGTTAAAGGCCCCCTTCCTGACTGAACTCTCACCAGCTTATGTGGAGAAATGATGATAGCCCACCACATAAAGTTCATTTTCAAAACGCAATTTCAAGGATCTCGACTCGACTCCTTGGTCCAAGTCTGTGTTTGTAAAGAGTAATCTGAATTTTATACTTAGATTTTTTCAATCTTTGTTCCCCTGTACTTACATCCTTAACAAGTCAAACATCTCCAAACCTATAGTCTTAAATTTGTAAGTTTTTAAAAAGAAGTGATGTTTGTTAAATGACAGCAAGCAGAAAAGCACTTTAAAATATATTCTCCTAGCTACAGCAGGCAGCTAAAGCCGGGGGGATCTGAAACTGGCCCACGAAGACTTTCTGACATATGGAGACAGTGACCAGCAACCAATGCCAGTCAGGCCCTAGGCATCCAATCACTAGAAGGGATTGATGGTGATTTCTGGAATCACATAGGTATTTGAGGTGCTCTGTCCTCTATATATAAATACAAAGCAGGGGGTCTCGGCCTTAGCACTATTGACATTTTGGGCTGGACAATTCCTTGTTTGGGGGCTGCCCTGCACATCATGAGAAGTTCAGCAGCAACCCCAGCCTGGATGCCAGTGGCATTCCCCCCTCTCCCCAAACCTAACAATCAAAACTGTCTCCAACTGTTACCAAACACTCTCTCAAGGGCAAATACCCTCTCAACCGCCCAGCTGAGATGCACTGATGTAACACAGAAGAAGCTATTACATGGTCACAGACACACCTTGCTTTCTCTTCGGTTTGATGCTTTTGACAGTCAAGAAAAGTACAGTTTGATTGCATCTTTAAATCATTTTTAAAATTTATGATTCTGCATATATATTTTTTTCTTTTTACCTTTTGAACCCCTTCACCCATTTTTAAAATCACGACCATTATTTTCAAATACTCAAGATTGGCTTAATTATGCAAAAAAGCCAACATTTGATTGTCTGATAATTCCACATTTGGATATACCTTGTTTCACATTTATTAATCAAAGTTTTCAATAAAAAGGAAGAATAAATAAAGGAATACTAAAAAGGAATAACGGATAGATTCATTAATGCTTTAAGACTGTGGTTGTTTTTTTAAAAAGGATATTCGGATTCATTATAAGTTATCCAAATTGTTCTTGTTAGTCATGTGAGAATTTTATTACTCTTAGAAAAACTTCTGAATTAAAGTTTATTTTTAGAATGTTCTCTAGTTCCTGAGATGTTCACAATAATACTATTTACTACACAGACTGTGGTATAATTCAGTCACCTAAACATCATCTAAAGGGGTTTATTTCAGAGGGTTATTAAGAGACCTGGCATGAGACAGTTCCATCAAAATGAACAGAGTATTTTAGTGACTCACGGTCATTTAAAATCTCATTGAACCTTGAAGCAAAACTGCACTACTTTGTTAATACTGAAATAAACAGACCAGTGAATGTAATGAAAATCCAAAGATCACGCCAAGCCAGCTGTCGGGAGACTCGGCATCGTTCCAGAACCCTCGACCTGACCACAGAGGCAGTTCCTCTCAGGGTAGGCCGCCAGCCTTCGCCATCTCACAGCCCCGATTTGAGAAACACATTCGTGAGAAGAGCTGGTTTCCAGTTTGTTGCCTAACAATAGGAAATGACAAAGGCTTAGACCTGCTAGGGTCAGCTTCGCTTTTATTAGTCATTGAAGAAACACAATTAAGAACTAGGAACAGGGCTTCCCTGGTGGTGCAGTGGTTGAGAGTCCGCCTGCCGATGCAGGGTACACGGGTTTGTGCCCCGGTTCGGGAAGATCCCACATGCCGCGGAGCAGCTGGGCCCGTGAGCCACGGCCACTGAGCCTGCACGTCCAGAGCCTGTGCTCCACCACGGGAGAGGCCACAACAGTGAGAGGCCCGCGTACCGCAAAAAAAAAAAAAAAAAAAAACTAGGAATAAAAGCACAACCCTTTCAGGTCACAAAGAGCCACGTCACACTTTAGACTGCAGGATTGTAGGTGCAAACTAACCGAATAATCAGAGTTTTGGCCTGGCTCCATCAATATTTTTCAAACCAAGCACACTCAAAATAAATGCTATATACATATTATATGATAATTCTTAAAGGCTTCCTGAAGTTTAAAGTTTAGAAAAGCAGAGATTTCTACTTGAAGACAAGAGTCATAGTTTTTTATGTATCTGAAGTATTTGATACAGGGGAGGATATAATTGAGTGTGACATTCTTGTGCAGTAGGCATGCTGTAAGGTTAAATGATGAACACCCAAACATTATTTCCTGTAGCAATGAAAACAGAGCAGAGACAGACCAGCTAAGGAACAACCAAATCAAGCGTAATCCAGGTTATCCAATTACCCAAAGAAAAGGGAAAGGGAGCAGCTCACTTTCCCACTTGCCACCTATTAGGTACAGCAGCCCAGGAGCTGATTCGTGGGCATATGAGAAAGGGGCAAGTCAAGAGGCAGAGACACTCGCCCTTTCTTAGCTCCCAAGGGAACCCTGACACTGGCCCTCAGCTGTCTGAGTGCTGTTCAGCTGGAAAGGAAAGAGAACGCTGGCTGAACTGCCAAAACACAGCAAGGAGCAATCAGGTGTAATTCAAATGTTCATGACCTTATAGAGATTTCCATATGACACGTCTACTTAGAACTAATCAAAATTAATATAATACACAGTACACTTTGCAAAACATAAAGAAATCAATTGTCAATATTTTACTACTAATATACGTATGAAGAACCCACAAATGGACTTTCATTTCCTTGGAAAATTTAGACATGGGGCATATCTTTTTGTACTAGATAGATTGTAGAGCTTCTAAAAGTCCATGGTTGTCTTTCGTTTTCAGAAAATGTAGTGACTTTCATAACTTAGGAGCAACCGCTGCTTGTTTTAACACTGGGCACTGAGGAAGTCAGATGTATTCCAACCACATTTCAGTGACATTTCTGTAAAAACAGAAACAAGGCACTCGATGCCTTTTACCTTAAAAAGCAAAATGTTTAGGTGGAACACTTAAGCAATCAATTTCCCTCCTTCCCCACCCTGTAACACATCCTTTAAACAGCTCCCAGCCGCTCACCTGGATGACCTTATAGAAGTAGGCGTACTGCCGCGCTGTGTTCTTATACTGGCTGAAGATGTCATGTATGGCCTGTGTGGACTGAAGGTAGCGAACCTCATCCTCTTCGAAGTAGAGAGGGGTGTCGTATTCGCTGGGGAGGGTCTGAATGTAGGGCTGCCAGAAAGAGTTAGGGTCGGCTCGCTCACACAGCAGATGAAAGGCCAGTGTGATGTTTCCCATGGCTTGAAGAATTCGGTCTTGAGAATACAAGGGCCCTGAATTAACCCAGAAGGTAACAGCATCAGTTCCACACACTGCTTTAAAAAGTGTTCATTCAAAATATATATTAAAGTTATAGGAATATCTTGATAGTCATGTAACATTTAAGGTAAGGTGCCCTCTTCTTTTGACATTCTTCTACTATGTCAGATTACAAGTGTGGAAAACACTTCGTGTGGATTTGGGGAAATATTTCACTAGTTGAGAAAACGACCAAATATAGTCCCTAGTGCCACAAAATGAAGTTTTATATATTTTTATCATTTTTGCTCTGCCTTGAACAAAGAGAAATTATTCTCACCCAGCACTGAATTTTTAGCAGATTCAACAGTCATTAGTAATTTTCGTGGAACCCATAAAAATAATTCTTCTGCCTAGGAGGAAAAAAATAATAGTAGAATCACCAAGACATGTTACAATTGTCAATCCAGCTACATCTATGGTCAGAAATCCAATCACAATGAAATACAACTTAAGGTTGACTATAAGCATTTTATTTCTAATTATCAAATACACTTTTAAATGTAAACGTTTATGTTACAGTTAAATGAGTAGAAGCATCGTCTCGAATCCTGTTTCCAAAGAAAAACTATATACACTGGGGAAAAAAAAAATCAAAAAAGCAATTCGAAGCAAATATAACAATTTGGGAATAGAGCACAAGGGTGCTTATTTATTCTTTGCTGTACTTAAGTTCTAAAAACAAAACAAAAAAAATTCTACCTCCAACAAAAACCCTAACCTGCCAGTGTGAATTGCTATTGAGTTTCTGAAGCTAGAGTAACATTCCTTCCTCCACATGCTTGACCTTAAAGCACACGGATACCAGCGAAAGCACAAGCCTGTAAGACATACTCTGGTTACTAATTTTTTCCCAAGGCATTATCTCACTACTCTGGCAACATGAGATGCTTCTTTCAGGAAGTCCTGTCCATGTGTCTATACTGCCTGAAGCATGCACATCAACATAGTACCTTGAATGTGGTGATGGTGTCACGGGTATATGCATATGTCCCAGCTCATCAAAACATATACATTAAATATGTGTGATTTTGTATATCAATTATGCCTCAATAAAGCTTAAAAAAACATGCACATAGTGAAGACGGACCACCGCTAAGATATTCTGGGCAGCATCCATACTAATGATGCTTCTCATCAGAGATGAGAAAAACGTGTGACAGCTGGTTTACTCTTGCCATTTACCAATGTCTACTATTTATTTTTATGTGTGTCTCGTCCCTTACTATATCAGCCTCATGAAGGAAGAGATCCTGGTGTTTGGGGAAGCACGGTATAATAACAAGCAAGGTACTATTCACACACTAGATATTTAACAGGTATCTAATAAACCAGTGTATGGCTTATCAAGGTATCATTGAAAAGTAAACTACGACTTGACCAGAGATGCTACTGGAAGTTTGAAGGGACCCAAATAAATAACATCCATTTCCTCCACCCAAGTTCTGAACCAACTGAGAGAGACACAAGAATACAACAGATGGTGACACAAAATATCACCTACGGAATCCCAGAATTAGACAGACTCCCCACCTAGTTACAGGCAGGACTGGAGCCCCGACAGGCCTCCCCACGTGTGGTCTGCCCTGTTAAACTCCAAGGGTGGAGAGAGCAGGGGAGAGAACACATATGGCAACCAGCTCCCACGGAGAAAAAGGCCAAGCCCAGATCCTTCTTCCAGAACCATCAGATCGTTACACCTCCTCTCTAGGAGCGGCATGATGAGGGCCAGGGAGAGGCCTAGAGCCCCGCCGGGGGCTGCTGCTCCCTTCATCTGGAAGGAAGGACCGAGAGTGGAGAAGAGCTTTGTCCCTTAGCACATGGATACTTCTCTTCGTCTTTCCCCTCCCCTCTGCTGCTGCTGTCTCCGTAAGTGGTACCTCCAGCCACTCAGTTACCCACTCCAGAAAACCGGTCCGCATCTCAACACTGCCCACCCTCCACCCCACCCACATCCAATCCATCACAGGGCCCTGTGTGCTCTCCCTCCAAACCACCCAAGCTCACATCCTCCTCTTCACTCAAATCTCAAAAGCCCGCGAGACATGTTCTCTGGTCTCCTAACAGAGGTTCAGAGATGTGACCCGACTTGCCCCACTCACTGGCTGACAGCACAGTTCCAAGGAGGACGACCTGGGAGGGGCTCTCTACAGCCCTGGGCTGAGGCCCCTCAGGACCACGGGGCCAGCCGGGAGACCGCAAGTCAGGGAGAGGGAGGTGGGCTGCACGCTGCCGACACGCCCACAGTGTGCTCAGGACAGCCCGAGACACCTGTTTCCAAGCCCTGGGCCCTCCACGCCACACCACCCAGATGCTCTTAGAGCCCGCCCCCCAGACCAGCAGCTCACCTACAAACTCACCTTGATATCTCTTGTCGCTCTCAAACCGAAGCCCTCTTCTTTGAAGTTCACCATTTCAAAACCCTCAACAGAGGCTCCATTTTCAGAGGCCCATTTCATTAGATCAGGAAAGTAATCTTCTCTTTTTCCATCAAAAGTAACAGACAGACCTATATCAATCCGTGTTTTAGAAAACAAGAGCTACTTTTAGAACATATCAGTCATGCTGCTCTCAGAAAATAAAAAACAGACCACTGGAACTAACTACCTAGAAATAGTAATAAGACTCCAATCTTGAAAAAAAAAAATCAAAACTGACCACCAGATGTCACAGTACATACCTTAACTAGTGACAGGAAAGGTGAGTTAAAATCCTGAACGCCCTGCTGGTTACAGAGCAACAGCTGCTGTTCCCAGGTGATATGAATATTGGTGGTCAGGTTCTATTAGGTGCAATAACAGGGATGGGGAAAGCCTTCATGACCACTGGAGGTTTCCAGAGCAACCTGCCATCTCTCATGTGCACACTTGCTTTAACAAAACTCCCACGAAAACAAAAATCAGTAGCTCACATACATACATGCACAAGGAGACATCTGTAAGGAGGAGCCCTAGACCCTGATTCTAAGAGCACAAAACTG
The DNA here is from genome assembly GCF_059928025.1 of Delphinapterus leucas. NCBI lineage: Eukaryota > Metazoa > Chordata > Mammalia > Artiodactyla > Monodontidae > Delphinapterus > Delphinapterus leucas. The sequence continues at coordinate 175,990,909 of NC_143130.1, forward strand.
GAACGCTCTGAAATTCGTCCAGCAACTTAAATGAGCAGCATCTATATGTATCACTGTAAGCGAAACACAAAACTTAACACTGGTTTTCTGAAAGTCCAGTAGTATGATACCATTTACGTAAATTGTTAAAATACCAATTACTACCATCTATTTGTATGGGGTTATATATGAAGCAGAAACACATTCACTGTAAAGACAACGCCCCCCCCAGAGGGGGAGGGGAGGGGAGAGGAGGGAGTGGGATGGAAGTGTGGGGCTTCAGCTGTGCCTGAAACGCCTAATTTATTAAAAACAAATATAAGAACCAATCAAAGCACGGAGGGAGGGGAAGACATCGGACCAGTAGCTGAGAAGGAAGGAAAGAAGAACTTGAACCGACAAGACTCTGGCATGTATCCAATTGAGATAGTAGCTGCTTAGGTGTTATTTTTGGCACTTTTCAGCACGTTTGAAATATCAAAAAAGATGAAAAGCCATGCATAGGAAAAAATCATTATTTTTCTGAGGAATAAAGAGAGAGGAACAGGAACTTCGACCACATGGGGTGCTGGGCACAGAACCCAGCCCAGGGCCTGTGGCCATGTCCCCAAGATACAATTCATGGTTAACTAGATCTGTGAAGCAGGACTGCCTGGCCTGGGGCCATGCCAGGCTAGGTCTGCAAAGGTACCTGCTAAATGGAGAAAACTGATTTTGTTAGGGATACTCTAAAACAGAATTTACTCTTCCCTTATTGAGAACTAGTGAATGCTCTAACTTCAGTGCCAGTTATAGTAAATGGTCTCTACTCAGCGCAGAAACTCAGGATATAAAAAAACTTTTCAGCAACCAATTTGGTGAGCCAGGATTAGCACAGTCTACCATTTAATGCAAATTAACACATTATAAAAGAACCCGTCCCCATTGAGGGTTTGAGACTATCTAACCTAAAGACTGCATGTTTGCAGATGTGCATGGGAGAGCGGTAAAACTACTCCCTAAGAGGGCAAATACAAAACAAACCGTCTTCCCACTAACTTTCATGGCAATAAATAAAAGGGGAGTCAAAGAAGTTCTCTCATCCTTCTGAACGCAGGCTCCTTATTATGCTTTCTCCTTCTACCTTCCGTGTGGCCTGCATACAAATCTACTTTTTGTGCTTTACAGCACAAAAACAATAGGTATATTGAACACGCTTTTCCAAACTGACACTTGGCCCCATTGCCAGCCTGCCTGAGAATCATTAAGATGCCTACTGAATACACCCTGGAAAAACACAGCTTGAGAAATATAACTACATCTCTTATTAAATCAAGACATATTTGAGTTCATTGTAAATCTTGACAAGACACTAACCAATCCGTATATATTTGTGTGTTGACCACACAACACCATGTACTGGCCTCAAACCCTAAAGGAAACACAGGATGCAAAAACAAATTTAAATATGTATTTCATAAAATAAAAATAAATGAAAGTTATACCATCTCAGTCCCCAGATAGAAAAACTGTCCCCGCTGAAGCTCAACATTTTTATCCCTTCCAAAGCAGCAACGGCACCTCAAAAATGGGGAAAATCCTGATGGATTCCCAATGCAGTTTCCCTCCCAATATCTAGGAGCCCTTCTACAACCACCATCCAGACAGGCACGGAGGCCTGAGGGTTGATGCCAAGACCTTCATTCTCAAAGCCTCTCTGCTTATGCCAGGTTTCCACAGGATATTATTAAAATGTGATGATCATTTGAGGAAATTTACCTTTTTGTTTTTTTCGTATTTTCTCAACTAGAGACCGGATCTGCACATACTCTTCCCATTCTTTTCCTGGGCCAGGGGCAGGACTACTGCATTCTGTAACACAAAAACCATGGCACCCAAACATTTCTTTCAGCTTAACCTGTTAGTCTTCAGAAGAAAGAGGATCTGGGTTTTGTTGTTGCTGTTGGTTTATTTTTAAAGGACAAAGATGTATAGCTGTGATGACAGAGGTGAGAAGTATAAACCAGGTATACTTTTTTAAAATTAATTAATTAATTAATATTTGTTTTTTGGCTGCGTTGGGTCTTCATTGCTGCACGCGGGCTTTCTCTAGTCGCGGTGAGCGGGGGCTCCTCTTCGTTGCGGCGTGCGGGCTTCTCATTGCGGTGGCTTCTCTTGTTGCGGAGCACAGGCTCTAGGCAAGCAGGCTTCCGTAGTTGAAGCATGCAGGCTCAGCAGTTGTGGCTCGCGGGCTCAGCTGCTCCGCGGCATGTGGGATCTTCCCAGACCAGGGCTCGAACCCGTGTCCCCTGCATTGGCAGGTGGATTCTTCACCACTGTGCCACCAGGGAAGCCCATAAACCAGGTGTACTTTTTAAAGCACGTAAACCCTCTGAAACCACCCAGGCCACATATTACACTGTGACCACAGGACACAGGTGTGAGCATCTAACTTGCATCTACCCCATTCTTGCTGCTCTGATCAATTTTCCTCAGAATACTCATAACAGGAAAATCTAAAAAGCTAAGCTAAAATGCAAAACATTTTCCTGAAAACTCTTGTGGATGGTGAAAAGAAGGTATATTAAGAGTCAACATTTTTTTCTAGTTAAACTCCATAACAATGACTCCCTAAGGGAACCAGTTAAATTGGACATAAGGACAATTAGTCAACAAACATTTCACATCCTTGTGTAAGGCTCTATAATAAGCACTCTGGGGGAGTTACAAAAAGAGATGGCACAGTTGCCGCTAAAAAAGAAGCTAAGATTCTGTCGGGCCAAAACCGAAAGACCTACCCGCCAAGACCGGAGCCATGGCAGTGGAAGGCCGCACCCCGGGCACCCGGCCTGTCAGCGGCCCTGACCTTTTAAGACAGTATCAGTTTGAAGAGAGAGACCCCGACCACATACCTGATAAACCTCCTGGCCCCCTTTGTTCCCCACAGAGAAGACTAGATGTGGTAAATAATCAACAGGGGTTGTGGGGGTAGGAACCGGGAGATGGGGACTGACATATACACACCATTGATACCATGTATAAAACAGACCACTAATGAGAACCTGCTGTATAGCTCAGGGAACTCTACTCAATGCTCTGTGGTGACCTAAATGGGAAGGAAATCCAACAAGAGGGGATATATGTATATGTATAGCTGATTCATTTTGCTGTACAGTAGAAACTAACACAACATTGTAAAGCAGCTATACTCCAATAAAAATTAATTTAAAAATTAATAATAATTAACAATAACTAGTTATGCATTGACTCATAACTTAGGTTAACCAGTCTTACTTCACTCTTCCATCAACAAACACTGACTGAGGCCCCAGAATACAGGAGCCTGTCCTGAGGCCGCCTGTAGTCCAGCAGGAGAGACAGGTGGGGGTGGGCAGGTACAGCCGTGCTCTGTGGGAGCCCACACTGACCTTCTGGGGGGGGGGCTCCCCACAGGGGGGATGGGAGAACTCAGGGAGGGACCTGACCCTGACTCGGTTGCTGCCTGCCTGCCTGCCTGTGTCAGGGAAAGAAAGTGAAATTTTTATTTGGGGGTTAGCCTCTCACATAATCTAAACATAAGGGGCCAAGAAAATGAGACAAACGTAGTTAATTAATCGAGTGACCACGGCTAAATCTGAAACATACAGAGCACCAACTTAAATTCCAATTTAAAGAAAGAAGTTACCAGTTTACACTAACTTGCTAAAGCAAGTATCGGCACTTAACAGATACTTAATTTCCTAGAGCAAGAACGGATAACTTCCATATGTGAAACTGGAAAACTATTACGAATCACTGAAAGTAAAGGGGAGGGAGCCCAGTTCCTACGGTTTGCTCTCTGAGCGGCACGCTGCGCTCGCCTCTGGCTTCACGGCCCAATGACCTTCAACCTTCACGTGCCATAGCTCACATGGGGCTCGAGACACTCTATTTACTGATGCAAGCACTGCAACTCAGCAGGGTTAAGGGACTGGTCCAAGGCCACACTGTTAAAAAGCAGTGGAGTTTGGCCTGGCCCACCGGTGCAGGCGTGGGGTGGTTATCTACATTCATTCGTTCTGTCGTCCAAGCCTCCTTTAACCATAGTTACAGTTGGTACCGTGCCTGTTAGGTAAAAGTTACCTGTTGGAACCTGTTGGTACCGTACCTCCATTTTTACAGGCAGGGAAGCTGCAGGCTGGGGAAGCTCTGTAACGTGCCAGGTCCCATGGCTAAACAAGCTGGGATATGAACAAAGGCTTGTTTCACCACCTGCTCCCCAGACCAGGGACCCCCACGCGGTGCATGGGTGTGAGGAGAGAGACACACGTGTCCCACACAGAGGCGGGAAGGCCGAGCCGAGACTTACTCTGCAACAGCTCACTGGTTAGGTTCAAGGTTTCCTTCGGGGACACGCTTGCTGTAGCACCAGTGCCTGATTTCTGCGTTTTTACTCGACTCTTCTTACCCATTTTCTGACTACGGAGAAGAAAAAGAAAAAACAAAGAGAAAAGCATTACATTTCCAAAGAACAAAACTGAGTAATAAAATGTGGCACAGCAGTGGCTCGGCCTTGAGACATTAAGATCTTACCTCAAAGGTGCCATATCCTGAAGTTTCCCTCCAGAAAAAGCAACGTGTAACTAACACTAGTATTTGGAGGCACTCAAATGTGAAAAAAAAAGCTGCTTTGTAGTCTCTGGAAGAAAAGTTCGTTCCTTTTCACCTACAAAAACTACAGTAGAAGCAACTTTTACTCTAGAATTTTTTTCAAATTACATAGACTTCATTGTATATCCTAGTATTCTGTGATACTACATAGATAGAAGTTACATCTACATTCATGTATCACACAAACTATCACATGGCCACAAAAACCTATATATTCTCTCCTCCCTCTGCTTTAAAAGAATAATTTCCCATAAAGAGTAACTATATCATAAGCAACAGATTAGACCCTCTAGACACATGCTGAAGACATTTTAGAGATCAAAGAAACTTCAGGGAGCTAATTCAATTCCTTAATCTTGTTTCAAGGAAAATCCAAAGTACCTTGCCCAGGGTTTCACAGGAAGTCGATGGCAGACCCTACCCTCGAAAGAGGCCTCCACTGCCTCCCAGTCTGGCACTTCAACCACCCTGGAGCCCTCAATGGTCTAACAAATAAGAAATGGCCAGGATATGCCACAAGCAGACGAGACAGTGGGACAGGGGATGCACCGATAGACGCCGGGCAGAGATGTTTATAACATCTGTCTGAAAACATTTTACAGCAGTGAGTCACGAGATGTGTCTTGAAGAAAGAAAGGGACTGGGATGTATGAAGAAAGGGTGGGCAACTCTAAGGCAGGGCAGGAATGAGGGAAGCACATGGCAGGGCAGGGGGCACAGCACCCCAGGTGGAGAGGTCTCTGTGGGGAGCGGTGGGAAAGAGGACCCCAGCTGCAGGAGGGCTGCAACTGTTGCCTGAGGACTTTGATCTGAGCATTCCTCCTAAGACAGAAGCGCTTGAGGATGACAACCCAAGAAGACGGAGAGCGATCCCCCCAGAGAAGCCACTGGAGCCACCCACACACTAATGAATACCACACACCACGATGATGCTCCATGGACCCCTCGCCAAAAAGCTACAATTAATCTCAAGGGAGAACCAAAAGGCAAACTCTGACCTATTTGTTTTTTACAAAGAGAAATGACTATTGTAGTGTGGAGAGCTGTGATGGGACAAAAGGTTGAAAATGCATATTCTGCTGCAGCCTAGCTGATCACTGATTCCACTGCAATGACTCCATGCAAATACAGGCCATGCTAGAACAACAGAAAATAGCATTCTATTAAAGGGCTATCTTATGTAGCTTCTCTGATGCGTCTGATGCATGAAGTATACTTTGTAACTTACGTATCTAAAAAGCCTTCTAAAACACAAGAGTGGAACACATAGTGCCAGGCACCCTGGAACAAAAGTGAACAGATAACAATACCTAAAACTTCGGCAGCAAAGAGAATTAGTTATTTTGAGATCAAAAGCAGAAGGAAAAAAAAAAGTGTGGGGTGGGAGGAGCAGGCGGGGGAATGGTTTAAGCACCTTTCCTTAAGCTCAAGGACTAAACGAGAAGGAAGCTCCCGGGTTTACTAGCTCACGGCTGACAGCCCTGGACAGAGCACCTGCCGTCTTCTTTGCACCAGGCCCTCTCCACATCTACCAACGGCATCTCTGCGGAGGACCACTGAACTTGACCTGAAAACAACTAAGACTACCAGTAAGCCTGGAAAGTAGGGCTTTAATCACACTTCCAAATATAGCTTGGCAGGAAGAACTGTGAAGCCCGCTGTCAGAGATGGGCTTGCCGGCCTCTCCCTGCCAGCGTGACCTTCTGTGTGTTAGGCGTCAAACAACTCAAAAACATCACTCAGATAGGAACTCCAAGACCCTCCCTCCTCTTAGCAGGCCTGGGGCACAGTGAACCCAAGGCAGCCGCGCCCTGCCTACACCAGTCCCCCCAGCACAAAGACCCGAGGGCTACAAAACAGGCTTCTTCACTCTGCCTGCAGCCCCTTTCCCCTCCCCACCCCAAGTCTTCCCTCAGGAATCCCTCCAACTCCCATCACTCTCTGGCATCTAGATACCTGTCCTGAAATAACAATCGTTAATTAAAGCAGCAGCAGTAGTGACCCTGTGTGCAGTCCTTAACCTCTGCCAGGCACTGGGCTAAGGTCATCTCTTCATTTGATCTTCCCGGACACTCTAATCAGTAGGTATTAGCCTCATCTTTTAGAAGACATTCTCAAAAACGTGAAGTCCTCCATCTTTGTCCAAGGTTAGAGGTGCAGTTAGAACTCAGGTCTGCCTGACTCTAAAGCCTGTGCTCAGCCACTGCCCCACTGCTTCTGTGACATGCAGAGCAAAAGCACAGGGCTCTGCAGGGAGCAGGAGGGCAGACACGTCTTCCAGACCCGACACCGACAACATCCGGCCAAGTGGTAACACCCCTGAGTATCTCAGGCCACCTGCTCGTCTTGAATTCACCTCTTGCTTAGACTGTAAGTGTCCTGCGTTCTCCCTGCCCAAGCCCACCCCTGCCACTTAAATCTGCCCCCACTGAGTAACAGGTACCAATATACAACACAGGTGAAACTTCAAAACACATCAGGAAATTAGCACCTGGGAGAGCAGCTGTCCTTGAACTTCATACACATGCAATTATACAACATGTAGGCTTCTTTTGCTCAAGGCAAGGTCTTTCCATGGCTCTAAGGTGACACCTAACCTCCCCAGCACAGCCCTCAGGGCCCTTTACTGCTTCACCCCATTTTACTTGCCCAGCTTTATTATTCCCATCACCCCTTACACAACACAGCTCTAGGATCTGCTCTTGTTCTCCCCTTTTCCTGAAATAAAGCTACCCTCTGCTAACCCTGTCTCCTCCTGGCAAAATTTTTCACATACTCAGTCAAAATGTCCCCCATGGCCTTGAGGAAATTCCGGGCTCCTCCATGCAGCCCTCACTTCCATGCAAATCAGTAAGAACGGGTCAAGTTCAAGGTGATTAACAGATGCTAAAGCCTTGGCTTACCTTGAGATCAGTCTTTTGGAATTCTCTTTGGACTGTTTCCCTCCCACAGGGATATAAGCCCTAAAGAGAGAAAGCAGCCTGCCCAGGTTAGACAGTAAGAATCTTCCAGTAGGCATTAACTCGCTTCTCAATTAAGGAGGGGTAGGGAGATGGCTGTCCTTCTCCCCAGGGGATGTACCTCCCTGGGGTACAGGACCCTAGGTCCAGACCAGCTCTTAATCTGTTCTACCCAGAAACCGGGTTGACAGTGACCTCACCCAGGAAAGCCTCCAGTCACTTGGACCCACTCTGTCCCGGAGCTCCTAATTACTCAGCCCCCCCCGCGTACTGAATCAGAGGCATGTCCTCAAGCCTTAAGTGTGTACTTGAAGAACTAACATTTCTGGAGGGTGGGGGTTCTCTGTACCCAGTTCTATGGCCCAGCAGCCGTTTTTCTGAACTTTACAGACGTCAATGTCTACAAGATTCATTTGCCTCTGGATTCGATATGGTTTGGCACCAATTCTTCTCGCATTTGTGTGACAAATGTACCACCTAAAAGTACCTCAAAGGCGGTAGCCCCGCATTTACTTCTTTTCACCCCACAAAGCATTAGGCCCTCCTGCCACCCTCTGCCAGCTCCCTCAGACCCTCGGCCCCATGCCATCCTCTGATCCACATGCTCCCTCTTCTCTGCGGCCTACGTGCCTTCAGCCCTTGGTGACGGTGTCTGAGTCTTGACTCAAACCCCAGCTCACCGACGGCCCCCTCCCCACTCCACACCCTGCAGAGCTCAGCCCTGGAGCCCCCACGGCCTCACGCGCTGTAGCTGACATCATTTATGTGCCTACCTCACCCACTGGTGTGGCTTTCTGTCTTGTGGCGGAAAAAACCCAAAGCTTCCATTTCTAAATTATCTGTAGGGTCTAGTATGGTGCCACGGACACAGTTGAGGGTCAAATATTTGTTGAATGAAGGAAAATCTTATTTGAATTTACTAGTGTTCCTTATGGGTAAGATTTATTTCCCATCACGATATTAAGATTATACAGCAAGGAACCATTTTGATATATTCTCCCACCAGTGACAGAACAGTAGCCAAAATGAGACATTTACTTAATACTTAACTACTACTTCTAAGAACTAGGATGACTCTTAAAAAGTCAAAACATAAATTTATACATATAAAATTCACATTTAAAAAATAGTTTCCTTTGGGAAACCGTAGTTTGTTGTTAGAAAAGCTATAAGATATTAAAGTTCATAAAAGAACCTCTCCAATAAACACAAACTGAATTTTTAAAGTGTTTTTGGTCTCTGAGAAAACAACCAAGCAGGAATAAGTCCATTTCCAATAGAAATGGAAGAGCTGCTACTCAAGCACAACTTCAAGCTCCGGGGGCACTTGTGACTGGGGGCACGAGCATCTGTACGGCTCTCTGCACTGGCCAGACACGTTCCCGCCACAGCCTGCAGAGGCCAGTGGTGACCACTGGCATGGCAGGGTGCTCAGGCATGGCTATGACTTGGCCAAGAGCCCACAGCCAACAAGCAGCGGACCTACAGCTTCAACCTGAAACCCTGTGTTACATCCAGCACATTTGCAACTAAACAAGGTCTCCTGCATCCACATGCCAGGACCACACCAGCTGCTGCAGATGACCACAGCCAGATGAGGGACAGCCAGCCCTGCGGGCCACAAGGGTGAGGAGATGAGGACCCTGGACTCAGCCTGGATAACTCCTAAAATGTGCGGGCAAAGTAACCAAACAGAGAGGGGTAAGGAATAAAGTACAGATAAAGAAGAAGGACTAGATGTTAAGATTCAGTCTGAGAAAGTGTCAGAATCCAGGCTGAGTGGTTTCCTAAACTCAACCCCCTTCTGCCTTGTTTAGCTAACAAAGATTTCCCCAACTTCATGGATTTAAAATAACTACCTACCCTGTTCATTTATGATTCAAAAACTTGTTACATACAATGAATAATTTTCATTGTGAGTTCAGCTGAATCCGGGGCTAGATTCCAAGTTTCAACAAATGAAAGAGCCAAATAGGTATCCTGAATATTCTTAGTGCTCTCAGTGGAAAAACAGTACCTATTAGTTTAATTCATCAACTTCCTACAAAGACCAAATATTTCTCTTCAATATTTATTTCAAATATGTATATTAGAAAAATACAAAGATGTGCTAAATTAGATATGTGTATGCACACACAAAGTTAAATTCCAAATTTTAGCCAAAGGTACAATGCTAAATGAAAGATTTTTCCCCCCAAAGTTTAGATCGAAAGCAGGTATAATTTCCAAATTCTTAATGAATTATCTGGGGAAAACAAATATACAGTAAAAAAGGACTTAAACAATACTTAAGACAAAAGAAAATAATATGCAGAAAAGCAATAGGATTGACAAGGCAAAAGGATTCTACAGTAAACAATTACGGTGACAGTCCTTCAAAGGAAGGGGCATCTATAAAAAGAAACAGCAAGCTAAGAGTTCCACACATATCTACATTGCTTCACCATCAAGATATTTTAAAAATCTACAAAATCCTCAAAATCTGGCTCTTTATAACACCATAAACTATTTAGCAAGTCCATCAACAATCTCTCCACCTAAGAGATACAACTTTCTAAACTTTAGAAAACAGTAAAATAGATGGCATATTCAATTATTTTTTAAATTGCTGACTAATATGCAAGTGTCATCTGTAATCAACAACCACTTCTGACCAGTGAAGTGATTCTTTCACACATAATCTGCCTAAGTGAGGAGAAATAAGAACACAGTGCATTTAAGGAACTTGGCTGATGGCGTGGTGGGCGTGGTGAGGGGGATACTTAACCCATTTTTACAAAGTATACTTCACACCTACTGAACAGACCGAGATGGAATTCAGCTGTGTGGGGTTTTTTTTCTTTCCCCCAAAATTCTAAACGGCATGAATGTATATTTGCAATATTCTTGAGTTGCTTTCAACTAAATACAACTAGAATAAACATTTTTGATTATACTTATTTGGTAATTTGGTAAACCAGAAAACCTCAGCTCAAACCCAGCATCTGTTTTTCAATGTATGCTGCATCTTCCCAACTTTACAGCTGGTTTGAAGGGAGAGAATGGTCCTAGGGCTTCCTCCCACCTCAGGCTCCCAGCTGAAAACGGACTTGAAGGGAGTGTGAAGCCTGCCTAATCTTTTGGAGGAAGAAAAGAATCTCACTAAAATACTTCACAGGCCATTAGGATCAGATTACTACATACTGATTTAAATACACAAACTACAGGATGATGGCCTAGGAAAATGAAAGCACTCCCAAATTGAAAAGCATTTAACTGTGCTAAGCTCTCTCTCCTCCAAAAACTGATGAAGCATACATGGTCCTTGCGTTGGCACCATGTTAACTGAAATACTGGAAACACCTCTCTTTGCACAGTAGCAGGATCTAGTAACAGGGTCAAGCCTTACTAACTTACACAGGTTCAAGTGGCTAACTAGCACTCATCATTCCAATCTCTATCAAAGGAGACACTGATGTGTCACAGCTCAAAAGTACCAAGAAGTCAGGGCAAGCAGACAGGCGAGATGATGGAATTAATTTCAACTCAGTAGCTACATGCATACCAAGATGAATGTAGACCTATAAGCTGCATGTAATTAAAATTTCAATCTTTATACAGAACAATCTGGGCTGTCATATATACATATATAGATACGTAGATAGATACAGATATACACAAACTTGAGATTTAAACTTGCTCTCTACAATGTTTTTGCTATATTTCCACTAATACACATGATAATTTTAGAGACACTTAAACCATCTTTGATTGACTTTTCAATACGTAATAGTCTTAGTTTTAAACTGCTATTGAATTAAGTTGTAAATACACTTAAAATGAGGCTCCTATTTAAAGGAAGTTTCAAAACAAACTCTTCATAAAGCAAAGAATCATTCAGTATCATGAATAACCATTTCCTATTATAGCTTTCTAAAAGAAAAATGTTAAGGGTGAAGGAACAACTAGCTATAATCTGTCAAGAAATTACTTTCAAACCACCCACATTCCTCCCATAAGGGTTCTAGATTCTAGAATTGTGGAACATCAGGTTTGGAAGAGACCTCTGGGGCTATCTGTGTTAACCCTCAAGCCTGAACATCTTTAAAATAAAGATATCTAATATTATGTAGCAGGTATGGTTATCAAAGTGCTTTGCTCTCCACTGCCAAATTCAACCCAAGGAGATGAGTCTCCAACTTACTGTGGTTCACGTTCAGATATTTCAACTTTAATACAGATGGTGCAAGTGCATACACATTCAGTAGAAACCTTGAATTTTTATCTTTTCCCAGGCTAGTGATATGCAGTGTGATACCCTCTGGTGATGCTGGGCAGTGGCGGCAAGCCTCAGCTCCCTGCCGGTTACATGGAGCATGAGGGTAAACAACGAACACACTTACAACCCTTCTGAACAGACAGCCATTCTGTTTTTCACTTTCAGTACAGTGTTCAAAAAATAACATGAGATATTCAGCACTTTATTACAAAACAGGCTTTGTGTTAGATGATTTTGCGCAACTGTAGGCAAATTAAGTGTTCTGAGCGCTTTTAAGGTCGGCTAGACTAAGCTGTGATGTTTGGTACATTAGGTATGTTAAATGCATTTTCGACAATGGTATTTTCAACATGCTATCAGGATGTAACCCCATCATAACTCGAGGAAGATCGGTATAGCTAACACTGCCTTACTTTTCTACCAGCCAAGTGAATGAGTGAATTCATGCTTGCATTCAGTGCACATTTCTTGAGTATCTAATATGAAATGCAGGGATAAGTGAGACGTGGTCCCACAGTCTTGAGGATAAGGTGGTAACCAACTACACCCTTTGTTACGTAAACTGACCTTCAGCCAGATATATGTGCTACATTAAACAACTGAGTTTTGGAACCTAAATGCAAATTATTCATGCTGTCACGTTGTTTGTTTCTGGGCTGTTGAACCTGTGTGTGCCCTGGGGCAGGCCCCCAACATGACCGTCTTCATCATAACTGCATCATCAGGCATATTTCCTATATCAGGAACTGAGGTAAGCATTTTACACACTAGACAAAGAAAGATATTATGCCCACTTTACAGATGAGAAAGCCGAAGTTCAGTGAGGTTAATAAATTTATGCAGCATGACAGACAGCTAGTAGCACAGCCTCATCAGCACAGCTCGATGTCAAACGTCCCTGATGCCCAATAGTATTTCATGGGTTCAGTGCAAAACCAACCCCCTTAGAGAGGCTCTGAAGGTTCATTATCTCTGAAATTCTAAATAACAGTATTCCTTTGCAGTTGTAAAACATACCATGTAAAGCTTTTACCCCTTTGGCCTTTTAAAACTATAGAGTCATTATGCTGGCCTTGTCCAAATACAAAGGAGTGGCCTCAGCTTAAATTTGGGACATGAACAAAACTTCCAAATTTTATGATAAAGGCAACTTTCATGAGTATTTTTCAACACTAACCCTTACTTTCTCTTAACTGTGCTTAACAGAAAACTATTGATACTGAAGAGTCAGGACTATTTTCTGAGATTGAAACCTTAAAGGTTTGGTCATAGAATTTTTAGACCTTGTTATGTTCTAATGAACTGTATCGTAAACAAAGTGGAAAGTGAAATTCAGGATGGTAGATAGGTAATAAGGCTAAAATACTGCATACTTATTAAGAGTTCTATGTAGACACCTGCTTATCTAATTCTCTAGACAATTTTTTAGTCCTTCTAAAAAATAGTGAAAGCACTTTTTCCTGCCCTGTCCCTCTGCCCCCCATCCCTCTGTACCCCCATTATTCAGCCTACACATGTAAGAGGTTAAAATTTTACTCTGGCTTGGTAATCAGTATCACTCAGCTCCCTTTCAAAATCTTAACTTCAGAGCTGGACTTGTCTTCCATTGCCAGTCAAGAGTGTTTGGACTTATCTTGATTATTAATTAACTTCTACTTGGAAAGGACTTGAATAAGAAAAATATGTTCAAAGTCTTAACTTTGGTATTTGAATTTTATAATCATTTGGAATCATTTTTCTTCCATTCAAATATATTTCAGTTGAAAATTGTCAATAGCTGTGTTTGTACCTCTGGTTTTATGATCTGTTTACTTCTAAACCTAGAAGAAACTCCCAAATGGAAATGGAGTCTACACAGCTAATCTCTGGCTTGAGTTACTGAATGAATTTAACAACAAAAAGGATTCTATTCTGTTAATCAACTTTTTCCCCATAAGACTATTAAAATGACTTGAAAAAAAAAAGTCTCAACTCCTTTGTAATAAAATATGTGTATTAATATTGTTAGAAATTTATTTTTACTTTGAGAATAAATATTATGTAAATTATATATGCAGATCAAACTATTTAACAATCTCCAATTTTATGAGTAGGAAAATGAGATGACATAAGGAAATCCAACGTACAGAAGTCAATTTTGCCAAGTAAGGTACACTTGTATATGCAACAAAAGTGAAAACCAGAAAAATTTAAAAGCCAAGGAATCCTTAATCTGACACCCTTAATATGACTCAGAATGAACTGTTATCCAAGATAAACACTTCTTCAACTGTAGCAAGAAAAAAAGGATGCACAGCAAATCAAAATATTCTTTCTGATAAATTAATGGGCCCAAATATAATTCTTGTTCATTGAGAAAACAAATTAACTGGCCACAAGCAACTTCCAAAGTACCGTAAGAATAAAGATATATTCACTCTTCACTATTCTGTTAAAAATGTTTAATGCCATAGTAATAAATGACTCCATTTCCTTTGTGCGGGAACAAAATCTAGGTCCCACTCCCAGGACTGATGTACACGAAGAGAAAACACACTTGAAACTCTTCCTCCCTACTCCTCACAGAAGCCAGAGAAGACAAACCAGTTTCTAAAGATAAAAAAAACCTCCCAGTGATAGATATTCATCAAACTACACCAAAAAAGATACAGTATTATTAGTTACATTTCTAAAAGCTACTGCAGATTAGTGATAAGAAAAAAGGAGACTATGTAATTCAAACATTTGGAGAGATGTGGAAAGCTTCAAACTAAACTGACGTCTAGTAAAAAGAAAGAGAAACCCTGAGCCAGGAGGTAAGGTTTTCATTCATATTTTTACTAAAATTCCACGCGCCACAGAGTAGGTACCTGGTTCCCATTGAATTCAATGATTATCTGCTAAATATTTACTGCGAGCAGACTCCAGCGTACTGTAGATACTCTCCTCCAGCTGTCATCTCCTTTGCCATTCTCTTCTGGATCATGAGAGCGGCAAGTTTTAAGGAAACGGTTGTGACCAGTTATCAGAGCTCTCAGAACAAAACAGTTTTCCAGGGGTTGAACTTTAGAATGGAAAACTATTTCAGTACAACCTTCACAGCTCTCTCAGTTTCCAGTGGCTTCTAAAGCAAAGGTTTAATCGTCACTGAAAACGGGGCCTAAGTGTTCAGCAAGTGTTACTTTCTTCCTGACAATCTTATTGCACTCCTATCGACAGAACTGAACAGAAACTTTCATTTCTACAGCACACGTAGACATAGATGTTTTAATCTGCGAGTCCAACACCATTCCTATCCCAGGGATCACTGGAGAAGAGATGAGAAGCAGCAACCATTTTACTCGTTCAGACCAGAGTTTCATTTCAGACATTAAGTTACAACTTTGAATATATATAAAAGAGGGCAGACAGGAAGGGGTAGCAGAAGGAAAACACAGGCCGTTGGGGCCCAATAACAAGCTGTTCTGCGGCTCTCTGAGAACTTGGCTTTTCAAATTACTTTCCTAGGCCCGAGAAAAACTCCTTAAAATGCTGGAACTTTTCCCAACTGTCAATCACAGCAGCCCCAGCGACTAATCTGCTAAGATGAGACTGCATACATAGCAGACTCTGCACGGACACAATATACCGTGGCTCAAGTCTTGCCAAAATTTAAGGGTACAGAGGAAAGCTGCGTTTATTTTGCTATATTCTTAAGTTAAATTCATTCACTTAAAATGGTAAGAAAAACCTTTCCAAAATTATTTCTGGTTCCTTCAGTTTTGAAATAGCAGTAGGGTCATTTTGGAGAAAAAAATCGGGGAGGAAGAGGTTATCATCTACACACGGCAAAATTCAAACTTCTCAGTGTCCAGTTCTGCCACTTCTGCCGAACGCATACAGCTGTTGTAACCACACCACAATCAAGCTCTGTGCAGATCCATCACTAAAGGGTTAACTCTTCGGAGGCTCTTAAAAGCAAAATTCACCTGTCAACATACTTTAAAAAGGATTTTTTCTTTCCAAACATCACCTCCTTCATTTGGAAATGCAAAACGTCACCTCCTTCATTTAGGATCCCAAGTGATCCTACACCAGTCAACACACGGCAGGGGTAAGCCCACCCCCTCCCCCGCCGCAAGTGGCGCCCAACGCTAATCGGCTCCTCCCCCGCCCACCCCACCCCCCACTCCCGAGTAGACACTGGGGATAGAGGATACACAGTTGCATCGCCAGGCTGGAGCCACGAGGAGGAAGAGTTTGATGCTGGAATGACAAACTCCAAAGCACTAAATTCTTCTCCCTAGTAGGGCACGGAGCGTGGGGAAGATGGCCAGGGCGCGTGGGAAGAAACATGACCTATTTTCAACGACTGTTTTTATAACTGGAAAGTGAGGGAGAGAAGCAGGGGCTAGTCCCCGAGCACCCCCGAGGGCACCTGAGGTTTGGAGAGAGGAACATGAGAGCCACACCGTCCTCGCCTAAGCAGCAGAGTGACGACGGGAGGGAGGGAGGGAGAGAGGAAGGAAACGGGTGCGCGAGCCAGCCCCACGCAGAGCCGAGCCGACGAAAACGAGAGGGACCGACCCCGGCCCCACCCGGTGGGTGTCGAGGGGCCGGGCGCTTCCTGCACCTGCTGCCACCTCTGGGCGGGCAGAGCGGGGAACGGACCTACGGCCGCCGGGAAGGGACGCTGGGCAGCGGTGAGCGCGCCCCCGCCCCAGGAAGGCCGGAGGGCAGAGACCGTGCGGCGCCCTCCGACCTCGCCGGGCCCCCGGCACCCAGCCCTGCCCGCCGGGCCCCAGGGCGCACACCGACCCCTGCACCCTGGGCCCAGAACGGCCGGCGGGGCGCGGGCCGGACCACGGCCGAGGGGCGCCGGCCGGGGTTGGGGGCAGCCTCGCAGCACTCCGGGCGGTGGGGGGGGTTGCGACGCGAGTCTGCTCCGCGGGCCACGCGCGCGGAGCGGCCGCCGCCGGCACTCACCTGCCCGCTTGCCCCTTCGCGCAGCGGCGGCGGCGCCACACTCCGCCGGGACCCACAGTCCACCTCAACCAAGCCCCAGGCGGTGGCGGCGGCGGCTGCGGCCGGACAGGAGGGGGCGGGACCGCTGCCTGAGACGGCCCCGCCGCCGCAGCCCAACCCGGTTCCGCCCGCCCCAGGCCCCGCCCCCGAGCCGCCGCCGCCGCCGCCCATTGGCCCGCGGTTCAGTCGCATGGGCGCGGCACCGCCCCACCGCCCCCCGACCGTTCCGCTCGGGTTCCTGCCCAGCCATTGGGCCGGCGGGCTCCGGGGCCAGAGCGGCCTGCTCGGCCCCCGCCAGGTTCCGGGCCATAATTGGCTGGGCTGAGCCCATGCCCGGGCGTTAATTGGAAGACCGGCACGCCGAGCCCCGCCTCTCGCGCCCAAGTTCCGTTAGCATGTTCGGTTGCTCCCGAATTCCCTCTCTCCGACGGGATGGGCCCTCTGGTGGGCTCCTCCTCCCTCACGCAGCGACCGCTGACCCGCGGGGAGGGGCCAGGAGAAGACTGGCGGCTCGTTCCACGTTTGAGAGCTCTACTTTCTTCTCATTGGTTGACAGACGTCCCTCCGGTCGCTTATTTCCAGTCCCGGACGCAGCGCGATGACGTAGATTCCCCGACATTCCACGTCCAAGATGGCCGCAGTCAACAAGGAGAGACGTTGCTAAGGGGCTTGTCTGTGGCGAGGGGTGAGTGACCGACGGACCGCGGGCATCGCCACTCAAGTCCCGCGTACCTGGAGGTCGGATTAGGGTATGGCCACCTGCCTCCATCCGCTGGCGGAGTCTCTCTTTTCGGATTCCGCCACCCTCCGCTACCCCCCGGGTGCAGATCGAAGTTAGCGGGCGACGGCGGGGCCGCGAGACGTGCTCCGGAAGAGGGTCTGAGGCGCAGGAGCGGGTCAGGGAGGCCGGCGCGGACCGTAGAGCAGGTAGCGACGCTCCAAGTGAAGGGCGGTTAGGGTTCGGGGACTTTCTGGAAGGTGGGGAGAAAGGGCAGGGGTCTTAGGCGCGCACACACTCAGCGGTACAACCGAAGACTACCCACGTCTTTCCGGTTATTTCGCAGTGTGTCGGTCCCAACCTTGGTAACGCCTGAGACTTTGGGTATCGTTCCACATCTGGGGTACTCTGACTTCGGAATCTGAAGACCCGTGTAACAAGGGTGGGACTAGGAATGAGGAAAAGGCACTTCCGCGGTTAGTTTCGTTCTTGCCGACACATTACGCTAACCGACCCTCTCCTGGGTTGTTTGGTTTGTTACTAGAGGAATTGTTCTTTAGAAGGTTGAGGCGTAAGGCAAGAGGATATCTAAAAGCTCTCAGACTATTCCCCGCACAAAGCATGGTCGGTAGCGCTCCCGAAATTTGGCTTGCCAGTCAAACGGAGCTTTCGCTAAATATTCTGACGTTAGGAACGGCTTCTCACAGCATTTAGTTGAAGATGGCCTGTTTTATGTTTTTAAGGGAAACTTGATAATGCTTGTATATCTCTTGTGTATCGTTAAAGATACCTAGCACACTGCCTTGCAATTCTGGCGCTGGTTAAGGTTTGTATGAATGATGTTGCTAGAATGAAAGCTCCACGAAGGAGCTTTATATCCTCAGCACCTAGAGGCCTGCCTGACAGATAGTAAACTGTCTTCATTGCTGAATGAATGGATGGATGATGGTAATAGTTGCGGTATTGATAGACATTTGGTTAAGATTCTTAGTGTTCTTAGATGCCTGCTTGTTAAATAATCTTGACTATGAATGTAATAGTTATCCAGGATTGTTTTGTTTTTTCAGAGTGACTACCGTTGGTGTCTAATTTTAGTTTTGTTTTTTTTTTTACTTTTGTCTCCTTTTGATTATCTTTTGATGCTTTGTTGAGAAACATTAGTTGATTCTTGTATAAAGCATGTTAAACATTTGTTCCATTTTGAAAACGTAGTTTACACCAACAAGCAATAAAGAAACATTTTAATTGCTAATGAGATTGTTAAATCTTAAATGCCATTTCTAAAATTGAACGTCATAAAGAAAATCAATGGTCATAGTTTTGGCTTACAAAATAAATTGTTCGTTTCAGGAGATTATATTTGAAAGCAATGAGAGTTTGCTAAGTATCTAGAAGGAAAAATGTTTTGTTGTCTCTAAAACTAGGTCAAGACAAAATCAAGAATGATTAAGTTCAAGGTAATTGAGGAGATTATAAAGAATATCTAATTGGATTACATCTAATTCTATTTTCAGGGTCAAATAAATGATATACCAAAATACATGCAGATAAGATTGTGAAATTATTGTTCATAGGTTTTGAGGAATCTTAAAAGTGCAGTTAATGATAGAAGACTGGAGTCTGATAAATGTGTCAGTTTTTGCAGAGAGCAATTATGTGGCTTTGGATGCTAGAGCTTATTAGTAATCTGTTTTAGAGTCTTGTTGGGACAACAAGAAGAGAGCTTCTAAGTACTTGGGAAAAAGGGCTCATACCCTCAAACCAACAGAGCTTCAATTTAAGAAAACCAGGTGACACAAATCATGTTTTCTTTTGTTATAAGTTTACTAGACTGGTGGTGGATGGGGGATTGCTAGACATGAGTCTATTTAGATTTCCTTAGGACACTGAACATAATCCCTCTTCCTATCCTAATAGACACAAGAGAGAAGTATACTGGGTAAGGTCTAGTTAGATGGATATATGTCCGTTGAAATTACCAAACCCCAAATGTTGATTAATGGGTTGATGTCAACCTGAAGAGAGGTCTTTAGAGATAAGTTGCAGGGCTCTGGCCTTGCCCTTACTCTGGTTAGCACTTTTTTTTTTATTACCAACTTTAAATATATGAGGCATGCTTCTCAAATTAATAAATGCACTCAAAACCTGTAGTGATAGTTAGCCAGTATGTTAGATGGCACTCAGGATTCAAGAGTTCTTAAAGGCTGAAATTATAGACCAAAACTAGCAAGATGTAAATTTGCCAGGAATTATTAAATTTATCAAAACTCAGTTGTGGGGCTTCCCTGGTGGCACAGTGGTTGAGAGTCTGCCTGCCGATGTAGGGGACATGGGTTCGTGACCTGGTCCGGGAAGATCCCACATGCCGCGGAGCGGCTGGCCCCGTGAGCCATGGCCGCTGAGCTTGCACGTCCGGAGCCTGTGCTCCGCAACGGGAGAGGCCACAACAGTGAGAGGCCCGCGTACCACAAAAAAAAAGAAAAAAAGAATATAGATATTTCTACTTTGTATTTCCCCGCTTCTCTTACTTAGATACTAACATAGCTATGTATGCTTTCCTGCACCTTGCTGATCCTGGAAATTTCTTTATACAAGTACTTAAAGATCTTTCTCAGTCTTTTTTAATAGCTACATGGTACGCATTTGTGTTAATGTACCATATTATTCAACCAGTGCCCTAATGGACTTTCACGTTGTTTACAGTTTTTGCTGTTATAAACAGTACTTTGAATGATCTTGTGCACTTGTTGTTTCATATTTGTGATCTTATTGTCAGAGTAAATACTTAGAAGTGGAATTGCTAAATCAAGGAGCAAATGTGTATGTAATTTTGTTAGATATTGCCAAATTCCCCTCTGTGAGAGTGGTTCCGCTTTGTACTCCCACCAACGACATAAGAGATTACCTGCTTCTCCCTGGCCTTGCCAACAGAGTATATTGTCAAACTTTTGGACTTTTTGCCAATCTGATAGGTGAGAAAATATATCTAGTATGACATCTAACTCCCAGCTCTTCATACTCTTACTGAGCATCTGATTGGGAACTCTTCATACACACTGAGGCTTTAGTTAACCGGTCTCCCCCAGCCCCCACCCGTTGGGGAGTTCAGTCACACAGAGTGTAAATTAGTTCAAGAAGATTACTTTTCTCCAGGTGGTACTTAATTCTTCCTGTTGGAGGGAACGTTTCTCTTTAGAGCTCCCAGGTGCAAGGAGGAGAGCGGTCAGCCCTCCATGTCACCTTTCCCACAAGAAATGAGGCAGCACACAGGAGAAGTTAGGCTTTCAGATTAACTGATGGCCCTGGCCCAGAGCCTGGCTGCCGAACTGCTATTTTCTTGCTGAACCAGACCAACCTGGTTCTAGCTACCTCTTTTAGAACCCTTTTGCTGCCCTGTATGAAAATGTCTGTTCTCTGATCCAGTTTACAAACAATTTCCATATTATAATGGCCTCTAGGTGAGAGTACTTATTTTTTGTTTTCTTTTCTCAGCATACAGCTTTTAGAGAATCTCTTCATTCTGAATGAAAGAGAAGAGGATGAGAAAGCAAGAAAAATTTAAAGGAACTCCTTCTTTCCCTTGTGGACTACCTCCCTCCATCCTTTCTCCCCAGATCACTGCACCCACACCCGATCTACATTGCTCAGTTCAGTGGCTTGTGCAGATACGAATTCATCCAGTCTGGTGGCTTTTCTAAGTGAAAGTACCTAAATGAAATCAAGTAAACTAAAAAAGGGAAAATTTTGACTGGATGCTGGATGGAAGAAATGGATAATTTTGGAGGATAAATCTTTTGGGGTAGTTAGGACCAACCTGGGTTTTACTGAAGAACAGAATCTAGACCAGCATAAGGGAGGTGGGCCTAGTGAAAAAAGGCAGAAGGAAATGAGACAGAAAAGCTCCTCCTTTTAAGCGATGAAATTTGGGATTTATCGTACTGTGAGTCACTTAAGTGCTAAATTTGTGTTTGGAGGTACGCCTGGGCTTCTAACTACCAATCAGTAGTGCTTCTTCTATTGAAAAATTTTTATCAAGTACAAATCTGTGATCGTAGACTGTTTATAATGATTGGGATTATTTAACGTGAGGTATCCCTTTCCAACATTACTGCTGCTTCTCTTTCTTTTAGGATTCTAACATTTTCAGAAAGTCTGTTGGAAAGAACAAGTCTACTTCAATAAATGAAGGAGAATAAAGAAAATTCAAGCCCTTCAGTAACCTCAGCAAACCTGGACCACACAAAACCATGTTGGTACTGGGATAAAAAAGACTTGGCTCATACACCCTCTCAACTAGAAGGACTCGATCCGGCCACTGAGGCCCGCTACCGCCGAGAAGGGGCTCGGTTCATCTTTGATGTGGGCACACGTTTGGGACTGTATCCTGATTCTGGGATCTATGATAGACAGACTCCCCACCACCACCACAAATTAAATTAAATGCTATAGACAAAAGACCAAGTAACATCCCTGACTAAAGCAGCTCTTAATTAGCTTTCTTATTTAAATGTTACTTCAGATTTGCTTGGCTCTTCAGGGATTTTCTATTTCCTTTTTATCATTTAAATGTGTAGAATTAGCCTTTGAGCAGGTGGCCACCAGGATGGAAAATAGCACCCAGTGACCTCAGTTGAAGTATTTCTAAAGGATAGTGAAGCCCTGCCTTATTAAAGCATAGACTTCAGCTTGTACCAGAATTCTGACACCCGGAGATTCCCATTCACCTGCTTTGCCACTGATAGTGTTTGCTTTCCCACTGCTCTTGTTGTTATTGTTTGTCTTTATTGTTTTTTCCACATTTAACTAAGACGTAACCTGTAAAAATTCTTGGCTAAAACCCTTAACCAGAACAACAGACACTATGATACCCTGGCAACTGGAATAATTTATTTTCATCGCTTCTATATGTTTCATTCCTTCAAGCAATTCCCAAGATATGTAAGTGTTTGAATTTTATTATAATTTTCTATCACATGTTATTATTTCCACACAGTTTAGTGGACAGATTGTAGTCTCTCTTTTTATTTTATTTTCCAGAAAGTATTTATTTTTGTATGGTACATATTATATATAAACAAAAACAGCCTAAAATTTGTTTTTTTCCCAATTAACTGTATTAAAGTATTTTTAAGTTTTTTATTTAGTCCAATATGAACCATAATCATATTGTACTTAGTGTGAAAATTTGCTTCCTTGTTACTTTTCCCAAGATAAAATTGGCCTTACAGTTGAGACCCAACAAAGGCCAAGACTGCATAGTAGTTCTTTATGCCATATCCGTTATTCTTCAGTTAATCTTTAAGACATGGACTGTCTTATGCTCTGTGCGAGAGTCTGCCTCAGGTAGCTTTCAGTCCAGGGTATATGGTATGACAGGTACAAAACACACTGTAGAGAGTGAGGCCATAGGAGAGGTACAGAAGGAAGGCTGTAGCATTCAAGGGAGAGATTAACTACATCATAGAGGGATCGAGGAAAATGCTGGGGAGGAGGTGCCAGCACTGGGTTAAGCCTTGACTGTAAGTAGGACTTACCCGTGCTGAGATGGGACAGAGCAGCAGTCCTACAGAAAGCAGCATGAGCCAAGGCCTGGCGGAGGCGTGCACGGCAGCCAGGAGGCCTGTCGGCGGGAAGGGCATGCTGGGGCCCTGGGTGCTAAGGTAGACTGAACCAGACCATAGTGGGCCTTGAATGCCAGACTAGGGAACTGTGGCTTCAGTAGGTAAACTGAAGTGATGGAAGGGTTTCATGAAGAAGAAGAATTAGATGTAACAGGAAGTTAGTCTGCTGGGGGTCTTCCTTTTGCTAAGATTTTACTTAGTTTTGTACACATCTTCCTCATTAATTTGTGACGTTCTAGGGGAAGGAGACTGTGTCCGGATCCGCTTTGTACCCCGGCACAGGATCTCACTGATGTCTAACGTGGTCAGGATTCTGTGAAGGGAGGGGCATGTAGGAGAGACTGGAGCGAGCGGGCAAAGAAAAGCTGAAGGTAGAGCAGTGAGAAGATCGCAGTGGAGTAGGAACTGGACCAGGAGCCAGGCAGCGTGAGGAAGGAAAAAGAAAGCGTGGGCAGTGGTGCAGAGGCGAATTCCAGAGGACATGCATTTGGGTGCACCAGTCAGGGAGTCAGTGTCTTTAAGATTGCAATGTGAAAAGAAAATTTGTTTCTGTGACTTTTTTCCCTTTCTGGTGGCTACTTTGTTTACATGACATTTTATTCAGAAAACTAAATTTAAAATAATTTATGAAGCCAAATGGCGGGGCGGGTGGAGTATTTGTATGTGACATTTCCTTCAAGATTTTAGAGTGTCCAGGTGTTTGCAAATGAGAAAGAAGCCGGGAGGAGAGTGAGGGAGCCCAGTTTGTTGTGAAGGCCCAAAATGCTTTTTCTGTTTCTGTGTGAGCTTTGATAACAGGGTCTCAGGAGCTTTTGTCTTCCTTTTAGGTGACAGGAGCTTGTTGTCTCTTTCTGGCTGGGAAAGTAGAAGAAACACCAAAAAAATGTAAAGATATCATCAAAACAGCTCGTAGTTTATTAAATGATGTACAATTTGGCCAGTTTGGAGATGACCCAAAGGTAAGAGTCATAACTTCCTGCCTTCAGGCCTTGATTCCTCACAACAGCATTATGATAGAGTTCCTTGTGTTGACGACGGCCGTGGCCCTCTATCTGCCAGCCCCCTGTGTCCCTAAGAGGACTTATGCAGAAGGTATTCTTCCTTGCTTCTGTGAGAAAGGAGGGAAGATAACGTAGCCTACACTTAGGTAGCATCTGCTAATGTGCCATGCTGGGTTGTGAGCCCGTTAGGGGCAGTAGCACATAGAACATGTGTGAGCAAAGTCCTCTCATGGCCCTTAGCACTCCTAGGCCCAGAAGCAGTTTGGCTTCTTGGGTTCATCTCCAGCTGGCTTCTGGGAAGACAGAATGTACAGATGCTGGATGTACAAGTGTGTCTACATGTGCTGTGTGTCTTTTGCTTCCCAAGAGTGGTGGAAGGTATTAACATTTGCAGACACCCAGGTTGATATACTATCCATCCTGTCCCTTCCCCACAACCCCAGCTAATGTCAGGAAATGGTGGTAAAATAATTGTATACATGATTTTATTATGTTCTAAAGAGACCACTTTCGGGTCGGTGGCAGCTTTCCTCCTCCCCTGTTCTTGTCAAGGTCCCCCCATTGTAACCCTTATAGCACTTGGAATTAGCCTTCATAATGTTTGTCACAGCTCATAATTGGATAGATTTTAACCAGATAATCACACAAAGAACGTTCCTCTTCTCAATTGTAGATCTGTGAGAGCTAAGACCCTGTCTGTTTTGCCTGATACCTAGTGCAGTGGCTGGATAGAGTAGGCATTCAACAGGTACTTGTTGAATAAATGACAAACTGAGGATGTGGGGAGAAACTCAGAATCACAGTTAAAGCAGAACTAAGCCAGACGATGCCGTTCAGCACGTCCACAGCCCTGTTTTTCCTAGTCAGCTGGTACTGCCTCCCACGGTAGTCGGCCTCCCCCACCCAGCAGAATCTGTGTGTGTGTCTACAACGTGTGTGCCTTCCAGGAGGTAACAGGCCCAGAATGCTTTTGCACATACTGTGGTTGTGATTTGTAAGTACTGTCAGTGTCGATAACTCTGTCCCTTGAACTTATTTTATAAATCCATTCACCTGTTTATAAAAATGTTGAGCCCATGAGGAATTCATACTAACAGTGGTCAAAAATGTACTTTTATAAAAGTAACGTAGCATCAGATAATGTTTCCAGTGCCTGTGGGTTTTTGATTTTCACACAGCAGGGAGACAGTTGTAGGAATGTGTTGTGCTCTAGTCAGGTCTTGGCCACAGGGGCAGAGGGACCTTGTGGCTGCTGAGCTGTTACCCAGAAGGAGTCGCAACGATCTGGAAGCACCGCAGGGCAAGGGCACGTGGCAGCAGCTGGCGTGTTCTGTCCAGGGCGCCTTTGGAGGAGTCCCCTTCTGCTTTCAGCCTTTACCCACTGTACCAATACGTCAGGAAACCGAGATCCCGGCCAGGCACAGTGAGGCAGAAGTTCTGCAGCTCCAGGGCCCAGAAGTCAGGAAGAGGGCAACAGCCATGCTAATGAGGCTTTTAAGCCAGGCCAGCCTGACTCAGGTGGGCAGAGGGGCTTTGCAGCCTGCCCTCCCCTCTCTCATGTGCAGTCTCCCCAGGCATGACTGGGTGTCGGGGCCAAAGGAAGGAACCGTGGATCTGGGAGCAGTGAGGACATTGTGGAAGACATCTTCCTCGCCGGAGAGGAGAGGAGGGAAGTTTGGGGGGAGGCGGCAATATAAGCAATTAGAAAAAATACGGTCCTGAATCATGTGCAACTTTTTGGTCTTACTTAGCTTTGCCCTAACTCTGTGGTTTCTCCCTGTTACATTAATTTCTCGTGTGTTCAACAAATATTTGTTCCAGGCTCTGCATTAGGCACTAGACATGAACAGGTGGCAAAGCAGGCCTGGCTTTTGCTCTCATGGATTTTACAGTCGAGTGGTGGGACAGATTTTAATCAAATATTCAGATAGCCAGCTACCTGATTATGAGTTGTGATAAATGCTATAAAAGTTATTGAAAGGTGCGGTGAGGGCATTCGATCTGGGAACCTAGACAGGTGCTCCAGACAGGAAGTGTGGGGCTGAGGGAAAGTTCCCTGAGGAATCATGTTGGCACACAGACCTATAATTATTCCATTAATTGAGTATTTGAAACACAAAAGGAGGCCAGGCCTTGGGCTGTCTCGTAATACTATATGGGCTACAGTCTGGACACTTGGTAAAAGATTGTTTCTAAATTTAAGGGATATGTTGAAACGTCTGGAAAACAGGTGGTGACAAAAGTGGGGTGGGGGGACAGTGATAGTGGGATTTTTTTTGATACTGTGTGAAAACCTTAAGATTTTAAAAAGCTTTCCTGAGAGAACACTTGGGAAACAAGGGTGGAAAGACATTCACCTTGCCCTGCCGTTTGGAATAACACTCATGGTAGAATCATCTCTACATTCTGTGAAGTGTGATGCCATACTTTAACCTGAAAGCCCGTTATCTACATGGCTTCTCTTCCCAGAGTTAACGGGTTTATGCAGCTGTTAATGATGAGATTGTCAGTCTCTCCAAGGCCCTTTCTTCTTGGACTCAAACAAGTGATTGTAATTGTTCTTGCCACACAGAGCATCTTAATTGTATTTTACAATCAAGTAAAATTGTAAGTGCTCGGACAGTCAGGCTCTACAGAGGTTGAATTCAAGAAGTTGTTTATGGACATTAGAAAGCATAATAAAAGAAGAGATTCCATTTACAGTAGCAGCAGTAAAATAATATATCCAGGAATAAACCTTATAATAAATTTGTGGAAACCATGTTGGGGCGGGGAGGCTTTAAAACTACTGAAGGACTGAAAAGAAGATTTTCATAAATAAATTTTTGATAGGAAGATTCAGTGTAGTTTAAAATGCCTATTTCCCTAAATTATTCTGTAAATTCAGTGAGTTCCCAATCAGAACATCAGTAGCTTTCATTTTTCCTAGAATGATACTAAATAAAATGATGGTGGTGGGGGGAACATGGCTAAAACAAGAAAGGTTTTTAAAAGAGGAATAATCATTGAACTGTCCCTTCCAAATGTTAAATCTCTGATCCTGGTACAGAAGTAGACAAACAGAGCAGTGAACAGAAAAGATTGTGTGTGTGTGCGCATGTGTGTGTGTGTGTATAGACAGTTAAGGATGTGGCTTAATAGAAGAGAAAATGATAATTTACTTAGTAAATGACATTGGGATACCTTGTTTCAGGTAGATGAATGATTAAAACACAAAAATGATGTTCCACCATTCCCTCTCTCTCTCTCTCTCTCTCTCTCTCTCTCTCTCTCTCTCTCTCTCTCCCTCCCTCTCTCTCTCTCTCTCTCTCTCCCTCTCTCACACACAGACACACACACACACAATTCACTGTCCAGGTTTGCATGAAGCTGCCACTGTCATAATCTTTCTTGCTTAAAATTTTCAATGTAAATGCCTGGAAGATTGCATTTTTTTAATGGAGGTCTGGGAGGAAACTAAAGTATCTGTAAAGTAAAGGTCTATTTTGTAAAGGGGACTCATCTGTATGGAAAATAATAACATTTCTAAGAATGTGTACTTTGTTTCAAGTAGGTTTGAAAAATTAACTCTGATTGTTTTGTCTTCCTACTTTTAGTTCTTTTCAGAATTTATCATTGTCTGTGAGCATGTTAAAGGCCTGAGTGGGAGAGAGGAGAAAAGGAATGAAAAATAGTTGCTAAAATATAACTTGAAGAGAGAATAAAAGGAAAGCTCACTTTTTTAATGCTGTTTCTGACGTGTGATTGAAATTACTGTCTCAACATTTGTTATTTCATTTTTAGGAAGAAGTAATGGTTCTGGAGAGAATCTTACTACAGACCATAAAGTTTGATTTACAGGTGGAACATCCGTACCAATTCCTACTCAAGTACGCGAAACAGCTCAAAGGTAAGAAAAAAAAGTTAAGAGAACTTTTTCATTCTGAAATCAGATCTTTATAATAATTTGATGATACTCAGATTACGCTTCTCAAAAGAGGACAGCAGAAAGTTCAGTGTGTGAAGTACCTAGGCCATAGCTTGCCAGACAATTCAATATTATAGCTGTTAGCACTGTTTCCTTTTATGTATAAACAGATTCTGTCATCCAGTTGCCAAGTGATATGAGGCAGGAAAATGAGTAAGGATTTTTTAAATAGCCTAATAAAATCAGGCTTGGAGCCAGGTTTCCCATAAATGGTGGTTCAGTGTAGGTCATGCAGAAAGAGAACAGAGGTGGGACTTGGGCCCACTCATTTGTCCTTGTTTCCCAGGCAGAAGCTCTTTGCTGTGTATTGGGGGTGGTGCTAAGCACACAGTAGGCTTTAAATAAGTACTTGTTGCTTCTCATTCATTCTTCTTTTTTTTTTTCCCTTTCTATTACTAATTTGCCTTTTCTTCCCCGTTTCTAGGTGATAAAAACAAAATTCAAAAGTTGGTTCAAATGGCTTGGACATTCGTAAACGACAGGTACATGGGTTCAAATGTTGGTTTAATTATGGTGTTTTAAAATAGGTAGGGATTTTACGTGTCATCTAATCCTAATCCAAACCCCTTATTTTGTAGTCAGGAAACTGACTTGCCCCAGCTTAAGGATCCAGTTAACGGCAGACTTGGAGTTAAAGTCCAGGTCACCTGCTTCCCGGCAGAGGGGATACCCTGCCACATCACGGTGGTATAGGATGCTGAAATCTTATCACCGGTTTGAAACATAAGTCCTAAACAATACACCAGAGAATTTTGACACGTATATACTTAAATCCATTTTGTTTTGCAAAATTGCAAACTATATATTTGCAACTTTATACTTCCTTGTAGTGGTTTTAGAGCCTTGATGTTCTTGGAGCTGAGAGATCTAAGGAGGTGCTGGATAGGGAACAGAATGCCCGCAAGTGGAGTTGCCATCATGTAAGGAGATGGTTCAGTGCTAGGGTTCCAGCCGTTTGAAGAACTTAAGCATTTTCATTTGTATTTCATGACATAGCAATTTTTTTTTTTTTTTTTGCGGTACGCGGGCCTCTCATTGTTGTGGCCTCTCCCGTTGCAGAGCACAGGCTCCGGACGCACAGGCCCAGCGGCCATGGCTCACGGGCCCAGCCGCTCCGCGGCATGTGGGATCTTCCTGGACCGGGGCACAAACCCACGTCCCCTGCATCGGCAGGCGGACTCTCAACCACTGCGCCACCAGGGAAGCCCGACATAGCAATTTTTGAATGTGCTGGAATTCTGATTTTTTAAGGAACAAATTAGTAGCTATGGTTAAAGTAACTTATCTCGGTACATTTAGAAGACTAAAAACTTGCTTCTTTATAATACTTTATTTGATCATGTATAGGGAAAAATAAGCAAACTGACATTTAGATATGGCATCTAATCTCCATGCATTGGGTTAATCATAAACGTTTGCTCATCCAAGTCAAGTCACCTCTTTTTCTTGTTGAACTAGTCTCTGCACGACCTTGTCACTACAGTGGGAACCAGAGATCATAGCAGTGGCAGTGATGTATCTTGCGGGACGTTTGTGCAAATTTGAAATACAGGAATGGACCTCCAAACCCATGTACCGGAGATGGTGGGAGCAGTTTGTGCAAGACGTCCCTGTGGATGTTTTGGAAGGTATGGGGCGTGCTGAGCTTTCTGCAGGGTGTTCCACATTTAGATCATTCTTCCCTGTGAGGAAGAATGAGTCCCGAGAATGGATTCTCCCAAACAAGTCCATGCAAACTATTCTTTAATTAAATTCTCTAATGTAATGTTCATTCTATCCAAACACCTAGTTTTGGTGAACTAAAAATGCACACCAGTGCTGTGCACACCAGGGATTGGTGAATTACAAATATGAATTACACATATTGGCCCTTGTTGGGGAATCGCACCTGCAAGGGAAATGGGAGTATGTTTTTTTCTAGGTAGAATTTTACTTAAAATATCAATTTGTGGCAAATGTAATTGTTTCCTATCATTTAGACATCTGCCACCAGATCCTGGATCTTTACTCACAAGGGAAACAACAGATGCCTCATCACACGCCCCAGCAGCTACAGCAGCCCCCGTCTCTCCAGCCCACGCCGCCCGCGCCGCCAGCGCCGCAGTCACAGCCGCCTCAAGGCCCCGAGCCGCCCCAGCCCCCGCAGAAGGACTCGCAGCAGCCAGCCCAGCCGCAGCCACCACCACCGGCCCAGCAGCCCAAGAAACCGTCCCCGCAGCCTAGTCCCCCCCGGCAGGCGAAGCGCGCTGTGGTGAGTGCGCCAGGTTGGCGCTGGGTGCAGCCGGCTTCCCGTGGCGGCACCCCACCTGTGTGTGTGCCCCTTTCTGAGGCAGCACACGGAACACCAGAAGCAGGGAGTGACACGATGCACCTCCCCGTCTGCCTGTATGGCCACAGGCAGCCTGACAGCTGGCCTGGTCAGAGGAGAGGTACCTTTTGGAGCCAGGACGGCTCTGTCCTCCTCCAGCCGCTGCTGCCTGTGTCAGGGCCCCAAAACGTGCCCGGGTGTAGTTTCCACATCTGCACACTGACTGCCGGAATAGGTGTCTCCCATGTCTTTAAACGACACGGGGGTATTTGTAAAAGTTTCTCCCCATGGTAGCAGCCGCGCCAGTGGAGGAAGCCGTACGTTGTGACACAGACCCCAAGGAAGCCCCACGGGATAGGGGCGGTCAGCAAGCACCCTCACCACGGTTAAGACAGCTCGATGGAGGGCGTGAAACTTAGTGCTCAGAACTCACTAGTCAGAAAAGTTAGTAATTCTGCCTGCTGTCTGATTTGAAAGGGAAGAGGAAGGAGGCAGAAATGATCTGTTAGGTGCCATGGTTTGCTCTGCAAGTTCAAGCCAAAATTAATTTTTGCCTGAGTCCACGTTCTGGCTATGATTCTGTTCAGTGCCTGAATGATCAGTTTTTCCTCACTGCATCTAGGGCCTTGATTAACAGTTGTGTATTTTCTTTTGTAACAGGTTGTTTCTCCCAAAGAAGAGAGCAAAGCATCAGGTAATTTTATATTCTTGTGTTTCGTTTTTTAGTTCTATATGTTGTTTATCAAGACTTTAAATTCTTAGTCAAAAGTTGTTTCCTTTCAGATTTAGATTGGCCTTAAAATTTAACGTTAGAGCCCATCAAAAACTTTACGCTAGCTGCGTTGTCTTCTCTGTGTATTCCCTGACTGTATATTTTTGGATTGTACTTTTAACAGTATCAACACAGAAAAAAAAAAGTTAGTGGCAATAAAAATGTGCTCGGTAACATAAGTCATCCCTTGGTATCCACGGGGAATTGGCTCTAGGACCCGCCTTGGATGCCAGGACCCGCAGATGCTTGCTTGGGTTTCATAGTCCACCCTCCCTGTCCACGGATGCGAAGGGCCGACTGTATATCAAACTATAATTAGGAAAGTAGGCGAACTGCTGCAGGAACACTTATCTTTGGAGGTTAGTTAAGCCCGCCACAGTCGACAGAGTGAAGGGCCCCGGGCACCCCCAGACTGAGCAGCAAGCAGCAGAGCGATGGGTAGAAAGGATCGGAGCCGCAGTAGGCGTGCTGCCCTGCTGCTTACGGGGGGCAGGCTTCTTTTAAACACGTTTTTTCCCCCATATTTGTGGAGCCCAGAGTTGATTAACTTGTTTCTGTATTGGAAACTAACAAAGTGTGAGCAAAACCTGCAAGATCACAGAGGAGAAAACCAGAAGTGTTTTGTCTCCGGGTCAGCCTGTAGTACTGAACCCTGTGCTGGCACAGACCATGTTTACTCATTTCTGTTTCTCTGTCACTTAGTTCCAGGTAGGAACCCAGTGAATTATTTATTGAACTATTGTGAGATCTTCAAGTTACAGTAAAGCTCCTTTTTCTCAGGATCTTTGTGGGGATGATGAGTTCATTACAGGGGAGATTTTTTTAGCTCCAGATGGGCAAACAGTAAGTGCGAGATGCAGAAGAGGGGGCTGCACTCCGTGCCACATGGATGCTGGGTCAACTGAGCTGGCACTGTGTCTTCAAGAGGCAGAAACGAGCCCGGGTGGCCTTGGAGGGGGACTTGCCTTGAGCAACACGGACTGACAGGGTGGAGCCTTCAGGCAGAGGAGCAGAGGGAACAGTGGGGTGGAGAATTTGGGAGATAACAGAGAGGGGAGTCTTACTGGACTGTGAAGGGTTAAAAAGGAGTAGCTTTTGCTAGGACTGAAAATGTGCTAGAAGCAGGTGATAGCGCCCACCTGGTGGAGGGTGGATTCTGCATAGGCAGGGGAGCCAGTGGAGGCGTTTGAGCAGGAGAATGGCACAGTCTGAGTTCATTGTAGAGAGAGTTCCCCTGGCAGCAGTAATGGCAAGAGGGTGGGGAATGGGGAGGAGCCTGCAAGCCCCGGAGGGAGACCTGGTGTCGGGGGTGCCTTGGGGCCTGGAAGCAGGACCCCACTGTTCTCTGGGTTGCAGAGGGCTGGTGAGCGCTTGACATGTGGCCTACTCCAAAAATACCACGTGCCCTCAGTGCAGAAGACACACCGATCTCTAAGAGTTAGAGAAAAGAACATTAAAAATCTCATTAATAAAATTCTACATTGATTCCACATTAAGATGACAAAATTCTTGATAATACCAGGTTGAATCAAAGACCGTATTAAAATTAATTTCACCTCTTTGTACTTTTCAGCGTGGCTACTAGAAGATGTAAAATTGCCTGTGTGGCTCTCCTTATATTTCTGTCAGACAGCACTGACCTAGATGACCTCAGCTCAGCCATCTGTGGGAGGGGCTGGAGGGGGGCGCCTGCGTGAGAGGGGTGGGCTGCTCGGTCTCGGGACGGGGCCCAGGAGCCTGCTCCGCGGTTTGGGAGGAGAGATGGAAGGCAGAGGCATAGATCTGCAGCTCCTCTGCCTAGAGACGGGGGATTTGGTCTCTGAGGAAGAGAATAGAGAGAGGGATGTCCCTGGACCTTGAATTCAGCCTGTGTCTGGGACACAGGAAGCCAAGAACGTTGAGCAGTGCCAGAGCAGAAGCAGAGCAGAGCAGCGTACGAGCCACAATAAAGTGAGTTTCAGGAAGAAAGAACCAAACCATGCAAGCGAAAAGATGGCATTCTTTCTTGATAGTGCGCACGCTCTCTGCCGCCACAAGCGGAAGATGCTGGATGTGCGCAGCCTGTCTTGGCGACTTAGGATTGTCACTGAGGATGCTGGTTACATGCAGCTGCTCGACCCTAAAGGACGGGCTCTGTCCTCTGCCCCACGCGGTCCCAACTACCTTGCTTTTCTGTCCATTCGCCAGCCTCCAGGTCTCTACCGACGCCAGTTCAGGTGTGCTGCTATAACTAGGAGTAAACATTTGTGAGAGGGAAAACAAACTTAAGTGTGCCTAGACAAGAGTTAAAAGGTGCCGGCTTCTCCTGGGAGCACTTGGGGCCTTTCTCGGTGCTCTGCGTGTTAGTGAGGACCCTGACGGGTACCACTGGGTAACTGAGATGCAGTCTGCTGCTCTCGTGTCATTGGAGGGCTCGTCTTAAGTGGTCAGGAGGAAGTTGGGCAGAGGTGGAAAATGGGCTGGCGGGCTGTAAGAAGCGAGAGGGTTTTTACTTTCGGAAGGAGGCGAGAGGCGTGGGGTGGCAGGAGCTGGAGGGGGGATGTATTTGTTTCATTTGTTTTGTTCTTTTAAAAGGATGGTTTAGCTGGTGCCTTCCTCAGCTTCCCTTAAAGCCTTGGTCATATCAGCCTTTTCCCCCAGAAAATTCCTTAACAGTGCATTTTTCTTCTTCTCCTCTCTCGCTCTCTCTGACATACTTATTCTATATGAAGAGTAGCTTTTTAATCTACTTTTTCTTTTCAGAACCACCACCACCTAAAATTCCCAAAATTGAGCCCCCTCACCCTCCATTGCCTCCAGCCCATCCACCTCCAGGTGAGTGCTGCCTGCAGGCAGCTGGGAGGGCCAGCTTTGCTTGCTGCCTTTTTGAAGGGCACACTTGGGAAATCCTGGGGAGGATTTATGGAGGAATTTCAGAAATTTAGAGAGCCGTTAATGACCTAGGATTTTTCAAAAAATTGGTTTTTTTACAACCAGATAGCTTGAGGATGTGAATTCTAAGTATATCTGAATATTCTCTGACCTCTCACATCCAGAAATGGTGGAGGATAAATGACTTTAGAATCAGTTTTAGGCAAACAAAAGCCCTGCCAACTTAGGAACATTGTCGAGATCTAGGCAGATCGCTGTTGACCTTAGACTCCAGGCTCTCGCATCAGCTTCCCGTTGGCAGGGCGTCTTCTCAGTACCCTTTGGAGAGTAAGCAGTTGTTCATGGAGTCATGTGGAGAATAGAGTGAAAAGGCCTTCACAGGCACACAGTGAACTGGGACGCTGCCTCAGCATCATTAAAAATAGAGGAGAAAAGTTGTAAAGAACTTTCATTCTTCAGCTGTGGTGACACTTTGGAAGGTGAAGTGTCCAACTAGAGAAGGCAGGAGTTAGGGTGTGTGTGCCAGAAGGTGGGAGATACTCCAGCGACTTCTGAGCTTCTGGGGGCTTCAGCTCTCCCGGTCAGCTGCTGGCCGCCAGGGAGCCAGGGCGGGGAGCGGTGCCCCCGCCACACAGGGCACGGGCCGGAATGCCGCTCACATGGGCCGTTGGGGGTGTCAGAGGCCGTCCCGGCGTGTGTTTAACGCCACGTCACTCGTGTGACCACCTCTCAGGCGTCCTGCCAAATGCCAGTGCCACCCGCAGACGGTGCTGCGTCCTGGCCCTGGGCTCACAGCCTCTGGAGGCAAGACAGGCAGAAGGAAGGGGCCCCGCGCACGTCTGTACTAGAAAGAGGGCTGGGGGTCTGGGCGGAAGGGACTCCGTGTGCCCCCGGGACTGCCCGTGCCTGGTGCGCTGGGGAGCGGGGAGGGAACACCCAGAGTGGCTGGAGGCAAGGTGCAGGGCCTGCGTGACAGCACATGAGCCGCTGGCTTCGGGACACGGGCGCAGGCCGTGCTGTCTGGCCACAAAGGTGACAGCTGCTTGCCGCTCCTCTGGAAGACGGCCCACGGTGCTGTGAAAGGGCCAGGAACCCCCGGAGTGGCCGTGAGCTGTCGGGGTGGGGGGGGGCTTCCCTTCCCCGAGGGAGTTGGTGGATCCCCCCCCTACACGCACAGCCCCCGGGGGCGCCCTGCCCGGAGCCGTCCCAGAGCTGGCAGTGGCCTGTCTCCCTTCTGCAGACCGGAAGCCACCCCTCGCAGCCGCCTTGGGTGAGGCTGAGCCGCCAGGCCCCGTGGAAGCCGGCGACCTCCCCAAAGTCCAGATCCCCCCTCCGGCCCACCCGGCCCCCGTGCACCAGCCTCCGCCACTGCCACACCGGCCCCCGCCCCCGCCGCCCTCCAGCTACATCACCGGCATGTCTACCAGCAGCTCCTACATGTCCGGAGAGGGCTACCAGAGCCTCCAGTCCATGATGAAGACCGAGGGCCCCTCCTACGGGGCTCTGCCCCCCGCCTACGGCCCGCCGACTCACCTGCCCTATCACCCCCACGTCTACCCCCCGAACCCGCCCCCGCCGCCCGTGCCACCGCCGCCAGCCTCCTTCCCGCCACCCGCCATCCCTCCCCCCGCCCCTGGCTACCCGCCCCCCCCGCCCACCTACAACCCCAATTTCCCGCCGCCACCCCCCCGCATGCCGCCCACCCACGCAGTGCCCCCTCACCCTCCTCCAGGCCTGGGCCTGCCACCGGCTAGCTACCCGCCTCCAGCTGTGCCCCCTGGAGGGCAGCCGCCTGTGCCCCCGCCCATCCCGCCACCTGGCATGCCTCCAGTCGGGGGGCTGGGGCGGGCAGCCTGGATGAGGTAACCTGGCGCCCTTCTTTCTTCGTTTTTTAAAGAAAAGTTTTTCTAATTAACTTGAAAAGTAGTTTAAGTGGGTAAGCCGCAGGGGTACCTTGTATAATGCTACACAGTTGTAGTATGGGAAGAAATGGACCGGACCCCCAAGATGAAATTGGGGTGGTCCTCCACATCTGGGGAGTGGGGACAGCAGCTCTCACTGGAGCCCAGGCAGAGCCGGTTGTGACCCGACTGTGCGTTTGGTCTCAACCAGCGTCGTCCGCGAGTCCTGCGCTGAGTTACTTTACACTAGTGAGAATGTTAACCAGCCATATTGGCTCAATAAATAGCTTCAGTAAGGAGTGAATTTCCTTCTAGAAATCAGTGCCTATTTTTCCTGGAAACGCCATTTTAAATAGTCCGGTTCCATCTGAAGTCAAGCTGTTGTCATTGCTGTCATTCCATGACGTTCTCTCCCATTACACTTGTAGGTCAATTGAACCACATTTTTGATTTAGAGATACTTACATCCTTTGCGTTTAAGTTATTTTGAAGGGGTTGACTTGCTGGATGGCTCTATTCTTTTTCCTCCAGGAAGAAGGGGAGAAATGTACTTGGAAGTAATGTATGTTTACATCAATTTGCAAATTCCTGTACATAGAGATATATTTTTTAAGTGTGAATGTAACAACATACTGTGAATTCCATCTTGGTTACAAATGAGACTCCTTCAGTCAGTTACCCAAATAAAATCAGTTCTGAAATGACGCCTTTGTTTGTTACGGGCACGAGGTGGGGCTCCAAGCCTTAGCAGCCCCTGGGTTTGCAGCCCAGAAGCAGATCTTCTTCTGGACCCTGGGGGCCAAGCAGCAGGCAGTGGAGGAACGCTGCCCAGGAGAGGCCTGGCCACCGGCCAGACCCAAGCCCTTCCCCGGGCAGTACCCTCATGGGGCAGCCTCCCACGTCCAGTGCCTGCATGGACTTTCTTGGGAGGAAGCAGTTGAATTTCAAGCTGGTTTGGAACTGTCAGTGTCCCTCCAATAGACAGGGTCCTGGGTTAGACCAGGGTTTGGATTTGAAATGCTTTGCATTTCTGGCCTATGACTAGAGGCCATGGAGCAGCAGTCAGCGGCCCCCACCATCCACCCTGAGGGGCCCCATCACCCAAAACAAATGAGCACTGCGTACCCACCACGGAGGCTTGCAAAGAGCCTTTATTTATCTAGCGCAAAGTATACACTATCACAATCTTCTCTGTTACTCCTTTTACTAAAATAGTTCAAATCAATGTTTTTACCACACTATCAAAAAGTTCTAATTTTTTTTTTCTCTCCCCAAATCAAAGTGGTTCAATAGAAGGTAGAAACGGGCACAGGAGTCCAGGGCTCCCAGCTCTGCCCAGAGCTGGGGAGGGGGCGGCCCCAGTACTCGGGCGGTCACATCCGACAGAAGGTAGATAGAGTGCGGCTGCCGGCCTGGGGCCAGGGGCCAGGCGGTCCGCCCATTCCCAGAGAGCAGCACAAGTACTTCCCCCACGTTATGAGAAATATACACCTCTCCCGCTCTGCAGTCATGCATTTCCTTTGTTTCTTAAAAAAAAAAAAAAGTCAGTAGTATGTATTGTTTCCTCTCAAGTTTTCAAGAAAAAAAAAAAGGTCACTTTTTTCTCTTTAAACAACACTGATGTGTGGCTAATAACTTTTGGATAAAAATGTGCTCAGTGGATTCCGACTCCAGGATGGGCTTGGCCACCTGGGATGAGGCTGGAAGGGTGACATCCATCACAGTGGGAAAGGAAGCCACAGCACAGGTGTCACACGGGGCTTCGGGCGCTAGAAACAGTGTGTTTATGAAAGGACATCAGGTTCAGCAACGCCCCACCACGAGCTCTCTGAGCTGAGGCTCCAGATGGGAGGTTCGCCAGTGTCACCCCCTGCACACTCCCTGCTAGTGGCAGAGCAGGGACTCACCCCGAGCTGGCCCCCAGGACCCTCCTCCCAGCCGTGGGCTCCCGCTGCAGCTGGGCCCCAGGCCGGCATGGGGCGCGCAGAGGCGCTGCAGGCTTTTCGACAGCTTACGTTAAAAGAGATGCCGTCACAGGTACGATTCTGTCCTCAAAAGCCATTCCCATGCAGTGCTGGCTCCGGGACACAGGCAGGGGCAGGAAGGAGACGTCGGCACCGGCTGGTGCTGCCTTCATGGCGGGGGGTAGGCTGCTTCTGGAGGGAACGCCTGACCCACTCCCCGGACGCCACCGCAGCACTAGGGGACAGGGTCACCTCCCTCTGGCAGGGAAAGGTCCCTTGGAGGCTGTTCTTCCCTGGGTCAGTTTGCAGGAGACCTGCAGTCACCAGGACACCTGACTTATTGCTTATTTTCAGTGGTGGCCAAGCCAGCCTGACCCAGACGTGACACACGGGTTCTCAGATGTGGCTCCCACCCAAGAGACCCAGGCCCCCCTCGAGCTGCTCCATGGTTCTTTGGACTCCAAGACCCGGGAGGGGGCCTCTGCCCTCCAGCTGACTGCCCACCCGGGCAGAAGTCACCCAGAACGTGACCAAGGATGTTCACCCAGCTCCAAGTGCACACCCCTAGGGACAGGGAACTCACCACATGACCTAGGGACCAGCTCCTTCCAGAGAGCCCATAGCTTCCCGTAACACCCAGGGCAAGAGGACCGTGCCCGACGCCGTCACCGGCACCCGTTCAGCACTCCTCGGGCACAGTGAGGGCCGCGGGCCTTTCCCCTGAGTGTCGACCCAAGGGTGCCGATGGCAGACAGGCGGTGGGGACGGCTCAGCGTCCCCGCTGGGGAGAGGGACGGGTCAGCCTCGTCCGTCCCCTCACCTGGTCCCCATCCCTCGCGCGAGCCTCGGATGAGGCCTGTCCGATGCCAAGCCAGCCTCTCGGGCTCTTCGCTCGCCCGCGCACAGAGCTCTAATGACCACTGGAGTCCAGCGATGGGGGAGGAACGGCGGACAGCAGGTGGACGGGGGCTGGTTACAACAGCGGCCTGTCCCCACCCCCCAGGCTCTGGGATCTCGTTTGTGATACGCCACTGATCACTTACGCCCTCGGGGCCTCACTGCCCTCGCACACAAACTTTAAAATTTACATGTCTCGCTTTACAGTTTATACACGATCCTTTTACACTGAAGGTCTTACTTGATCCCCAGAGCCCTGCAAGGAGGACCTTAGGCTGCCCACTCTGCAGGGGAGGACTCTGAGGCTCAGGAAGGGAGGTGACCGTCCACCGAGAGGAGGCAGCAAGGCAGCGGAACTCAGCTGCGGCCTCCGCCCCTCCCAGCCCACCCACCAGCCGCCTCTCCAGCAGGAGGACCCCGTTGGCTCGCGTGCTGTGAGGACACAGGCTGACTAGAACTGGCGGCCTCGGACCTCTGAGCCCTCCTTTCCCGACCAGGGGCCCAGAGAGGCTGAGTGACTTGCTGAGGGTCACACAGGAAAATGAAAACAGAGCCAAGCAGGGCTCCTCCCAAGGAGGGCAGAACTCCTTCACCTACGGCCACGCGACTCCGTCCACAGTGATCCAAGAGGGGTCCAAGCTCCGGGGGCAACCGTTCCTGAGCAGAGGCCCGGCCACGGCCCAGTGCCACCCATGCAGAGAGAGAGGCCCAGCCCAGAGACTCCACACAGCCCATGATGCGAAGCACAGAAATGGAGGTGCCTCGGGCCCTGGGCAGGAGGGACCCAAAAGGATAGGGCACAGCCTAGGACAGGGTGAGGGGACACTGCAGAGTGTGTGGCCAGGGGTAGGGGCGTGAACTCTAAAAACAAGCAGAGCCGGCAGCGGGGAGGCTGGGCCCTGGGGCCAGAGGAAGGGCCGCGGGTGAGTTTCCTCGTCCACGACTCTGGGGACCCAGTGCTTATGGAGCCAGTGTTCAGGCCACAGCAGGCGGGTCAGAAGTGGTGCCCCATGCATCAGTCCAGCTGCCAGCGGCCTCTGTCCAGCACAGGTGGCAGCCGGGGATGGAGGTCTTGATGAGGTGCCCCTCCACCAAGGCTGGGCACAGCCCGGCACGGTTCCTGGGCCGGACATCTCTGAGCAGCCTCAGCCTCTCGCCAATGGAGCCCAGAGCCCGGGCCCCAGAGCAGGAAGGAGGTTGTCCAGGCCACTCTGCTGCGGGGAACAGACTTCCCGGTTTGCTGGTGTGTGAGAGGTGGGAAATGGAGTCGCACCCCCGGCAGCCAGGCCACAGCAGGCAGCGTCCTATGTACAATTCACCACGGAAAAAGAAGACGGTGGCTCGGCGCGAGGGCCTGCCCACGTCTGGGGACCCCAGGCAGGGCCAGTCCACGTCCACGGGGGAACGGCCCTACAAAGGCCCTTTGAACTGGTTTCCAGACAGGTGCTGCCGGATGGAGGGCTTGGAGCTGGCGGCATCTCCCAGTTTTCTCCAGACCACCTGTGGGGAGGGGCGAGCTGTGAGTGGAGGGCCCATCCCAAGCCTGCCCAGGGGCCTGTGCGCACAGACTGCCCCATCGCTCTTCAGAATCACCTGCGTCCCGAGAGCCATGGGGCCAGGAGGGGACACGGAGGCCGCGTGAGGCCCAGAGACCCTCAGAGTACGTCTTTGCATGTCTACCCTTCACAACCACACCTCCCACCCCGAGCAGGTCACATCTGGGGGCAGACTTGGCCTCGCGGCTGTCCAGTGGGGCCTACAGACCCAGGAGGCAGCAGAGGAGGGGGATTCGGGACACCTCACCCCAAGCGAGGCCCAGGTGCAGCCCCGTGATCCACCTTCCCTGCTGGCTCCCTCACGAGTCCAAGGAGACCACGCGTATTGGCCAGGCAGGTCGGGGGATGACGCTCTGCCTCCCCAAAGACCCAGAGAAGCCCAGCTTCCAGAAGCCAAGGCAGCTAGCTCCAGGGTGGGGCGTCCTGCAGAATGGAGGGTTCCGCCTGCACCCCCGTGAACAGCACCTGTGCGCTGGCAGCCAGCAGGGGCACCAGCATGCTGGGAGGCTGGGAGCCAGACAGACATCAGGGGACAGGGGCCAAGGGTCAGGATAAATGGGGCGAGCAAGACCAGAGATCAGGGACCCTGTTCTTGGGGAGGGAAGGGGGGAAGGAAAGAAGGAGGGGAAAGGAGAGAGAGGGAGGGGAGGAAAAGGAAAGGGGGAGGGGAGGGGAAGGGAAGAGGGAAGGGAGGCGGGAGGGGGGAGGAAGTCAAGCGGACAAAGAGAGGCCAGGGCTCCCGAAGCCCCAGCACCTGCTCCCAGCCCCCAGGTCACCAGCCCCTCCTGGGAGAGTAATGGCCGCACAGGGCCCGCCCAGGTCACCCCCGGCCCGGGCCCCAGGAGGCTCACGTTGCACATCTCTCGGACGATGGCCTTCTCCTTCTCACTCAGGTCCTCCTCACAGCTGTCCTGGAGCTGCCGGTCCAGGTTCTCATGTACCTCTAGGACCTGAAGGGGACAGGACCCAGGGTCAGGGGCGGAAGCCACCGGGCAGGCCTCAGGCAGGTCGCCCTGAGCCCCGGCTGCAAAGGGGAGCCGTGGGGTCCCGGGACGGAGGGGTGGTGTGCAGGGAACAGGGGCATGAAGAGGCCTAAGGGCCAGGTGGTCCTTCCCCGCTTCGCATCCTCTCCCCGCGGTACAGCGACACCGAGGACGCTGCACGAGGGAAGCAGCACCCCGCGTCAGCATCGGGGGCAGAGCAGAAGACAGGTCACGCGGGAGCAGGGAGGACAGGTGGGGTGGGGACCACTCTCACACGGGGGGACTCACTCCGACCCCGGACCCCCACTTGGGCCTCAGGGCGGCCCGGCTCACGCACATCATGGG
The DNA here is from genome assembly GCF_059928025.1 of Delphinapterus leucas. Taxonomy (NCBI): domain Eukaryota; kingdom Metazoa; phylum Chordata; class Mammalia; order Artiodactyla; family Monodontidae; genus Delphinapterus; species Delphinapterus leucas. Next base: position 176,032,622 of record NC_143130.1, read on the forward strand.
TGTGTCCCAGTCACCGCCCGCACAGGTGCAAGTGTGCCGTGTCTGTGCAGCCGTGCCGGGCCTCACACCCGGGGGACCGTGCGCTGAGTCCACGGCGCGCATACACGTGAAGGGATGGGGATGCCGTGGTGGGAGATGCACCGCAGGGCACACCCGGAGTTCCTGAGCAGGGCACAGGAGGGCAGTGGGCCTGGGAGACCTGAGCCTCACCCCCCAACCCCCATCCCCGACCCTGAGGAGTGCCAGCTCTCCCCCCACCTCCCCCAGGCCTCAGCTTCCCTGGCCGCTACCCAGCACCCCGCGGAATCCCCACACCACGGTGCTCCAGGCAGCCACGGCCACCCAGAGACCAAAGTCCCTGCCCTGCCGCTCAGCTGCCCCCAGGCTCAGAGAGGGCAAACATGGGGTCCAAGGTCACAGGCTCCTGAAGTGCAGCAGGATCTGGGGGCCCCCAAGGGAGCGGCAGGGCCTGGCCCTCACCTTCATCGCGTGTACGACAGCCTCGGGCTTCTGTCCCGCAGAGCTGTAGCCGCCCGAGGGCGGCGGGGACAGCTCGGGAACCGTGCAGGCCGGGCCCTGTGGGAAGGAAGTGCGTCTCAGCTCGCCCTGGCTGGCTCCCAGGTGGCAGCCACAGGTGTGCCAGCAGCTGGGAGAGGGCACTGCGTCTGCGGGGCCAGGGCCCAGGCGGGAGGAAATGGGGGTGGAGGTGACGGGGGAGAGGAGGCTGGGCGTGAGGCAGGGGGGCAGCATCGGGACTCCCCACAGACATCCCGCAGGCTCCTCTAAACAGCCCACAGGGAATGTCTGCTGTCTGTTTTGCCGGTCACCCGGGAAGATGCGAAGGACCTGGGCTCCAGCCCCAGGCGGCCTGCCTCCTAAGGCCTCTCTCCTTCCCCGGCCTCTACCCCCCAGGGCGTTCCTGGGGCTTCCAGCCCTGACCCTCCCAGTTCTGTCCGGCCACCCAGGAACAGTGCCACCTCGTTCTGCCAACACCCTAATTGGCAACCATGTGCCCACCACCCACATCAGCCTGAGGGGCCGGGAGGCAGGCCGGGAGAGGAAGGGACCCACTCCCTGGCCCTCTGCCCGCCCGTGTCGGAAGCCGAGTGTCTGTCTGCCCGGCTTCTCCCCGGCTGGCCAGCTCCTTCTGGCCAGGTGTCCATGGGGCGGAAGGCAGGGCTTTTGGCTGGGGCTGCAGTGGGGACCCCAGGCCCAGAGCAAGGTCAAGAAGGGATCAGGGCCGCACAGAAGGAGCCCACACACAAGGAGGCCGATGCAACCGCGGGGCAGCAGGAGCCGGGAGGTCAGGAGACGCTGGGAGGGAACCTGAGGGGAACCGGCAGATGCTGGAAGGCAGAGATTAAACACCAAGAACACCCCAGGGAGTGCGTGAAGGGGAGACCCTGGCGTCCTTGGGCATCCTTCCTGTCTCTGAGTCTTGGTTTCCTTCTCCGTCGGTGGCCCCCGATGACCCCTCCAGGGACCAGGCCAACTCAGTGAGCTCGGCTGATGAGGTCATCGCCCTGGGACCCTGCCCAGCAAGGCCACGCTGTGCGGGGACCCTCGGGGCCTGGAATCTTCCACCACCAGCAGCCACCCTCTGCCTTCTTTCTCCCCACCGGCCCGCGTGGCCTGGACCTGATCCCAGGGCCTCGCAGGCTCGCCCTGCTCTTCGCTCCAGGCAGAGGCCAGACCCCACAGCCTTGATGTCCGGCAGAGCTGGGCTTGGGCAGGGTTCTCCAGGCAGGCCCGACCCACTCTGCACCTCGGTTTCCTTGATTGCACGACAGCTAGGGTCCCTGTGTCCCAGGCTGTATGGAGAGCCTGGGATGCTGTTTCCCTAACTCTGGCCCAGGCTGCCCGGCCGGGTGTGTCACGCGGGGGAAACCAAAGTGGCTTCTGGGAGACAGGTGGGGGGCGGGTCACACACACATAGGTGCGCACCCTGAGGCAGAAGGCTGCCCTCCCCACTAAAGGCCAGCAGGGGGCGACCGCACACAAGTACAGCCCAGGAAGGCGCCTGGCCCTGGGCTCCTCTGGCCTCAGGTCCTGTCTGCGCCTGGGGCTCCCTGACCGCCCGCACTGTAAGGGGGCCGATTCTGAAGCAAAGGCCAGCAGTGGCCGGGATAGGCCGTGCAATCCAACCCCTTCCTGGGCCACCCCACCGCGCGGACGGCAGGTGCTAACGAGAGCGTAGCCGCGGCTTCCTGCGACTGAAGCCACCACCGGACGGCAGTCAGGACTGCGACCTTTAGAGCATTTCCCAAACCCAGCTCACCCCTGCAGGCCTGCCATGGCGGGAGGACCACAGCCTGGAAAGCCCGGTGATGCCTCCCCGCGACTTCCTAAGAGCCCACTCGGAGCAGAGCAGCCCACGGAGTGCCGATTGCAACCCTCTGCGCAGACGCTGTCTTTCTATGCTCCCACTTTACAGATGAGTAAGGAGAGGCTGCACGACTTGCCAAGGCCACAGAGCTAGTAAACGAGGGGGCCGAGCCTCCACCCCGGGTCTGTGGGACTCCAGCGCTGGAGCCAAAAGCGGGGAGGTGCTCCCAAGAGCACTGAACACAGGCGTCCATACACGTGCCCGTGCAGGGGTGTTCAGAGAAGCACGAGTCACAACAGGCAGAAAATGGAAACAAACCAATGCACGGCAACTGATGAACGACACTCGATGTGAGGCACCCACACAGCTGTTGCACAGAAAACTCTGCCCAAATTTACGTGGACAATAAAATTTGACAATAAAAAGCACTGAAGGTCTGACACATGCTACAATGTGGATGAATCTCAGAAACGCGGTGCAAGTGAAAGAAGCCAGTCACAAAGAATGGCATATTTTATGATTCCGGTTTATATGAAATATCCAGAAAAGGCAAATGTGGAGAGGCAGAAAGTAGATTACTGGTTGCCAAGGGGCTGGGGGCGGGGGGTTGCAGGGAGGGATTGCTAAGGAGCACGGGGTTTCTTTCCAGGGTGATGAAAATGTTCTGCTGTGATGACTGCACAAATCTGTGAAGATTCTAAAATCCACTGAAATGGACACTTAAAAATAGTCAACTGACCAAAAAAAAGTAGGGAAACCAGTTTCCCCGAGGGAGCTGTCAAAAGCCTCCTCCTCTCAGACCCTGATGGGTACAACCTCCGTTGCTCGCTCCGCTGACAGGCAGTGGGTGGGAGAAGTGGGGAGGGATGGGGTCGGGGAGGGTGGGGACATCCAGTTGGGCAGGGAGGAGGTTTCCCCACCCCACAGGGTCACCTGCTTCACCCCGGGATTCTCTGACATGTGGACGTGCAGGTAGCCTCACAGAAGATGTGCCCACACCTAGCTGTGGAAGAGACGAGGCCCCCGGCAGCATCAGAGCACAGGGGGTCCCCCCACACAAACCTCCTCTCCCTGTGGACCCACGGGCCCTCCAGGGCCCAGCAAGGGCTCAGCGCCCTATAAACACCCCAAGGGGCCTGGCCTCTGAGCTTCCACCTCAGCTCTGGCCCCTCTACTGCCTCCTCAGCAGCCTTTGTGGCTGCCCCTCCCACAAGACACCATCACCCTCTCCGTCTGCCCCAGGAACCTGCCCGCGGCCTCGTGCTGCACGCTGGCCCCTGGCCTCCAAGCCCACCTTGGCCTGGTGCTGGCACACACTAGCCATGCGACCCTGGCAAACGGTCCCATCCCACCCCACCCCACCCCAGTGGGCCTCAGCTTCCTTCCCTCCAAAGGGGGTGACAACCCATGGCATGCAGGCAGCCTAAAGAAGGCACAGGGAGCCCCTCCTAAGGCCTCCTCCAGTAAGCCTTCCGGAAGACTCATGCCCTCCGCTAGCAGTGTCGAGGCCTCAGGGGCTCAGCCTCGGGGAGTGAGCTCCCTCTGCTCCCATCTGCACGTCCTAGGAGCCAGCCAGGCTTGCACAGCACTTTACAGTTTGCAGCTCACCAAGAAGTCTTCAGTGCCCAGTCCCGTTAGCTGTTAGGATTCCCACAGTCAATCAGAATGAACAGAGGGCAGAGGGTATGAAGAGCTGGGGGAGCCACTCCTGTGGGGGCAACGCAATGCTGGGCTTTGAGAGCCCTTCATCATGGAGCCTCATTCAGCCACGGGGCTCCTGGATAAATATTTGGACTGTCTGTCATCAGCAGGCTTTGCAGCCTGCACAGCGTCAGCAGCTACATTCCTGGGGAAGGTGCGAGGGCCTCAGAAGAGAAACAGCAGAGCGCTCGGCCAGCAGCCAGCGGCAGCATCAGCCTGTTCCTGCCCGCGCAGAGGCCCAGGGAGGAACCTGGGGCTGCCCTTGCTGGCCGGGCTGGGACCCTGGGGGAGAGTCCAGGCCCACCTTGCCAGTGACCTCAGGCCAGCTCGGTTTCTCGTCTGTTCCGCGGGGACTTCTCACCAAGTCCCTGCCTTGCTGCAGGGCTGCTGTGTGCGGAGAGCGCCCAGCACAGCCCTGCATGTAGCAGATCCTCAATAAACATCTACAGAGCTCACGCGGACGCGTGCTTCTCGGGAGGTAGTTTTTGCACATTCACAGATTTGTACAGTCATCCAACAGAACGTTTTCATCACCTCCTCCCGCCTCCTGCCAGCCCCTGGCAACCACTAACGTTCTGTCTCCTTCTGTAGATCTGCGTATTCTGAATACAAGAATACATCCCTCGGTCACAGGGGGATGACGGGCACATTCACCCACAGGGAGCAGTCCTGAGCCGGGCATGCACATCCCAGGGAGCTGGCTGCACGCTGCCCTCCCTGTCCCACCCAGGGCAGGTCAGAGCCCAGGCGAGAAGCCAGGATCACCTTGGAGGCGCCCCGGTGATAACGGAAGCCCACGGTCATAAACTTGAGCTCCTCCCCCACCTCCGTTATAAAGTCTGGGGTAGTCGCCGTCACGTACACACAGGGCAGCCACTCCCTGCTGTGTCCAAGGAGTGACAGAGGCGGACGAGTTGCACAGACAGACGGCGGCTGGGCCACGTGGCCTCTGCCCCAGCCTGCACTGCCGGCAACGGTATCCCAAGTTGGGCCTCCACCTCTCACCACCGCGCCGGGCCCTTACAAGGTTCTAAGGGTCGAGGGTGGAGGGTCAAGGGTCGGAGCCCAGGCGCCGTCCAAGCCTTGCCCTGGAAGCAGCTCGGGCAGAAGCTGAGGATCCCAATCCCAGCTCAGCCGTGGACCATCCTCGTGCCCTGGGCAGGTCACCAGCCGGTCTGAGCCTCACCCCTCCACTTCCGGAGGTGGGCGGTCCACATGGGAACACTGGGGCTCTTGGGAGAGGGACACTTACATTCTGCAGGGCATCCTGGTAGGAGGGCGGCAGGCTGGAGAGCTGGGACTCCGAGTGGTACGGGGAGAAGCCTTTCCGCAGTGTCCGGAACTCTCCAGAGCCTGCCTGCTGAGTGAGAGAGAAGGGGAGAGGGGTTAGACGTGAGGGGTGAGGGGCTGGGCTGAGGGGGCCGAGGATGCTCCCGTCAGGTCCTTGGACCGCTGGACGAGACACCCCTGCCCGGTCCAGGCAGGGGTCCCTCCGTGGGTTCCCTCCGCTCTGTTCCTCACACCTGCCTGGAGGCCCGGCCTGTGCACCCTCCCTCCGCCCCCACCCCAATTTTATCTCACTGCCACTGTCACCAGTAGCCTTTGACATCCATCTCTCTGTTCAAGTGTCAGAGCCACGAGGCCAGGGGCTTCGTTTCACTCCCTGCTGTGTATTTTATAAACGTTTGTTGAATGGCTGAATAAACAGGTGAGTGAATGGGAGCGTGGCTCGCCCCGCCCCGCCCCCCTCGTTCCTCTGCTCCAGCACCCTGCACTCGGTCCCCGAATGGCCTGGGGAACGGCCTCTGCAGCCCCTGGGGCCCACGTGCTCGGGGAAGTCCTCCCGCCTCCACGGGGCTGGGGCTGCCCAAGGTGTGAGCCTGCACAGCACTCTGACACGCTGCCCGTGAGCCTCCGCCGTCAGAAAGAAGCTCTTAAGTGTGAGCCCTGGGCCTCACCCTCTGTATCCACAGGTACCAGCGCAGCCGGGCTCACGACTAATGAATGCCCAGGGCACGCTTAGAAGGAGGGGGAAGCAGGAATGAATGAATTACTGAATGAATGAGTGAGTAATGAATGAACAAGCACATATTTGGCCTTAGGTGGTTCCCCTCGGGGCAAAGCAGAGCCGAGCAGAAGCTGGGGCTGGATCCAGAGGGCGGGGGACCCAGGGGTCACGCTCAATCCAGCGGAGGTCCCCTGGTCCCGCTGAGCAGAAACCTTGGCTTCTGGGCCCTCTGCATCACTACAACCCTGGGGTGGCGCTTCTGACCCCAACACCCTCTTCTACTTCAAAGGAACTGCGGAAACACTTCTGGGCAGATAAAATGCAGCGGAACGTCCCATAAATCAGCAGCAGCAGGCCGTTGAGTTGCCCAAACAAACCCTTGGAGGGGAAGAGGCCAGGGCTGGGGGAGCAAGACGGGGCGGCAGCCACTCCTGGGGGCCCCTCCTCCTCTCCAGCACTCCCCTGCTCTGCCCGGGGGCCCCCGCACACACCCATCTCCCCCCCCCAGCCGCCGCTGGACCCAGGCCCCCATTTCTCACGGGGCCTCCAGCCTCATCAACTCCCTGGGTTCTGCCTTCCCGCCCCCATCAGACCCAGGTCAGACGCCCCAGGTCTCAAGGGCTTGGGCACACACAGCAGTGCCCTGTAAGTATCTGTAGGACAGGAGTGGAGGCGGCCCAGGGGAACAGGAGAAAGGCAGTCACTCCCCTCATTACCCCACTCCCATCCCATCCCCACCCCAGGCTCCTGACTGCCCGAGGAGAGTAGAGACCAGCCGCCTAGCTAAGAACTGTTCCCGTGGCCTAGGGAGCACCTGAGTGTGGCCAAGGTCACCAAGGGACACAGAGGGGAGAGAAGTGGGGTCCCCTGAGTTGCAGCAGGGTCTTACAGGGGGACCTCGGTCACAGTCCTCTATCTTAAAATGGGACTGTCACGCACCGACCAAGGCCTGTTTGGGTTAACCTGAGGCGTTAGAGCCCAAGGCATACTGACCCTCCCTGGCCCAGCCAGGGGTCTATCTGAGCCGAGCCTCTGCCAGGGTGCCAACAAGAAAGAGACGCCGCCCCTCGCCCAGCACTCGTTCACCCTCCCACGGGGATCCGCCCCCCCACAGTTACAAAATCTTCTCCAGTGGAAAGCGCGTTCTCAACCCAACATGCTGAATGTCCACCCCTGGGGCCGCAGGCCACACACACACTGGCATGGATTTGACCACAGGGCCAGGCATTGGAGCCACTGCTCTCTCCCGTCGGCCCCTGGGACCAGGACGGCGGGTGCTGCCCTGTCCTCACCCGCACCCCGTCTGGATTCTGCTCTGGGCTGAGTCTCCCCTCCTCCACAGCGTCTCTGATCCCGGACCAAATGGGTTCAGAAGCAGCCCACTGTGCTGTTACTGAAAACACAGGTCTGTGTGTCTCCTCCCTCCCGGCAGATAATTCCCTGGGGAGGAGGTGTGTGTGCAAGAGGGTGGGGAGTTTTTACTTAGCAGCACGCAATTCCTACCCCTGCCTTCGGGCGATGTCCATGACTATTTGCGAGCCCACAGCACTTTACGAGCAAAAAGCCACAAAGCTGGCGGGGAGAATGCTGGGGCAACGCAGCTAATGACGCATCGACACGAAGAAACACGACTGCACTTAAACCCAAATTAAAACTCCTGCCATTTGCCTCTTGGTGCCCTGGAAGATGAAATCCCTAGGGTTTCACCACTGAGGTGGAGCGAAGCTGAAGTGGCCTTCTGGGGCAGCGGGGCGGGCAGGAAACGGGGCGCACCACTGCTCCCCTGGAGAGGACTGCCCTGCCCCCCAGCCCCCCTAACGGCGTCCCTCGGGACACAGGGAAGCGGATCTGACACACAGAGTAGGAGCTGGAACAGGGTTGCCCGGATCCTTAAAAGGGAAGGAAGCGATCCAGCGCTGCAGCTACAGCAACGGCCGCTTCCACCCCGCCCCGTCCCCCAGCACAAGAGTTCTGGACCGGGAGGGAGAGACCCAGGAGGCTGCAGAGCCTCCCATCCCACTGTTAAGGGCACCCGGGGCCTCTGTCCAGGGCCATCACTGCAACGCTATCCAGCTCAGAGCGGGTCGCGGCGGGCGGTGTGAACTCGGGCTACCCCAGCCTCTCCGGGCCTCTGTGGGGCTGCAAGGAGGCTCCCAGCAACAGAAGCACCTAGTCATTGCCTGCCCAGGGACTCCTGCTTGCAAAGCCGGGGGCTCCCTTGAGGCCACCTGCAGAGCCTCCTGGGGAGCACCATCAAAGGAGGTGCTGAACAGAAACGTGCCAAGGGCAGAACTCAGAGAAAACAAGGCCAGGCGCCCACCTCCCCGCCCCTCCACTCAGGGCTCCTCACTGGGGGGCCACTTTCTGGACTCGCTCAGAGGCAGCTACTCACCCTGCCTTCCTGGTCCCAAAGGGCTCTCAGCCCCTCGGGTGGGCCGCAGGCTACAATAGGACATGGTCCTACTGGGTGCACCCAGGCAGGGAGGCAGTGCCTGACAAGTGAAGCAGGGCCTGCCACTGTGGAGATGGAAGGTGAGCACCGACACGGGGGCGCCCGGGCGTCCCCATCTGGCAATCTGCCCGCAGGTGACCGCTCAGATCCCCAGACGCAGGGCCCATGGGCCGATGTGTATGCAGTGACCAGGGGCAGGACCCCATCAGTGAGAGCCATCCCTCAGCCTGCCAGCCCTCGTGGTACAGGGAGGTGTCGGTGTCTCTATCATGGGGACAGGTGACAAGTGACACCAGCCCCACTTTCCGAAACCCTAACACAGGGCAGTAACGCCTACCTCCCAGGGGTGGCAAGGCTGTAGCGCTCAGAGAGGGTGGGAGCCCAGCACTGGGCGCTGGTGGGTTCTTCCTACCTCCAGGTATCCCTGGAGACCTCGCCCGAGGACCTGGGCCAGCTGGGAGCCAGCACTAACTCCTGTGGCCTCGGCAAGCCCTCACCCTACCAGGCACTGCAGGTTCTCCTGCAAAGTGCAGATCTCGACCTGCCCCCTGACCTCACAAGGTGGGCAGATCCGGTGAGAGGTGGGTAAGCAGGGGCCTGGGTGCAGCATCACAAGAGGCCACTGTCTCATAACTCTTTTGCTGTTACTTTGTAAAGCTGGGCAGTAACGCCAGCTCAGAGAGAGGGCGGATCCCACGATGAATCTAAAGGCAGGACCAGGGCACCCTGGGTGGTGGTCAGCCCCCAGGAAGAGACGGGAGGGCGCTGCGGGGGGCACCCAGAGCAGACAGGGCATCACACAGCACTCCAAGCAGCCCCCACCCCACACAGCACTGCAAACAAGCCCTGCCGGGCAGCTCTACCTGAAGCCAGCTTCTCGGGCGGCCATAGGGGCGGGGCAGCTGGAAGGGAAGAGAGCAAGTGTCACCCAGCAATGCCAACCACGACCCTCACCTCTGCCCTCCCTCCCCTGGACACCCATTAGCCCAAAGCCGCCAGGACCTCGGCTGGGCTGCAGTAGGGAGGCCAAGGGCCGAGGTCGGGGTCCCCAAGGCGCCTCACAGGAGCCCCGTGTTTTTAGAAACTCCAGATTGCACAAGGACTGACAGCGCGCCTACCACACGCCAGGAACTGGGGCGCCAACCCCTTCACAGCCCTCCCCGAGGCTCACGCCAGAACACAGCTGCCCTTCTGAGAGGCACCCCGAGATCCCAGCCAGCTGGGCGAGGCCAGATATCTGCCCGTCCTCAGGGCGAAGGTGGCCTGCAAGGTCTCTCACGAGAACATACAGGTCCTACCAACCAGATTTACCTGCTTTTTTCCCCCTTTAATTTTACGAGAACTCATTAGCAGGCCGTGAATCAAAGGGGCTGCAGTGTGGCCGGGGATCCAGCGGGTTCTTCCGGTTACTGCTCAGACGAGGCAGCGTGGCGTCCACGTGCGGTTAACACGTGGCTGATGTCTCACCCGCAGCTGGCACTGCCCCCTACCCCCATGCGACTTCAGGTCCTAAACCATTTTTCAAACCCAGATGTGTGTACTGCCCAGAACCACGTAGCCTGTAACTGATGGGTACCGCGCTGACCGGGTCCCAACCGCAATGACCGTCATCCCCTCACGGGTCCCCTGGCGGGACCATTACTTGCTCCGATGAGGTGAGTGAGGGGCGGGCCATGTAACCTCTGTGGAGGCAGGTGGGGGACTCTGGAGGGCACAGGTGTTGCAAAATCCAAATCCCATCGCAACTGAGTGGACCTGAGCAACTCGCCCACTTCCAGGTCTCTGTTTGCCTGCATGTCAACTGGGGTCCAGTAGGACACTCAGCTGCTGGATGGCCCACAGGTGAGGTCACAGTGGCTGACCCACGACCCTTATCGCCAGCCAGCCCCGGCCCTCAGTGCTTTCCGTGATTTGCCCTTTAATCCTGGGGCAGACACCGTTAGTGTCCCCATTTTACAGCTGGGAAACCTGAGGCACAGAGAGGTTAACCCACTGGCCCAATGCCACCCAGCTGGTAAGTGGCACTTTGGGGGTTGGAACCAGGCCCTCTGGCTCTGGGGTTGGCCCCTTACCATGCTGAGCACCTGGTGTCTGGCTCACGGTGGACACTGGTTAAGCCTCGGGCGTAAGGGACAGAGGCAGAATTCCTAGTCTCTCTTCCTGCCCACGTTGCTAGACTGACCATCTGCTTGGATGATGGAAAGAGGGGGTCTCCTCCCTGGCTGAGGAAGAGGCTGGACTGGTTCTAAGGTTCTGCTAATGAAGCAGATGAAGCCCTCCGGAGACCACATCACTCATGACAGAAGGGGCGGGGACATGACAGCCAACCCCGGAACACCAAAGAGGCGAAGCAGGGACGGCCCAGAGCCTGTCAACAAAGCAGCACGTCATAGAAGATGCCAGCGAGCAGAACTGCCACCACAGACATACCACGAGGCCAGCATCTCCGCAGGGCTTGGGCAAGGGGACCAACCAACCAAAACAGCCCTCCCTGGGGAGGCGGGAAACAGTACTGAGGTGTCAGCAATGGGCTCAGATAGTAGCAGACCGTTCCTCAGTCCCAAGGCCTGGATGGTTCAAAACGCAGACAAAAGGCAAGAAGGAGCAGTCCATCAGGGACCAAGCCCGGCTGAATGGGCGTGGGCTGCCAGACCTTGAAAAATCCCAGGCTCCCAAGACCAGGAAAAGGAGAGAAGGGCACGCACTGCCCGGGCGCCCCCAGGTTCCAGTCAGTGCTGTAGCAGGCATCACCATCATCCCTGTCTTATAGGTGAGGAAACCAGGCACCGGGACATAAGGTATCTTACCTAAAGCCACACAGCCGGTGAGTGGTGGAGCAGGGATTATCTGAATCCAGACTCCTCTGGGGCTCAAACCCACTTTCTTATACCGTCAGGCCAACAACACCATTGCTACCGGCCGAATTGTGTCCCAATCAAATTCATATGCTGACCTGTTGACCCCATGCTCCCCAGAACTGTGAGACAACACATTCAATACATTCCAGCTGCTTAAGCCCCTTCTCCACACACCCCGCTCCGCCAAAGTGCATGGTTCTTTGTTACGGCAGCTCTAGCAAACTAATATAATCACCTGTCCCAGGAAATCCTCCTCCACCCAGGCCTCAGTTTCCCCATCCATGCTTGGTGTAAATCCTGGGGTCACTTCCAACCTGAGTGTACAGTGACCCTGTGTGGCATGGCAGGATGGGAAGAGCGGGCACAGGGGCCAGGCGGAGGGGGGCCGGCTGGGACTGGTCACAGCCACGGGCCTGGACCACTGCCTCCTCTCCCCCAGATGGCCGCCCGCTCCTGCCCAACCTGCTTCTTGCTCTTTTGTGAAGCTGGCTTCTGGGCACACGCGGAGCCTTCATTGATCAGCCCAGCAGGGAAGTGAATGGAGGGAACGATAGAGCGTAGGCCCCCGCGTCAATCAGAGCCGCCTCCAGCCCAGCCCGGCTAGGCACAGAATCCACGGGAAAAATCATATCACATACTGGGCTCCAGATGAATCATTGCAGAGGAAGCAGCTGTGTTGATGAAATTTTAAAGCCGACATGAGAAAGAAAATATGAACTGCAATACAGTAATTTAGCCTGTGAACACTGGCACATTTTTAATTAAAGCTGTTTTGGAGTTAAATAGAGGCCGTGGAGGGAGAGGGTGGGCAGTGGGGAACGGGAATCCACAGAGGCTCTCCGCCCTCCCACCCAAACCCCAAAGCCACGTCACCCGAAGATAGTTAGAAGAATAACATTGCTCTCCCCTGCTTTTCGCCAAAGGCAGATTTTCCACTTTGCACAGAGCTGGAGGTTTCTGTGCAATTTGATTTCACTGAAAAGATATAGGTGCCAGAATCATAAAATCTCACAAGCTAGAGCCCATGAGACCGTGGCCAGAATCCCACCCATGGCAGCAATCTCCTTCTACAATATTCCCAAACACGGTCATCCATCACCCCCATCCATCCATCCATCCATCCACACTTGATTACCTCCAAAGATGGTACACTCACTGCCTTATGAAGCCACTCTCCCTGGGTTAAGCGGACCTTCCTTATTCTGGGCAAGAACCAGCCTCCCCTCCCAGCCTGGGAGACCAGGCAGGTGCAGCCAGGGTTCCCCAAGATGCATCCACCAAGTCCAGCTGGGCATTGAGACACAGATGTGACCACTGAGACCCGGCAGCCCAGTCCTTGAGTACCTAACGGTCCAGCAGGGGTCAGGGCCAGGCTTCACGAGGAGGATCCCAATATCCCATCAGCAAGAGAGGCAGCCTATGGGGCTGAGAGAGCCCAGAGCAAGTGCCGGGCCACCTGGGGGTGGCTGGGGGAGGCTATTGGCAGGAGGCCAGGAGGAAGGAGGCTAAGAAAACCCCATCTTCCCTGGACCAGTACTCATCAAAATAAGACCAGTACTCTGCTTGTGGGCTGAGCCCTGCCCACGGAGTTCTCCCCACCCCCACTGTCCTCCACAGCCCTCCCGTATACATGAGCCTGCTGGCCAGGACAAGGAGGCAGCACAAGAGTGCCCCCTGTGGGTAGGCCTCTGCCTGGACACATGGTACCCCGCCCCCCCCACCCCGCCATGCACACAGCAGGTGATCAGTTACACATGGAGTGCCCATTTTACAGGTAAGCAAGCAGAGGCCAGGGGAGAGGAAGTGGCTCAAGGGTCCTCATAAAGCTGATGCCACCTGAGCCACCCTAGGAACCCAGAGGCAGGCAAGGTGTCAACAGCTGCCAGGAAGCCCTGAGCAGGCCAGAAGCTGCCCTTCTCTCACTGCTTCTCACAGCTCCTGCGTGGCTCAGAACAGCAACGCCCTCTCCTCCAGGGCACCCACCCACCCTCAAGGCCAAGCCCTGGTGGCAGCAGGTGGCAGGGGCAACAGGAGTCCCGCCCGTGACCCTGGAGATGCCCTGCCCACACCCTGGCCCCTGGGTGCTTTTGCATACTGTAGCTTGAGGGTCAGCCCTCGGCTGAAGCAAGGGGATCAGGGCATGTGGGTATGCAGTGCACTGGAGGGCCAAGGCCCCAGCACCACACGGCTGCCCCCTTCTCGGGATGCTGGGTATGGCCCTGACACCGCTCACTGGGAGACCCTGAGCAAGACCCCCACTCGCCAGCAGAGTCCTCGTGAGGAAGAGACGAGGATAGGACCCAGGTGCCCCACCCCCATGACACACACAAGCACCCACGGCTATCACCGGAGCAGCTCAGCCTCACAAGGCTTCATTTGGGGAGAAAGAAAAGTCTACTCAGGAAACAAGAAACTTGGAACACTGGCACACTGGATGGTCTCTGAGTTCCCAGCACTTCTCCTGTACCAGCGAGGAGCCGGGCCAAAGCATGTTCTTGTCCCTAAAGCCCAATCTGCCTGAAGCCAGCAAACCTGGGCCCAGGCGAGAGGTCGCGCCCCCATCTGATGGCTGTGTGTTTCTGGAGAGCCTGGCGTGGGTACAGGTCGGGGACAGAAGCCCACTGCTGCTGCCTCCAGGACAAGGACAATGTCCCCAGTCTGACCCCTGGGAGCAGGTCAGAGCAGGCTTGGTGGGAAGGGACCAGGCAGAGAAACCCCCTGCCCAGGTGGTGGCCGCACCCCTGATGCTCCAGACACAGGGCCCCGTCAACCTCCACCTCTGCACTTGTGGGCACGGGGCAAGTGGACACAGCTATGGGGGGCTCCCTTATGAGACCAGGGGGTTCCCAGAGGCAGGAGGAAGAGGAAGGACTGCCACTCTGCAGCCTGAGCGTGTGCAGGTTTTGCACAAGTCCATGGTCAAGTCTACCATGTGGAACTGGGTGCATATTCACGGTGGGACAATGTGGCCTAGGAGAGCAGGGGCCACAGGGACACTTCTGTCCTTGTCCTTGGAAACAGGACCACAAGCCATGCCCTGGCCGGACCTCAGAACAGCATTGCAAATGGCATCCCAAATCTGGGGTCCAAGCTCTCAACCTGCTTCTCCCCAGAAACAGTGACACAAAGAACAGCTGGACTGGGGCAGACTCACAAGGCTGCTGACCCGCTGGTCGGAGGCTTCCACTGCCAGAGCGAGGTCCTGGCCTTCACCCTGCTGTACAGTGGCTGAAGTGAGTGACTTGCTTCCCTACTCGCTGGATGGGAACCAGCTCCAGAGCAAAGGCCCCCAAGTCCTGATGCTGCCCCCATCGCCCCTGCCTACAGCTCCTTCAGCCCGCCCCACACACCCTCCTTAGCAACCAGGACAAGCCCACATGGAGTGTTCAGGTCTAAGGAGTCCTAGCCCACCGCCAGGTGAGGCCCCAGCCCCTCGCTGCCCTTGCCAGCCCCGAGGAGCCAGCATATCTTGTAGCCAGGCCCTTCCAGCACCTTAACAAATGACACATTTTGTTTGAAAACAAGCCTTACAATTCAGTGCCTGGCTATGCGCCTGACACAGTGCGGTGGCCATGGGATGTGGGGGAGCAAAGACCCAAATGTGAACCACATACTCTGCAGGGTCCTGCCGAGCTAGGGGGAATTTCCAGCAGCCCCTGCGAGGGCGAGAGGTGGGATGGCAGCTGTCGGGCTGCACTTGGGGCTGTGAGCATCCCAGCCGCCGCCCAGTGGGCAGAGAGGGTGTCTGAGCAGGGCAGTGGCGCCAAGCCCACTGGTCGCCTAGCAACGAGGCCAGGCAGCTGAGCCCTCCCTGGGGCTGGTTCCCAGAGAAACGCTCTGGGCATCCCGGCCGGCCACTTATGGGCCAGCAGATGTGGCAGGGGAGAGGGATACTGAGATGAAGTCAGGGATGAGTACAAGGGAGAAAGAGGCTGGAGGGTCAGCCGAGCCAGCTGGCCCCAGACACCCTGACCGACCGGGCTGATCACAGCCCCCCATCACCACCCTGCCAACAGCAGGAAAGGCCCCTCGTCCTGGCAGCCATGCCCCCTCCACGCTCCAGCCGCACTCGCCAAGGGCACAGACGCCTACCCCCCACCTCTCATCCTGCACCACCTCCTCCCCGCACTGACCCCATCACCCATCTCTAACCCGCCGTCCCCGTGCTGGGGACAGGCCTCACTTGTCTGTGGACTCAGGCCAGGCAGGAGGGAGGAGGGCAGACCCCAGCCCAGAGAGAAACTGGCACGGCAGGGGCAGGGAAGTTTCCATGGGGGTCTGAGCGGGGACGGGCCAGCCCGCCTCTTGGGCCTTGATGCGCCCATCCAAAGGGCAAAGCAGTCCATTTCTTCAGCACTTGTGTGTGTGTTCTGCACCATCTCTGGGACGGGCCCAGCACCAGCCCCCAAGGAGCTCGCAGACCACGGGGAGGACAGACAGGGAAAGGCTGTGATGGAGGGAAGGCAGGTGGCCGTCCTCGGCCAGGTGTCCCAGGAGGTGACTCCGGGCAGGAGTCGGGGGCAGGTTAGGGGTGGGAAGGGGGAAGGGAACCCCAGGCGTGCTGGGGCGAGAGTGGTGGGTGGGCAGCAGGGCCTGCGCTGGCCCTCAGGGTGGGGTTGGCCCACAGCCAGCCTACCTGTGCCAGGAGCTTGTCACCCTCCAGCAGCTTCACCTTGGTCTCCAGCTGCCTGATGTAGGTGAACGAGGGATCTGTAACGACACAAAGGGGGCATGTCACCCGTCGGCAAACTGTATCCAACAGGAGGGCCCACCCTCCCCTGGGCCCCCTCCGGTGGGCCTCTGAGCCCAGGTTTCCCTGACCTGCAGAAAGGGGGTGATGGGTTCCCTCACCAGCTCGTCCTGAGCTGATTCCTTCAACTTCCACAATGCTTCAGGTCCAAAAAGAGTTCTCACAAATGCTCCCCTGATGGGACCCTCACCCAGGGGCAGCCCACCCCAAGGCCCAGGGTCCAGGGAGGCCCTCCCCTGCTCAGGGGGGAAACTGAGGCCCCGAGCATGCCAAGTCAGCATCTGGGCTTCCTCCGCTCCATCCTGTCTGACGCACAGAACTTCTACAAGCGATTTGTTCGGGGGGCTGCATAACGCAGATAACCCACCACCCCTCCTGCAGTCAGGGGCCAGTGAGATACCTCCAACCACACGCCCCCAGCTCCTGAACGCGGACGGGGTGAAATCCACCTTCCCTCACCACGCTGACCCCGCTGCACAATCACATCAGAAGTGGGAGAGGGACTGCCCCCGGTGGTGTGGCAGTTAAGAATCCGCCTGCCAATGCAGGGGACACGGGTTCGAGCCCTGGTCCGGGAAGATCCCACATGCCGCGGAGCAACTAAACCCATGTGCCACAACTACTGAGCCTGCGCTCTAGAGCTCGCGAGCCACAACTACTGAGCCTGAGTGCCACAACTACTGAAGCCCGCGCACCTAGAGCCCGTGCCCCGCAACAAGAGAAGCCTCTGCTCACCACAACTAGAGAAAGCCCACGCACAGCAACGAAGACCCGACGCAGCCAAAATATAAGCCAACTAATTAATTAATTAATTTTTAAAAACCACCTTAAAGCATCCTGTCTCTATTAAAAAAAAAAAGAACCGGGAGAAATTCCGCCACCCTGGCTACCCACAGCCCTGGTCCTACCTCCCCACTGGGCTGGAAATCAGCTCAGAGGAGAAAACTAATGACTAACTCACTCCAGGCCAGGACAAGGGAGCCTGCCTGGGTGGAGGCCAAGGGTGACATGGGGCAGAGAGGGCGAGGAGAGGGAGGCAGAACACGGGACAGGGAAGGTTAACACAGGGTAGGGTAGGCAAGGTGACCGAAGAATCACAGCAGGTGCCCGTGCCGAGGGAAGAAAGGTGGGTCTGAGCACCTCTGTGACAGCATGGGGTACCTCCCCCAGGAGGTCTGCTGCCACCTGCTAAGGGACGGCTATGCGCCTCTCACCCGCACGAGCGCCCGGCCAGAGGCCACACAGCCCAGACGCCAGCCTGGGCCCTGCCCACCCCTGGGCCAGTCACTGTTCCTGCTGTACCCACCGGCCCCGACCCCCAGCAGGACTCAGGGTCTTCCCGGATCACACCAGCGGCCCTTCATCTCGGAAGGCACCAGACCTTCAACCAAAGCCAGCTCCCTAATGCCCCACACCACTGCCCCCACCCCGGGGGGGCTTTTAACCTTCCCACGTGGGCAAAGGGGGCTGAGGTGCAGCCAGAGGACAAGCTGGACCGTCATGCATACACGCCAGCACAGTCAGCATGACCGCGGACGAGCCCTGGGCCCTTAGGTGGGTGACGCGGACGCCATGCCCCTCCCCGACAGGGCCTGCCGGCAGAGGAGGGGTCCACGGGCGCCCTGTGAGGATGGGGCGGCCAGTGGCCCCCTCCCCAGGGCCCCAAGCCCCCTGCGCTGGAGGCTGGCCCAGGCTTCACAAGCTTCCGCCCATCAGCAGTGCCGAGCTGCTGCCTCTGACGCGCCCCCAGTTACAGGAGGTGCCCGTGTGCCCCTTGACCTTCCTGCTGTGGGTCACTGTGTTCCCCAAGCATACCCTCAGGAGCCTTGTCTCCCCAGCCCTGGACCAGGCCCAGGAGCCCTCAGCCCCGCCCTGGGCAGGAATGGGGGGCGGCCCACCCTGCCCCAATTACATAACCAACTCCTCCCCCCTGCTCCCTGCCAGTCACCTCTCAGGAATGCGGAGCCTTCTAGAGAGGAAGAGGGTCACTGGCCAGGCCACTCCCCCTCACTCCCAGGGAGACCCTGGTAACAGGGCAGCTCTGCGAGGAGCCCCGCTGTGTGACGTGTGAGAGGCGCAATGGCTTCTTTATACACACGCGGGGCAGTGGCGGGGCAGGGTGGGGGGACCGGACCCCAGGCGGGGACTGCAGAGGCTTCCCTGTGCCCAGGGCCCGGGCAGGGGACCCTCAGCAGTCACTACAGTTCACGCCCCATGCTGGCCCCCGGCCTCGGTTTACCCGTCAATCAGCCCAAATTGACCAGCAGTTCCCACATCGTGTCTGCACCCGCCCTCACGAACAGGCCTGACGGGAAGGGCCTCAGTGTTCCAGGGGTGCTGGGCCCTGTGAGCAGGGGGACGGAGATGGGGTGCAGCCTGGCCTCCCCAATCCTCTGTGTCCTCCACCTGCTGCCGGCAGGAGGGTTCCCTGGAACACCACCCGGGAAACAGCAGATAAGGTAAACTCCAAAGACCCTCCCAGCTCCCTCAACCTTACATGTTAAAACAACCACTGACCCCTATGTGGTCCCCCTCTGGGTGGGGTCGGTGGGGAAGGGAAGGTCCCCCCCCATCCACCCACTGTGTGACGCACAGCAGCCCCTGCACCTGGCGCCTCCTTGAAGGCTCGCAGGGGCCAAAAGGCAACGTCCCCGTTTTCCAGACGAGGAGGCCACAAGGAACAGTGTCCCTACTTGCTGGCAGGTGAGCAGGGGAGCCCAGGGCCCAGACTTCCTGACCCTCTCCCTACCACCCAGGCCCACCCCCATAGGTCAGTGCTCAGGACCCCAAGTGTCCCGCTGCTCTGAGAGGAGCTGACAGCACCGTGCCATTGTGAGAAGCCGGCAGAGGTCCCTAATGAGACGTGGCTCTTGGTCAAGTATCTCCCCTGGATGCCCCACTATTGCCCAACCCTCGGGCACGGCCGCAAGCCAGCCCCCTTGCTCACCGCAGCCCCTCCAGGGGACGTGCTGCCAGGCACAGCCCTAAAGCCAGGAGAAGGACCAGCCACCTGTGTGTGACCAGCGACCTGAGTCAGGTCACTAACTCTCACGCTGCCCTGTACGGTCGCAGAGCCACCCTGAAGGCGGGCACACCGCCCGCCCATGGTCTCCTGGCTATGGGGGCGATTTTGTGTCCCTCTGCCATTCCGATGCGCTGAGCCAGGAGCTCCCAGCCCCTCCCTTCTCTGTCAGACTGCCGCTGGAGCTTGGCCTGGGTGGGAGTCAGCAGACGTGCCGACCAGCTTAGCGCCCGCGCTGGGCAGCAGGCGGGCCGGGCACACCGCCGCTCCACAGCCTCACGCCCACCTCCCAGGATGGCAGTCGGGAAGAAGGAGCGGCGACAGAGCCAGCGCCACGAGAAGGGACACGGGCCATTGCTCATCCCACAAACCACAGGCCGCGTCCATGGCCCCAGAGCAAGGAGCCGCTCCGCTCAGCCCATCTGTCTGGGTTCGTCCCAAAGCCCAAGAGGACGCAGAGGATGAACTACACTTCAGACATCAAGGTTTGTTGGCTTTTTCTTTTGAATTTCAAAAGAACAATGTGAGAAGCTTAAAATGCCTTTAATCACCCAGTGCTCCCAATGGAATGTATCCTAAGGAATGAATTGCAATCATGAAGAATGCAGACAGCGTTACAGTGACCCAAACTGGAAACAGCTATTCGTCCAACAACAGCGGACAGTTTATACCCTTGTCGCCAACCAACGACGCTGAGGAGAGTCTCTCTCCTCAACGGTAAGAAAAACACTTAAACGCCAGTGAAAAGAACCGGGCACAAAACTACACGTAGAATTGCTATTATGTTTAAAAATATTGAAACAGAAATCCAGGAACGAGGCACACAGAGATACTGACCGTGGTGTTGCTCACGAGGAGATGGGTGACTTTATTTATTCACACTGTTTCTTGTTAATTTTCAAGTAATCTCCCTTTAGAATAGGGAGAAATCTTTCTTTATAAAAAAGGAGAAGGGACTAAACAATTGTACCTTCACATCGCAGAGTCCCGTAATGTCAAGGGAAACAGAAGGGTGGCCCAGAGGACGGCGTGGAAAGTGGGCCCCATCGGCCACCCTCTGCCCACTGCCCCCAGCTCTGCTCTGGGGGCCTTTTCCGAGGCCCAGGCTCAGCCCCGAGCCTGCCCGATCCTGCAGAGTTTAACAGGCTATGAGGCCGCCTCCTCAAAGACCCAGATAAGCCTCCCCGGCCACACGGGACCCCGTCCCCACTGCCCCTATCTTCAGCTCCCCAAGCCAGGCTCTGCATGCTGCCAGGAGCCAGGGAGCCGGACATCTGGTCACCTGGGGGTCAGAGCAGGTGCCCTGCCGTGGGGAAGAGTGAGAGCTAGGTGGACCCCCAAGTCGGGGCTGGTGGCAGAGGCGAGAGCAGGAGGGCAGGGGATGCCAGGAAGGGCCCAGCTCCCTGGGAGGACGATCCTTCCCAGCAGCCTCGGGCAACTCACAATCCCACGGGGCGCCTCCATGCCCCCGCCTCTTGGAGACAAGCGTGTAATTAAATTAATCCCAGGTTTGCAGTAACAAGGAGTAGAGCCAGCAGGGAGGGAAGAGCCATTTCCTGGCTTGACTGCTGGCGCGGGGTGGTGGAATGAGGGAGGTGACTACGAAAAGGACCCCGAGCCAGGCTGGCCAAGGTATCCCCTGGACATTCCCTGACCCTCCCAGGGCCCACTGGTCCAATTCTGGGGGACTCACGATCCACCTTCCATCTGGAGTGACAGGGAGAGCTCCCGCAACATTCTCGCCCACAGGAGCCTGAACATCAGCCCTCCTACGTCCCTCCTCACAGGTCCTTGTTCCCGGGGCGTGCAGGACCAGAGCAGCCCGTGGGTGAGTGGAGTCCTGGAGCCGAGGGTCTGCAAGCCCCTCCCCACTGACGCAGACTGGCTCCATCGAGGAGTCCTGTGCCAGGTGCTGGCGTTGACCATCAGGGCACTCTGCCCTCCCGGAAGCTGCCAGGTCACATCTCTGCCCCCCGCAGCCTGGCCCCCTGCCTGCCTAGGCAATGTCACCCCAGCCTCACCATCGGTCCAAACTGCAAGAATTTGGGGGCCAGAGGCCATGTCCAATCATCCCTGTCACCCCCTCCCCACCTAGCTCACCGCTAAGCACGTAGTAGGCCCTTGGAAAAACCTGAAGACCTAACAGGAATCGGCCCTACGGGCTGGGGCGAACAGGTTTCCCCAGAGGATTGACTCTTAATCCTATGAGCTCCCACCAGCAGCAGCTGCAATGACGTAAGAAGCGCTCAGCCTGTGACAGTGACCTGGCACCCCCAAGGCCACAGAGGGTGCCGCATGCCAGCGGCCAAGGGCAACTGTCCCTCAGACCTCAGCCCACAGCATTTACCCTGTTGTCTTGTGCCAACCTCACCAGGAACTTTCATCTTAATTTGGGTGAGACAAGGATTTGCATACAAGCGGGTTACGTGGGAGGTGACCCCAGGAAGCCCAGGTGAGGGTGTGGAGAGGCGAGGCGGGGAATGGGGGCTGATGAGAAGGGTGTGAACCCGCTGGGGGTCTCACAGTTGCTCGCCTGCCCACAAGGGCTCCCTGGTGGGAGCCGCTCCTGGCAGGAGGGTGGTGTCCATGCCCCAGGAGTGCCCACCTGGAGAGGGGACAGGGCAAGCTCCCAGGCAGAGCTGCAGGTGCCCACAGGTGAAGTGGGCGGTGGGCACGGAAGCGGTAAGTGCCACGGGGATCTGGGCAGGGCGCCAACAGTACCTGCCACAGCTTCGGAAAAAGTACGACTTTCCCTCTCTGCAAAGGAGGAAGTGGATGGAGGCTGGGGGCAGGGGACTGGGGGGTGGCACCGTGACACACAGCCACATGCGGGGCCTGATTCTCCAGCTGCTGCGTCTTCCAGGGTCCCCATCAGCCCTGCCTCCCTTCTACCCCCTCTCCCTGAGCGGGGTCCCTCTAAGGTCTCGGGGACAGGCAGGCTTTGCGGCAGGTCGTCAGCAGGAGACTCAGCAACGCCACACCTTGGGCCCCTGCTCACACCCAGCAGCTCTGCCGTGAGACGGCTGGCATCTCCACAACGCAGCCCGGCTGATTCAATTCCCTTCTCCTTCCACTTCATTAAGAGGGGTCGGCTGTGGCATCGGGGTCGGCTGTGGCATCGGGGCCGGTGGCTCCACCGAGGTGGAAGGGCCTCATTAAACAGAAGCACCCTCATCATTCCAGGCTTCCCTCCCTCTCTGCCCCAGAGAATGAGAGCAGCTCCTGAGAGCATCTGCCTTCCCGTGAGTCGGTTCCTGGGCTTCTCTCTTTTCTCCCCCGCCCCAGGACTGGCCCCCAAGGGGACAGGTGAGTGCCACACGTACCTGCGGGCCGTGGAAATCAAAACCAAGTAGAGCAGGCCCACTCTGCACCATGGAGCCTCCGTCTCCACCCGTGCCTCCCACCTGCCCAGGATGTGGTGGAGCTGTCACCTCTCACAGGTAACCTCAGACACTTCACCCCCACGGGGAGGTATCCCCATACCCCTACAGGCACAGAAACAAGGATGCAGCGATGCACCAAGTCACACAGGCAGGGCCACCAGGAGAACAACCCCCAGGGAGCTCTGACCAGCTCCGGGCACCAGGGACAGTGCTATGGTCTGGATGTCGGTGTCCCCCAAAATCCATATGTTGAAACCTAACGCCCAATGTGATGGTGTTAGAAGGCAGGGCCTTTGGGAGGTGATTAGGTCACGAGGGTGGAGCCCTTGTGAGTGAGATTAGTGTCCTAACCAAAGAGACCCCCACAGAGCTCTCTTGCCTCTTCCGCCAAACGAAGACACAGCAAGGAGACAACCGTCTATGAACCAGGAAGTGGCCCTCTCCAGACACTCAGTCTGCCAGCACCCTGACCTTGGGCTTCCAGCCTCCAGACCAGAGAGAGAAATTCCTGTTGTTTATGAGCCACCCAGTCTGTGGTATTCTGTTATAGCAGCTCGAACAGAGTTAAGACAGACACAGAGCAAGGCGAGGTCATTCCAGCAAGAAGCAGCAGTAACCACACACACTTCATGAGCACCAACGGTGTGCCTTACTTACAGGCAATTGTCCTCATCGTCTCTCACTGTGAGCAGGTGACCGACCCCTGTTTACAGATGAAGAAACTGAGGCTCCGGGAAGTGAAGTGACAGCTGCAGACCAGTCAGTGACGGGGCAACCTGCTCTCCCCAGGCAGCCTTCCCTACCTCGGGCTCAGTGCAGCCCTGGGCTCAAGGCAAAGGCCACACTTTCTGCAGTACCCAGTCCTGCTGGGAAACAGGCCGGTACTCAGTGCCAGAGCGGCCGCTGCCCTCCCACCCTGCCCACAGACCAGGCTGGTGTCCCTGCTGCCCTCACCTCTGATGAATGCACAGCCCCATCAAGGCCCGGGACACTGATCCGGCGGAGCCTGGGAACGGTCCTATCTTCTTCAAGGACTTGGAGGATGTTCCAACCCCAGGCCCACCTACTCCCCAGACCCTGAACAATCCCAAAGGTCACCAAAGGACTGAATCCTTGCAGAGCAGTGGGTCCCCAAATCCAGGACTAGAAAGGCAAGTTACCTGTTTCACGACCGTCCAGGCTACCAGGGGGCTGTGAGCTCCCCATCACTAGTGAAAAGCAAGCAGAAGCTCAGTACTGGATGGGAGCCCCTGGAACACTGAAGTCTCCCCACGTAGCTGGGAGGAGGGCCCCGGTGCCAACGTGCTCACTCTACTACCCTCTAGATTCCCCAGGGACCCTGCCAGGTGGGCGGCAGAAGGCCTATCACATAGAGGACAACGTCGCAGAGCCAGGCACCGGCAGGACCAGCAATCACGCATGCTCGTGTAAGGGCATGGTCCCCTACTGCGAGGGTCTCTCAGCCTAATGCAGGGGCTGCAGGAATAACCACGTTTGCGGAAGGGCAAAGGGTGGAGTGAGGAGGCTCAGCCCAGGGATGAGGGGGGCCGAGAGCAAGGATGCGCTGATGGGGAGAAATCAGGGACTCCTTCCTGAAGGAGGCGGCATCTGAGCTGAGCACTTAAGAGCAAGCAGGACTCTGACAGGCAGACAAGGCAGGGTGGGGATGGGGAGGATGGAAGGCGAGTCCCAGCTGAGGGCGCATCTGCCTCCTGGCATACATCGCGGCCCCAGGAGGTGCGGGCTGAATGTGAGACAGATATTATTTATGGATGAAGGCGAAAAGGCTGGGGAGGCATATCAGAGGAACATCAGGTTCCTGCGAGGAGGAGTGGCAGCGCTGAGCGGGGAGGGCTGCCCCTGCCCCTCCCTCCTAGGCAGGCCTGCCCACCTGAGCTGCCCACCAGTAGGTCTGCATGGTGGGCAGGCCAAGGCAGCCGGCTGCAAACTCCGAGATGACTACCAGAGCCTCGGGCGTGAATAAGAGTTCCCCTGTCCACACAGGACATCGAGAAGGGACCCTTCTTTCCCATTCGCACACGCAAATGTTACTGAGCACCTCTTATGTGCCAGCAGACGCCAAGCAAAACCCCAGCCCTCCCAGCATGCCCCCGTAATCCTCACACCGAGCTATCCCTGTTTACTGCAGAGGAGCCTGAGACTCAGAGAGGTTAAGTAGCAAGTCCAAAGTCACACAGCGAAAACACTGCAGGGCTGGGATTTGAACCCAGGTTTGTCCGGAGCCAAGGTTCTTTCCACCCTGCCTCAAAGCTCCCCCAGCAGCCCTGGGGGCCCCATACAATCACCCTGGGCCTTGCAGAACATCAGCACCGTGGTGGCTGGCACTGCTCATTCCAAGCCTTGACTCTGCCAGGGAGACACAGAAACCAAGGTTCAGGAGGGGCCCAGTAACTGGTCCAGTCACAGAGTCATAAAAGCAGGGCTGAAAGTCAAGACGTGCGCGTGCATGCGTGCGTGTGTGTCTCCATCCCCAAACCCGGTGCTCCTCCAGGCCACCCAACCAAGGCAGAGAAGGACAGGGCTTGGGAAGACTCATGGCTCCCCTCCCCTCCCTGAGCAAAAATTCTCTTCGTGGGGCAGTTCTGGAGACTCTCAGCCTCTAAGACTGGGCCCAGGCTCCAGGGAACTCCACCCTGGATGGCGTCCTCCTGGCCCTCTTGCCCCTGGGACCCCCACCCCAGGGCACCTGCAAGCCCCAAGACTCTGGGCCTCATGGGGTCATGAATGTCCGAAAGCCTGGCCCCCAGCCCCTCCCAAGCTCCCCCCTCCATGCCCTGATACGTGGGATCCTGGAAACCTCAAATCCCACATGCCCAACTCAAGTGGACAGCCGTGACCCCACCCTCTCCATCCTGAGCCTGCAGAGGCAAGAAAATTAATGGGCACAGAGAGAAACGAACAACTGCATCGATGAGAACTGAGATCTCGCCACGCTGGCCGCTCGGCCCCTCCTGACGAGGCGCACGGCTGTCTCCTGGCTCCCACCTGCCCCTCCGTGTGCCACACACACAGACCAGGACCCCACGGATTGGTGCTCTGTCCATCCGGGGCCGCCTGGCATTTAATTCAACCTGCGCTGAAATCTCGACAGAGTGGCCAAGCAGAAGGCCGAGTCCAACCCGGCTCATTTAGAACACATCCCGGTTTGGGGCTTCCCTGGTGGCGCAGTGGTTGAGAGTCCGCCTGCCGATGCAGGGGACACGGGTTCATGCCCCGGTCCGGGAAGATCCCACATGCCGCGGAGCGGCTGGGCCCGTGAGCCATGGCCACTGAGCCTGCGCGTCCGGAGCCTGTGCTCCGCAGCGGGAGAGGCCACAACAGTGAGAGGCCTGCGTACCGCAAAAAAAAAAACAAAAAATAGAATACACCCCGGTTTGGATCCGCCTGCAGCCACGGGTGCTCTCAAGCTGAAAACTCAAACTTATTTTTCCATCTACCGCTTGGGAGGCCCGACCATCCCAAACTGAAACTGCGTCATTACTTCAAAACCAGGGGAAAACAGGAAAAAAAGAATTCCTTTCCTGTGCCTTCAATTATCAGGCCCAGAAATTAACCTGTGTGCTTAGGTGACAGTCCAGGTGTCAGCACTGTTCATGTCCCCTCCCCCCCCAACCTGATTTCACTCTGAATGATTGGGAATTATTGATAGAGGCTGGACAGACCACCTAGAGGCCCCAGCACGGCCACCTAGCCACACAGAAGGCGAGTCACACCTGGCCTGGGTCTCCCTGGAGACATTTTAACATTTGATCTCTTCTCCCCTGGAACCAACTAAACGGGACTCCAGCGAAGGGGCCTGGATGTCCATACATTTTAAATGTCCTCCAGGTGATTCTAACGTGCACACAGGGCTGGGGACCCCTGATCTATGCTGAGCAGTGACTGTTCAAATTGTCCCCCTCTCGGGCTCCTTTCCCGAGGGGCCCCACACCTCCTGGCCCTGACTACTCACTGGGGCTCAACCCCTGCAAACACAGCCGTACCACAGGGGCTCCGAGGCAGCCAGGACATGCGGGACGGATGTCTGAAGGTGGTGAGGAAAGGGGGTAGGCGGGTAAACATTCAGGGAGCCCCTGAGTGTATGTGCCAAGCCCCTTGGTAGCCAGAAGTGGAGACCTTGCTGGTTTCGGGGGAAAGGGAGTTTGCTTTCATTGTTAGACATCATGCATGTCTCTACCAAGCATGTAAAGCTGGTGGGCCCAGAATGGAGCCAACTGTCCAGCAGAGGAGGCAGGAGGGAGGGGGCAGGACGGCAGGGCACACTCCAGCCGCCTGCAGAGGCGGTGAAGTGCGGGGAGCTGTGGCAGGTGGAGCGGGCCCAGCACACAGAAAATCTAGGTGCGGCTGCGTCATCGGACAGGGGAGTGGCTGGAAGTCCAGCCGGAGATCTGACACCTCAGCAGGAACCCCGCCCTGCGAGTGAGCAGCAGAGCTGGGGCTCAAAGCATAGGAAGCCAGAGAAAGAGGGGGCTCCGAGCAGTCAGCTCTGGCGGCAGCACCATGTCTGGACAGTGCTTTGCTGATTCAGTAAAAACAAGAATAAGTCATCACAAGAAAGGTGGAGGGATTCCCGGGGTGGTGAGGGCCCGCAGAAGCTCTGCGCGCCTGGCACGCATGCCCTGCAGCATTCTGCACCGGTGGGGGAAGGCTGAACTGCTTCATGAAAGGGACTGCGGCGGGTGCGGAGAGGAAAAATTCAGTCCCAACCTCACACCACACACAGAAGGCAGTTCCGAGAAGGACAGAGAGTTCTATGGGAAAAAACAACTCTAAAAACTTGGGCTTGTTTGATACAAAGGGGGTGACAACTTAGGCTACAGGCAAGAAGCCAGTCATAAAACACCACATCTTGTACGACTCCATTTATATGAAATGTCCAGAGTAGGCAAATTCACAGAGACGGAAAACAGATTAGTGGCTGCCAAGGGCCGAGGGGGAGGAAGAACAGGGAGCAACTGCGGACGAGTACAGACTCTCTCTCTGGGGTGATAAAAATGACCTGGAATTAGATAGCGATGGTTGGGTAACTCTGTGAACGTAGTAAAAAGCAATGAATTGTATACTTTCATATATATATTAACTGGGTGAATTTTGTCTCAGCACAGCTGTTGTTAAAAAAGAACAACTCCAGGACTTCCCTGGCGGTCCAGTGGTTAAGACTTCGCCTTCCAACGCAGGGGGTGCAGGTTCGATCCCCGGGCGGGGAGCTAAGATCCCACATGCCTCGCAGCCAAAAAACCAAAACATAAAACAGAAGCAATATTGTAACAAATTCAATAAAAAGAGCAACTCCAAAAAGGGAGGGAGGGAGGGAGGGAGGGAGGGAGGGAGGGAGGGAGGAAAAACAAGAAAAAGAAGAAAAACAAAAAAAAATAAAAAGAGCAGTTCCAGCTTTCAAGTAGGAAAGGATTTCTTAATCAAGAAGCAAAACGAACAAACCATAAAGGGAAGGCCTGTCACACTCAACTGTGTGAACATTAAAAACCCTGCCCAACAGCAGACCGCAGATCTGTGAGCACAGTCAGAAGACCAGCCTCCTGCAAACAAAGACAATGAGACAGTTTCAGCCATTTGACCGACAGAAAGTGAATAGTGGTCACTCATGTGATGGCAAGAGCATAAGAAGCAGGAAGCAGGACACGGGGCGCCCTGGCACAGCAGATCAGACAGCCACCCGGCATGGCTTCCCGCCACTGAAGAGGCACCTGCCTTCAAGGACCCCCAGCGGTCCAGACGTGCAGAAACAGGTACAAGAACGTGTCCCAGGGCTGGCCAAAGTAGTGAAAAAAATGGAGACCACCTCAAAGTCCTCCCTGGGAGACCAGATGAATTGTGGTTTAACCAAACAATGAAATACTATGCAGAACTGGAAACGAATGAAGTGGAATTACAGGTACCATCAACAAGGATACATCTCAAAAGCACGATGGGGGGAGGGGTGGGGAGGCGGAACTGAGGGACACATATAAATGTGACATCACTTATAAAGTCCGAAAACCTGCAAAGCATCATCGTACCTTGCTTATGGACATACAACCTGTAAGAGAAATAACATCTGTGCAGGAGAATGGTTAGGTACGGAATTCCTGGCGAGGCTCTCTCTGGGGAGGCGGGGGTGGAGAGGTGGCACACAAGATGCCGCAACTCTACCTGTAACACTTTATTTCTCAAAAGGATCTGATGCTAAAAGGCTTTATTGTTGGCAATCTGATAAAGGTGGGCAGTGGAATAGTCTCATTATTCTCCAAGCTTGTTTCTTTTTACATATTTCTTCACAATAATAGTAATAATAACATTTTTTAAGTGAAAGGAAGAGAGTTGGGGCAGCGCAACAGACGCTCCAGAAAAGATACTGGAAGCTTTTGATGTTGGAACACCCCCTCCCTCGGTCCCAATTCCCGGGCTGCCTTTGGAAAACCTCACAACATCCCTGGCAACGAGCCTCCTTTGGTGCCGCCCCCCACCCCTTGGGAGCAGTGAAATGGCAGCAGGTCAGGAGCCTATGGGGAGGAAGGGCCACAGGGATGGGAGGCTGACAGCAGTGGGAAACCACCCTCCCGCAGACCGCTAGGGGACAAGAGCGGGTTCCCTCTCTGCCCCAACTGCTCTGTGACCTTGAACAAGCCCTTTCCCTTACCCAGGCCCAGAGAGATGCAGGCAGGAGGCCCAGGTGACCCAGAGGGTCAGAGGGCAGGACAGAGATGTGACTCAAGAGCCCCTACAAGGCCGCATCCCTGCAAATAGGCAGGGCAGCAAGGACCCGCCCGTTAAAATGACACAGACTCGGCATGAGGACAGCAAACTGCCCTTCCCACTTCACAGAAAACCCACAGCAGGTGACTGCCGACCAAAAGATCATGGACAAGACTGGGCTTCAGGGTGCATCCCCCGAGGTCCTGGGGAGGGCGTGTCCCTCCAGCCAGTGAAGGACCAACTCCTTTTGTGGCCAGGGCGTGTCGCAAGAGGAGAAAACTGGTGAAACGTTGCAGCTCCGGCAGCACCCTTGGGCCTCAGTCTCCCCAAATGACATCACAATAAAGATATCAGCCTGCGCTTATGAACTGTACTTGGCAGACTACTGTCCACCCAAAGATGCCCACGCTCAACCCCTGGAATCTGTGAATATGTGACCTCACGCGGCCAAAGAGACTTTGCAGATGCGATTAAGGTTATGGTGGTCAAGAAGGGGGAATTAGCCTGATGATCCAGGTGGGCCCAATTTAACCTCATGACTGTGTAAAAACGGAGAGCCCTTCCTGGCTGTGGTCAGGAGAGGTGACTGAGGAATGGTCAGAGAAACGTCCTGTTGCTGGCTCTGAAGACAGGAACAGGGCCACGAGCCAAGGAATGCGGGTGGCGTCTAGAAGCTGGAAGAGGCAGGAGAAGGATTCCCCCCCTCAGGTCTCCAGAAAGAGCGCAGCCCTGCTGACACCTTGATTTTAGCACTTCTGACCTCCAGAGCTCTAAGATAATACATTTGTGTTGTTCAAGCCACCAAGGTTGTAATTTGTGACAGCAGCCATAGGAATCTAACAGAGGAACTAAAAGCTGTGGCTGTGCGACTTCAGGTGACTTGCCTAGCCACTCTGAACCACAGTTTCATTTAAAAATGAGATTTAAAACACCAACCTCGGAAGGCTGCTGTGAGGATTAAGAAAGGTAGCAGCTCTAAAAGCCCCTGGCATCGTGCCTGGCACTTCCTTAGTAGATGCTCAATAAAAACCAGCCCCAACCTCTCCACTGCTCACACTCCAGTGGCATGACCTTGATGGGAAAGAACAGCGAGCTGAGGCTTCCACGCTGCCAGGTGAGGGCACACCAGCATCAGGTCACCATGGAGACGGCGGAAATCAGGCCACACTCACCTCCACTGCATGACTGCCCACCTGGGGCCTGGCCCACCCGAGCCCCCTGCATTTATTTGCCTCCCTTTCAAATCTAGCAAAGGCTGGTGCATCACCACAAGCTTTGAAAAGTGGGGTATGAATCCAATTTAGGAATGTCACACTCGGAGGTTATCTGAAGCAAAGGTGGTATTGTTTGCTCATAAAGCAAATGCCCCCTTCTCTATTTTAAGTTGAGATTTTTGTAGAGCATGGAGTACAGGGACCGCTGAGCTGGCTGTGATGGGGGAACAAACCGAGGCTGGTTCCATACACCGCAGGGAAGACCTCCCCACCGTAAACAGAGTCCTGGGGCGGGTGAGGGTCCTGTGTGCCTGGACCACTGGGGCTGGACAGACCCTAGTGACTGACAGCCAGCGCCCAGCCCTGTGTTCATGGATGCACAGCAGGCAGCCTAGAGGGAGGGAGGGAATGAGCGATCAGGTGAGTCCAGGTTCAGCCCCCCGCCTCCCAGCAAATTGCGCCCCACCCCAGTTCAAAGCCCCCTGGGAAACAGGTCTCAAAGAGACAGTCCGAGCCAAGTCCAGGCAGAAAGTGGGTCTAGAAAAGAGGAAAGGAACGTGGCGAGAGGAGAAATGGCCCAAGCCGGCACTAACCGGGCCCCAGGCCCATGTGGCAACGAGAAGCCCAGGCTGAGGGAGACCAGAGAGGACGTCCGTGGTCACAGGTCGCCTGGAGGTCTGATTCGAATGCTGCAATGATGGGGCAAACCCTGAAGCTGGGGGTCCAGGTGTGAGACTCAGGGAGAGGAAGGACAAAGCTCTCCCAGGCCAGAGGAGCCTACGCCCAGATGGCTCCCATGCCAGAAGAATGGAGGGGTCCCCTCCGGGATCCAGGGCGGGTGGACAGGACCCGGGCTGCTGCCTGGGGGGTGCCGTGAGCTTGCTGTGTGACCCAACCGCTCTGAGAAAGCTCACAGACCTGCGTGTCCACCCCAGGTCATCATGGGGGCCTTCTCGAGGCTGGCTCCAGGGAGGCATGGACCGGCCCAGCTGGCAACGAGGAGACGGGCACCGCCCCAAACCCCACCACGCAGCAGAGAGGGCCTGGGCGTGGGGTCGGCAGGCCCAGGCCGGCTGCATTTGCTGGACAGGGGCATCCCCGCCCAAGCCTCAGTGTGCCCCGGGAACCAAGAAGACAGAGCAGGTTCCCCGAGCCTCCCAAAAGGAAGGGCCTGCTCCCTGCACAACACCCTTCCAGAGAAGGGCCACGGCGTTGCAGGTGTTGGTGCTGATGGGGGGCTCTGGGTGTTCGGGATTCACGCGTCACCCCAGGTGCACTCCGGTCCTGCCATCGCTCCTCGGCTCAGCTCTCTGAATGACCCTGCGGCCCGGGATGCCTTTCACCCAGTAAACTGAGTTGAAATTGCCCTTTGCACCCAGAGCTTTCTGCACAAGGGAGAGGGTGCACAAGCTTCCAGGACTCAAAGGTCACCTGCTCACCTTGGGCAGGGCTTGGAAAACCCTCCACTTCCCACCGTGACCTCAGTTGGTGGCTCACAATGGGACTGGCAAGCCTGGAGCTCAACATCCTACTCGCCACACGCTTGGTCACCCCAGGCCGCTAAGGATGTGCCGGGGGTGTGATCCTCCACGGGAGAGGGACCTGCCCTGCGACCTCACATTAGCGACTAAACATCTCTGAGCCTCTGCGTCCTCATAATGGGAGGAATGATGCTTCTCCTCACTGGGCTGCGGGGAGGACTCTGGAACACCCAGGCCAGGCCCCTGCAGCCTGGAATTGGGGTGGGGGGGTGTGTTGGGGGGTGCAGACAACCTCCTCACAGATCCTTCCAGAGCCTCCACAAGCACAAGTTCAGAGTTCGCATCCCCGTGTGGCACTTGAGCAAGGGACTTCCCTAGGGCCTCGGCCTCGCCACCAGCAAAGGCAGGCCTGCTTCTCAGGGTGGCCCGCCGGGCTGCTCTGTGACTGCGCGCAGAGCCCCTGCGGACAGACCCTCCTCCCACCACCCGTGACTTCTGGAGACATCCTGTTCCACTCGCTGCACGGATCTGCCCCCCTGCTTTCCCGCCTGAACTCCCCCTCCCCACATGCCCTCACTCCCTCACCCTCAGCCGAAGGTGACTGTGATTGTCCCCACACAGCAGCTCCTCCACGGCGCCTCTGGCCAAGCCTTGGCTGCCGGGGAGACCCCCAGTCCCTGCCCGAGCTGGCAGGTGAGGCACTCCCCCGGGATGCGCTGGGTCCTGGGCTGTAGGGTGCTTCTTACTGGAGTGTGCCCGCCCCTCACGCCCCTTTGCAAGTTCTTACAGGGCTGTGTCACACACCAAGACAGCACCCGGAGAAGGCTGGCAACCCTCATATTCCTGTACGCTACACAGAGCAGGAAACATCAGCCCTCTCCCTGGCATCAAACACCCAGGCCGGGCTCTGAGAGGGGACGGTGAGGCTCGGCATTGGAAAGGGCGGGTGGGCACCAGCAGTGAGGGGAGTAGATTCTATGCGCCAGGGGCTGGGCCCTGCCATCACTTGCTGTGTGACCCTGGGCAGGTCCCCTCCCTTCTCTGGGCCCCAGAACACCTCTCTGCACAATGAGGGAGTTGGAAGCCTCCAAGGGCCCTTCTGGCCTGGTGAGCACAGGTGGGCACAGGTGGGCGTGGTGGGCACAGTGGGTACAGGCCATCACTGCAGCACTATGCCAGCCCACGCAGCTGTGTTTCTTTAAGAAAGATATGAACGCTAACAGACCCAAAGGTCAGGAGAGCTGGTGCCAGGATGAGGTCAGTGTTTGGTTACTAACGAGAATAAACAGACCTCAGTCCTGCAGAGGAAGGGCCCTGCTGGAGAAGCACCATGGGGAAGTGAGGTGGGCGGGACCAAGGAGCCTCCCTCTGCGTCATCACGCCCACAGACGACAGGTGACAGCTGGCCACCAGGAACTGCCCCACAGCCAACTCCCAGTCTCAGCAGGCGGACAGCACAAGGCCTGGAAGGGGACCCCAAAGGGAGCAAAAGGGCCTTCAAGGTCAGCCCAACCTCTCTTGCTAACATCAGGGTAACGACGAACCCCGAGGTACTCACCAACTTGCCTGAGGTCACAGGCCATCCTGGCCCCCAGGCCCTACAGTGGACACATGTCAAATCCCAACTCCCTTCTCCTCCCCGGCATCTAGCCAGCTGTTTGTGCCGGGCAAGGTGACAATGACAATGACAATGAGAGCCAGAGATTACAATCACGTTGGATAAAATAAGAATCCACACTGATAAAAGACACGTCCACACACACAGCCCAATGAGGGAGAAGGGGAAGGCCCCTCACAGCAGAATTCCAGCTGCAGGGTGCAGACGGACAGACAAGTTAGCAAGTCATCATTACCACCGCCAGAGCGGTGCCAATGGACGCAAGCCTTGTGAGCGCCTGGTGAGGATCAAGACACCTGTGTGACCTCAAAGTGCCTCCCACAAGTTACTTATTAATTACAAAGTTATATGTACTAACCTCACAGTGGGGAGACCTCCTGACCCAACGGATGGAAGTCTGCTCCCTAGACGGGCCACACCAGGTACCTCCTGGCAGGACAGGCCGACAGCACAGCAACCCCTCGGGGCCGTTCCTGCCCCAAACACACAGCCTGCATCCAACCGTGAGCCAAACACGGGGCTGGTCTGTGGTCTTCAAAACGTAGATGACATGTCAAAGGCGGATGGAGGAGACTTTCCAAATGAAGGAAGGCTAAAGGGAGTGTGTGATCCTGCGCTGGATCCCCGATCAGAAAGCAACTGCTCTAAAACACCGTGCTGGGACGCGCAGCATGCCAGCTTCAATCTCCCAACACTGTCACCGTACTGTCACCACCTAAGTGAAAGTCCTCGATCCTAGGAAACGCACACCGGAGTGTTTGAGGCTGAAGGGGTGTGTTAACCACGTCTCTCAAATGGTTCAGGGGAAGGACAGCCCACCTACAGAAAAGGAATGACCAAGTGATGAGACAGCCCTAGGAAACTAACACACTCTCTCTTAGGGATGTTTAAGGGCAAGAATGGGACATGCCAAGCAACTCACAGCCACACACATCGCCTCCAACATGAGCCATGAGCCATCCCGGGCGTCACCCTGCCGTGCTGCCCAGAGTGTTGTCCACGGAGGGGCCTTGGAGTCCCTGTCACAGCCCCCAAACCGACAGCCCTCCTCCCAGGCAGAGGCCGACAGCTGACCTAAAGCACTCCGTGCAGGAAACATAGCTGCCAACACGTCAGGAAACAACCTATGCTTTCCAACAACAGAATGCCAACCATGTAAATTCTGGTTAACTCACTTGAAGGGGTGTTGTATAGACACTAACAAGGTTTAAGAAGACCAAGAGGAAAAGCGCGTCTGATGCAATGTTGAGGGGAAAAAGCCAGATTACACAGTAAACACACAGCGAGATAACCAGCAGCCAAAACACGCCTGTGGAGGGGTTGGGGGGAGAGGGGGAGGGGGAGGGGGAGGGGAGGGGGAGGGGGAGGGGAGGGGGAGGGGGAGGGGAGGGGGAGGGGTGGGGGAGGGGTGGGGGATAAAACACTGCCATTGTAGTGGGAGATCTTCAGAGCAGGGTTGGGGGGGGGACTGGGCTAAACATGTTTTGATTTTCTTTCTACTTTTCCAAATCTTCCTGTTTCTCTAACAAATAGGTATCCCCTTAGAAATAAAATCGATCAAATCAATTCCCTGCCCTGCGCAGCCACGGAATTCCTCTCCTTGTCGGAACTGGCTCACACCAGCTGCCTCCCCGGGCAGACGTGCCCTGGACACAAGGGATGAGACCCAGGAGCTCTCGGGCCAGAGCTGCCTCTGAGTGGTTGCCACCCAAGGCTGCCCACTTGTCCCGGCCAACAGAGGGGTCTTCAGACCAGCACAGGGGCAGGCGGGAGGGTCTGGACTGGGAGATCCTGGGATGAACCCTCTGAGTCTCAGTTTCCCATCCGGGAAACGGTGATGGTCACACATGTGGTGAGATCACTGGAAGGCAGCAGTGCTGACAAAATCACCTTGAATAAAAGCACAGGGGCAGGCAGGGGAATGACAAAGCCCTCATGGAGCAATTCTAGAGCCCTCCACTGCAGCAGGCCAGGCGCCGGACAGGCCCTCAGCACTCCCCATCTTGACTCTCAGAGCAGCCCCACGAGGCCACAGCACCAGGCTCACTTTGGAGAGGCAGGGAGGGGGCTCGGTAATGTCCAGTGGGTCCTGCCCTTTCCCCGCGGACATTCCCATGCCACTGAGTAAGGGTGCAAAGGAGACACTCCCTCTCAGAGGGCCCTGGAGGGAGCTATTCAAAGCATGCTCCTCCGCCCAGGTGGGTCCACGGCCTGCAGAGAGGTCACACATGCAAGAAAACTCCCAGCTGAGAGAGTCCCTGTGCTGGTCGCACACCCCCAAGGGCGCAGTTTGGTCAATTAACAGCCACTGCCCAGCTCTGCCCCGACGCTGGAGCCCGCGGGAGCCTGAGAAATCCCTTCTGCAGGGAACCAAGATCCAGAGAGGGGTCCAGCCTCTCGGGGAGTTGCAGAGCCAGGATCAGGATGAGAAGCCAGGGCCCGCCCACTGCCCCCCCCCTGCAGCGTTGGGGGGATTCCAGCTGCACGGGGGGACTGGCTGCAGCCATAGGCCAGCGCCCTCCGTCCAGCCAGGGCAATTCACTCACGTGCAGGCACCATCAGGTGGCACTGCCCCTGGAGGGCACCATGTGGGGCATCAGTGGCCTCTCTGCGCCAGGCCAGGTGGAGCACTGGTCTGCCACCCCTCACTGTGTGGTCCCAGCCTGTACGGTGGGCTGGACCAGAACACCTCTGACGTGGTTCTCTGCTTCTCGCGACTTCCTCCTACCCCGAGGCCCAAACGCAGCCTGGGCCGGAGCCCATCCCAATGCAGGAGGGAAGCCTCAGGCGGCACCGACCCTTCTCCGGGGCTCCAAGGGGAGCGAGAGGGAGAAGCAAGGCTTATTTCACACCCCCTCCCTGGTGCCGGGCAAGCTCCTGGATCTTCAGGACCATCTTCAGTCCCCAGGCTCCAAAATTCAGGGATTACACAGGCGGCGGGGCAGTGGGGGGGTGGGGACAGGCAGCAGCAGGTCCTCAGGGAGCCACAGCGCAGACAGGCCCTGCCCGAGTCCACCCCACGCCACGCTCTCCCTCCCGGGCCTGCAGGTACCTCACCTCTGCCCACAAGAAGTAGGACCCCAGCCTGCGGCCCTGTTGGGAGGGGTACTCACGGGGCAGCCTCAGGAGGCTGTGCCCGTCCAGAGCGATGTCCCCCACAGCTCCAGGGTCCCTCAGGAAGCAAGAGCACCCGAGGGTGGCCTTCGCATGGCTGCCCCTGCTGCGACAGGCAACACTAAGCCTAGACGTGTCTGGATGTGAGCGCTGGGGCCGCCTGAGCCTGGGCGAGCTCCTCTGGCAACCAAACCTCACTGGTATCACTCCATTCACCCGGCTTGAAAAGACACTCGCGCCCTGCGGAAAGACGTGCCGGAGGGCCGCTGGGGCCTCCCAGAGCGGCAGGGGCAGAGGGGCAGAGGAAGAGGGGCTTCGAACCACAGAGCTGTGCCCCGATGGGCAGACCCAGGCCCAGATGACGCTCAGTGGGTGCCCCCCACCGTGCCAGGCCCTGGAGGCAGACTCTGAGCACAAGGGTTTGCCCTGGGAGCTCGCAGCAGCAAAAGGGAGGGGGCCAGAGTGAGGCACCCGCAGACAGGGCAGCACACGCCCTCTGAGGGCCAGGCTGCGCCAGGGCCGCCTCTGCCTGGGGGCCCGGCTCGGCCCAGCCACATTCCACCCATGAGCTCCCAGCACCATGCCTGCACGCACTGTGGCCTAGGACACTTCAGTGGGAGGACAGACCGAGGATCGGGGGCCAGGAGGGAGGGCAGGAGGAAGGAGACTTCACACCCGGCCCCGCCTTGTGACTTGGGCCCCTGAGTTGCCACTCTCCCAGCTGTGAAAGAAGCACCTTTGCTGCAGAGCTGGTAAGATTCAATTAAACTCAATTCCGCAGGACACAGGACGCGGGGAGGCCTGACCCCCAGCGATGTGTACGTCCCCTCCTTCCCCTCCCCAGCCACGCACGTCATGCCCTCGGTGCAGAGCTGCCCACTGGGCCTCTTACTTCCTTCAATGCCATCCTCCCTCAGAAATGCCCGGCGGGCAACCAGCCAAGGGTCAGCCCCACGGAGGTGCCTGTGTGTTTTGCCATGGCCCACATCTTTGGGGGAAGGCCACCCTCCCACAAAACAAAAGCACAGTCTGGGGCAGAAGACAATGACGTGCCCCAGCAGGCCGGCCCGCTGCCCCCTGGGCTTGTGCAGCCCCCGTCAGGCAGCAGATGTTCGGAGGAACAGACGATCCAGCCAGCCGGAGCCGAGGTCCCTCCCCGGCCACAAGTCCTGCTCCCCATTTTGCCTCTGCTGCCCATGACCTTGCACCCCTCTGGCAAGCCTACTGCTCAC
Source organism: Delphinapterus leucas (assembly GCF_059928025.1). Taxonomy (NCBI): domain Eukaryota; kingdom Metazoa; phylum Chordata; class Mammalia; order Artiodactyla; family Monodontidae; genus Delphinapterus; species Delphinapterus leucas. The sequence continues at coordinate 176,070,495 of NC_143130.1, forward strand.
TCAGGTCTCAAGGGCGGTGTCCACCCCCACCCAGTGCCACACAGAGCTGGAGCTCCCTGCCTCTCAATCCTCAGAGGAGCGCTAACATGCCCCTGGGTGCCTGGCACCCGGTACAGAGACGGGGACTGTCACCACGTCGTACGGGAACTGAAACTGAGCCTCCAAGGGGGCAGCCTGACCACAGCCAGAGGGCACCAGAGCTGGGGTGTGAATCAGGGCTGCCTCACAGGGGCGGGGTGACGTCCAGCGCCCACCCCAGGTCAGCCTGGCCTCGCAAGCGGAAGAGGGGTTTATCTGGGACAGCGCCGCCTGGCCCGAGTGACACGTGCTCCCCGAGGGCTATGCTGGAGACCAGACATTGCGAAAGAGCCACCTACTTCTCCTTCCCCTGCACACCTCACACACACACGTGAGCTCGCACGTGTGCACGTACGCACACACTCCCACGTACACACATTCACACGGGGATGCACCCACACACGTGCCCCGCCTCTCTCCAGGGTCTCGACACTGAGGAAAAAGTATTGAGCTGGGAAGCAGTCAAGGGGTCATTTATTTTAATTATTAAAACAGCAGCCACTTACTCTCGAGCCATCTATAATGCCACTTAATTACCTAGTACATAAAACTGCCTTTGCATCTTAGCAGAGCAATAAATCAGCTCAGAACGAGAGTTGTTTAAAGCATTCTAGCCGAAGATTCGGTGGGGGGCACGGTGAGAAATCACCCTTCGGCACCCCAGGAAGTGATAACCCAGGTCTCTGCTCTGAAGCCGCGGCCACGGCAGGAACAAACGGGCCGGCTCCCGCCGGCAGGGTGTGGGCTGGGAGGCTGGCGTCCTCCCTCCCGCTCCTCTGTCCACTGCTCGGCTGGCCCCTGCCCTGCCATGCTCCATCCTTTGTGTGGTCCACAATAGCCCTGCCAGATGGCATGGCGTGGCCAGCGGCCCCTTCAAGCCAATCGCTCATCCTGTCGGGACCCAGCAGGGGCTGTGGGCAGGACACTCGGGAACTGGCCCAAGCCACGCCTCGCTCGCCCCTGCCCTGACCGCCTCCTGGTCCCTGGCCCTCAGGCACAGGCGGCCTAGGGCACAGCTGGACCATCAAGAGGACCTCAGGCAGGTGTATCGCCGCCAGGGGAGTAGGCAGAACCACGGGGTGATTAAGTGGTCACTGTATCTGCAAGACACCGGGACGAAATGGGGAGGGCGACAGAGCAGGCAGGGAGACGCCAGGCACCACACTCCCCCAGTGCTGGCAGAAGGCTGGCAGTGCTTCCCAGCAGGCAAGCATAAATCATCCCCTCCCGTGGGCTGCCCTGGCCTCCATGTGCCAGCAGCCCCAGCGTGCTTCTCCAAGGGAAAGGGGTGCTGTGAACGGCACACGAGGGAGCAGGTGGGCTCTGCAACTCCTGGGGACACGCCAGACTGGGCTGGCCGAGTCCCGCCTTCCCTCTGAGGATGGCTCCCACGGCACACGGGGCAAGGGGTGGGGGGATGGCAGGCACCAGCAGTGGACCCCTGGGCTGTCTCCAATCTCAACCATCACAAGCACCGCTGCCATGAGGGCCTGGGCGTGCCCCATCTGCACGCGTGCTGTCCGCTGTAGGATAAATTCCCGGCAGTGGGATTGCTGGGCCAAAGGGGACGTGCCTCTGCAATTTTCTAAGTCACCAAACTGCCCTCCATAGGGGCTGGCCCCATTCACACTCCCATTAGCGTGCATGACAGCCTCCGTCTCCCATTAGCGCACGTACGAGAAAAGTTTTCTGTCTCGAGAAAAGTTTTCTGTCTCGTCCTTTGTTCTTTGAAGAGAAGGAGTTAGCCGGCTGGAGGCCTTTTAAGCTCCGCATGCCGCCTGCTCGCTGCTTTCTGGTCCTCTCACCCGGGGAAGTGCCTCCTCTGGCCGGTGTTAGCCCACCCCGCCCCCCCGCACCCCTGGCTGGCATGGCCGGAAAAGGGGAGCAGGACCCGGCTCACCCCGGGACACACCCCCCTGCAGCTGGGCAGATGTGTGTATCCCAGCGTCGAGTTCAGCAGGCACAAGTCACCCCTTTTCTGAGGCCCCCCTCCTCCACAGAGCCTTCTAGAATTGCCCCGCTGGGGACGCGTGCTCTCCAGCTACCTGAACCGGAGCTTCAAGCTCTCTTTGATTCTTGTCTCATTGTGTCACCTTTTCCCCGAATCAGCCTCCACCATCTGACTGTGAGCTCCCTGAGGGCAGGGACTCGGCCAACCTGTGTGTGCGTCTCTCAGGTCATGTGTGTGCGTCTCTCAGGTCATGTGTGTGCGTCTGTCAGGTCATGTGTGTGCATCTCTCAGGTCATGTGTGTGCGTCTCTCAGGTCATGTGTGTGCATCTCCCTGGATGGTGCCTGGCATGGATCCTGACGGCGGGAAGTGGCCGGTTAAAGCCGTCAGGGAGCTGAGGCGGGGGGAGCTGGCTGGTGGCTCATCCGGGCTCATCTCCCGATACCAGGAACAATGTCTAGCCTGTCAAGCCCCCTCGGGGACGCTCCAAATTAAATTGTCTTTACAGAAAGATGGGCATGTGGCCAATCTGAGACCTTCGGGACAGACTGCACGAGTTTACAGGACGACTGGATGGAGGGTGGGGAGTAGGTGGGGGCAGATGCAGGAGAAAACGGTCTGTGAGGAAAGTGTGCTTGTCCCCGGAATGCTCCGGAACTGCCAGGAATACGGGCGGGAGCAGCGGCCACCGGGGACAACCAGCCCCGAAGAAGAAGGGAAACGGCCCCTCCCCAGGTGGCCTCAGGCCTCTGAGCACGCAGCCAAGCGGCCGCTCTCGGAGCTTAGTCACGGGCCACTGATCGCACTGTCCCCCAGCTGGGTTTACCAATGACAGCCAGCTCAGGCTAAAGCACAGCCGCTTGGGGACCCTGGTCCCCATGCACTGCGTTAACTCCTGCCACCCCTCCCCTCCTCCCAGCCGGTCCGCAGTTCTCTCACAGCTACCGGGCTGAGGGGCTGTGTAGTCACAGGACCTGACAGGTCAGATACGACGTCACCAAGGGAGAGCTGACCCGTGACACTCAGCTGATGGGGGCCTCCCTGCATCCCACCCCCAAGATATGGGGGTGGGCCTGGGTGGGCAGGGATAAGGGGGGCTGCAGAGGGGGACGGGGGTCCTAAGACAGAGGCGCACCACTCCCCACCCTGGGCCTCACTCGGGGATGCAGCACCTGTAGCTCCCGCCCTTGGCGGCTCACCATCTCAGGGCAGGCGGCAGACGTGCCCACTGATCACATGAAGCTGGGATGTCCATCCTGTGAAGGTTTATTTACAGACACGAAACTCATTTGCCCCATCACTTCGTTTGAGCCTCCCAGCAGCCTCATGGACCAGCTTACATTAAGTTCTCCCATCTAACCAACAAAGAAACTGAGGCTCAGAGTCCGCCACTGACCAAGTGTACTCCACAAATGAGGGCGCAGGATGTGTGCCCAGATCGTCTGCCCGCAGGCCCAGACACAGCTCCATGCCCCACCGAGGGCATCTCACATGGTACAGACACCTGCCTGCCAGCCGAGGCAAACAAGACTGCAAAAGGGGGAGGGGGCCACACAACAAGCCTGCACAACCCAGCAGAGCACGGCTTTAGCACACCGCTCCGTCCCACTGAAAGCCCGGGAGTTAAAGCCCAGGGGCGGTCACAAGAAAACGCCAGCCCCAGAGGCCAGCCTCCGGGCCAAGGTCCCTGAACATGGAGACAGAGGGACCTGGAGGGGAGAAGGAAATTGAAGGAGGGAGGGTGGCTGAGTCCCACTGCAGGGCTGGGCTGGGACTCCCTCGGCGTTCCCCAGACCTGCGGGGGAGCGGGCAGTGGATGGTTTTGAAAAGTCAGCCGGGAAGGGCCACGCCAGGCGCCACGGGCCTCCAGGAGCCCCGGGAAGAGGCATGAACAGCAATGAGTCCCTCCCACACCTGCCAACAGTGCAATGCCTCTGCTCCTGTCCAGGACACTTGGACGTGCTATCCCCTTCCTTGCAGTGGTCCCCTCCTCCACTGCAACCACAGCCCGGGACTCAGGCTCTCAGAGGATCTCCCAGGACGTGGAGCATGCATGTAGGGGGAGGAGAGCCGACCCCCGGCGGGGGGCGCCGGGCCAGGCACCCCTCTGGCACACAACGCCCTGCACTGTGCTGAGAGGGAGGGACTTCAGTCCCCCTCGTACAAGACGGGCCACCTAGGACCCTCTACCAGAGATGATCCAAAACCTGAGTGGCACTAACCTGGGACCAGCACAAGGAGGCCTAAAAATCAGACAGGTAACGAGCTCCACGTGCACTGACCCAGGGGCAGTGTGTCCCCATGATTTATGTAGCCCTGGGAGAGAGGGCGGTACGTGCCCAGGCTGGGTGTGGGCAGGCTGCCACCTCCTCCTGCCATGTGATGGACGTGGGAGCCCAGCAGGACGCCAGCGGCACCCCCTTGCCCCGCCCCACTCGCCAGCCCCTGCTGCTTCATAACCATTGTCTGCTCTTCTGTTAACAGAACTGGACCCGAGCAGAACAGCCACAAACACAAACAGGCCTCCAGCAGAGCAGGGGGACCCCCAAGAAGAGGCATCATGATGCAGGAGGGGCACGCTGGCGGCCCCCCACCCCAAAGCAAGGGAAGGCAGCTGTGGGCCGCAACGGGGCAACTTTATAGAGGGCCCCGGGAGATCGGAAGGGGCGCGGCAAGGGACCCCGCATCCTCCCGGCTTAAACTGGGTGCTACTGCAAAAGGAAGCTCACTCACAGCCGTCACGGCCACGGCCAAAGTCTGCTCAGCGCTTGCTACGTGCCAGGCACTCTGCCAAACACATCACACGAGTTACTCAGGCCTACGAGGGATGCGCCGTCATCGCCCTATTTTCCAGATGGGGAAACTGAGGCTCCAGGGGGGTGGTGTCAAGGGCCCACATCACCCAGAATGGTAGCTGGTGGATCTAAGACCTTGAGTCCAGGGCTGACCCTCTCAGAGCTGGGCTCTTCATCCCTAACCTGCGGTCTCCTGCCTCCCTGCTCCCCGCCGCCATCCATCCAGGGAGGGGAGGCGTCCTGTTCACCCCCTCCTGGAGAGTGAGCAAGGTGCCCAGGCCCTACAGCTCCCCGCCTGACCCTGTGAACCCTGCACCCGTTTACAGCAGGAGAGATTCTCAGTATCAGGGTCTGGGCAGGCGCCCGCCTCCTGCCAGGCGTCTGCTGCCCTGAAAAGGCCTCAAGCACGTCCGCCACCCGCCCCATGCCCAGCAACCCCCTTAGACCGGAGTCCAGCACGGTCCACCGCCCCACGTGTCCCTCCCGGCTGGGCACCTGCCTTCTGCAAGTGGCAGTGGGCTCTCGGCCGCTTCACTGTCCCTCACCCTCCGCTGAAAGGAAGGGGTCCAGTGGCTCTGATCCCCAGAGCGGCAGCGGCTGAGGAGGCTGGAACTTCTGCGCAACCCGCCACGGTCAGGGTGCTGCCGTGATGCCACGCCTGCCACACCCAGACGCCACGAGGCAGGGCGAGGCCCGCAGATCCCAAACCCCCTGGCCTCCCCAAGTCACGTGGAGAGCTGGCCCCAAGTCCCCGAGCTGCCAGCTCGGCCCGTGTCTGGGCCTCCACTGGGGCCCCTCATCTGAGGAACAGGGAAGGCAGGCCCCCATCCCCGGTCTGGCTGACACAAAGATGAAATGGCAGGAGCAGTCCCAGGAGCCCCTGGAAAAGCCGTCCTGACCCAGGCACCAGGACACGGCGTGTTGACCGATGAGACAGGACAGCACACTTTTTGTAAAGAGTTCCATGACGGCCTCGTTCTCACGGCAGAAGGGACCCCCGGCCCGGGACACCCTCAGGGGCCAGTGTCTGTGACCTTTCCCTGCTACCCATGAATTTGCTCCCTGACCCTGGCCTCACTGACCCAGGGCTAGCCCTCAAGGGGCCACTGGCCCAGACTGGCCGGAGTCAGGACACTGGGCCAGCCCCTGTGCCCTCCGGCCTCTGCCTAGGGAAGGCCAGGATCCCAGAATTCCAGCATCTGTAGTCCTGCCTCTGCCACTTTGGTGCCCATTTTCTGCTGGGAGTGGAGGGCCAGCCTTGTGTACTTGGGGGCGTCCACAGCTGTTCAACAGAGCAGCAGTGGGAAAGGCCTCTTTGCTGTGTAACCCAGGCCTCCAGACCCAAGGTGGGGAGCTGCTAGCCAGGTGTGTGCATCTCCGAGGGCCTGGGAAGGAGGACGATCCCAGGGCCCCTGGGCCCCCTCCAACCTCCTCCAACCTCCTCTGCCCCTCATCGCCCTGGAACCTCTGTCCCAGGCATCTCGAGGCACATCCCATCTCCCTAGCTGCCTTGTAGGGTGCGGGCGGGCCCCAGGGGCCTCCTCTGTGGACCCCTGGACACACGCCAACGCTCAGATGACAGCGCCCTCCTGACGGGCTGGCAGGTGAGCACACGTGAGGACACCGCTGAAGGAGAGAAGTCGCCACCGAACCCTGTGCCCACACGGAGGGGGACGCAGACCAGCTGACGAGGGTGCAGCATCCTCAGGGAGGAGGAAGCTAGGCCTCTCTGGGGCTGCGGGACAGGGCCGGGCCACACATCCCACAACTGTAAGGATCACTGCCAGTTGTGTGATTACTAGTGGTGTGGCCAAAAGCCAGACACAGGCTCAGAGAAAAGGGCAGATAAAACATGACTTCAGTCAGGCTGTCAACAAAGGAGAGGATTACCTCGTCAGAGACAGAACTGGAAATGATGTGAGGGTGGGAGCGCTCCAATCCGGCTTCTCCTGCGTCCCCACCCCTGCTCCACCTTGAACGTGGTCCTGAAAGGCAGGCAGGGCACTCTCTCCTGGGGAGGCCGGTGCCTGGTACAGCAGCAGGGACATGGGCCTCAGAAACAGCCCCCTCGGTGGGCTGACCGAGGGTCCCAGGGATCGCGAGGGGGTGGCTGCTACAGGGAGAAAGGGGGCAGAGAGGGATGGTCAGATCCCAAGCCTCGGCCCGACAGTCCAGCCCCTGCCCCCAAACCTGGCCACGCAACAGCCAACTTTGACAAAAGACCCATGTGACCTTATGCCTTATCCACAAAGGAAGATCCAAATTCTAACTCCCGGCTTCCCTGGTGGCGCAGTGGTTGAGAGTCCGCCTGCCGATGCAGGGGACGCGGGTTCGTGCCCCCGTCCGGGAAGATCCCACATGCCATGGAGTGGCTGCACCCGTGAGCCATGGCCGCTGAGCCTGCGCGTCCGGAGCCTGTGCTCCACAGCGGGAGAGGCCACAACAGTGAGAGGCCCGCGTACAGCAAAAAAATAATAATAACAAATTCTAACTCCCAAGTGCGGTCCCACGGCAAGGAAGCTAAGCCCAGGAATCAGGAAGCTGGAAACCACACGACACAGGGCTCCGGTTTCTGAAGCGCTGATGCCCCCAGCAAACAGGCCACTGGCCAGCGGGGTGTTTGCTCAGCTGCACCAGGCGGGATTCCGCAACAGTGCCTGCCCGGGGCACCGCCACTGCCCGGGGCTCTTGGCAGTTACGGGGGGGCCCCTGGTGCCAAGGCAAAACCCGCAGCCACAAAAGTCAACGTCTCCTATCCGGAGAGGCCCTAAGAAGACAAGAGACAGGGACCCAGCTGCCTGAGGCTACAAAGCCAGGACACTCCAGAACCAACACGTGAAAACCAAGAGCATCCGACCTCACACTGGGATCCCACGCCACCCCAGGCGTCCTCGTGAGAGCCTGAGACCTTCATTCCGATCTCACACCTCTGAGGTACCACACAGGAGTGCTGAGCGTGGTGTCTGCACACAAAGGTGCGGACCATCACTATTGAAGTTGCCGTCCCAGACGCGGGCTCATTTAGGACGTTTGTTGCCGCTGAGCTGGTTGGAAAGATCCTGAGCTAAGGGCCAGCCTCCACCGGGCAGTTTACAGTGAGGGCAGGACGGGACCTGTGCAAGTGAGAATGGCCCCAAAGAGGAACCCTTGATGTGGGGCTGGAAATATGCTTTCCCGAAACCAGATCACCCTCCGCAGGGAGTGACATCCACGTGCGGACATCACGGCCTCGCTCCTTACACACCTGAGCACCTCACACACCTCATCCCAGCCAGCGTTCACCACACCCTGCAGTAAGGAAGGTTCTAACAGTCCCCCACTAGACCCATGAGGAAAGAGGCACAGAGAGGTTAACCGGCCAGCCCAAAGCCACACAGCAGCCATCACTGGGGTTTTCTGTGAACCCTCAAAGGGGACCTGGACAGAAAGCTTCCTCCCACCGGGCTCAGGATGGTCAGGAATGCGGGGGTGGCCTGTGTGCCTGGCCCCTTACTGTACACAGACCCTGTGATGTGGGTCCCTTATCAACCCCACTCTATAGAACCACAACAAGGACCAGAAGTGGCCCAGGCAGAGGCTTCTAAGGTGGTAACAGGCCAGCAGGGGGCGGTCAGAGGGGAGCATGGGGCTACAACCTGACAGGCCAGACAGGAGAGATGAAAACGCGTCCCTGGACCTCAGATATGCCCTGAGGGCCGCTGGGCACGAAGGGTCCTCCTGGAGCCAAGTGCACCTTACCCAGGTGTCGACCTCCTTGGCCACTGACCTCAGAAAACACAAACCTTATGGGTATATGTGGCTTCGGAGAGAAGCAGACTCAGGCCCTGATACAAATTGAAGGGCAAAAGCAAAAATGGAGACGGTGGCACATGCTGGGGCTGGCGCTGGGGCTGGCAGCAGTCTGGGGGGGTCCCAGGTGACGGAAAGAGGACCCCTTCCCTGCCACCTCCCCAGCTCCAAGCGGCAAGGCCAGCCCTTAGGGTCCCCACCACCACCCACTCACTGTCCCCTCAGCCCCGCCATCCCCACCTTTGCCAGGGGCTCACTCTCTCCAACGAACCACCCCAGCGAGAGGGCAACGCACAGGAAGGTGGACTGAGTCAAAGGAAGCCCAGCCACGGGGCCACCAGGCCTTCTCACCTCGCCGAGGTCTGCCAGCCGGGGCTACCACAGCAGCAATAATAACAGCCAACAATTTAATTAAAAACACCCAGCTCTGACTGCTATGATGACCAAGTGCCCGTTGTACATGCGTGGCGCTGAGCTGCTCCCCAGCCCCACGTGACAGGTGAGGAGCAGTTCAGAGAAGCGAAGGGCGGGCCCAAGGCCAAGGTAACAGGGCGTCCCTGGGCAGGACGCTAGGGATGCGGGCCGGCCGGGTACTCCACCACCAGGAAGGTCAAACTCGGTCCATGGATGCTAGAGCGCTCCGTACCACCTCGGACTCCTTTCTTCCCCTCTGTATGCAGCAAGGTTTAGGATGCCAGGAACTCCTTGGAGAAAAAGGTGGGTGGGAGCCTGAATCACAGGCACACGGTAATTTGTGGCCCGTCCGGGGGCTGACGGATGTACAGATTTTGGGCAGGCAGATGCCAGGTTCCAGGACCCTGGTTTCATGAGCCAGGCTCCGCCAGGCTGATTGGAACAACAAATCCCTCTCGCCCCTTCCCTCCTGCCTCCTGACCCATGGAAAGCAGGTACCATCACACCTGCCCGGCCTCTTTGCCCTTTATCTTGGCCCTGAGCCACAGGGAGTGGGGCTGAAGGGACAGGGTGAGGGGTTTGGGCAAAGGAGCTAGAAACTGCTCAGTGTAGGCCTCCTACCCCCAGCGGGGCGTCTTCATGAGGCCCAGAGGCTCCCCACACGCAGTCCTATAACCCGAACCCTACTCCAGGCTCTGGAAGCCTCTGGAAGTCAGGGGCAGGGTGAGATTCTCTACACGCTCTCCCAAGTCCATGGGCTCACCTTCACAGGGCGGTAGGTCCTGGAGGAACCAAGAGGGTGGGCTTCCTGTGACCCTGGCTCCACACAGCCAGCCTTGGTGGGGAGGGGGTGGGGAGCAATGTTTGTGAACGCCCAAGCTGCGGCCCCCCTGGGAAGTCCTCCATCCCCGGGGGACAGCCACGCCCCCTTCAAAAATGAATTGGTTTTTTAGGTTTTTTTTTTTAAGAATATGTGCAATGGGCTTCCCTGGTGGCACAGTGGTTGAGAGTCCGCCTGCCGATGCAGGGGACACGGGTTCGTGCCCCGGTCCGGGAAGATCCCACATGCCGTGAAGCGGCTGGGCCCATGAGCCATGGCCGCTGAGCCTGCGCGTCCGGAGCCTGTGCTCCACAGCGGGAGGGGCCACGACGGTGGGAGGCCCAGGTACCGGAAAAAAAAAAAGAATATGTGCCATGTGGGCTTCCCTGGTGGCACAGTGGTTAAGAATCCGCCTGCCAATGCAGGGGACACAGTTTCGAGCCCTGGTCTGGGAAGATCCCACATGCTGCGGAGCAACTGGGCCCGTGCACCACAACTACTGAGCCTGCGCTCTAGAGCCTGCGAGCCACAACTACTGAGCCCACATGCCACAACTACTGAAGCCCGCGCGCCTAGAGCCCGAGCTCTGCAACAAGAGAAGCCACTGCAATGAGAAGCCCGCGCACCGCAACGAGGAGTGGCCCCCGCTCGCCGCAACCAGGGAAAGCCCGCACACAGCAAGCAAGACCCAACGCAGCCAAAAATAAATAAATAAAATAAAATAATTTAAAAAAAGAATATGTGCCAGGTGTTAGACTTACTTCTCTTTATTATTTAATTTATCTTTATAAATTTATTTATTTATTTTTATAAATTTATTTTATTTATTTATTTTTGGCTGCTTTGGGTCTTCATTGCTTCGCGCGGGCTTTCTCTAGTTGTGGCGAGCAGGGGCTACTCTTCACTGTGGTGCGCGGGCTTCTCATTGCGGTGGCTTCTCTTGTTGCAGAGCATGGGCTCTAGGTACGCATGGGCTTCAGTAGTTGTGGCACACGGGTTCAGTAGTTGTGGCTCGCAGGCTCTAGAGCACAGGCTCAGTAGTTGTGGCACACAGGCTTAGTTGCTCCGCGGCATGTGGGATCTTCCGGGACCAGGGCTCGAACCCAAGTCCCCTGCATCGGCAGGTTCTAAACCAGATTCTAAACCACTGCGCCACCAGGGAAGTCCCCCAAAATGATTGTTTTTAAAAAATGAATTACTTTTCTCTAAGAAATAATACATAAGTTCCAACGCCAGCATGTTGGGGTGTCACCTCCTCCCCCTAGGCTGAAAGCTGTGCACAGGGCCTTTGTCACCAGGACACCGCAGGGGTCCTCCAGTGCAGGCACCCACACCTCACTCCCAGCCCATCCTCCACCAGGAAACCAGAATACCTCGAGAAGTGTAAGTGAGATGAGATGGTGTCATCTCTGCCCAACTTAGATAAAATCCCAACTCCAACAGTTCCGCCTACTCTGCCCCCTCGGTTACCAGACTCCAGCCACAGTGGCCTCCGTGCTGCCCTGAAAAGCACCGGGCTCATCCCCACCCACGTCCGCATCCTCCCTGGGCTGCAAGACCTCCAGGGACAGCTGCTGCTCATGCAAGCCCCAGTCCAGGGGGCCCTCCTCCCAGACGCAACCCCTGCCACCATCTCTGGTCCATTCCCAGCACTCACCAGTACACAAAACCCTCTTGTCCATTGATCTGTCGGCTAGTTTGTCTCCCCAGTGAGACCTCTGACTATTTTTCTCCTGGGAATATCCCAAGAGCGTGGAAACGGGGCCCCGACATGAAACAGTGCTCGATAAACAGCTGACAGCACACGCCCCGGGCACCGCAGAGGGTGAAGGGCACGGGACCACTCTGACCAGGCTCCTGGACCTCTAAGCTCCACCTTCCCTGTGCATAAGATGGGATGGTGAAAACCTCAGAGCGCCACGGTGACCACGGGAGACGACGCCACGTGCCCGGTGCCAAAGGGGACAAGTAAGGCTGCCACCGTTTCTGGGGGCACTCAGAAACCAGGCAGAGATGGCCGCCGTGCACACACCACTTAACGTCTCCTGGAGCCCCCAGCATCCCTGCCGGCCCTGCTGCTGTCACTGTGCTCACCACGCCCGCAGCTGGGCGGACCACCCAGAGTGAACGCCAGCCCCCTGGGTGCTCCCGGCAGAGGAAGGAGCCCTGGGTGGCCAAGACTCTAATGGGAGCCCCCGGGGAGCTGGCTCTGCCTGGCGCGGGGGTTGTTATGGTCTGAATGTCTGTGCACCTCCAGAATTCATACTGAAACCCTAACCCCCAAAGGTGATGCTGCTGGAGGCGGAGCCTTTGGGTGCAGTTTAAGCCATGAAGGTGGCGCCCCATGAATGGGATGAGTGCCTTACCATGGGCTCCAGTCCAGAGAGCTCCCTTGCCCCTGCCACCCTGTGAGGGCACAGCGAGAAGGTGCCAGCTGTGAACCAGGAACCCGACCACGCTGGCACCTTGATCTTGGACGTCCAACCTCCAGAAGTGTAAGCAATAACTTCTGTTTCCATAACCCCCCCCCAGGCAGTGGTATTCTGTTACCACAGCCCGCACCAACAAGGAATGGGTGCTGCCCCCCTCCGCAGCCTGCACTGCCTGACTGCTCAGGGGAGGTTTGTTTTAACATCACCGAAGGCCATCTGGTCTCACTTAGAAGCACAGGACCCTCTGCTGTCACCAAATTGCAGGCACTGGCTGAGGCCACAGGCTTCACAGTTGTCACCACCCTCCCCCACTCTGGGCCTTGATGTCCCCTTAGAGGAGCGGGCTGAACAGGGCCTTGCTTGGTCAGTGATGAGGTCCCCGCAGCCCAGCTGCTCTGGCTCGAAGAGCAGTGCGTACCCAGGAGGCTGTACTCCCGCCCGGGTCGGGGCCCTGGGCAGCAGCATTCGGCCCTGGCTCCAACCTCCTGTCTCCAAAGAGCCCCAGGCAGCACCATGCCCCCATTACACACGGTCCCCTGTCCTCCACAATCGCTGGCAGGTCTGTGCTGCTGGGGTTGGGGGGGGAGGAGGGGTGTCAGCCTTCCAGAACGACTTGGTTTTTACAACCGCCGTGGCCAAATGCACCCCTCACCACGACCCCACCTAGACCCTCAATGCCCTCTGCACCTTCCCCGTGGAAGGGTGGCGGGGCAGGCGAAGACAGACGAGCCTGGGTCAGGCCCAGGCAGCTGCTGGGTGACCCTGAGCAAGTCCCTCCACATCTCTGAGCCTCAGATTGCTGGGCGTGTTAACACTTGCCCCCCAACCTGCAGAAAGCCTCTGGTCTCCACAGCCCACACACAAATGAGGGGCAGTCCAAGGAAGTCTCCAGATCCTGCCTTGCTGGAATCCTGCTGCTTGTTGTCCTGGGATGTGAAGGACAGACAGGGACGGCTGAATTCAGGAGCTGCCATCTGGAACCCGGGATCTCGGCCGGACATCTTTGCTCATGGAGGGCACGTTCACCTGCCAGCTTTGTGCAGGGGTTAAATTCTGCGACACCTGCTCTTTCCTCTCTAGCCTCCCACCACCTCGCAGCAGAGGACCGGGGGTGGGGGTGAGGGGGGTGGGAGGGGGCGCAGGCAGCTCAATGAAGAACTGAAAATTGCTCTGGGGGTTTTCTGTGTGTTCACAGAAGCAGTTAGATCTCAGCATAAATCTTTCCTGGATCAGGGAGGCAGAGATGCTGGCTGAGCAGTATCCCAACCGCAGCTGGCTCTCCCCCCAGCCAGGGCCTGGCACACGCATAGCATACTCCCCCCGCCCCTCCCAGGCTGAGGCACAGAGAACCCAACAAGTTCAATCCAGATCCGGGGGAGTGCGGGCGGGGGAGGGGATAAAGATGAAGGGGACCTGGGAGGCAGGAGGGCCTGGAATTTAGGGAATGTAGGGAGATAAGGGTAGAAAAGAAGAGAGGCAATCAGGGCTAAGGGCACATCTGCTAGGGTTCTGAGCACTGACCAGGGGCTTCGTCGACGTGAAACGATTCTGGGACTTCCCTGGCGGTCCAGTGGTTAAGACTCGGCACTTCCAGCGCAGGGGGTGTGAGTTTGATCCCTGGGAGCTAAGATCCCGCGTGTCAAGCAGCGCAGCCAGAAAACAAAAAGTGAAATGATTGTGTTGGCCCTCACACTTGCCCTGAGTGGTACACCAGCCGGCAGGCTGGGGTGTACCTGCGGCCCCGCCACTCAGCTCCGTGACCTGGGCACATTCCTAAACATGTTCCCACAAGTGCAAAGAGGGACCAAAGAAGGACCCGCCACAGGGCATTCTGGAGGTTGATGAGGCCATGGGTCAGGTCCTCGCCCAGGGATGGGCTGTAGAAGCTGCTCAGTGGGACGCTGGCCACCCCGCGGGGCATCCCACTTTGATGCCCGGAGTCCTTGAGAAGCGAGTGACTGCCAAGGTCACCAAGCAAATGGCTTCGACCAGCGACAGGGAGGAAAGGCTTCCTGGAGGTGGGGACTGCAGCCAGAGGGCAGCCTTTAGGATCTCATCCGGAATGGGGCTCAGTCCCGGCCTCTGCGGGGACGGCCTGTGCTTCCTCCTTCCTGTTTAACTGGCACCACCCCCAGGATCCGGCCGAGTTCCCTGACACAGGAGCCACGGGGTGGGGCCCGCTTCCTAACCCTGGGCCAGCGCGGGGGATTAGGACGCTCAGCAGGCATTAATGTGACTGAACCAGGGGACTGGCAAGGACCTCGGGAGACGCAGAGGCCCCGCGGCTCACACACACGGTGCTGGGCCCCCTCTGCCACCTGGGCCCATGGCACACCACTCACCCTGCAGGGCTCGGAGGACACCAGCACCAGTAATCGCTCCGTGAGCCTGGTCCCCTTCTGTCAGTAATGGGCCTTGCAGGGCTGCCATGAGGACCCAGCAAGAAGCGGAGGAAGCTCTCTGGAGCACAAAGCTCCACAGAAGCCCGCGCCGACCACACCGGAGGAAATCAGTCACAAACGTTTCCACAAAGCGGCAGACCTCCACACACTCACGTGCTTCAGACCATCTCCGAGCCGTGCTCCGTGCAGGGAACACTCATGCCCCAGGCCCTACAGCGGAGGTTAACCTACTCCAGGCTTCGCAGCCCTGCCCTGAGTCACAGCGGCAGTCACAGGCCATCAGAGAGAAAACAAAACCAAAGGGAAGGCAGCTTCCCAGCCCGGGACACCCAGGACAGAAGGTCGGCACGCTCCCCACAGGCTGACCCCTCACAGATGGCCTGTGTTTCACGGCTGCTGGCCGGAGGGATGGGGTGGAAGTCAGGAATCCGAATCACCTCCCAGGCCAAATCAGATACCTGGGGGCCGGCGATCCCCTCCATTCCCGTCCAGAACTCAAGTCGCGACAGGAAACGCTAGGGAAAACCAGGGTGTGCGTCCTCCGCCCACTCCACAAATCTCCCCTGTCCATGCAGTTCTAATGGGCATGGCTAGAATGACAGTCACATCTCCCCCCAACCCCAAAGAGAAACCACAGTCCCACAAAGGGGGCCAAGGGCACATCCAAGGGGGTGACAGATCACCAAATCAAGCGGTGACATGTGGCGGGGATTTCTAGATGCCTTAGTAAAGTGTGGCTGCTAACCTTCCCCACTGACCACATCTAAAACCCAGGGCCAGAGGCCTCGAGACAGCGAGCGTGATCCTGAGGGTCCCTGCAAATGGGGTGAGCCGGCCACAGTGCATGGCGTCCATTCCGGTTCCGACACACGGGACCAGGTTGGCCTGGGAGAAGGGGCTCCCGGGAGGCTCACCCCCACCTCTGCCTGGTCACACACCGTCCCCAGGAGAGAACGGCGCCATCCACTCACATGCCACGAACCTCACCTGTGGCACCTACCTCTCTGGCATGGCAGCCTCACCTCCGAGAACCTGTGGGATCCAGGGAATAATCAGCAAGGAGCCGAGGCCCACGTCCACACAGGGATGCCGGGAGCACGCAGGGTGCACACGGTTACAAAGCTCGCCCACAGCTCCCCCAGGGCCCACGCTCACCCCGAGCCCCTTCCCACCAGACCTGCTGAGAACAGGCTTCCTGATGAGGGACGCCTGGATAGCAGCAAACATTTGCAAGGCCTCTTTCAGGCTTACAGCCTTCTTACCCCACAACACCCTGGGGACTCGGGGGGCAGGGGGAGAGGGACAGACTCTCAGTCACTCGGCAGGAAATCAGAGCTCAGAGAGGGTAAGAACACATGCCCAAGGTAACACAGCAAGTCAGCAACTCTTTCCACACCACCCTGCCCACCCCACCACCCTGGATGCCCCTGTCAGAGCCCCTGCCGACACCCACGGATGAGCTGTCCCACCGGGCCCAGGCTGCCTGGGCTCACAGGGGGGCCACCATAGGCCCCAGGGGCCCCCACTCCTGACGAGCTCTGCAGCCGGCCGGAGGCCTCAGCGTCACAGCAGACACCGGCAGGGGATGCGGCTGCACCTGCGCCCAGCTGGACCGGTTCCAACCCCAGAAACAGTACTCCTGGCCTGTCTCCTCTCTGGTTTCCAGTCTGCAGCTTGCTCGTCTCTCGCGCTCAGGGTGCTCAATAAACGTATATTGGATGAACAAAGGCATCTCTACCACTGAGAGCCTGCTCTGTGCTGGGTGTGGGCCCCCGACCTGCACGGAACCACCTGAGTGTCCCTGAGTCCACTTAAAGCCACGGAGACTAAGTCCAGGTGAGGTGGGCAACTTGCCCAGCGAGTGGGCGGCAAGTCACACTGGACCCCCCGACCCGGCACGCCCCCAGGGCGGTTCCTCCTCCACTGGCCTGCAGGTGCCAGGGTGTGTCACCGGCACGCCATGGGGACACCACGGCGAGGACGCTGCCTATGGTGGGCGCCCAGCCCCTCCACTTCTCCGTCCCATCGGTCCAGCGTCTCCCAGGCACCATCTCGGGGCACCTCAGGGGTCAGGGCCACCTGGGTCTGCCAGGTGTCTGCTGCATGAGCAGGCAGCTCCCTCTGAGCTCTGGGCCTCGGTTTCCTCACCTGCACCGAGGCTTCAGATGCAGCGAAGAGGAAGGGCCGCTGTTCCCACGGGGGCACAGCTCAGCAAACGCCCACCCTCCCACGCATTCAACAGGACGTGCGGATGGAGGGAGGGTGCCGTGAGTGTGTAAACACCAACACGGATACAGACAGCACCCGCTTGTCACCTAGAACCTTCCGTGGGTGCAGTCATACCACCCGGCAGATCATTGAATCCCCACCCCAGGAAAAAGCTTGCAGAAGTCAGCTCTATTCTGGGGAGGGGCTGGAGGGGGTGGGCAGCATGGGTGCTAAAAGCAATGAAATTGCCCTCTCTCCCAATTACACGTGATAAACTCAGCACCGCACCGAAGGCCCAGCAGTTATGAGCATTTAAATAAAGGTGACTTGAAAGCAAGAAACAGAAGCCGCGGGGAGGGATGCTTTCAGGCTATTGAACGTGACCGAGGGGAGCGGGGACAGGCTGTGTGGGCAGGCTGGAGGCTCACACGTTCACACACACTCATACAGACACACTCACACTCAGGTAGACACAAACATGTAGACAGACACACACACACATTCTCACACTCAGACAGACACTCACATAGACGCACTCTCTCACATGCACACACTCACACCCCTTCCATCCCGGCCGCCCCACGTCTTCCCCAAGCCAATCCCCTCGGCTCCCCTTCAAATCCAGGGCCCCTCTCCTGGCTCCTGCCCGAGGCCAGGCACTGGGCCCAGGGCAGCCCAGGGGGGCCCTGTTCCCAGGAGCCTGGTCAAGGGGACGCTGAGAGAGGCCATGCTTCCTCGGCTTCCTGGGTCATCGCTGCAGCTGAGTTAATCCAAGAAGCTGGTGGCTGACTCCACAGTCAGGAGACCCGGGGCTCAGGGGCAGGCAGGGGGGACCCCGAACCCCAGCCTCCTGCCAGCTCGCCCCACAGGACCCCTCAGGACCCCCAGGCACCCATGATGGGCCCCGGGTGCTCCAGATGCCCCTGGCAGCCCGGGGGCCAGTGACTGACTCAGCCCACCCTCCTCCGAGCCTTGCCGAAACCCAGCCCCAAAGAGTCCAGGCAAGAAACACAGATGGACGGGGCAGAGCCCAGAAGGCAAGGAGCAGGTTCAGGATCGCTGAGGGCAGGCGGGGTGCCCTCGTGACCCAGGAGGGCATGGGACGGGGGGCTGCCTGGTGACTCTCAGGGCCCTGCCCACCCCTACCTGCTGAGAGGCCGCGAGAGCAGGGCCGCTGGGGGAGGGGCTCCCACACCACCTCCTGCCCGCCGCCACCTCTCCTGACCCTCACTTGTCCTCATCTTACCAACAGGACACCAAGGCACAGAGGGTGTCAGGCTGTCCGCCCGCAGGTGGCCTGAGACACCCCTGACCACCCCCATCTGGCTGCGTCAATAGCTCTGGGCGTCGGCCTGCGGTTAGGACATGGAGTGACCCCAGCAGCGGCCACTGTGGCAAACCACACACACCCCGGAGCGAGTCACCAGGGCGAGGCTGGCCGCTTCATCCTAGCCTCACAATCCTGGGCCGCTGCTGGAGAGCAGACGCCTTCCAGGAACTCGGTCACCGAGGTGGATGGAGCCACTGGGCCAGGAAGCAGGCGGCTGGCCACCGGGGCCCCTGATGAAGCAGGGGACGGGCAGCTCGGTGTGGCACTCGGCGTCGGGCAGGGGAGGCACCAGGCGCCCACAGGGCGCTCCCCACGCGGGCAGTGGGTGCCAGACGAACGACGGTTCAGACGTGGGGCCGTCCTGGGAATTCACAGCAGAGGCTGATACGGAAACAGCCGCATGCAGCCCCGGCAGAGTGAGACATGACTCAGAGAGACCCACGCTAAGCACTGGGGGGAAAGGGTGGCTGGAACTGTGAAAAGGGGGTGGCATTTCAGCCACAGCTTGCATACCAGCAGGATTTTCCAAATGGAAATGGAGGGGAGGGGAGGGGAGGGGAAGGGGGTTGGAGGTGGAGGAGACAGTCAGGGCAAAGGCAGGGGGTATGGAAATGCCTGGATAGCGTTCGGGAACCGCTACTGGCCTGCAGTCACGGAAGCTTCTGGAAGAGATGGGAGGGGGCGTGGAAAAGGAGTCAGGGTCAGATCACAGAGAGCCTCCAGCCGTGTTCCCAGGAGCCTGGGCTTGATGTTCAGGCTGAGGGTCCCCGTGGGTGAGGCGCAAGGTGGGGGCTGTATTTCCGGAAGAACATTCTGTAAGGGCAGAGAGAGGGCTGGAGGTGGAGACCCTGGAGGCAGGGAGGCCACCTGGGAGGCTGGAGCAGAGGCGGGCCTGGGGGGTGAAGTCCCAGCACCAGCAGCGACAGAGCGGGGCAGGAGCGCCCCACACCTGGACATCACAGACCCACACTCACGGTGGCACCGGTTCACCATAAACCACATGCTCGGCGGGGCAGCAAAGACCTGCGCAAGGCGGGAGTAGGCCACGGACTGCGCCACGCCAAGCCGGGCAGACCCCCTGTGCGTCTGGACCTCCTGCAAAGCACACGGGCCCCAAAGTTAAACTCCAAGCTCTACAGCACGCAGTGTGGCATCTCAGGCCTGGGGCCTGACTCCCCTTCTTCGGGGCCAGCCCCCTGATGGGCAGAAATCCAGTGACCCGCCTGATGGTAGGCCTGCCCTGGCCTGGGGCATCCACTGACCCTGCCCAACAACTGCCTTTTGTTTTGAGGTCCCATTGTCCTCAATTCTCTCGCCTGCCTGCACCAGGGCCAAAGGAGGATTTCCAGTGGGATCTCTCCATGGGCTTGTGGAGAAACATCCTGTCGGCGGGACCTGCGGCTCCTGGCCTTGCCTGGAAAGGCCACAAAGCGGGTGGGGGCCAACGAGGCTTTGGAACTGGCCCCGGACACGAGTGGCTACTCTAGCCCAAGCGATCGTTGGGCTGCAAGGTCGTACGCAGGTGGTGGGACTCGCCCAGGCACGTGGGGCCGTGGCGGGCAGAGCCAGCCCTCCTCCTCCAAACCATCCACCCTGCTGCCACGCTCTGCCCTCCCGCGTGACCTCATCCAGTGTGGGGACCCAGGGGGGCCCTGGGAGGGGCCTGTGTTCCCCCAAAGCTGCCCCACCTCACAACAAAGGGGTGCCAGGCCTGCCCCTCGGACCACCCGAGGGGGGGCGGGGTGCTGACACGACCAAAGAAGCCAAGAGGGAGCACGGTACCCCTTCTGAAGGTCCCGGCGGGGACGCCCACAAGATGGGATGAGCAGAGGGCCACTCAAACTGGCATGTAAGAACTGCCAGTGATGCTTTGATAATACACTCTCAACACAACCTGTAAATCAACTATACTTCAATAAAATTTAAAAAAAAAAAAAAGGATATTCTCAACATGCTCCTGGGGGAAAAAAAGGGATTACAAACTGTAATACAACATGGCAAAAGTCGATTTTTAAAATGCATGTCTTAGGGCTTCCCTGGTGGCGCAGTGGTTGAGAGTCCGCCTGCCGCTGCAGGAGGCACGGGTTCGTGCCCCGGTCCGGAAAGATCCCACATGCCGCGGAGCGGCTGGGCCCGTGAGCCATGGCCGCTGAGCCTGTGCGTCCGGAGCCTGTGCTCCGCAACGGGAGAGGCCACGACAGTGAGAGGCCCGCGTACCGCAAAATAAATAAATAAAATGCATGTCTTAGATTAGATCCTGAACAGAAGAAGGACGTTAGGGTAAAGCTAAGGAAATGTGGAGTGTGGACTCCACTCAGTGTACCAATATCAGCTCGTGAATTGTAACGGATGCACCAATACCAGCGGATGAAGTGAGCAACCAGGGAAAGGGGCGCGGGGTTTATGGGAACTCTGCTATCTTCTCAATGATTCTGTATATCTAAAAACAGTTCTAAACAGCAACATTTATTTTTAAAAGTGTGTATAACAACTCTACACGTGTGGCAAGAGCTCATAAAACTCTCCACACACATAGGAGTGAGAGCACAGAAAGACAGGCGCTGTCGGAGGGAGGGCCTGAGGTCTGGTCACTCACTGTGTGGTGCTGACGTCACTGTCCTGGTTTCAATAATGCCCCGTTCTCCAAACGTACGGACACCAAGGGGGAGAAAGTTGCGGGGGGGGTGGGGGGTGATGAATTGGGGGATGGAGATTGACATATATACACTAATATGTATAAAATGGATAACTAATAAGAACCTGCTGTATAAAAAATAAATAAATAAAATAAAAGAAAAAAAGTGATAATGCCCCATTCTCACGAGGATGTCACTGCCGGGGGGAAGGGCACACGAGAGCCCTCTACGCTACAATTGCAACTTCTTATGAGTCTCTAATTATTTCAAAATAAAAAGTTAACAGAGTTTGTTTTCTAGGTCTGTGAGTTTACTTCTGTTTTGTATATAAGTTCATTTGAATCATTCTTTTTAGATTCCACATGTAAGTGACATCATGTGGTGTTTGTCTTTCTCTGTCTAACTTCCTTCACTCAGTATGATCATCTCTAGGTCCATCCATGTTGCTGCAAATGGCGTTATTTGCAGACTCACAGACATAGAAAAGAAATTCATGGTTACCAAAGAGGAAAGGGGGTGGAGGGGATAAATTAGGAGTTGGGGATTGACATATACACACTACTATATATAAAATAGATAAACAACAAGGACCTACTGTATAGCACAGGGAACTATATTCAATACCTTGTTAAAAGAAAAAAGATTAACAGAAGGTGTATACAGACTTCCCTTTTCCACCCAGCATTTCCTCCTTTAGGAAAGGAGGAAAATGTTAATATCTGTTCTCTGCAGAGGGCAGGATTATAGGTGGTTTTCAAATTTCCATGTTGAACCTTCCAGTACCTCCCAAGTCCCCCATTATGGGCACACAATAAGCAAAGGATTATTTAGGGGCGGGCAATACTCTGCACCTCTGCCAGGATAAACCACGGGGGGTTGGAGTCTGCAGCCTGAAAGGACCAGGTGAGACGACAACTGTAGGCGTGTCCCCACCCCCAGCCGGACACGACATTTGCCCGGAACGAAGTCCGGAGCTCCTCACACACTCCCACCCACAGAGTCCAGACAAAGAAGGGGCTGCCTCGCACCCCAACCCCAGTGGGGTTCACGCATCAGCAGACATTCTAGCCCCCTGGGAGCTCCTGTCAGGGGACCCCAGGATAAATTAGGAAGGCTGAGCTCAGGCTTGCAAGAGGGGGCTGTGTATCCCCAGACTGGGGCATGTGATGCACTGGGAGATAGCTATAACGTGCGTCATGCTGCAAAAGGGGCTTTGGAGCCAAGAGGTTCCAGAAAACGCGTTCTACGGATGCGCAAGTTTCAAGTCCACTAACTACCCCACTGCCCACAGAGAGGAGAAGAATCGCACTCAGAACTAGAATGTTCCTGATTGTCTCCTTAACCCACCCATTTCAATGGCCAGTCCTCCCACGGGAAGTGAGAAAATGTACCGATTACTGACAATACCACCGCTGGCCACATCGCACTGGTACACAGAGGCCGTCTGGGTGCTGGGGCCCAAGGTGATTATTTTTCTAAATTGTCTATAATAAACAGGCAATTGTTTTAGGAGAAGAAAATGCATCCATGGGAACGATGCGGCTTGTGCGCGGAGAGGCAGTGCAAGGCCGTGGTTAGGGATGCGGGCCCCAGAGCCGGGCACCGCTCTGCCCCTTTCTCCGCGGGACCTGGGCAGCTTAACCTCTGGGCCTCCGCTTCCTCTTCCTGTCCAACGGGGAAAACAGAGGTGCCTGCGCTTTGTGAGGGTTAAAGGAGTGGATACGTAGACAGCACCGAGCACCCACGAGTTATTACTGTTCCTGCTACTGTTACTATTGCTGTTACTATGCGAGCATCTTGGTCCATCTTCAAGAGCCCTAAGATGAACTGGATGGGGACACTCCATCTAACAGAGGCGGAAGGGTGAGGCACACAGGTTTGTGTGACCTGCCTGGGTTTACACAGGTGGACCCACGACCAGAGCTCAGGACCCTCCAGCTGGACCCTATCAGGTGGCACCCGGTGCCAGCCAGGTAACAGAATCACAGCCTCAGCTGGGACCCGCTGGGTGAGTCGGCCTTGGCCAAGCACAGCAGTGGGGTGTGTGAGATGCCAGAGCCCCTCTTCCCTGGACCTCAGGCGGGAGGCTGAGAGGTGGCCACGCTCAGGGCACAGGGACAGGGGCCAGGCCAGCCACCCGGGGAACTCCTTCCTCCTCCCTGCAGGGAGGACCGTCCCATTCTGGGCAGGTCTTTCTTTCCTGATGGCCCCTGCCTGCCTTGGGCGGTGCTCAGACCAAATGGTAATGATGACCCAATGTGACTCTAAGGCCCAGATATGGGCAGGGCTGGGGGACCTCAGGGGCCCCTTACAGATGAGGCCCACAGAGGGGGTCCAGGACAGGCTGAGGCCAGAACCAGGCCCCTGACCCTCCTCCAGGGCTCCTACAGAAGACTGCCCACCACACAGGCGCGCACACACACACACACACACACACACACACACACACCCTCAGAGACACACCAGACCCTAAGTGTCTCCCGATCAGGGGCCAGCAGCCTGCGGGGAGGGACGCAGTGGTCAGCAGGCACCAGGGGCCGGGCCCCATCCACCATTACCACCCCTCACAGCTGGAGGCACTCTGCTTGAGACAGCACAGCACGGAGCTGAGAGGACCACCAAAATCCCCTCTGCCCCCGGGAGACAGGCAGGAAACTGAGGCACAGGGATGGGGCGGTGGTATCTGTGAAATCCCACGGGCCTGCGGACTGCGTGTCCTCATCTGTGCCACGGGGCCGTGCCAGCTCCCCCTCCCCACATCCGGGCCCCGGCAGCCCCGAGGACTTCTCCTAAAGGCCCTTCATGATAAATGCACGCATGTTTAGGAAGCAAGCTCTGTAATGAGGCATCATTTCCAGATGCCAACTCACAACTCTGGCTCACAAGCATCTCCTTGTCTGAGCCTCTCGGGACATGGACAGGAATAGTGCTGTGCCAGCGAGGCAGCCCCCGGCCCTGCCCCCGGCCCCACTGGCCCTTCCACCACCCCTGCCGCTGCCGGTCCAGGTCCCCGAATCCTACCAGGCGGCCTCAGGGCTGGCATGCCACAGCTAAGCCCTGCAGCCACAGGCAAACCTCCAGAGCTGGGTCCCTGCCTTCCTGACCCAGGACAGGTACCAGCAGAGCAGGGGCCCAGCCAGGCCACCTCACCTTCCCGCCAGCAGGGCAGCCTCCCACTGGGACCTCCCGTTCCCCACAAATTCCCCTCCCGGGCCTGCTGGACACCTCACGCACCCCGAGTATTAAAAGGACAAACCCTAAGGACAGCAGTAAGGACACGAGAGCACGTTATCCGAGGCGGCCACCTGCTTCGGGGGAGGCCCAGTGCCCAGTGGTTCAGAGCAGGACTCTCTGGGCTCTGACCGCCCCCATGGCCATGGGCCACTCTCCCTGCCAAGACCTTCTCCCCCCTAGTCCTCTATGAATCGTGACCAAAAACAGCCTCGGTGCCTGCAGTAAAGGGTCAGAACTAAGTCTCGTTCAAGACCACTGAGGGAGGTTGTGTATGCTGGTTTTCTAACACATCAGAGAATGGCATATGTGGATTTATTCCAACCCCCTATGAAGGGGCCCTTCGAGATCCCTAACCCAAGGGTCTGCTTCACTGGTGACAAAGTGGAGCCCGACGATTGGGAGGGGGAGGGGGAGGGGAGGATGGGGGAGGGGCCTCAACAAGGTCATACTGTCACTCACCGCTCCCGACTGAGGGGCTCCGCGGCCCAACTGGACCAGCAGAGGGCCCGGCGTGGTCTACCCCCGAGTGCACCGCGCCGTGGGGAGGTGGTCACGACAGAGCAGGTGCACCTGAGAATTCCCTGCCCCTCCCCACCTCCCTGTCCCTGCGGTGGGCTGACCCCTCCTCCCGCAGGCTCATTCCCAGGTGCAGGAATAGGACACAGCAGCAGGCAGTCACTCGCGCCCGGAGGCCCACACCACGGACAGCCTCAGAAATGCCTGCCGCGCGAGTACCGAAGCCACGTCACCCTCCCCGTCCTCGTGGGGAACACAGAGAACCCAGCCCAGCATGCCTTCCATCTCCCCTTGGCGCCCCCCGCATACCCCCTGAGGCCTCCTAGACCCCATTCTCCCCTTGTGACCGTCCTTTCCGCTTCTTCCAGGCACTAAGCAGCGAACCACGGAAGGGCCAGTGGGGATGCCACCGGGAGACACGGCCTCTCGGCTGGATGCAGGGCTCCCCCCTCCCCCAAAGCTGCCCTGCCCCATTGGCACCCAAGAGTCTGCAAACACCAGCTTGCACATGAGTGAATGAGCACCTTTCAGAGTCAAAGTCACTGGCTGGGCGCTGGCCCGGCAGTCCAAACCGCCTTCTCCTCACCCCCAGGCCTCCCCTCCCCCCAGGGCCCTAAGCCGGCCATTTTCATTAAGGCAAATGAGGCACTACTGCATATATTTTCAGCCGGAGAAAAGGGAGCCCACACACCTAGTCAAAAGTCACCAGAGGCGTGGTCTGTAGGAGGAGAGAGGAAGGATCAAGGTTGCAATTCAAAAGAAGGAAATTAGAAGCCTTTCCCATTTTCATTCTGCTCCTGCTGGCAATGGCTGCTCTGCCCACAGCCGCAGGGAGTTGGCATGTGTGCCTCTGGGGCGGGGGTGTTGGAGCTTGGAAAGCGAAGCCTCGGTGGGTGCGGTGGAGGAGGGCAGCAAGCGATCCCTCCTGGCCACTGCTTTCTGATTTTGGGTCAGATCAGTCCCCCACCTGGGCAAGCACTTGGAAGGTGAGGGCCTGAGGTTAGAAACTGGGCCACCGTGGATGCTGAAAGCCCCAGCGTGGCAGGAATGTCACACAGAAAAGAAGGCCCAATGGCACTGGTTCGGCTGCATGGGGAGAAGGGGCCAGGCTGGGAACAGCCACCAGGGCAAGGCTGATACCCAGGGAGGACCTTGCATCTAGAACTTCCTCAAGTTCCTCCAGGGTCTCTGAGCCCCCATGGACCTGGTCCAATTGCCTCATCTCCCAGCTGGGTAAACTGAGGCCCAGGGAAAACGAGGCAGAAAGGAAGCAACACGTAGAGAGAAGTCCAGGAAGCAAAGATAGATATACGTGGAAACATCTACCCAACTCTAAACCCTCACATGAATACAGACAACCTCAGGAAAGAGGAACAAGAGGTGTGACTTCTAAGAACAGAGGATGGGGTGGGCGTGAGTCAGAGCTCAACATCCATACCCGCCAGACCACAGGCTCAAACCAAGATGGCCTTTAGATTTCTCTCTCTGACTCTTGCATGGAGCCTCCAGGCGAGGCGCGTGCATTAAGCTCGTTCATTTTTACTTTTTAAAGGCTTCAAGGGGAAGCAACCTAAATGTCCACTGACAGGAATGGATAAAGATGCAGTATATATACACAATGGAATATTACTCAGCCATAAAAAAGAATGAAATAATGCCATTTGCAGCAACACGGAGGGACCTAGAGATCGTCATACTCAGTGAAGTAAGCCAGACGGAGAAAGAAAATTATCATATGATATCGTTTACATGTGGAATCTAAAAAAAAATGATACAAATGAACTTATTTACAAAACAGAAATAGACACACAGACTTAGTAAACAAACTTACGGTTACCAAAGAGGAAGGGGGAGGAGGGATAAACTAGGAGTTTGGGATTGAAATATACACACTACTGTATATAAAATAGAACCAACAAGGACCTCCTGTTTAGCACAGGGAACTCTGCTCAATATCTTGTAATAACCTACAATGGAAGAGAGTGTATAAAAAAGTGTATTTTTATATATAAGTACAACTGAATCACTTTGCTGTACACCTGAAACTAACACAACACAGACTAACTAAATCAACTATCTTTCGGTAAAAATTTTAAAAAAGAAACTGAACAAAATTTTTTAAATATATATATATATATATAAATTTTAAAAGAAAAATTTTTTTAAGGCTTCAGGGAGGGATTTCACTACCCCTCCCACTGTGGTTCTAGATCTTTCCTGGGCCACAGACCACTCTCCACCTCTGAGAACCTGCATAAGTACACAGCCATGTTGGGGGCCCAGGGCTCCCCAAAGCCTGTCATGCCCAGATTAAGGAGAGACCACTGAGCGCGTGTCCACTGAAGGTCAGCACAGAGCAGGGCACAGCTGACCTTGAAGCAGCAGGGACTGCGGAGGGACCACAGGAGGCTGAGCCAACCCAGGTGTCTCCCTCCCGTCACAACCCCCCAAATAAAGCCCCAGGCCAGGAGGTTCCAGTGACCCCACCTGTGCCGCATTTTTGGAGGGCAAAGGGGCAGACTCAGGGGGGGCGGCCACCACCCCGACCTCCCCCCCCCCCGCCACTTTCCCGCTCATGAGTTTGGGTTGCACCACAAACAAGGGGTCTTTTCATCCAGCATTACCCACAGTGTTTCAGCCCCACACGCTTGGGAGCGGATCACATTGCCCACAACCAGGCCAGCTCACGGGAACGAGGCCTTAACTCGGGGGACAGGGATTATGGACTCTGCAGGGAGAGAGGCGAGATGAAAACAGCACGGTGCTGGGGACCACCCTCCAGGGCGGGGACCTCGGAGGGAGGGCAGGGAGCATCCTAGGGGGCCTCCTGGACACACTGAGGAGCTGCTGCGGGTCAGCAGGAGTTCCCACAGGCGGGGCGGGGGCTGCAGGGGCTGCATGGGGGCGTGGAGCAGGGCTCACAAGAAACCCTCGGCCCCAGGCCAGGAAATGCCCTCAGCAGAGGAGTGACAGCAGCAGGAACGGGGGCCCAGTGGCTGCACGGGGTGCTGGGGGCCTCCAGGGAGCTGACACCAAGGATCGCCCCCTCCCGCCAGCCCACCACCGCCAACTGCATCTCCAGAGTAAGATGCCTCAGAATGGGGCTCTCCTCAGACCTTCCTGGCCCCCAAGGTCAGGGAAGCCCGAATATTAGCCCCTCTTCCCGGGGCCAAGCCAGTGCTTCATCAGGCCTTCAAAGGGGGGAGGGGCATGGGGGAGCCGTGCTGCTATCATCTCACCGGTTGCCCTGATGCTCCCCGCCACACACACACACACACACACACACACACACACACACCCAACAGTGGGCTCAAGGGCACAGGAAGGGCAGTAACCAGTGGGGTGGAGGCCAGGACCAGAGCACCAGGTGTGGTGCTTCACCCGCCAGGGAGCGGCTGGCGTAATGACCCGCAGCTGCACCCAGGCAGCTCAGTTAACCCCAAGATGGTGAGAATGCCTGCTGCCCGTCACAGCCACGCGTGGAGGGCTGGAGGGGGACCGTGCTCAGAGCTGGGGACCGGCCGGAGCAGGTCTGCAACCTCCTCTACACACAGAGGGGAGGGAGGAGAGGGCCTGTGTCCATCCCCCTGCAACCTACCCCACCTCACCCCACCGTCTGAAAAGCCATTTTCTTTGTTTTCGGATCCCGCAGGCCTCCTGGCCTTGTTTCGAGGGTAAGGAGCTGGTGGCTGGGAGTGGGGGGCTGGGATCTACGGGGGAGACCTCTGCAGCCTCCTGGAGCCCCGTGGCCTCTTGGGCTTGGGTGTCCTACACATACACGTGAACCCACACACAAGGCCACCAGCGGGAGTGGCATCCATGGCTGCAGGGCAAACGGCAAGAGCCTGGCCTGAGGCTCCTGCAGACGCGGGGTGGGCGGGCGAGGGCTGCTGGTCACACATCCTGTGACTGTCCATCTCTAAGGGCAGACCTAAGCCTCAAGGGAAGGGCGGGATCTCAGTGGGTGCAGGAGGTAAGAAAGGGCAATTCCTGCCAGCAGAAGCCCTAAGGGCCTGCTCTGCACCGGCAAGGCAAGCAGACCCTGGGATCATGCGTGGAGCCTGGCAGGAAGGGACAGAGCCCCCGACACCACGCTCACACGCAGAGCTTCCTTCTGTGCACAAGTGCAGTGCACGGCGCAGCAAGGAGTCGTCCAGATCAGCGCTGCCGACAGAACTCTCTGGAAGGACGGAGATGTTCCTTTTCTGCAATGACACGGTGCAAAGCACTGGCAAGGGGGCTAAGCGCAGTTCAGAAGCTGAAACACTCGTGTTACTCAATCCTAATTAAGTTGAATTGAAACAGCCTCATGTGACTAGTGGGCAGCTCAGGGCTAGAGCCAGGAAACCCTGAAGTGGGGTCGCCACCCGTTAGGCAGAGGGGACAGGAGTGTAGGTGAGACGAAGGGGCCCAAACTCAGAGGGCACAGAGTCAACAGGATGGTGACCAGGATGACACTGGACTGCTGGGTCTCCAGGTCAGGAGCGAAAGGTAGAGAGAGACTGGGGGCTTAGCCCGGAGTGACGCTTCCCAGTACGGGCAGGAGACAGCTAGAGAAAGCCAGAAGCCGCTACCAGGGAGGTCGGCGGTGCCCAGCCACTGGACCAAGCTGGAACTGCCTTTCCCGGGGTCCAGGACTGCCAGGGGCCAAGAAGCTGCGGATGGGAAGGTGGGCTGGGCCTCTGGTGCTCCTCGGAGGATTGGGTGGGGAAGGAAGGGAGCCGGGGGCAGGAAAACAGAAAGGAGAAGATTTTGTTTATTGCTTTGGACTAGGAAACATGAGCCTGTTTTCAGGGGAAGGAGCCCGGAGAGACCCGGGAACAAGAGGAGGGAGACAATGGTGGGGGGAGGTCCCACGGGAAGGGCTGGGAAAGGCGAGGAGAGGCGGGGAGCCCTCCCCGCCAGGGCAGAGGGTGCTGAGAGAGGGAGAAACCTGCTGCTTAATTTTCTGTCCCGTATAAGAGCGGTGTGTGCACGTTCCAGAAAACACAGAAAAAAAAGGAGAAAGGGCACGGCGGGAGCCTCCCATTGTCCCATCAGCTCCGAGAGATGTGAAGCGGCCGGGAAATCGAGCCTTCTGAGAGCCCTGGCACAGGCAGCGTGGCCGGAACCCGCCACAAAGGGCCACTCCCAGAGCGGGCTCATTAGGGAGAGGAGCCGGTGCGGCGCGCTCCGTGACGGGCGGGCGCATTCAGGGCCGCCGGACAATCGGGCCCTTGTGGGGGGGGGTTGGGAGGGTGGCTCCCGGAGCCTCTGATTCCAAGACAAGAGCGTGCCTCCTTCTAGCCTTACAACCCGGGAGCCGACGGAAAGACAGATTTGGGAAGACAAAGAGATGCTTCCCCTGACAGTGGATGGGCTATTTTTGGAAATGGGTCGGCTCTTCTCCCAAGCTGCCGTCTGGGTGCCACTGGCCCAGCCTGCCTCTGCTCCCTTGACCGCAGCCTTAAAAGGCCCCCACCCCGTCTGGGGCGGCCTAGCACCCCACAACAGGGGTGGCAAAGGCGGCGCCTCCGTGCCGATGCCTGGCAGTCTATTCTAGCTCCCAGGGCGGGGAGCTGGGGGAGCAAACCGGGCTGTGTCCAGAGCTGGGGTAGGTGCTCAGGAAATGCAAGGCCAGGCTCAAACCCAGCTTTCCACTGCTGCCTGGGAGCCCCGCCGGGCGAACCAAAGCCAGCTCCCGGGGCATCCACAC
Organism: Delphinapterus leucas; assembly: GCF_059928025.1. NCBI lineage: Eukaryota > Metazoa > Chordata > Mammalia > Artiodactyla > Monodontidae > Delphinapterus > Delphinapterus leucas. Next base: position 176,100,794 of record NC_143130.1, read on the forward strand.
GGCGAATGTCGGCAAGGCAGTGTACAAACGGGCCTGTTTCACCCTCACGGCTAACGTGAGCTGACACCAGCCTCCCCGCCCTGCGGGCCAGGCTCCGTGATGCCCCAGTGTGGGGCCACGTCCTTGCCTCCGGCTCACCTGCTGATGGGCCATCTCCAGCTTGGGCAGCCCTGTGGGCCCAGCAGCTTCTCTCCCAGAGCTTCCCACAGTGGCTCTGCAGTCAGCAGAACCCCCAGGAACTTCTACAACCACGGGAGGCTCCAGGACCAACTGGGGCCCATCTCTGGGGGCTTGTCCAGGCAGTGGCACTTTTTAAAGTTTCCCGAGGTGATATCTAATATGCAGCCGAGGTTGGGAACCACTGATAAAAGCAAACGTGTATATAGCAAAGGAAACCATAAACAAGACGAAAAGACAGCCCTCAGAATGGGAGAAAATATTTGCAAACAAATCAACAGACAAAGGATTAATCTCAAAAATATATAAACAGCTCATGCAGCTCAATATTAAAAAAAAAACAACCCAGTCCAAAAATAGGCAGAAGACCTAAATAGACATTTCTCCAAAGAAGGTATACAGATGGCCAACAAACACATGAAAGGATGCTCAACATCACTAATCATTAGGGAAATGCAAATCAAAACTACAACGAGGTATCACCTCACACCAGTCAGAATGGCCATCATCAAAAAACCTAGAAACAATAAATGCTGGAGACGGTGTGGAGAAAAGGGAACCCTCTTGCACTGTTGGTGGGAATGTAAATTGACTATGGAGAACAATATGGAGGTTCCTTAAAAAACTAAAAATAGAATTACCATATGACCCAGCAATCCCACTACTGGGCATGTACCCAGAGAAAACCATAATTCAAAAAGACACATGTACCCCAATGTTCACTGCAGCTCTATTTACAATAGCCAGGACGTGGAAGCAACCTAAATGCCCATCAACAGATGAATGGATAAAGAAGATGTGGTATATATATATACAATGGAATATTACTCAGCCATAAAAAGGAATGAAATTGGGTCATTTGTAGAGACATGGATGGACCTAGAGACTGTCATACAGAGTGAAGTAAGTCAGAAAGAGAAAAACAACTATCGTATATTAATGCGTATTATGTGGAATCTAGAAAAATGGTACAGGTGAACCGGTTTGCAAAGCAGAAACAGAGATGCAGACATAGAGAACAAACGTATGGACACCAAGGGCGGGGGAAAGCCGGGGGGGCGGGGGATGAACTGGGAGACTGGGATTGACGTATATACACTAATATGTATAAAACAGATAACTAATTAAACAAATAAAAATAAACCAAAAACAACAAGCAAAGAAAAGCAAACATGTATTTTTTAGTAACTGTTAAAAGGAAACAGGGAAGTTGGGGAGAGGAGAGGCAGCGGGATATACAAGTTACCATCCTGGGAGTGGGGGGCAGGTCTGTTTGTTTGTTTTGAAGTAGCTGAAGACCATTTGGTGCCAAATGGAACAAATGCAAAAAAGAAAGGCAAGTGGCCAAAGTGGCTTGATCACTGTCGGGTTTAAAACAAGAGGGAGACCTCGTCCAGTGCCTCCGGGCTGCCCATTCCTCACTCCGACATTTACTGAGCACCCACCATGTGCCAGGAAGACTGGACCCCGCCCTGGGGAAGGTTGTGGTCTTGGGGAGAGATAGGACAGCAAATGGCAAAAGTCCAGAACAGGTGGCCTCGTCCCGGGCAACCCCACACCAGGGAACCAGAGCCAGGCATTCTCCTCTAGCACCAAACCTGCTACCCAGCCCTGCAGGAGGTGATCGGATGGCAGAGGCAGGTAATTCCACCGGGGCACTCACCACAGCCCCTCACGAGGACAGGCTGGCCAGCCAGGGGTCTCGGTCTAAGCCAGTGCTGGACAGAGCAGTGCCTGTGTGTCATGGCAACCACAGCACCGCCACCACCCAGACCTGCCCCAAGCTGAGGGCCAGCCACCAGGCAAGAGACCTAACCACAAAGGTAACAACAAGAGGCAGGATGGGCAGGGCAGGTGGCCCTTTCCCTGTGGCTCTGCCAGTTGTAGAGGATGCTAGGGTCTCTGGGACCCTGGGCGGGGCCCATCCAAGCTTCCCGTTTTACAGATGGGCAAACAAGGGGCTTGCATTAGGTCAGGTCATGAGTGGGCTCAAGCTGCTCGTTCTGTCATCTAATCCACACAGAACAGCCCTGGAGGGCACAGCCATGTCCCCAAAGCCCCAGATGTAGTGACCATATCACCCGTGTATGTATTAAGTGAGGCACAGGGGAAAGGGAGGGGATGGTCTATGTAAAAGTACCGGTTTCTGAGTGCACCCCTCACACGTAACTGTGGAAGAACTCTCAGAGAAGGTCACAGCTAGAAAAGCCCAGCCCAGGGACTTCGGGGGGGTGGGAGGGGGAATGCAGGTACAGGGGGAGGAGTGCCACAGACCCCACGTGCCCAGCATCGCCCAGTCACCCGTCAGCCCTCAGAGCCAGATGTGCCTGCTCCCCAGCTGTTCCTCCCGCCACGCCTGGCCTCTCCCCTGCCCTCCTCTGCTTGTACTGACCGGCTCCACCTCCCAGGCCCATCTCAGCTCCCAACTTCAGCCACCCCCTCCGCTGAGCTCCCGGCACACCTGAAGGGGTTGAGAGCCAAACTAGGGCACTTCCGAGAGTGAAAGGGGCTTGATGAGCACTCATACAGGGACGAGGGGGGCACAGGTGGGCGCAGGCTCCAGCATCACGCCGGACGGCCCCCTCCTCACCCCACATGATCTGATGTGACTTGCCTCATTGCCCTGAGCCTTTTCCTCAGCAGAAACGGGGACCCCAGTGCATCTCAGCACCGTTGTGGCCAAGCCTGGGGCGGTTCCCCCTTCCCTTCCAAGTCTCCTCTGAGTGCCTTTAGGGCTCCGGGCAGTTTGCTCCAGGGTTTCCGGCTTTCCCAGGCATGGCATTTCCTCCACTCTAAGATACCATCAGTCACAGATGCCCAATTTTCCAGAGTAAGGGAGGGGAAGACCGTGCAGTAAACACACACACTGATTCTAAGATGCACCCTGCACTGCCACAGGGGAGGGGAAAAAGCCCATCTTTGAATTCAGGAAATAACAAATGACGAAGGCCTCTGGCCAATGGGGAAGCAGGAAGGAGGAAAGGGAAACAGACCCTCACCTACATCCCAGGGCTCCCGGCTTCTGCTTTGGTCAAGTGATGCTCCGCACCTCTGTTTAAACATCATACACAGGGTGATCCCAAGAACACTTACAAACGAATCGATAAAACTCCTGATCCTTCTGCCCTGCTCCCCAGACAGCAGAGGCCAACAGTGGCTCGTTCGAGAGCAGGCAGGCACTCATCACCAGGGCACTGACCCAGCCCCAGACCTGCCCTATCACACTCCACCCACCTGCCCCCTCTGGCCTGTGGCAGCAGAGGGCAGCAAGAGGGGAACGTGTGACAATGACCAGCTCTGGGTGCCTGGGAAGAGGGGCACCATTCCTCCCCGTTCATGATCAAAGGAGCATCACGTCCCTTTAGCAGACAAGTTTGTTCCTCTGTCGCCAGGCTTTGGGGAAGCCACCGGGGTCCCCTCATCGCCTCCCCAGCTCTGATGAAATCCCAGAGCACTCCCTGCCTGGATCCCGGGCACCCAGGTTGCAGGTGTGGGCAGAACAACCGTGGGTATAACTACCCTGTGGAGAGGTACAGTGACGCTGCAGAGAGAGAGTCTGTCGCCCACAGGTGCTGCTCTACCCGAGCCCCAGGGCAGCTCAGGACTGAGCCCTGACCCCACAGGTCAGGAGTCACAAGCAGGCAGACGGGGGTTGGGGGCAGGGCTTTGGGGCAGACCCTCCTGATCTGAGAACCTCAGAGAAGTTTCTCTCCCATGACCACAGTCACGGCTATCGCCACCCTGGAGGCCCCAAGCTTCCTGCCCCTCTGTCCCCAGCCCGGCTGCCACCACGACAGACCCCAGGTTAATGCTCCGGAACCGTCGCTCCCCAAGCCTGGCTACATGAATCATCGTGAGCGGCACTCAGAATTCAGACTGAGTAACCACTCAATAAATGTCTGCTCTTGTCTTCCTTCCTGCTTGAAGGGTGAATTCTCTCAGCCACCCAGCCCTGCCCGCCCACCTCCCTGACTATTCTCTACTCGCTGTTCTGTACTCACACAACCAGATGCCCAGCTCTCTGGGTGTCCCATTACAGTGGGTTCAGGAATGCCCTGTGCTTGCATGCCTCCCCCGACAGGGAGCTCCCCACCTCCAGATGCAACCTAGTCCACCTGGACCGCTCTTGTCTGTGAGGGCTGAAATCCGAATTGCTGGAACTTTGGGGGTCCACCCTGGGGGGCTACACACAGCACTGACCCCGCTGGGCTGACAGCTCTCCCCGCCCAGCAGCAGCCCCCCAGCCCCAAAGCTTTTCTTCCCCCGGCTCAATGTTCTGGTTCTTTCTGTTCCCATGAGGAGGCTTCCAGGCCCCGGGCCTCCCCCACGCGTCATGAGAACACCTCGCAGGCCCTGGGCTCTTGGCACCCATGGTCCAGATCCACCTGCAGACCTGCTGCTGCTGCTGGAATGCCACCCCCCCTTCCATTCAACTAGACAACAACTCATTTGACTCTGACACAGGGTGGGCACAAGGGCCCCCCTCACAAGCATGTGTCAGGGGGTCCCCCATCCCCACCCCGAGGAGGCAAGTCTGCAGGGTCCAGGTGACAGTGGAGGGTGACTGAACCCATCCTTTAAGGCTCAGTTCTAGGACCAGAGTAGTATCATCCTCAAGACACAGATGAGGCTCCGAGGTGCAGTAAGCTGCCACCTCACACGCGCTGCACAGTTTACACACATCACCACACTCCCTCCTCCCTCAACCCAAAGGCGGGCAACGGCTTCCCACTTTGCAGATGAGAAAACAGAGGTCCACAGGGGTCCTGGAACTCAAGCAGGGTCGTAGGCTTCCAATTCCTTGTGCTGATGACAAGGACAAACACAGCACAGAAAATCCCCACGGGTGCAAAACACAGACAATGAGCGGCAGAGGATTTCCTTGCTAATCGCGCTGCCCCGGGAACGATACGAAACCAAGTGTGTGTCCTAAGAACTCAGAGGCCGGGCCATGGGTAAGGGGTCTGCTGGGGCCACAACAGCAGAGGGAAACCAGCCTGGCAGGGAAGCGAGGGAATGAAAAATATAAGTGAGGAGGGACTCCGTGCACGGAAGCCTGCGCTTTCCCCATCCCACTGATGTCCGGAACCGTGAACCGTCATGCCAGGAAGCAGGACAGCATGACTGAGCCTCTGGGTCTGGACTGAGAACAGGTGCCACACCTTTGCTACACAGGTCCAGCCCCTGGAGCTCCCGCCCCATCCTGCCTGGGTCCATCTACAAGGGGCCCTGCCCAGGACCAAGCTCCGGACAGCCTTCCACTGTTGGTGGGGGTCTCCCGTGAGAGTCGCAGGCTGTCCCGGTCCAGAGGGACAGCAGGCACAGGGCGGCAGGCCCAGTCTGACACCGGAGGCCAAGACTGATTCCCCAGACTGATCCCAGGCCCCCCAGCCAGCCCACGGGACTGGGAGCAGGTCACCATACCGCGCCATGCCTCAGTTTCCCCACCTGCGATATGGGACCATTTGGGAGCTCTGAACAGAATGGAGCTGGGACTGGGACACCCTCTGTGGTAAACTGTGAAGTGCTGGGCACACCCTGGTCCCACCCTGGGTTACAGACCAGTGAGCTCCTTACCACCAGCCCCCTTTGGTATGTGGCCCTGGGGGCTCCGTACCCCAAGGCCAGTACCCCAAGGCCAGTGACTGGATGGTCAGGGTCAGGATGCGGAGGGAGGGGGAAAAGCTTATTCAGCCTGCCCCATTGTCTTTACTGACCTTTGCCCCCAGGCCTGACTGGGTTTAGGAAAAGCTGCCTTATTAGCATCCTGCCCAGGAGCTGCTGAGCTGGGAGGCCCCTCATAAAAGACCTATTCAGGGCCAGAGGCCCAGACCACCCTCGCTCCATCCTCCCCTTAAACCAACAAAAACACAAGCAGGAGGACAAACCCATCTTATTTTGAGAAGCTCAAATTTTTAATCCAAACTTTTAAAAGTAAACAGGGCCCACACAAAGGCTGCTGGAGGCCCCGGTTTCTGTGGGTTAGCTAAAGGGGAGTGGACCCCGTGGTGTGATGGGGGGACGGGGACAGATGTGAATGGGGACGTGGCGGGGAAGGGAGAAAGAAGGTGGGACACCCAGGATGGGGAGGGGGAGGGGAGAATTGTTGAAAATACTTTTGTTTGGAAATTGCATCAGTTCAAAGTGGCAAACCTGACTTTCTGATGTTTGGGGTTCGCCTGCCTCAGTTTGCCCCACCGGATTAGAGTAAAGAGCATCCCAGTCCAGACTTTAGTCAGCCCAGCCCAGACCTCTATCAAAACAAAACAAAACAAAACAACCCAGAGAAAGGCCTATTTGCATCCCCATTCACAGGCCCACCAGGCCCAGCCCCAGCCAGGGACGGCCTGGAATACCGATGGGCCACCACCCACCACAGCTGCTTAGGGCCCTTACAGCATCCTGAAGGGCTGCAGGTACCCTGCAGCTTCCGAGAGAAGACTACAGGGCCACTACTCCCCAGCACATCCGCAAGTGCCACCAGACACCGGCTCAGTCGCAGACATTCAAGCGAGCTGTCTGTCTAAACAGCAAACAGAGTTTCAAAGAGAACACCGATGTCTATCTGGCAAACCCCCAACAGGTCCCTCTCTTTTTCATGAGGAGCCTTGGAAGAAGTATGCACGGCAAGGATTCTGACAACTGTCGAGGCCCACTGTGTGTAGGGATAAAGGGGGCACTTTGGGTTTTGCCCCACTCTACAGAAGAGCAGAAAGGGGCTCAGGGCAGTTACGTAACTGGCCAAAGAGAAGAGGGAAGAGTGTAGACTTGAACACGAGACAGTCTGAGCCCTCTGGGTAACGGGGTTATCAGCCATCTGCTCAGTGGTCACCGATAAGGAAGTGACACTTCCCAGGACAGGAGAAGGAGGGCAAACGCGGGTCAGGAACCAAGAACAGGGAGTCAGCACTGTCAGCTGATGACTATTATCGGCCACAATGACAGCGGGCTGCTGGAGAGGCAAGCCAGCCCACGGGCCTGGGCAGTAGAGGACCCCCAGGGCACCACCCAGGCAGCTGGGACCGAGACATCTGAATCTCAGTTGCTTTCCCAGGAAACGCTCAGAACCTCTCTGAGCCTCCACTTGCTTGGCTGTAAAATGGGGATAAGGGCCCGAGGCACAAGCCTGGTATCTGACTCCTTTCGCCACCACCCAGACTGAGGCCTGTTACCTGCCTCCATCTCTGGCTCGCTCTCCGCTCAAAACTACAGGTCCAAGTACAGAAAAGTGTTTTCTAAGAGATGGGCCTTTCCTTGTTTCCAGGCATCCTACTCATATTGTTGGGAGAACAACTCAAGGCCACGCCTGACTTTATGAGACAAAACTAAAGGACAGCGATGCCACCTATAACTGAAATTCATGATGATAATGCTGAATGTTTATGTCACCCCAACACAAAGCTTTGCCACCACCAAATCGGTGGCAGTCCTGTTCCGAGTGTGCGTGGGACCGGTGGCAGCATGGGCTCTGCAGGAAACCCTACAGCTCCACCCGTCCCGCCCTCCCCCAGTGGGGTGGGAACCTCACTCCTGCTCTGTTCACTGAGGCAGCAAAACGCTGAGCCAGACGGGGTCCGCGTCTCCTTGTCCAAAACATGACAGAACTTCTCAGCAAATATGCTCTGACACTCCGGAGCTTCAGTGCCCTGCTGAGAATCGCCCTCGCCAAGTGTCATTGATGACGCAGCTGAAAACCAGAAACGTTTCATTTCCTAGCCACAGGCAGGACTGCAGCAACCCCCCGCCTCGTACTGCACTCGGGCAAACCGAGGCCCAGAAATCTGACCCTCCCAAGGCCCCCAAGAAGCCGAGGCCGGAGAGGCTGGGCCTGGGACTCCTCACTTCCCAGATGGTGCAACCTTAACATATTAAACCGCCTAACGCTGAGCTACTCCCACTGGCCTTAAGGAGACTGCTGGTGGGAGGTGGGGTGGATACAGAGTTACCGAGAGAAACCCAAGTTGTAGCCTTAGATTGCTAATCAGTAACAAAATATCCCTCTAAACCTAGTCCTGCCCTGAACTCACAGGCTGGGAAGGTAAACGAAGGAAAAACGGTGCTGGGCTATCACCCCACCTCCCGGGGTCCAGTTCCCACCCCAGCCCGCCCCCCCCCAAGGCACCTGCAGAGGCCACTTGGCCACCAAACCAAAGAGAGAGCACCCTGTCCCCACCCCACCCCGCCTCCAGGCTGTCACTCTGGGGAAGAAGAGTCACTTAACGCCTAGATACACTTTCTCTGAACTAGGAAAGCCTTTAAGGAGAACCAGAAAGGGCTGTTTAATCTCCACCTTCAGGCAAAGAGTTCAGGCAGCCGCAAATGCTACCAGAAGTAGGAGCCAAGCCACTAAAAAATGTGGAAGGACAGGGAGATGGGAGAGGAGACAGGCAGCAGGCAGAACCACTGATCAGAGGGCTGGGGATGCGGGCCGGCTGCTCCACTCCTACAGAGCCCTCTGCCTTGGGCCCGACAGTCACACAGGCGTGGAAGACAGTAGCTGAGCTTTCCTGAGGCCAAAGGTCCTCCCACCCACACCCTGGCCGCCGCAGACGACTGTGGCACTTCCTGTAAGGTGACCAACAGTCTACAAACCCTTCAGAGGCTTTTATCTCCACCTCAAATCCAGGAGGTAGGGATTATCGGCTCCATTCTACAGATAAGGAAACCGAGGCCTGCAGAGACAAAAAGCCAGGATTCATTCCAAGCCCGTATTCCTCTGGAAAGTTTTAGAGCCTGGGTTGAGAAAGGTCCCTGAGCCCTGAGAAAGGCAGGACTAACAACAACCGAGGAAGGCTCTTAGCCCCGGGTACTCTGGCCCACCTGCCTCTGATCCTTCCCAGCGGGCAGGCAGCAGGGAGGTCAGGTGGAATTCCAGCCCCAGCACACAGGTGAACACTGCTTAGGTTTGGGGCTGCCTGTTGCTCCAGATAAGAGAGGGAATTTCACTTTCCCTCAAAGGGCCTTTCTTTCTTTCTTTTCCATTAAAAACTTCCCGCTCCCGGACAACGGTTTCCAGGCAGGGATGCGGTGCCTCCGGCCAGCCCTACAGTGCCAGACTCTGATACTGATAAAACTCCGCAGGAGAGAAACTTTTCTGGGGTCTGGCGGTCCCCGGCCCGCTGCGTATTCAGAGGAGCAGGGACACGCCTCCATCACTTAACCAGAAAATCACCACCCAAAGCCCCACTGCGGGTGGGCTCGGGATCCCTCTGGATGCCAGCTGGAGGAGGGATCTGGAGTGGCGGCCGCCCGCGGGGGAAGGGACTCTGGGCCCGAGACCCGCGCCACCAGGCAGGTGCCGTCCTTACCGTGCAGGCCGTTGGGGATGCTTCGGTGGTGCGGTGGCGCCGACAGGTCGTCCAGGGACCTGCGCGTTGCGACAGCCTTGCCGTCCGGGGCCTTGTGCGGCCCGGGGGGCAGCAGCGGGGGCGGGACGTGGTGGTGGTGGTCGGGGCTGCCGCCGCTGCCGGCGCTCGACGTGCTGCTGCCGTCGCCCACGTCGCGGGTCCCCGCTCCGGCCGCGCCGCCCGCCAGCGGCCCGCTCAGGCTGGCCTGGCTGTCGATGGAGCTACGGGAGCCGGCGCCACCACTGCCGCCGCCGCCGCCGCCGCCGCCGCCGCCCGCGCCCCCCGCCAGCGCCGCGCGCTCCTCGTCCAGCAGCAGCACCAGCTCCTTGAGCTCCAGGTTCTCACGCAGCAGGGCCTCCTGGCGCGCCTCGAGCTCGCGCAGCTTCTGCTGCGAGCGGGCCACCTCGTGCCACACGGCGCCGGCCGCGTGGCGCCCGAAGCGCTGCCACTCGCGCGCCAGCTTGCGCCCCTTCTGCCGGTCGTCGTCGAGGAAGCAGCAAAGCTCGCGCAGCTCCTGGTTGTCGTCCTGCAACCGCTGGTTCACGTCCTTGAGGCCGCGGATCTCCAGCAGGTGCTGCTGCAGCCGCCGGTTCACGTCGCGCATCAGGCCGCCGTGCTCCAGCATGAGGCCCACCTTCTCGCCCTCGGCGCGCCGCAGCCGCCGCGCCAGCTCCTCCTTGCTCCAGCGCAGCAGCTCCTCGTCCGGCACCTGGCTCAGCTCCTCCGACGACGCCGCCGCCGCCGCCGCCGCCGCTGCCGCCGGGGGCTTCGCCATGGCGGGGCCGTCACCGCGGCATCGCCCGCGCCCTCGCCCGGCCGGCGCTCCCCGTGCCGGGGCTGCGCTGGGCCGGTCCGCCCGCGGGCGGGGGGCGACCAGGGGCTCGTGCGGCCTGCCCCGCGCCGCCTCGCGCGCCCTCACGCAGCGCCCTCCCGGGCCGCCCGGGAACCCGCGTGTCTCGAGGCTCAGCGAGCTGGGACCGCTGCTGCGTCGGCGGGTGCAGTGCCGGGCGCTCTCCGGGCTTAGGCGAAGCAAGCGGAGGCCCGCCCCCGGCCCAGCTCCGGAGCCCCAGCCGCCCCGCCCACTCCGGGCGGGGAGGGGCGGGGCGCCGCGGCCCGGCCCCGCCTCCGGGGAAGGGAGCGGGCAAGGCACGGCCGGCCCCCACGTCCCCCCGCGCCGTGCGCCCGCCCGCCCGGGGCCCTGCCACAGGCGCGCTCGAGCCGTGTCCCGCCCCCACGCCCGTCCGATTGGGCCTCTCCGGGGGTGTGCGGGAGGGGCGGGGCGCAAGCGGGGGACACCGCGGAGATGGTACAGTCCACTGGCGGTTCAAGTTTCTGCGCCGGGAGGACGCGGCCTCGGCCAATCCCAGGGCTACAGGGCGCTTTTAAAATGCAGGTACGGCTGCAAGGAGGGGGAAGGTGGGAAAGGTAGGGCAGGGCTTCCCTTAAAGGAGACGCGCGGAAATGGTCGCCCAGCCCCTTCCTGGGCCCGCGTGCCCCGCCCGGCCTCCCCCGCCCCAAATAAACAAATACCCAAGATCCGAAGGACAGCTCCCCTTCTCCCTCCCGGGGGCACCAGAGTCCAGCTTAGTGTGAGATACGACGGACAATAAGACTCTGACACGGGGGTCGCTCTCCCCGGCGGCAGAGCGGCTCTTTGTCCCCTTCCCTGCCCCCGGCTCCTCCGCCCCCATTTCCACCCCCGTCCCCTGCCGGAGCGCGCCGAGGTTGCGGCGTTCCATTCCAGCCCCGGGTTGCGCACCGGGAAGGCCATGGCCTCGCCAACCGTCCCGGAGCACGGTCCGTACCCTCTTCCCTGCCAGGAGGGGGCGAAGGCGCCGGGGACATGCACCGTTCCCCCGCCAACCCGACCGCTCGTCCCGGAATTCGGGAGAGAATCTGTGATTCACGACGTGGAGACCACTGGGGAAGGTGGAAGATGGTCTCCCACTGTGGTCTTAACTGTGGGGGCGCCGAGTCGGCGGCGAAAAGCCTTCCCCACCGCAGCCTGGCCCGGCACCCGGGTCCTCCCACTGTCTGTGTGAGTCCGTCTCGTTTATCCTCGCGTCCCTGAAGTGCATTTACTGCGCGTCTGCTGCCAGCCGGCCAGAGGTGGGCGTCCCTCCCCCGGGACCCGCAACGAGATAAAATCCGCGCACTCGACCATGAGCGCCACGGCCTGGCGCGCGCGCCCGCGCAACAGCTGATGTCCCCACTTACAGCTGTTCAGCCATTCATTGGACAACTGTGTACAGCCCCTACTGTAAGCCAGGCCTCTTCTAGACCACTGGGGGATTCTGTAGCGGACAACGGCAGAGGCCACTGCCCTCTGGGGGGGGGGGGACTTTGCACCCTGCGGGGAGGAGGGGAGAGAAGATAATAAACAAACTAGATAGCTATGAGTCTGTAATAAGTGCTGTGCAGGGGATTAAGGCAAGCTGATGTCACAGAAAGTGATTATCAGTTACTTTAGATCCCGTGGTCAGGGAGGACCTCTGAGGAGGTGCGTCTAAGCTGATATCTGAGTGACAAGAAGGACAAAGATAAGGGGGAAGGGCACTCCAGGTGAAAGGAACAGCTAGTGCAGAGGCCCAAGGGTTGGCCTGTTAGTGGCCTATTCAAAGAAGGCCAGTGGGGCTGGGAGGGGGCTCGGGAAGAAGAGTGAGAGATGAGGTCAGAGGGGCCAGATCATCCATGGTTCTAAGGCAGCTGGGAAAGCAGTGGGGGGTTAGCAGGATGCAATATGACCTGATTTGCCTTTTAAGAGACTCACTCTGGCCCATGTGTGGAGAAGTGATGGGGGTGGGGGGCGTTGCAGAGAGGTCCAGATTCAGGACCTCATTCCCCACCCTTCTCCCCCTCTCTCCATATAGATGTTCAGGGAGAGGATGTGCCAGGCAGAGCATAGCTTTGAGGGTCAAGCTCCAGGGTAGCTGAGGTTCCCCCAGGCAGGTGAGCCTGCTGGGGGTCACCCTCCCCACTGGGGCATTGTGCTTCGAGGACCCAGCCCAGGGCATCTGAGTTTGAGTTTGAGGAGAGAAAGGGTTCCAGCTCCCGCTTGGGAAGGGTACAGGTCTTTCTTACCCCAAAAGACCAACCAGATTAAATAGCTCACTGGAGGCTCTCTCCAGAACAAAGCCTGAGCTGGGAGAGTGAGGGGTGAGCACAGGACACATGGGCTCACTAGGGAAGTTGCTGAGATGGTTAACACTGCTTGTGGGAACCGCCACCCCAACTTTGCGTGTGGCCCCAGGTGGTTCCCATGGCCTGCATCTCTGCCCTCTGATCCTGCAGAGCTAGCAGCTTCAGCTGAACTCTCCAAGAGAAAAAAAAAAAAAGCCTCCATCTAGAAGACGGGGCTTGCTTGCATCATCTACAGACTGTGGGACCATGGGTCCCCCTCACCAAGACTCAGGAGAGCATCCCTAACATCCCCCTGGTACAGCAAAGACAAGGTGCTAGAGATGAGGCTCCTGGGTGGGTGGTCCCAGGGACAGTCTTTGCTCTCCGCACCATGGCTGGACAGGCTGGGGCAGAGCAGGTTAGACGGCAGGAGATTGAGAGGGTCCAGAGCTAAAAAAGGGTCCTGAAGCAAGGGGAACCGTCTAAGCCAGAGCCGCCTCCCTAAGGGTCCTGCAAGAGGTGCCAAGCCACCTCGAACACTCACCATCCAACAGACCCTGTACCCCGAGCCAGGATCTGAAATGTCAAGTGTCTTTGCTGTTTTAGCTCTGCTTTGTCATGAAATCCGTAAAACTAAATCACGGACCTCTAATACAGTAATTCTCTACATGCCCAGTAAAAGTAGTTGTGGGTCTTTTAAAAAATAAAGATGTACCACTACTCCCCAATTTTTTTCTTCTGAATCTCCAGGACTGTGTGTGTCCATTTAAAGCCACACAAATGTTTTTGAGAGCCAGTACACTAATACATAGTAGACAAAATAATTCCCGATTGCGGTGTCTGTGAACCTGGGAAATGGTGAGAGCACACTGGCAGTAAGCAGACTGTCTCCTCACTGGGAGGGGATGGGGCTTTCTTATCTCCTCTGTGGCTGGGGCCCTGAACAGAGACCTCAGAGCAGCCATTATTTGCTGTTCACTGAGTGAATGTGTGACCCTTCAGTACGTGACCAATTGAGTCTGAGCCCCTCATTTTGAAGATGAGGAAACTGAGCCCCAGAAGGGAAATGACTTGCCCAAGGTCACTTTCATTCACTGATTTCCTGAACACACAAGCATAATTGGTTAAGTATTTATTCATAAATTCATATGTGTATGTGCAATCCCATATGCATTGTGCACACGTTGTAAGTACCACAGAAGAGCGGGGCAAAACACATCATTGCGGGAGCATCCTAAGGCAGTAGGAGCAGCTTCCTGGAGGAGGTGACCCCCCCGGTGAATCTTGCAGAGTGAGTAGGAGTTTATCAGATTGTAGATGGGGAAGGTGAGGGTTGGGATAATCCAGGTGGAGGGAACAGCAGGCCAAGGCCTAGAGGTGAGCAATGGTGAGGGGTGTGTGTAGACACAACCACGCCTTATTGCCGGAACATACAGGAAAGGCAGACAACAGCGGGGAATAGTCACAGGGCAAGTGTGGCCCCTCCCTGGGGCTCTGATAGTTGACAGCAGCAACAACAGCAATAATAATAACTACCACCTCCTACCACTTACCCAGCACCCAGTGGGTGCCAGGGATTCTAAACCAGCCCTCACGTGATGATCAGAATGGTGGTGTCATTAGCTCTTCAGGATTTAACGTGGATTGCTGTTGGATGGGTTGTTTGTCTCCACGAAGCTCAGACCACTGTGTGTGAACTTATGGGCAGTGTTCAGAGGCTGCTGGATGCTCAAGGGCTCTGGTGTGGCCAGTGGAGGTTTGCGTGGTGGCTGACTATTTCTGCAGGTCAGCAAGGCAGTGGCAGCTGACCAGGTCTGGGGCTGGGCTCTGGGGTTTCTTCCCTGCACCCCACCTCAGGGAGGATCCTGAACAGGGGAAGTCACCATGCACAGCCGAGGGACTATGATGAAAAATCAGGGCTCATGGAAAAGCAACTGTCATTATTATTAATAAAGGATAGTGTTGGTTGAGCACTTTTTTTTTTTTTTTTGCCACGTGACTTGCGGGATCTCAGTTCCCCGACCAGGGATTGAACCCCAGGGCCACAGCAGTGAAAGCCCAGAATCCTAACCACTAGGCCACCAGGGAACTCGCAGTTGAGCACTTTTTATGTATCTACCCAGCACTGTGCTAAGGCTTAACAAGGATTGTCTCATTGAGCCCTCGCTGCAGTCCTGTGAGTTAGGAGCCTCCAGCCCCATTTTACAAAGGGGCAAACTGAGGCTCATAGGTTAAGTCACTTGTCCAAAGTCACATAGCAAGCAAGTGAATGAGCTGGGATTGAAACCCACGACCATCTCGGCCCAAGAGTGCACCTTACCCCATAGACTACAGCCTCCTGTACTGCAATTGCTCTGTGACATCCCTTTCACTGTGACTCTGGTTCTACAATGTGGAGGCCTACGCTGTGCCCAGACCATATCCATCACCCAGCTTCCTCCTACTTCAGCCTTCCACATTGTCACCAAGCCAGAGAGACTCCCTGAGCCTCTGGATGGACCACTTGGAAGAGCTTTCCAGCTCTTCCTGCTGACAGATCAATCACTGCATGTTGTTAGCTCCATCTCACAGCTCCTCTCTCACCAACTTGCTGGTGACCCTAGGCCAGTTCCTTAACCTCTCTGAGCCACAGTTTTCTCATACGAGCCTTCCTCCACAAGGGCCAGTGTCAAGCAGCTAGCAGGGCTCTTGCCCAGCTCTGGAGAGATGCACGTGCCTCCCTTCCCTGTGCGTTCTCCCCACCCTCTGGATCAGGACAGTCTTCCCATAATGTACATTGAAATTGCACCCATTTTCCAGATGCAAACCCTGAGGTACATTGAAACAAGGGCTGTGCAGGAAGCCTAGTGCTTGCCCCTGGCAAACGGGGCTACAAAGGATGCCGGCTATAGCCCTGGGCTGCCACCAGCTTCCTTCTGGGATGGGCGCAGCATGGAATATAGGGTTTAGTGATGAAGTGTCTCAACTCCCACATTTTTAGGTGGGGAAACTGCACTGATGCTGGGGCCACCAGTAGGCAAGTTTGCAGGGATGTCGACCCCCTGGAGGGCAGCACTCGGCGGCCTGGGGGGAGGGTGGGCTCATTCACTCACACCATTACCCAATGGTCAGGCCCTGTTCTGGGGATCAGGAAGTCAGTGATGCATAGGATGGTTGCCTGGAACTGCTGATGTCACAGGCAAAAGCCTCAAGGTTAACCTGAGGGCAGTGGGAACCACAGAAGAGTATAGAGCAAAGAGAAAACTGGCAGACTTTTGTT
This sequence comes from Delphinapterus leucas, assembly GCF_059928025.1. Lineage (NCBI taxonomy): Eukaryota > Metazoa > Chordata > Mammalia > Artiodactyla > Monodontidae > Delphinapterus > Delphinapterus leucas. The sequence goes on from NC_143130.1 coordinate 176,116,697, forward strand.
TGATAGCAGGTGACAGGAGGTGTGAGGGGAAGAATGGATCAGAGAGGGTCCGCTGAGGCCAGGAGACAGGCAGGAGGCTGCAAAGCCAGGCTGGCCAGAGGCCAGGACAGAGGTGGGGGAAAGGTGCCTTTAGGGACCAATGGTGGGGGGGGCAGGTGTCAGCGTCTGCATCCCTCCTCCCTGTCTCTCCCTTCCCAGCTGGAGCCCCTGAAATACCCTCCTCCCCTTTCAACTGCTGACATCCACTCAGACCATTGCCCCGAGGAGCAGGGCAGGGAGGGATGCTCAACCACGGGGAAACTGAGTCAGGGGGAGCTCTCTGCAGGACCAGCTCCCACCTCAGTGCACTTATAAACGCTATTCTTATTATGAACGATTTCCTGTCACAACAAACTGCAGAGCAGCAGGTGCTGGAGCCCGACTGCCCGGCTTAAGGAATCACCACTTTCGCCGGCCCCTGGAGCCCCTCCTGGTCACCTGGGCAGCCCACCTGACCCCAGGGTAAGCACGATCCTGAATGCTGCATTGCTTATTCCTGTGCTTTCACAATACTGTATTTCTCCCTTCTAATATACTGCTTAATTTTGCATGCGTTCGAACTTTATTTGAATGGTATTATACTTCATGTGTTCTTTGGCAACAAGCTTTTAAGTCCTGTATTATTATGTTGATATATGTAACTGTGGTTCATTTATCTGTGCGGCTGGCTGTATAAAGAGGTTTCTCAGCCCCAGCATGTTGACAGTTTGGACTGGAGAAGTCTTTATTGTCGGGGCCGGCAGGGGCCGGTCCCTCAGCACTGCGGAATGTTTACCAGCATCTCTGGCCTTCACCAGTTAGATGGAAGTGGCACCCCTGCCCCTATGGTTGTGAAAACCAAAAATGTCTCCAATCTTACAAAATGATACAAATGAACTTATTTACAAAATAGAAACAGACTCACAGACTTAGAAAACAAATTTTTGGTTACCAAAGAGGAAAGCTGGGAGTGGGGGGAGGGATAATTTAGGAATTTGGGATTAACAGATACATACTGCTATATATAAAATAGATAATCAACAAGGACCTACCGTATAGTACAGGGAACTCTACTCAATATTCTGTAATGACCTAAATGGGAAAAGAATCTGAAAAAGAATAGATATATGTATATGTATAACTTAACCTCTTTGCTGTACACCTGAAACTAACACAACATTGTAAATCAACTATACCCCGATATAAAATAAAAATTAATAAACAAACCCAAAAATGTCTCCAGACCTTGCCAAATGGCCCCTGGGGGCAAAATCTCCCTCGCTGAGAACTCTGCCATCTAATTTCCATTGCATGAATACATTACCTTTACTTTTCTCCTGTTGAAGGACATTTGTTTCTAGTTTTTTTGCTGTAACCAGCAATGCTGCCATGGACATCCCCGTACATGGGTCCTGATGCTCAGGAGCACAAGCTTCTCTGGGGTCTGTACCCTCACGGCTCTCAGAGCACAGGAGAAACCCAGGTCAAATTTTATATTCGAGGAACCCAGTATATTAAGGGAGAAAAAAAAAGAAGAAACAGTATAGCAGCCTTGCCTACCATGACTTCTTTGAAATGTTTGTTTTATCAAATTGACGCTTTTGGGGCTTCCCTGGTGGCGCAGTGGTTGGGGGTCCGCCTGCCGATGCAGGGGACGTGGGTTCGTGCCCCGGTCCGGGAGGATCCCACATGCCGCGGAGCGGCTGGGCCCGTGAGCCATGGCCGCTGAGCCTGCGCGTCCGGAGCCTGTGCTCCACAACGGGAGAGGCCGCAACAGTGAGAGGCCCGCGTACAGCAAAAAAAAAAAAAAAAAAAAAAAAATTGACGCTTTCACACATGCACAAATACAATGCTACAAGACTTATGCTACTTGTCAGATATGCAGGGTTTACTCCAGGTGATAAGTTCCAGACCCCAGACACATGGTCTTTGAGGCCAGCTGTGTATCTCTGTGACGGCCGGCATCACTGTGCTGGGAAGCGTGAAGCCCAGGCGGGCGGGCCCACCTGTGACGGGTGGTTTTCATCTGCCTCCCCGCAGCTGCACTGTCCTTGAGGACAAAGCCCCCTCTTCTCCAGGGCCCTCAGGGGCCTGGTCCCCGTGGTGTTCCATGGGTGTCTGCAGCTGTGCCATCTGCATGAGACACCCCCGTGCCACGCCCATCCAGCCCCTACAGCCTCCAGATGCCTTGCACCCCAGTCCTTGGAGGCTGCCCTTGGCCCAGTATCTACAGCCAGCAACGCTGCCCCTCCCGGCCCTGCCCTCTGCAGACACCAGAGACCAGCCTCCTCCAGTGCCTGAATATTTTATGCCCTGATGGTGGAAGAAGTCGGTGATGACCTTAATTGTTAATGTGGCTGCTGCCCGACCGCAGCACCAGCCTTCCCCGCCCTCTCTGTCTGCCCCTCCTGTTTGATATAGCAACAGCAGTAACAGTAATTCCTCCCGTGACCTGCTCTGGGCGAGGCTGGGCTGAAGTCAAGTTGTCCCCCCAGCCCCCAGTTGAGCCCACAGCTGAGCAGAGAAGCTGTGACATGAATAACTTTAAAACTGGACCATCAGGTTCACCTTTTTGTTCATCGCTGCTCCCTGGTGCCCTCCCAGCAGAGAGCCTGGGGACTTAGCGAGTGCTTGTGGAATAAATGAACGGTAAAGGGGGAAGCTGGGTTAAGTAGAAAAGCCCTGGAGTTAGAATCTGTGTCTCTGACTTGATATTTCCTAGCAGGGTAGCCCTGGGGAGTCCTGCCCTTCTCCGAGCCTCTGGATCTTACCTGGAAATGGAATCATTCCAAGCCTCCTCCTGGGGTAGAAAGATACTCAAATGCACAAGAAAAGGTAGGCCTGAACCACAAGCCACACAATGAGGCAGGTGGGGTGCTGGTCTGCTAGGGGAAGGCCTGGGAATGCCCCAGAGCCCAGCCTGAGACTCTGAGACCCTAAGAGAAGAGTTGAGCCTTCTTTCCAGAACAGGCTCAGCACCCCCAAGACCCAATACCAGGACACAGCTTTGCAACGAAGAACCACATCTTAGCATCCTAAGCGCTCAGAGCCCCTGTAAACGAGTCAGTGTCCTAAGGAGGCAGCTATCAGGCTAACTCTGAACAAGGCCAGTGGGTCAGCGCAGTGGTTCTCAGCTCTGGGCGCTGGTTAGAATCACCTAAAAGCTGGTAAAATGCAGACGCTCAGACCCCACCCCAGATCCATTCCATCAGAATATCTGGAGGATGGGAGTCCATCAGGCAGGGCTGAGAAGTGCTGGGTTAGATGAAGCTCTTGTTCATTGGCAGCAGGTTTCCCTAGGAGCCACTCTCTACAGTATCTCCAAAAACTAGAAGACTATGGAACAATGCATTCGAGATTCTGAAGGAAAATTATTTCAGTATCCGGTCAATTAAGTATGAGGGTAGAGTATGACATGTTCAGATTAAAAAAATAAAAATTACCTCTCAGACATTCTTTCTCTAAACTTAGGAATTAAATAAAGAAACGAGACGACCCAAATTCAGGAAATGGGGAATCCCAAAGTGATGGTATAGGGAAGTGGGACAGGGAGGGCTTCAGGGCTAGAAGCAGTCAGTGCAGATTGGAACAGGGAGGGAGGGCGCCAGGAGGATCTGGCCAAGAAAGAGAACACAACTCATGGAGTCCCTGGGGCCTTGGCTGTCTTGAGAGGAACATTAGAGCTCCATCAGAGAGTCTGGTGGTGAAATAGTGACAAGCACAAAGAAAACCAAGCAAGTCAAAATAAGGAGGCAACTAATAATCACCAGGGAAACCCAGAAGTCCTACAAGGAAGGAAATACAGTCATAGGACATATCGTGGCTCTGTTGGCCATAGTGTTTAAATAGTATAATATGTAAACAACATTGATTTAACCAAAAAATTGCGATACAGTTATACTAGGAGGGTGGGGGAAGGGGTGGCATGTGTGAGGGTGGGCGCATGAGTAGACTAAACCTTCCTGGTCCCTAAGAGAAAGGCAGTGGTACTACCTAAACTGGAGAGTCAAGAGCAGTGTAAGTGCGTTGTTTTCAAATGTGGAGAAAAGTCACAGAAGAATCGAAAGTAGTTGCTTCTGGGAAGCAGGAATCAGGGGCGGAGCCATGAGGCAAGGGATTGTTTTTTGGGTTTTTTTCTTGTAAGTTTTATAACCGTATTTGATTTTTGAAACTCTGTGCGTGTGTTTTGGTTTTTTTTGTTTTTATTTTTGGCCGTGTTGGGCCTTCGTTGCTGTGCGCGGGCTTTCTCTAGTTGCGGCGAACAGGGGCTACTCTTCGTTGCGGTGCGCGGGCTTCTGATCCCGGTGGCTTCTCTCGTTGTGGAGCATGGGCTCTAGGCGCGCGGGCTTCAGTAGTTGTGGCACACGGGCTCAGTAGTTGTGGCTCACGGGCTTAGCTGCTTCACGTCATGTGGGATCTTCCCAGACCAGGGCTTGAACCCGTGTCCCCTGCATTGGCAGGCGGATTCTTAACCACTGTGCCACCAGGGAAGCCCCTGTGCACGTGTTTTTAAATTAATACATTTTTTAAAAGCTTGGCATTGGACTTCTCGTTAGAAATCCTGGAAGCTAGAAGATCACAGAGCAATCAGTTGCCTTAAAAGTCTGAGGGAAAAGGATTTCCTGCCTGGATTCTAGGCCCACAGAGAGCCATGTATGAGACTGGAATCTAAACATTTTCGGAAATGCAAGGTCGTCATGAAAAGGAAAAAAATGAACTGCTGTGCACCTCTCAGGAAGCTTTGGAAGCACATGCTCCTCTAGATGCTGAGAGTAGACCAGGGCACAGGAGGGCTCCCCAGGAGGGCGGGTTCTTTCCTGGAGGGAGCAGGGGGAGGGTCAGGCCCAGGCCCCAAAGCAGGGGGTGGACGGCTCAGCCTGGAAGAGCCCAGGTCCGGAGGGGCTAGATAAGATATCCAAATGCCTGGGCGTTTGACCATCCTACCACTAGGTTAGAGTGGAGCAGATAGAAAATGTAAGAAGAGACACATAAAGACCTAACAAGTATTTTTGTTGTTTGGTTTGTTTTGGCTGCACCACACGGCTTGTGGGATCTTAGTTCCCCAACCAGGGATCGAACCCCTGCCCCCCTGCAGTGGAAGCGAGGAGGCCTAAACACTGGACCGCCAGGGAATTCCCAAGTTTGTTTTTTTTTTTAAAGCGCATCAACGCCAGGACATAAACAAACAAAGCTCCACCATAAAAGGAACCACTAGGTAATTTCTTTTTTTAAAAAATAAATTTATTTATTTTTGGCCGTGTTGGGTCTTCGTTGCTGCGCGTGGGCTTTCTCTAGTTGCGGCGAGTGAGGGCTACTCTTTGTTATGGTGCGCGGGCTTCTCATTGCAGTGGCTTCTCTTGTTGCAGAGCACGGGCTCTAGGAGTGAGGGCTTCGGGAGTTGTGGCACGTGGGCTCAGTAGCTGTGGCTCGTGGGCTCTAGGGCGCAGGCTCAGTAGTTGTGGCGCACGGGCTTAGTTGCTCCACGGCATGTGGGACCTTCCCAGACCAGGGCTCGAGCCCGTGTCCCCTGCATCGGCAGGCGGATTCTTAACCACTGCGCCACCAGGGAAGCCCTACTAGGTACTTTCACAGGTAACATTTACAGAATAATAATAAAACCCTGGGCCACTGGTCAACTAAGAATTGGGTAGAGCCTTTGAGGGGATGCTGAGGGAGTGGGAGCTGAAGCCTCGTCTGTCACGACCGGAAGGAATTCTAGAAACGTCTGGAATTGAAAAATCAAGAAATAGCCACGAGAGCATCTTACTGAGAAACATGGAGACCAAAACCAGAAGGAACAACTAAATGTGGAAACAGGTGGTTCTAGGGAGTGGGGAAGGGGAGGAAGGGCCAGGGAAATATTTCATTTCCTTCTGAACATTTTCATGTTATTTGATTTTTTTTTAACCTAAGTTCATACATTGTTTTGTTTGCAACATAAAAATAATTAATCTGGGCTTCCCTGGTGGCGCAGTGGTTGAGAGTCCACCTGCCGATGCAGGGGACACGGGTCCGTGCCCCGGTCCGGGAAGATCCCACATGCCACGGAGCGGCTGGGCGCATGAGCCATGGCCGCTGAGCCTGCGCGTCCGGAGCCTGTGCTCCACGATGGGAGAGGCCACAACAGGGAGAGACCCGCGTACCACAAAAAATAATAATAATAAATAATAATAATAATAAAACCTACATCCGGGCCAGGGTGTGTTAAACAAGAGAGGAGGACCAACAAGGACCTACTGTCTAGCGCACAGGGAACTCTGCTCAATATTACGCAACAACCTAAATGGGAAAAGAATTTGAAAAAGAATAGATGCATGTGTGTGTATAACTGAATCACTTTGCTGTGCACCTGAAACTAACACAGCACTGTAAAACAGCTATACTCCAACATAAAGTGAAAAGTTAAAGAAAGAAAAGAGACGAGAGATGAGCCAGCGATGCTCCCTGACAGAAGCCCCCAGACCTGACCCTCGTCAGCTGCAGCCTAGGTCCCGCAGCCTCGCCCGCTGGCGGCGGCCCAGCCGAATCCACCCCGACGTTCTTCATGGCTATTTCCAGTTTACAAAGCATTCTCTGGGCAGCTTCCTCCTCCCATCCTCCCAGCAAGCCTGCGAGGTGAGCAGGAATTATTACGCCCATTCGTGCCCACAGAAGCTGAGGTTCTGTGTGTATCTGGGGGTCTGTAAGAGGTCCCTGCCATGGCAGGTGCACCTGCTACAAAGGCCGGTGGAAGACCCATTGAAGAGCCAGGGAGAGGCAGCCTCACTGGAATTTCAGGGCTGGAGTCAGCCCTCCTGGGCTGGAGGCGCTCAGCAGGGAGGCTGCAAACTCTTCACTCGACTCTACAGTTTATCTTTCCTAATATGTAGTCACACACGCCACCCCCAGTGTCCGATGGAAGGAGCATTTCGCCCAGAAGGTGGGGGGTGTCCTGTCGAGGGGGTACCACCAGCTGCCAAAGAGGAAGGGCTGGCATCAGCTGGGACTGCACTTAGATGCGGCCTCCTGGGGGCTGTGAGAGAGCCGGCAGGGCAGTGGACAGGCACCTCCACGCGGAAGGTGCAGCCGACGGGGGCAGGGGTGGCTCCAGGGGTCTCCGTGCTTCTGAGATGGGCTCCGAGTCATGCTTATTGCTGACGAGTTTGCTTTTGTCCAATCTATCTAGGTTTGTAGCCCCAAACTCTTAAGATTCAAAAGGGCCCCTCGGGGGAGTGCCCTGGTGGTCCCGTGGTTAAGACTCCACGTTTCCATTGCAGGGGACATGGTTCCATCCCTGGTCGGGGAACTAAGGTCCCTCATGGAGCATGGCATGGCAAAAAAGAAAAAACAAAACAAAAATGCCCCTTGAGCATACACAATGGCTCAGGACCACCAACCTGGTCCAGTCCCTCCAGTGAACACACGGAGATACCGAGAGTTATTCGGAAGAAAGAGACTCATCCATCCAAGGAGTGGGACACCCTCATCCTCCCTGGACTCTGCACCTAGATCTTCCTGGTTGCCTGGAGAGGCACACCCAGCCCGGCTTTATAATTGCTTCTATAGCCTCATGCCTTTTAAACCCACTCGGGGGACTTCCCTGGTGGCCCAGTGGTTAAGACTCCATCTTCCATTCAGGGGGCACTGGTTCGATCCCTGGTTGGGGAACTAATATCCTGCATGCTGCACGGTGTGGCCAAAATTTTTTTAAAATAAAAAAATATAAAAAATAAACCCACTAGGACCCGAAGCTCCGGACCTGCATGTACAACCACCTCCCTAATGTCCCCTTAGCCTTGTTCCCTCAGCTGAAAAGCTAACAACCCCAGGCCTTTGCCTGGCCTTTCCTTCTCTCTGGAAGATTCTTGGGAACTCAGCCCAGCTGCTTCCCTCAGGAGCCTCCCTCCACGGGGCCCCTCCCAATGCTTGGACCAGGTTGGGTACAGAGCAGGGGCTCAGAAACCCCCAGGAACACCCCTGGCTCTTGGGGGCCCAGGTAGGAAAGGAATGGGAAGGGGGGCGGCATTCCCCCTTCTGGAGCCTGACACACCCTGGTGTGCAGGGCTGGCCACGCTCTCACGAGAGCCTCCCTCCTCCCCTCCGCTGACTGAAACTGAGCCCGGCCGGGTAGTGGGGAGCAGGGAGAAGACCCCCGCAGAAACATCACACCAGCCTTCCCACACTCCTTGGCACTGGATGTCCTCAAACCAGCCTGTGTGGCCTGGGTGCAATGCACAGCTATAAATTCCCCTGGTGGTGATAGGACGGGGTTGGGGAGAGGAAGAGGGACACATAGCCTGTATAAGTGGTGACAGCAGCTCACAGAGCCCTGTGTCCCACTGGGACCATCGTATCCATAATCTCACTAACCCTCCCAGCATCCCACGGGTAGGCCCGGTGCTAGGCCCATTTCACAGATGCAAAAACTAAGACTTACCAAGGTTTAAATAAATGCATTGCTGAAGTTGCAATTTTAGCTGTGAGCAGGGTTTCCCACACCTGCCTGGTGATAAGAATCACGTGGGACACTTGTCACCCAGACCCCTTCCCTGGAGATTCTGATCCACCACCTCTGGGTAAAGCCTGGAGTTGGTCTGTTTGATGGGTCCAGGCTGGGGATGGGGCCATCAGGAATCGCAGGGTGACTGATCCAGGACCTCCAAGCACCACCCCCCAATTCACCCAGTTTCACAACTTGGTGTGATATTTAAACAGCAGAGGTGCTTAGCTGCTCCCCCACTGCTGGACACAAGGTTTATTTCCAGGGCTGAACTATTATAAATAACTCCCGTGGGGACATGTTTGTGCACAGCTTGGTTTTCCTGTCGGATTGTTTCCTTGGGATGAGTTCCCAGAAGTGGGATTCCTGAGCGGAAGGATGGATGTTTTCCCGCTCCTATCCACACCCCTGATCTAGTCTAGCGCCGGGACGAGGATCCGGCCTTTCTCTGGCTTCAAGGAGGGGCAGCCAGCAAGTCCCCCTTGGCACTTCCGGAGGAAAATGACAGATCTGGCCCTTTCCTGTAAGAGCTAATTACCGCCTTGATGCGTTCACGGCTGTCAGAACAACGAGGGCCCAGGTGACTCAATGCCATCTTTCTGGGGCCTGCCCGGATTGGTCCGCCAGCAGGTGATAGATTTTCTCCGTGGAGGTCACAGGAAGCGAGAAAACCATCCCTCACCTCCCTGGGGAGGTAGATCTGTCAGCAGCTTTGGGAGAGGCCAGAAAGAAGGCCTGGAAACCCAGTGGGCTGATCATTCCTTGTCTTTTCAGACAGCGAAGGGCTTCTGGCCCCTGGCCCCTCTGACCTGCCTGAGGTGGGGGCCACGCCTCCAGGGCCCATCTATGGGACACTCTGGCCCACCCCTATGGGAACGCCTCTAATAGGAGCAGGGGGAGTCAGCCCTACGAGGCCAGCCTCTCAGTGTCCATGGTCCTACAGAGCCTGGCACTAGTGTGCTCCCTTCTACCACCACCCACTATGAATCCTTTGAAGGCAGGCTGGTGTCTGCTGGGTTTCAGACTCCAGGAAGTGAGCGTTCTGTCCCTGGAGGTGCACAAGCTAAGGCAGCATGGACCATCTCTCGGAGGCTTAGCGGTTGTACTGGCTGGGTAGAAGGGTCTTCCTGGGCTGAGTGCCCAGCCTACGCCACTGCTTGCCCAATACTTACTCTTCTCTGGAGGTTATACCCACTTTACAGCTGCAGAAACTGAGGCACAGGGGCTAAATCGGCTTGCCTGGTGATCTGAGGATGGCTGACTCATTCACGACTCATCACTGTTTACTGAGCACCTGCTATGCGCCAGGCTGCCTTGCTTCCTGAGTCTCCCCTTGACCAGTTTTCCCAGCCATTGTCTGTATTTCATCACAGGCACAGTTAGCCACCGTCCATCCACTCCCATAGGAAAGGAGTTAACTCCTCTCGCCTTGCCCCAGAGCTTCCATTCATCCGGCAGTGGCCCTCTTTGGTCTCAGGGATGGCTGTTCCTGGGTGGGACTGAGGGCTTATGTGGGTTAGGCCAACCCCAGCTGTTGTGAGGGGGTAGGGGAGGTTTACAGGCATCGCTGGGGATGCCTTTCCTGGAGCCAGGCCGCTGGCCGCCTCCTCTGAAGGACCCTCCCAGGGCCAGGACACCTGATGGTACAGGACATCCTTCTGGGGCCCACAGACCACAGAAAGTTTATAAAGAACCTTCTGTGGGCAGGCCCAGGAAACAGGTCTCCCCATCTCAGCCACAGGAGATGCCCATTTTTAAGGCAATTTGGGGGGAAAATAGCCTCACCAATACCATGTCTGTCTGTGCATACAACCTTTTGTGCCTCAAGGCAGGTTATTCTGGCTCTCCTTGTTCAATTCCATTCTGTTGGTTTCAGTCCCTTGTTTCACCTGCTGAGGTTCCTGGAAATGCTGTGTTCTCATGGGGCGTTGTCATTTGCACATCTGATAAGCAAGCCTCCCGTGGCTCCATGCAGATGCCGGATGGAAGTGAACAGAGCTGAAGGCAGAGACCTATGGCCCATCTTTAGAGACCCTCATATCAGATTGCACTGATTTACAAGGTGAACTTTGTCCCTACGTCACTCTGTCCAGGGAGCTATGACTTCCCTCCTAACTGCTCTGCTCTCCAGCCTACATTTTCCATTCCACCAAAAGGACAACATAAAGAGCTTGTCCCCTAGACACACTCTTATCTGTCACACCTCCATGCCTTGGGCCACAGTGTTCCCTTTGTCCCTTTGATGCCCTGTCCCTCCTCCTCACCTGGCTGACTCCCACGCCAGGACACAGGTTTGTAAAGTCCATCTCCACACCCCACTCCCAACCCATCAGGCTCCCACAGGCCCCTGGCTTCTCTGGTCGTGGCTCCCAAGCACAGTGCTGGCCCTGTCTGCCCAGCCCCCCACTTACACCCTGGGGTTGCCGGGGTTCCCAAAGCCCAGGCAGGACCCGGCACCTGAAGCGGAAGCTCTGTACTGTTGAAAGAGCCCAGGCTCGGGGCCAGCTGGGCTTAGGCAAATGGTTGAACCTCTCTGAGCCTCAGTTTCCTCGTTTGTCCAATGAGGACGCTCACCGGGTCAAGGCTTAGTGAGGATCACAGATCATGTGGACAAAATGCTCAGCGTGGGGCAGGCTCTCTGTGTTCATTGGCTGAATGAGCCAGGTGCCACGGTCCCTGTCATCAACTTCACAGTCTGGCTGGGGCTAGAGAAGGGGACAGAGAGTCATGCCTTAAATGAGACTAATGTGCTATGGGAGCTGCCAGGAGGAGCAGTGATTCCAGTGAGAAGCTAGGAAGGCTTCATGGTAGAGGAGATGCATGTGCTGGGCCTGAAAGGGGGCTCCCCATTTCTGTAGGCAGCAGAGTTGGGGAAGAACATTCTAGCCTTCCTGGGTGTGCTGTTTCCTACAGAGCTGCCAGCACTGGCTTTTATCATTTTAATGATGTATGGCTGTGTGTGTGTGCGTGTGTGTGTGTGTGTGTGTGTGTGTGTGTGATTTAATAGGGATGAATGGTGTTGGAGCAGCCTTATTCTGTATTTCTTTGAATGCCTGTTTCCCTTTGAGGCTGGCTCTGAGAACCACGATTCCCAAAGGTATGTATGAGCCCAGGGAAATCCTTCTCTATTATCTCAAGATTGTGGAATGAGCTCAGCTCAGGAGAATTTGGGTGATTTTTAGAAGTGGTGCTTTTGAGATGATGATAACCCCGCTTGGCAGGGGAGGAGGGCAGGACCCTGGCAGCACCAGCCTCCCTGGGGCCGCTCACGAAAAGCCTTTCCTAGCGGCCTCCTGGCCTGACACAGCATGCCGCCGCCTCGAATTCCACCATCCCTCACGTTCCTTCTTTTTTTTTTTATTTTTTTATTTTTTATTTTTTTAATTTTTTTAACATCTTTATTGGGGTATAATTGCTTTACAATGGTGTGTTAGCTTCTGCTTTATAACAAAGTGAATCAGTTATACATATACATATGTTCCCATATCTCTTCCCTCTTGCATCTTCCTCCCCCCCGACCCTCCCTATCCCACCCCTCCAGGCGGTCATAAAGACGTTCCTTCTTAAGACAAGGGTTTCTACTAAAATGTAAATATTTTGTCTGGGAGAGGGAACAGTTTGCTTTATTACCCACGGAAAGGAAGTTGGAAACTAACTTTTATTGAGCACCTACTAAGTGCTTTATTATCAAGGGAAAGGAAGATGGAAACTTACTGTTAATGAGCATCCGCTACGTGAGCTGGGCACCCCTGCACTGCCTTCAAGTCTACGAGGCAGCCTGGCAAAGGCGGGGGAGTTACCCATGCCTGCACGCGAGGCGAGGGGATGGGATCTCAGAAGGACAAGGGCTTAGCGGAGCTGAGCCGGAATTCGAGCCCAGACCTAACTCTCCACCTTGCTCTGTTCTCAACACCCAGCTGTTCCTCTTTCTTCTTGGCAGGGGGGCTCCCTGGAGCATGAGATGAGACAATGCAAGGGTCCTGGGGGCTCCCCGACCCGGGTTCCAGGGCAGCCCTGCCCTCCACCAGCTGTGTGGCCTAAACAGTCGCTTCACCCCCTGGATTTCACCTCACCTGTGGATAGGGTGGCAACAATGCCTGCCCCACGGGGGGCTGTTGTGGCAACCGGAGACATGCAAAGCCGGTGACACGGTGTCTGGGCAAAAGGGCTCAGTAAAGGACAAGTCTGGTCTCCTTATCCACTTATACAGGATGAGGCATTTATAGCCCCAGCTCCCGACCTGGGGACACCCTGCCCCTTCTCTGACCCTGGTAGTGGCAGAAGTGGGACCTGTCTTCTCCTCCCCCGTGTCCCCATCCTGGGATCTGAGGAGAGAAGGATGGTGGCAGCTGGAGCAGCTGGCCTGTAAGCGTGAGTTTTTTCACGGCACTGGTGGCCTCTGTAAGCCACCCGACTCCCTTCTCGCTCCCGTGTTCATGCAACTGTGATCTGTGTCCCTTTTTCTTTCCCCCAGGAGCCTAGTTCACTACACAGAGGAGGCCAAATTCAGAATCCCTGCTTGAACTACTGGCCTTGGGCCCCTCTCTAAGATCCGAAGCAAGCCCTCGGCCTCCCGTGTGCCTCAGTCACCGTATCTCTAAAATGGGCAGCCCAGGGACTTCCCTGGCTGTCCAGTGGTTAAGACTCCACGCTTCCACTGCAGGGGGCACAGGTTCAGTGCCTGGTCGGGGAAGTAAGATCCCACCTGCCTCGCGGCACAGCCGAAAAAATTAAAATAAAAATAAATAAATAAAATGGGCAGCCCATCCATTTCAAATCTGCTTAACAGAGAGGAGTCTGGAGAAAAAACTAGTCCCTGACCTAGTGCAAACTACCTTGAGGATGAAGTGCAGAAGCCACCAGCCGAGGGTGTCCGCTGATGATGGACAGGTGCTGCAGCCCACGGAACTTGGAATTGTAGGTTCCCTGAGCTGCTGGTGGGTTCAGGCTCCACCACGTGGCAGCATCTCAGGGCCTCCTTTCCTGTGGCTGCAACACGGTCCCCACCAGGCTGGCCGGGACCCTGCCCTGGGCAGCCCGACCCCCGGGCAGCCCGTGGGAACTGACACCTCTCCACAACCTCATCCCGCTTTGCAGAGGCGGAAACTGAGGTCAGGGAGGTCACATCACTGGCAGAAAGTCTTGCAGCCAAGGTGTGCCAGTTTGCCTGACACATAGTCTGGTGTCCTGGCCACCACGCCAAAACTGCTTCCAAGGTTATTACCATCATCACAATAGAAGACTCATACTAGTTGTAATTATTATTATTGAGGGCAGTGCCCTCAGCAGGCAGGTCTGTGTGGCTGCGTCATTGGGACCAGGTGCCTGGTTGGTGTCCAGGGTTCGATAGAGTCCTGTCCCATCTGGCCCCAGGACTACACTGAAGATGTGAGGCCCCATCATGCGGCCTGAGTCTGCAGGCTGGGTCAACAACATGGGGTCTCTCCCACCCTCTGGCAGATCCTGGACTCAGGCAGCCACTCAGTGCCCATCTGCTCCTGGAAGCATTTGGTGATGGATAGAGCAGAGATTCATGGATGGGAACACTGAAAATTCAACCAGAGGCACCCACTGTTTCCATAAAGCAGAGTCCCCCCAGACCTACCCCCCAGGCAAGCTAAGTATCCCTGCTCCAAAAGGCAGTGCATCCTGCTGGGTAAGCACATGGTCCCTGGGCTCAAATCCTGGCACTTCTGCTTGTTCCCTGTGTGACCCTGGACAAGTGACTTCAGCTGCTGCTCTGTTTCCCCATCTGCACAACAGGGCAAAGCTCAAGGTCATTGTGAGGACCGCGGGCTGGAAGTGTGCTTGGCCTATGCTGGTGTCCAATAAACGTTTGCACCATTATCCCTCCAGGTGGGGTCAGCTAAAGAAGGGGCTGTCTGCCCTGATGCTGGAGAGGAGGTGGGGTCACCGGGACGGGACTTGATGGTGATAGACCCTGTGGCGTGGTGGTCTCCATGTGTGGCTGGGACAGCCCTGTAGCCCCAGGGGGAATCGGCTCTGGGCTGGTGAAGCCAGAGGGCTTGCTGTCCCTGGGGGTCCAGGCCCGTGTGTTTGAGCCCCTCAGGCCCCCTGGTTCCCATGGAGCTGAGAGGCCCCGGTGGAGCCTGCCTAACAGGTTCCCTGCTACCCTGCTCCAGCCAGGATTCCAGTTCCATCTTGTTCTGGTCTGTCCTGCATCTGGGACCAAGAGACAGGGGTAGAAACTGCTGAAGACCCATTTCCAGCCTCTGGGACACAGCCCGCCCAGCTGCCCCAGCTCTGGGCTTAGAGACCAAGTCTGCGGCCTCCGAATGGGGAACCCAGTGCCAGCGCCTGTGTCAGCCCAAAGCTGGCCCTGCAGGCTCCCAGCAGGACGGGTGCCTGGCCTGCAGGCTGCCCAGAAGGCTAGCTCACAGACACAGGGTTGAGAAAACCTGGGGCACCCAGAGGGGAGGCACCAGCGTGAGCAAAGAGGAGGAGAGGGTGGATTTGCAAGGTTCCTTCAGCAAATGGACAGCATGAAGGTGATGAGGTCCCACAGGGACCAAGGTCCCCAGGGAGTGTTGCTAAGGCAGGCTGGGGTCCCAGCACTCAGGAACAGCCGAGGGCCCAGGTGCTAAGGGGTTAGGACGGGACGGGGCAGGTGGGCGGTGGCTGTGCATGGGACAACCTCTTCCTCTCTGTCTTTGAATGAAAAAACCCAAGAAGATGGCTTAAAAACTGTTGCTCTTTTCAGGAGAGGTAAGTGGGGTCACAGGTGACCTCAGCTTCTTGCCCTTGCATTCCTGGGCAAGGAGGACAGTGACAGGATGGAGGGAGAGGCAGTGCTCCTGGAAATTCAAGATGCTGAATCCCAGCCCAGGTGCCTCCCTCCCGCCAAGGAGCCTCCGGTGTTGTGTTGGTCACCTCGGGACATGCTGTGGCCACCAGCAGGACCGGGCCGCTATATGGGGCCCCCTGGTGGCCTGAGGAGTTCCTGCAGCCACGCAGGCCGGGGCTGGCTCACTCCCGGACACCCCCTGACATAGGACCGTTCTCAGGAAGCTGAACGCCTGCCAGGTGCTTTGCTGGGTGTCACCAGGGAAAGGTCACCTCCAAACAGCCCCATGAGGTAGGGGTTACCGCCACTTTATACATGTGGACACCTGGAGGGGACTGTCCTGAATCATCAGGCTGCCGCCAAAGAACCATTGTCAGAGAAACAAGCAAGAGACAGAGTACAAATAAAAATAACATGAACATGTATTTATTTGAAAAATTAAGAGCGAGTGTGCTGGCACACACAGACTCCAGAGGATGGCACAGAACCTGGTATCACCTATGGCTTCCAGGAGGGGACCTGAGGCCTGGGCATAGGTGGGAAGGAGCCCTTTTCACCGGTTTAGTTTTGTGCTTTCTGGTTTTTGAACTCTATAGAAATATTGCCTATACTTAAAAGTACATGAAAAGGGGCTTCCCTAGTGGCGCAGTGGTTAAGAATCTACCTGCCAATGCAGGGGACATGGGTTCGAGCCCTGGTCCGGGAAGATTCCACATGCCGCGGAGCAACTAAGCCCGTGCACCACAACTACTGCGCCTGTGCTCTGGACCCCGTGAGCCACAACTACTGAAGCCCAGGTGCCACAACTACTGAAGCCTGCACGCCTAGATCCCGTGCTCTGCAACAAGAGAGGTCACCACAATAGGAAGCCCTCGCACCGCAACGAAGAGTAGCCCCCGCTCAGCGCAACTGGAGAAAGCCTGCGCACAGCAACGAAGACCCAACCCAGCCAATAAATAAATAAATGTATATATATATATATATATATATATATATAAAGTACATGAAAGATCTAAACATTCACAGACTCACAGATTCAGCGACAGAAAGGAACTTGGAAGTGATCAGAATTTCCCGCTGTTATAGCAGCACTGACTTGCACGCCTTCAGCAATGGGAAGCTTACTCCTTAACGGGTCAGCTCCCAGTCTGGAAAGACCCTCTGTCTATGGACAGAAACGTATCTCCCTGATTTAAACTCCCTCTCCTGGGATGACATTTTGGGTATCAGTAGGATGTTTAGTACTGGCTGAGCATCCCCTGGAGCCATGGGTCCTGGTTTTAGCCTCCAACAAACTCAGAGTCCAGTTTCTGGAATCCCAACAACAGGTGGGATTCTGAGGCCATTGTGTACAAGCCCCCAGCCAATATAGGACTCGCCCACCTCACACAGGGCAGGCAGCTCTTTGTAACAACAGGGAGAAGGCCCTGCTGCCCAGCTCCCCCATCCACTCACAGTACCCATAAATTCCTCTTGTTGCCTCCTCTTGCCCCTCTTCCTCCTGTCCAGTGTCTACAGAAATGCCCTTGCATTGTCATGTTCTGATCTGGCGCCTCTGATCGGTCTTCAGTATCAACATCCCGGAGCCTCAGTTTCCTCATCTGTAAAATGGGTTAATAATAATGCTTGCCCTAGAAGGTTGCTGTGAGTATCAAGTAAGATGATAGTTGACGCACACTGTGGGGTGAGAGGAGCCAGAGGTGGTGATGGAGGAGATGGGTCTGCCCCACCCAGGCCGCTGCCGGTGAGTGGACAGGATGGAGCCACGGGATTTACATTATTCCAAATCCACACTATGAATATATATATATATATATGAATATATATACATATACACATATTTGAATGTACCTACTGATGAGGGGGAGAGGGGTGGAGACAGGTTTCCATCTGGGGTCTCAGCTCTATCCATGGCTGGGACTTGGACCCACCTGGGCAAGTCTGGCCGTGTCCAGCCAACTGATGGGTGGGCTTGACCGGATGGATGAGGAGCCTTCTAGGGGCAGGAGGGCCACACATGAGGGGCTAGGAGCACACTGGGGAAGGCAGCCACTCCAGGGAAGTCCTATAAGATGCTGCAGCCCATGACCCTGGGGGGGGGGGGGTGACCCAAGCCCAGCACACCTGCACCTATCAAGCCCTCTGTTGCTTCAGCTGAAGCCTCAGGGGAGCATCAGCTGCCAGGCATTGTGGGGACACCTAAGGGAGAATCTATGCTGTCAGGCAGACCCCCCAAAGTAACTAAGCAGAATTATTTGCAACACATCTCAAGCCGGGGGACCCCAGAGCCATGTCACAACCAATGGAGTGTGGGCCCCTATGGCTTGAGACCTGCAGGATTGGGAGGGATGAGTCAGCCCCAGCCAGGGGCTCCCTGAGGCCAGCATTAGGGTACAGACTGTTCTGGGGGTGCCATACAGGCGCTGTGGATGGGTTCTGGGCAGAGGAGGGGCAGATTTAGAAGAGACACCTGGCAACAGTTCTAAGACAGCTTTAACTTATCCCACTTAGCAAGTCCAGGGTCATCAGGTGAGGGAGGCTGTCTTCACGGACTCTTTCCAGGGGCCACTGTCCTTCCAGGAAGCAGAGGGAAGGCAGAGGACATCAGGTAGCCTCAGCCTTCCTGTCTATAAAATGACAGCCCAGTTTCCAGCTGACATCCGCATGCTGGGATTTTCCCCAGACCTTTGATTTTGAAACAAGGGCTCTGATGTCTTTTGATTGCCGTTCCTTCCTTCCTTGCACTTCCAGGACACGATTGAACAGCCCGCAGTGGGCCAGAGGAGTTAAGGTCTGTCCTAGAGCAAGGCTGCAGCTCCCACTGCTGGGAGCCTGACAGGACAGGAGCAAAGCGGGCATTTATTCCTCATGGAACCTCGGGATGAGGAAAGGAGGCTTCCCAGAAGGCAGAAGCTCTCACAGTCTGCTCCAGAAAAATCTCCCAGCCCCAGACCCCTAGGGGAAGTGTGCTCAGCATGTGGGAACAACTTCCCCAGGGCTTCTGAGCAGGAGTGAGGGTTAACCTCTATCTAGGGCTGGGAGAGGAGGTGCCCGTGCTCTAGAGATGCTGGGGGACAGGGCCATCATCTACCAGCCCCCCCTCTGGGGGCCCTTCCATTGCATTTCCCATCTAAGTCTTCTCCACTCCTCCTAGGGCGAGAATGCGATTCGTTTTTACAGATGAGGAAGTGCAGATGTGAGGGTTCTGACTTAGAGACGTATCAAGGCAACAGACTAGGAGACATGTGTGCTGGGAAAAATAAGAAGCCTTACTTCTGGGTCCTGGTTTTAGCCTCCCTGGCAGTCCAGTGGTTAAGACTGGCATTCCCAATACAGGGGGCATGGGTTCGATCCCTGCCCGGGGAACTAAGATCCCACATGCTGCAGAGTGTGGCCAAAAAAAAAGCCTTACTTTTTTTTTTTTCTTTTTTTGTGTGGGCTGAGTTGCACGGCATGTGGGATCTTAGTTCCCCACCCAGGGATAGAACCTACACCCCCTGCAGCGGAAGCGCAGAGTCTTAACCACTGGACCACTGGGGAAGTCCCTATCAGGTATTATTTGAGCAAATAAATAAACCAGGCTTTGGCTGCAGGACTTCTCAGAGCCTTTAGCATGCAGAGGTGCACACTGAATCTCTAGGAGAGGCTTGGAATGTGGTGTTTCCCAAACTCACCTGACCGTGGCACCCCACACAGCCCAGCCCCTGATAAGAGCACCCGGGACCCATACTCTACAGAACAGAGCATGGGAAATGTCAGAAGAGAACATTTAAAATCTGAAACCCCCAGAACAGCTGGGCCATCTTCCTGTGCAAATGAGAAAACTGAGGCTCAGGGAGGGATTTCTCCAAGGTCAACTTAGAAACAGAATGCAGATTTGAGCCCAGGACTGTATGGTATCCAGGCGACTTTCCTCTCGGCCTCCCACCCCTCGGCCTTCAGGTTGGCCCTTGGGCCCCTCCGATTAAAGAAAGGGTTATTTATTGCTTGGCGCAGGGAGCCCGCTATCCAAGGGCTGAGCCCAATCCTGTCGGCACGGCCACCCTCTCCACACTCCCTTTCTGGCACCGGCTCCTGGGGCCATTGGGGCTCCGAGTTCAGCCTGGAGTTAATATCCCGCCCCAGCCGCCGGCCTCTCTGCACCCAGGCCACAGGCTGGAGGTGCTGCCCGAGAGGGCCAGGGCCCTGAGAATCAGCCTAGAGCACCCTTTCCTAGGAGAGGGCTGGAGTGTGGCTGGGGCTAGTTCATTAAACTGGAGGCTTCACCAAAGCCACGGGGTGATAAGCAAGCGGTTGCTGCCTCTCCGCCTGATTTATCAGCAGGATAACGAGACAGGGCTGGAGCGATGAGGCCACATAGCTGGCAGCCAGTCAGAGGGAGGAAACAGGCTGAGGTGACAGAGTCTGCTGCCTTCACCCTCAGGGCCTCTGGGAAGCATCCTGACACTGAGCCCTGGGTTCAAATCCCGGCCCCGTCATTTCCTGACCCCATCGTGATTCCTTGTCATCAGCACCCCGTGCCTCAGTGTCTCCAACTGCATGTGACAGGGACCTCAGTGGTAACATGGGCTGGTGCAGGCAAGAGGGGAGGGAGGTCTTCGAGGGCTGCGAGACATCAACAAGCTTGCCCCTGAGTTCATGCCGCACCCCCAGAGACTCGGAGCATCTGGGGAGACCCGGGGATCCTGCAGGCACAGGGGTGGGGTGGAGGCGGCATGCGGGTCCGTGTGGCCCCCGCTGGCACCTGAGACCTGGCGGCACGCAGCTCATGTGTGCAGCCGTGCTGTGTGAGGCCTGCACGAGGTGGCACGGACAAAGCCCCAGCACCCACCCCTGCAGATCTTCAATAAACGCTATTTCTGTCTTCTGGTTTTTTCTTCTTCTTCCAAGTTTAAAATTAAAAATAGATGTTTTGAAAAGAGACCAGCAGACTGGCAGGTGAGCAGGTCTTCGGGGACGGCCTGAGCTGCCTTTTGGTGACTAGCGACATAGGCAGAAGGGAGCCCTGACGGTCCGATGTGGTCCTAGGTGGCAGCTCGATGAGCGAGCACCCTGATCCTTGCGGGCATATCCCCAACACCGGGGTGAGGGGAAAGAAGCAAGTCACAGGAGGAAAAGTACACAGCACGAGCTCAGTTGTAGCAAGTTTAAGAAGATGTTAGATGATGTTCTATATTCTTTGTGGTGCCTGTACGTACCCACCTTCAGGAGAACCTTCCCTCAGGAGCAGAGGAAAAGGCCATGAGGCTGATGTGAGGCACAGGGGGCGAGAGCCGACTAGGTCTGTATTGAGTACATACTACGTGCCAGGTACTCTTCTAACAGGCTCACCTACCAGCCCATTTAACAGATGAGTAGACTGAGGCACAGAGCGGTCACGCGGCCTGTCCAAAGTCACACAGTTAGTAAGTGGCAGAGGCCACGCTCTGGATTACTAACCCACGTCGCCTCTCACACTGTGGCTCAGTGTTCCTCGTGTTTTGAGAAAAGACTTAAACAGTTGTGGTAAAATATTAACATGGGTAAAGTCTGGTGGTGTGTCCTTGGGTGTTCTTTCTTCTGTGCTGTATAATTTCCTGTAGGTGTGAAATGTTTACAAAAGCCTCTTCTGGCCCTAGGCCCTTTGCCCGGCTGTGATCCACATCACACAGGTAGTCCAGCTTCCCCGGGTGGCTGAGCAATGACCAGCTCACCTCTCCCTCCCCCCACAGTGCTCATGAGATGACGCCTGGCATATTCTCCTGCTGCGGCTGGGTGGCCTGGGCCCTGGGGAGAAAGGATTAGCCAATACCTGGGCTGCCCCATCGAGACAGGGAGGGCAAGTGGCCCCGCTGGGCAGACAGGTTGGCCCATGGCCTTTCCCATCACTCTGGGGAAGAAAGTGATGGCTATGTAATTAGCGGGCGTCTGGTCGGCAGGAGCTGATGCATGGCTGGCTGCCCACACTGACCCAGTCTGGCCAGCATAGGCTTTGGGTGTTCCTCTGGCCTGTGTGTCCTGGTTCTGGCATCTGGCAGTGCCCTCTGGGCTCCCGGAAATGTGGGCAATGCGCCTGGACCCTCAGGCAATCCTCAGGACCAATAGGCTGGGACCCAGAGTGGCCAGCAGTGGCCTGGTCTCACCTCCACCCTACCCCCACTCAAGAGGTAGGGAAATTGGGGCTGAGTTTGAGGCAGGGTCCTGCCTAGGGTCACAAGGGGAGTCGACAGCAGGATTGGGTGTCCTCTTGTGCCAGGAGGGGCCTGGCTGGGCAAGAAGGCAGCCTTTGGGCCCTGAAGTATCTGCTGACAGCCCACACGAAGCCAGTGTTTGGGGAAGAAAATCCGGAGGCTTCCTTAGCCACAGGCCTGGCTTCCGCCACTGTTTCCATCACATGGGGCTTGAGGGCACATCGGCTCAAAGAACCAGCTTTGTTCCTGCTGCTTAGGTAGTGTCCCCCTCCCCCCGACAAATGTCCCTGGCTCCAGATGGCATTTGGTGAAATCGTCCGGGCCATCTAGCCCATGGACCCCCGCTCTGGCAGGAGCCCAGGCCTCAGGGGCTATGACATTCACTGGTGCTTCTTAGCTTGTCCCCCGCTTAGGTAAGAAGGCAGGTTAGACGGGGCTGGAGTTGGGGGACTGCCTTGGTGGGGTGGCGGACAGCCTCTGAGAAAGCCTTTAATCCTGGAGAGTAGGCCTTTGTTATGGAGACCACTGTGGGAGTATTTCACTGAGGGCCACTTTCCCCTCCCCCTGCAAGAGCTGTGAGGGGGGCTTGAGGGCTTCCTAGAGGTAAAATCCCCAAACCATGGCCCCTCCTTTAGACTGTGAAATCCCACCCCCACCCCGGGAGTTCCTCAGCCTCACGTTCTTCTGCACTGAGCGCCCAGCAATTCGTCAACATGACCTTTGAAGCCTGCCGACAGGCTCTGGTTCCAGAAACTTCTGCTCCAGGTGACCAGATCACCACTGGGACTCTGGACTTATTTGTCTCTCCAGATTTGGGGGTGGCGGTTTACCCTCGGACCTCAGTTCTCGAATGGGTCTGGGAAAAGTCACCAGTTTTCAGTTTGTTCAGCCTCTTTCTTAGTGGCAAGACAGGAGTAACAACTTCCAAGCTCCTACACGCCAGAGAGGAACCAGAGACTCTCAGGCACCAGCTTGCTGTGTGATGCAGCCTGTGTTTCCTCGTCTGTCTAGTGGGTCTCAACACAAAGACTCTGTGCCCACATGCTGCCAAGACCTGTCACAACAGGCATGTTGGGGATCCTGGCAAATGTGAGTCCGTGGTGGAGTCACCAGTCAGAGTCTGGGCCCTCCAGCTTCCCTCCCCGTGACCTCAGGCAGCAAGCCTTCTCTGAGGTCAGACAGCCCAGCACACCAGAAAACAGCCAGGTGGGCACAGGGGCCTCGAGCCTAGTGTCCCATAGCTGCTTAATTATTAAATGAACTAATGAACAAGTCTCTAGGTTTTCCACCCGGACGGGGATGGGGGCTCATCATGACACCATGCTCTGGTCTCAGACCGTGCCTCGGTAACTGGCCATGCCAGGCGTGTAGGCTGGTGGGGAGGGTGTCTGCCTGGCCATCTCCTGTGGGAATGACATTGGGCATTGATGAGGCTGTCCCCAAAGTTCATGGCTATAGCCCAGGCTCCGTGTCCCCCCCTTCTCTCCCATCCCCATACACCCTTTCCAGGGCCCTGTGTTGATGTTATTATTATGGTCTGAATGTTTGTGTCCCTCCAAAATTCATATGTTGAAATTCTAACCCCCAAGACAATGGTATTAGGAAGTGGGGCCTTTGGGAGGTGATTAGGTCACAAGGGTGGAGCCCCCATGAGTGGGATTAGTGCCCTTGTAAAAAGACACGAGCTTGGTTCCTATCACTCTTTCTGCCATATGAGGATACGATAAGAAAGCCGTCTGCAATACAGAAGGGAACCATCACCAGAACCCAACTGTGCTGGCACCCTGATCTTAAACTTCCAGCCTCTAGAACTGTGAGAAATAAATTTCTGTTGCTTGCAAGCCACCCAGTCTGTGGTATTTTGTTGTAGCAGCCTGAGCAGACTGAGACAGGTATCATCGCCCTGTCTGACTCCAGGCTGGGAGGAAGGGGTCATTGCAGAAGCCCTTTTCAGCTCCTGTCTTGGCTCTGCCCTTGCCCAGATCATGTGCAGGAGGGCCCCTGAGGGCTGCATTTCCCAGGCTTCAGCTCCAGCCTCCACCTGCTAGGTAGGCCAGTGAAAGGAGCTGGAAGGCCAGAGGAAGGGAGAAGCCAGGGAATTTCTCTCCCTCTGTCTCAGGCAGAATCTCTGAAGGGCTTGCCTCCTCCGGTTCCACCAGACAGACCCACTGGGTGTCCGGCTTTGACCAGGTGACCCTCGCCCCTTGGCTTTAGTAACATTTCCTGCTGTTCCGCCAGTCAGGGACTTGTGGAATCTTCCTGCTGTTGCTAGTCTCAAGGTTGCCTCACTGTCCCCTGTATGGCTTCTTGGTCTTCAATTCTCTGCATTAAATTCCCCTTGTTTTAAATACTTAGAGATGTTTGATCTTCTGCGTACTCTCTGGCTCATACACGGCACCTGTTTGGGCCTAAGCCACAGACCTCAGGGAGCTCACAGTCCTGCAGAATCGAATCCACCCCCAGTCCTGCCATGAAGGGTGGCACAAAGACACAGATCCCCTTCCCCAGGGCAGCCCAAAGAGACCTGCCCAGGCTGGGTTTGTGAGTTGGAGCCATGAAGGCTAAGTAGGAGTTTGCCAGACAGAGAAGATGGAGAAAGGCATTCCTGGGAGGAGCAAGTGCCGAGGTCCACTTGGGAAAGTGCCCAGGGGTGGGGGGCGGTTTGGTGCCATGAGATTCTGGGGGGGGGGGCGTGTGTGTGTGCACACGCACGTGCGCGTGCATATAGGGGGTCCTGTCTGAGCAGCAAGAGCTGAGGCTGAGTCCCGGCCTGCCCTGTGTGTTGTACACCAGGGTTGCTCAAAGAGTGATCCCAGAATTTCTTGAATTAGAGATTTGTAGGGGCCGTAACAATCTCTGGGCCTCAGAGGTCCATTTTTAGGGGGATGGCTTGCTCCCAAGAGTGTGCAAACCACTGCCCTGGGCTCCGAGAGGCCTCAGACCTGGTTCAGCAGGGGAAGGACCCCATGGTATTTGCTTTTCAGAAAAACCTCTCTGGTTCTGTGGAGTGGTGGTGATGGGGAGGGAGGAGAGGCCTGGGGCTGCTGGGGAAGCTGGTTCCATAACCCAGGTGCGTGATACAGGGCAGAAGCTGGGGCAGGAGCTGGAGGATGGACTGGATGCCCACCCAGGAGGTATACAGGAGTGGGCGGGGGGGTGGGGGCTGGGGAGGGGCCGGCCTGCAGTCCCAGGCTGTCAGGGAATCTGCTGACCCAGGAGGGCAGAAAGGGAAGAAGCCTGGGGTGGGGGCCGAGGTTGGATTCTAGAGTCTGCCCCATCCTCCCTCCCCACCCGGGGCCTAGGTTTCACTTCTTGTGAGTGTCAGGGCAACACCACCGGCCCTTTACACGGCTGCAGTCCAATTTTTAAGTGATTCTGTGAGCACTCCCAACCACTGGCTCCATCGTGTTTCTCCCCTGGCCCAGTCAGAGGTAGGGCCGGGAATCCAGGGGTCCAAACCTCTGGCTGGGGGCTCCTGCACGTCCTGCGCTAAAAAGCGCCGGGGGTGGGGGCCAGCTGCGTCCCAGACGGCAACGGGGAACACAGTCCACACCCAGGCCCCAGGAGGCCGGGTCACTGCCATTGTAACTGGAAAGACTCCAGGTCCAGGAGGAAGGGGCTGCCCCAACGGAGGGAACAGAGGTTGCGCCAAGTTCCGAGTTTTGCACCGCGCCCCTCTTCCTTCAGTCCCGCCGGGAAGTCCCCGACCAGAGGTAACCTCCTAGCAGGGGAGGTCTCCAAACCCCAGGCCCTGCGGGGCGGGCGCCCCAGGAGGGTGCTGGCGGGGCGAGGGGCGGGCGCTCAGGGCGCGGCCGGCGGCTACTCGTGGGCCGCACTGGGCCGGGGGTGCCCTCCCTCCGCCTCTTCCTCCGCGGGCCGGGCCGGGCCGGGGCGGAGCAGGGCGGCGGCATGGCGGGCAGGCGGGCCGGGGCCGGGACCGGGGTCTGGACGCTGCTTGCGCTGCTGGCGCTGCGGGCGCTCGGCGCCGCGGCGCACCCGCAGTGCCTGGACTTCAGGCCGCCCTTCCGGCCCCCGCAGCCGCTGCGCTTCTGCGCGCAGTACTCGGCCTTCGGCTGCTGCGCTCCGGAGCAGGACGCGGCGCTGGCCCGGCGCTTCGGGGCCCTGGCGGCGCGCGTGGACGCCGCGATTTGGGCCGAGTGCGCCGGCTACGCGCTTGACCTGCTGTGCCAGGTGAGCGGGCGCGCGGGCCGCGCGCCAGAGGCCTAGTTCCTAGATGGGAGGTCGGCTCTGGCAACCCCACTGGGGCAAGATCAAGGGTGGGCGGCGGGCTTTGTAACCCGAGCACACCACCCCCCCCCACCCCGGCAGGAGTAACTGGGCACGGGGCAGAGATTCGGGCATCCTGGGATGGCTCTGGGCTTTGCCATCATTAGCTTTGTGACTTGGGCTTTATCTGGGCCTCGGTTTCCCCTCCTGATGAGGTCATCACTCCCTCAGAGTTTGGGGGGCTCTTCTGCCCTGGCACCGCCTAAAGACCCCCAGTGCCGTGGCCCTGGAGAGCCCTGCCCTTGTCGGAGTACCAGGGTGGGAAGCCTTTGTCCTGCTCGGGGCTCCCCTGCGCTGCCCCCCGGGGAGATGGGAACCGCAGACCCCTGCAGAGGGCATGGTCAAAGCGCTGGACTTGGGTTTGTCGAGGGGTTTGGGGGCACACTGCTCCCAGTGAGGGCCCTTCCCCCAGCCTGGAGGAGCTGTCTGACAGCCCCTCAGTACTCCGGGGTCCTGACGTGCACTGGTGCTCGATCCTGGGTGACCCCCGGTGCTGAGATGTCCCAGGTGATTCCAGACCATACCTTGGTTTGTGCTGTGCCCTTTTCCTGGGATGGCACTCCCACCCGGCGTAGGCATAGGCACGCTCATCCTCCAAGACTACCCCAGTGAGATCCCCTTGGTGGAACCCCTCTGCCCCTGTGGGGGCTGAGTTCCCGCTTCTGCTCACACCAGACTGTGCCTTAGCTGTTCGTTTTCCTGACTCCGGAGTGCCTGAGCAGAAGTCCTGGCCGGCAATGGGTGGAGGCTGAGAAGTCCTAAGGCTGGCCCTGGCCCCGCAGCTGGACAGTGGGAGGACCCATGGGTGGAGGGGTCCTGCCCACACAGCACAGAGTCGTAGCCTTCAGCTGGCAGGGGCAGGCGCTGATGGGAGGAGCGAGAGGGCTGGCTTAGATCCAGACATACTAGGGTTCGATCCTGGCTCTGCCACTTCCTGGCTTTGCGACCCTGGGCAGGTCATCACTGCACTTCAGTTGCATCGTGTTTACAACAGGGGCGACCCTAGCTTCCCCCCCAGGGTTGCCATGAAGACTAAATGACACATACTCAGGGCTCAGTGGATGATTCTGCCTGGGTTTCTCTAGTGCTTCCTTGGCCCCCACTGGTTGCCCTGCCCTGAGCAGGGACTGAGTGGGG
The DNA here is from genome assembly GCF_059928025.1 of Delphinapterus leucas. Taxonomy (NCBI): domain Eukaryota; kingdom Metazoa; phylum Chordata; class Mammalia; order Artiodactyla; family Monodontidae; genus Delphinapterus; species Delphinapterus leucas. The sequence continues at coordinate 176,143,593 of NC_143130.1, forward strand.
CCTACAGGCTGATTCAGGGAACGCCCAGAGCGGGAGGGTCTGGCTTGGTGGTCACACGACTCAGTGGTGGCCATGGTGGCACTTGGACCGCAACCGTTGCCATGTGAATGAGCCATCTGGGTAAGGAATGGGGGGGCTGGGAGCAGACAAGGAGACAGACCCTGGGGAGCTCCAGAATGCAAGGGGGTGGGCAGCTGTCCTTTGGCGGAGTCTGCTGAGTACCCACACTGTGCATCTCAGGGGAGCCAGAATGGTCTGGTCAAGTGTCCACCTAGCTCACCTGCCTGGGGACTCCTGGGGCAGATCTTCTGGTCTCCCCACCCTGGTCACATAGCAGAGTACGTGCATCCACCCCACTTTTTTTTAATTGAGCATTTACTATGTGCCAGGCTCAGCAGGGCCCAAAGGTGTGCAGGTCTGAGGAGGGAGAAGGGAAGGCCTGCTACCCCTCCCCTGGCAGGAGGCTCCCTCTCTCCTTGGGAACCTTCCCAGTACGGCCTGGCCTTGAGCAAGCAGCGGTAGAAGGGCCACTAGCATCTCACCCCAGGCATCTCTGGGAGTGACCTCATGTCTGGAGCAAGCTTGGAGAGTACACCCAATGCTGGATCACAGTTTCCCTGCCAGGGCCTTGTGGGAGGGAGGGAAGGAGAATGCTAGATGGGGGATGGTATTCTCTGCAAGCCAAGGCTGCGTCTGGATTCAGCACCTCCAGATTTCCACGAGGGGAGGTGGCCAAGGTACTTTATTTACAAGCTTCAGTCAATGACGGCGTTCGGGGATCCGCACCTGCTTGGACTCCAGGTGGGGAGAGAGACCATGAAGCCATGCCTGCGCCCAAGTCCCCCCCCCCCCGAACCTGCCCCTACCTGGCACCCACAACTCCTCTAGATGCCCAGGATGGCTCCTTAGCCAGAGGCCAGTAGTCCCTCCTGGCCCCTTCAGACCCTTTCTTGGGGCTTTGCCCTCGTCCATCTGATGCCTATGTCACCAGGAGGAGAAGAGACAACTTGTGACACATGGCAGCTCAGGTCCCAGATTGATGGGAGCCAGTCCACATAGCGAACTTCCCATGTAACTGAGATGGCCTCTTTAGGTACCTAAAATCATCAAAGCATGGTTTCTGATAGGAGTCTGTGCAAAACATGCTCTGCAGGCTCAGGTACTGGGCAGACATTTCCTCGGAGCCTGTTAGGAGTTGGCCCTATGCTGGGTGCTGGGCCCAGAGGCAGTTGGCCAGTAGCAAGCTCAGTCTCAAAAGTCCCCTTGTTCAATTCAGGAGACAGACACACAGACACTTACCAGAATGGCCAAAAGGCTTCCCAAGGGTGACTGTGGAGCCATAGTGAGAAAGGCCACACTTACCCTGAAAAAGTCAGGGAAGCCTTCCTGGAGGAGGGGACGCTGAGTTGCCTCTTGATAGTCCGTATTGTCTGAGCATTATTTCAACAAACACATGCATCATTTCAGTTTATTCCTCCCAATGATTCTATGAGGTTGGAATTTTTTCCCCTTTTATAGATGAAGACATAGGCACAGAGAGGTTAAGGAAATTGCCCCAGGTCACTCAGGGAATGGTAGACTCAGTCTCCAGTGTGCTCTGACTCCAAAACCCCTCTCTTAATCACTTTGCCTGCCTTCTTGAAGCCCCAGCATGTGCTGGGCCCTGGGGTCCCTGCCCTGGATGGTCTCACAGCCTATGGGGTGGACACACAAAGAGGTAATTAAGTCCTAGTCAAGCAGACCAGCTGAGCAGTGGGGAGGTGACAGCAGAAGTGGAGAGCTCACACTGCAAGCTACAGAATTACAGTTTGGTGAATGTTGTGTCTGAGATACGGACAGAGAGCTGTAGGAGCATCCACAAGGGCTGGGGGATCAGGGCCCTGAGAGAATAGAGGTGTAAGGGAAGACTGTTGAGTTGCGCTTTGTTTTGAGTCATGAATAGGAGTTTGCCAGATGCAGAAGTGGGCGAGGAGGGAACGTCCTATGAGAGAATATTGTGTACAAAGACTCAGTCTTCCTGGGGAGCTCCCTGGCCGTCCAGTGATAGGACTCAGCATTTTCACTGCTGAGGGCCCGGGTTCAATCCCTGGTCGGGGAACTCAGATCCCGCAAGCTGCATGGCGCAGCCAAAAAAAAATAGACTTGGTCCACCTCAAGAGTAGACGGTGGACATAAGAAGCCTTCGGGACTCAGGACCATGGGTCATGAGTGTCAGTGATGGCACATTGGCAACCTCGGGGCAATAATGTGGGCGGGCTGTTTGCCCCTGTGCTGAAAGGCCCAGACAGCTAAGCAATGTGATACTGGGTTGGTTTTCCATGGGTTTTCTGCTGCCTCCCGCTCACTGACCACCGTGAGGCTAGTTGCCGACTGAACTCCTTGCGAGCAGCGACCGCTGCACCCTCTTGTCATTTCCTGCTCTGGACTACTTAGGCCTGGGCACCAGGTTTGTATTGTGTGTAAGTAAGAGTGCATGGGTCACGAGTAAGGGTTGGCCGGACCCAGTGGGTTTGACGCATGGATGCTGAAATTCCAGCCTGGCTCCCTGGAGGCCCTCCCTGCTCCATCTCTAGCTCTGGGTGGGGTTTTGATGAGTGGAGGCTTTCAGATTGGCTTTCAGAAGTCTGTTTTGCTCCCCACTGTGTCTCTGGAGTGCCTGGCACAGAGTTGGCACCCAGTAAACACTTGTTGAATGAAACTCTGCTGAGTAATCTGAGAAAAGCCCTGGTCTGGGCATTGTGAGGCCTGGGTCTGAGCCTTGGCTTGGCCACTTTTTGGCACCTGGCCTTCTTTAAGCCTCAGGTTCTCATCTATACAGTAGGAATCACAATGACCCTACCTCGCAATGACTAAACGAGGCGTGTGTGCACACAGACCCTCCCTGGTCCACCCATGGCTGCTGGCTGGACTCACAAGAGGCTCCAGGGGAACCGTGGGAGAGGTGGCACTGCACAGAGGCCAGGGCCTGGCCGTCTGGAACATGTGGAAATGCTTTCCCTGTCTGGGCCTGGGCAGTACTGACCAGAAACACAAGCACGTCACCAAGTGGCCCTCAGCCCCACAGTAGCAGTAGCTGGGCCAGGAGGACAGGCCGTGGTGTGACTAAAAGCCACGGTCGTGTAAAGGGAGGGTACGGCCCCTGGCCAGGAGCCTGAGAACACAGTCAGGAGGGCAGCCTGCCACCCTCTGCCCCTGAGGGCCTCCTGTTGGAACCCAGCCTGGCCCTGCCTGTGAGGGCGGAGCGTGTGCCTGTCTGCGCCTCCCCTGCTGTGGGAAGAGCATCCCCTGATGCCTCGGGGGCCCAGGCTTGAGTCAGACCGGGCCTTGGCCTGGTGAGCTCACGCAGGGGGTGGGCGGGGGGTACCAGACTCATAACAGTTACATATGCTCAGGTCAGAGGCTCTAGCCGAGGGAGTCCCTTAGAGAGCCTGGGGTGCTGAGGCCTCTGCTCTGGGGGGCTCTCAGCTCTCAGCTCTCAGGTGGTGGGCGCTGGAGCCTGAAGCTGGGAGAGGCCTGGTCACATTTGTTGCCACTGCCTGGGTTCCCAGAAAGCAGAACCTGGGGCAAAGCTCATGGCTCTTTCCCTTATTATGGTGAGAGGACGCTGTAAGCAGACGTGGCAAGGGGCAGAGGGAGAGCCCAGTCACGGATGCAGTTGCGAGTCGGCTGCTGCCAAACGTGACTGATGCTTGAATTGGCAAGACTGTGGTTCCAAGAAACACACAAACTGTGAATCAGGACTGTCCTGGGGCGGGGGGCGGGGGGAGGAAGGCGGAGCAGGTTATCTGTCAGTTCCCTTCTCCCAGGGGTCAAAGGTCTGTCACATCAGGCATTAACTCCCCCACATTCCGGATGGGGCCCACGTGGGAGACGAGTGGGGTCCCAAGCGTCTCATCAAGTGGGGATGCCCTCGGTGGGAGGTGAGGGGTGAGCCACGGCTGTTGGGTTTTGCCCTGTGACGTTAGACCCCAGGACCAGTGAGGTCAAGAAGGTCTGAAGAGGTGCCCGGGGGTGGGGGGTTCCTGATTCATTTGTGTCACAGAACAACAGCTCTGGTAGCAGACGACAGCCCCAGGGCCCTGCCTGGGAGGGGCTGAGCCCAAGGTGACTAAGGGATGGAGGAAGGGGGTCCCGGTGGTCAGGGGAACATGTGGGCATGTGCGTAATCAACGCACTCACACGTGTACATGCACCAGCCTCCCCGGTGCTGGGAGGATGCGGTTGGCCTGAGACCAAACCCAGATCCTCCATGCTGACCGATGGCGCTGGGTGACACTGGAGGGCCCACACCTGGGTCTCCCCATCTGTAGCACTCTCATGGGCTCTTTTTTTTTTTTTTTTTTAATTATTTATTTATTTATTTATTTTTGGCTGCACTGGGTCTTTGTTGCTGCGCGTGGCTTTCTCTAGTTATGCCAAGCGGGGGCTACTCTCCGTTGCAGCGCGTGGGCTTCTCATTGCAGTGGCTTCTCTTGTTGCAGAGCTCGGGCTCTAGGCACGCGGACCTCAGTAGTTGTGGCTCGCGGGCTCTAGAGCGCAGGCTCAGTAGTTGTGGCGCACGGGCTTTGTTGCTCCGCGGCATGTGGGATCTTCCCGGACCAGGGCTCGAACCCATGTGTCCTGCATTGGCAGGAGGATTCTTAACCACTGCGCCACCAAGGAATCCCCCCTTCATGGGCACTTGTGATGATTAAATGAATAATGGAGGGAGGAGCCCTTATTCCCTGTTAAGGGCTGGTCAGGGTGGGTCAGTGCTCAGCACAATCCCTAGGTATTCACTGTGGGCCTCCTATGTGCTAGACATGGTCTCAGGCTCTGGGATACGGCAGTGCCCAAGACAGGCAAAACTCCTGCCCTCGTGGAATTTAGGTTCTGAGGAGGACAGACAATAAACATGTAAACACACTGATTTTATAATAATATCAGGGAATGTTAAGATTTTGTTTTTTAAGCCGAGTCAGAGGCCAGGAGGGAATGGGGGTGATGGCTGGGTGGTCAGGGAAGACTTCCTGGAGGTGCCCCTTGAGTAGGGATCTAAAAAAAGTGAAGTGAGGGAATTCCCTGGTGGTCCAGTGGTTAAGAATCCATGCTTCCAATGCAAGAGATGCAGGTTCGATCCCTGGTCAGGGAACTAACATCCTGTGTGCCATATGGTGTGGCCAAAAAAGTTAATTAATTTTAAAAATTTAAAAAGTGGAGTGAGTCATGGAGGTATAGGGCAGAGGCAGCATATTAAAAGAGAAGGTGTATAAAAATGCCTCAGATCCTTTCTGGCACACAGTAGGTGCTTAAGATTAGCTCCTGATGCTAATGTTAGTAGTAGGAGTGATAGTGTGGTTATTCTAACAGAAGCATCAAGGTGAGAGAGAAGGAATGAAGGCGAGGAGATACCGGCCCTGTGTGCTGCTGCTGTAGTTGAGACAGTTGGTGGTAATGGACAGATGGCGTCCTCCCATTTTACAGATCAGCAGACTGAGGTTCTAGGAGATGGGATGACCTGCCCGAGGTCACACAGCTGGTAAGACCACCCCGGAGCATCCCTGAGCCGTCCCTGTCTGTGCAGGAATGCTCGCCGTATGCGGCCCACCTCTACGACGCAGAGGATCCATCCACGCCCCTGAGGACTGTGCCCGGGCTCTGCGAGGACTACTGCCTGGACCTGTGGCAGTCGTGCCGGGGCCTCTTCCGCCACCTGTCGCCCGACCGCGAGCTCTGGACGCTGGAGGGCAACCGCGCCAAATTCTGCCGCTACCTGTCCCTGGACGACACGGACTACTGCTTCCCGCACCTGCTGGTCAATGAGAACCTCAACTCCAACCTGGGCCGTGTGGTGGCCGATGCCATGGGCTGCCTGCAGCTCTGTCTGGAGGAGGTGGCCAATGGGCTGCGCAACCCCGTGGCCATGGTCCACGCCCAGGACGGCTCCCACCGCTTCTTCGTGGCCGAGCAGCTGGGGCTGGTGTGGGTCTACCTGCCTGATCGCTCGCGGCTGGAGAAGCCCTTCCTGAACATCAGCCGGGCCGTGCTCACCTCGCCCTGGGAGGGTGACGAGCGGGGCTTCCTGGGCCTCGCCTTCCACCCCAGCTTCCGGCACAATGGCAAGCTCTACGTCTACTACTCAGTGGGTGTGGGCTTCCACGAGTGGATACGCATCAGTGAGTTCCGGGTCTCCGAGGATGACATGAACGCTGTGGACCACGACTCGGAGAGGTGGTTCCCTGGGAGCCCAGGCGGGAGGGGCGGGGCTGTGAGCATGGATGAGCCCTGGCGTGACCACACATGGCCAACTGGAGTTGTGCCCCTCAGGAGTTGTGAAATATTTTGAATGTCACGCTTGGTGAGGGGGCCGAACCCCCTGTTCTGGGGTCAGGGGAGGGGTAGTTGCCAAACAGACATCACCAGGTCATGTCCAACTCCTGGATCAGGTACTTTAGATGGTGCCTTTCATTTGGTTCTCATACAGCCCCATTTTACAGATGAAGAAGTGGAGGCTCAGAGAGGTAACGGGACTGTTAGGTCACACAGCTAGGAAGTGTCAGAGCTGGAACCCTGGTCTGTCTGCCTCCCTCCCAGGCCCAACCCACTGCTCCTACCAGGGCACTGTGGCCCCAAGGCCCCAGTCTCACCTGGCCCCACCTCCTATTTCTCACCTGGCCCCACCTCCTATTTCTCACCTGGACCTTCTGCCCCCCAGGCAGATTGCTCTCCTCCCCACCCTCCCCCAACAGCTTTATCCGTTCCTTGCCTCCAGGCCTCTGCTCCTCTCAACACCCAGCCTGCTCTCTGGGTATTAGTTATGCCCCAGCTGTTTTCAAAACAGGTTTGACCTAGCCTGGCAAGAAGGGCATACATAATCTGTCTCCAATGGGAAAATAAATCCTGTACCAGGTAACTCAAATAGGCAGAATTTGATACTGGGAATTAGTTCCTCGGGTGTTGGAAATGATGAAAGAGCAACCTGGAGAAGAAGGGAGGCAACTCTGGGTTTAACAACTGGAGGGAGCTGCCTCCGTCTCTTGGGCTGTGAGAAGTGGGGTTACTGGAGCCCCTGAGCTGGGGCCACTTGGTGGAAGCTAGAACCATGGTGGACCTGGGTCAGGGGAGCTGGAGCCAGCTGGAGCCAGGGACTGCCAAGACACTGCCTGAAACAGACAGAGAGAGAGAGAGGGAGAAATACCGCTGCCTCTCCACCTGCTACTCCCCACTCCCCGCCCTCCAGTCTCTGGCCAGTGCCTTCCACTGGCTGAACCTAGCTGGAGGCCACGTAGCGGAGGAGCATGGGAAATGTAGTTTTCAGGAGCTGGCCCCCTGAAGTAGAGGAGCATGTAAGGGGAGGACCAGGACTGATCTGAGGGCAAATAGACAAATAATAGCACATGATGCATTCAATAAAATTGTAAACTCTTGACATTGAACTTATAAAAAGAAGGAGTTAAATATGCTGGCTAACGTGAGGTCTAATGTAGATTTTGCCTGTGAGCTTCCCGGCAGCCAGGGCAAAAGGAGAAAACATAATTCTCATTACCTTATATGAGGCTGCACAACCAGTTCTCCAAGAGAGGCCAAGTTTATCACATGGATCTCACAGAGGGGAGAGAGAGGGACAGAGTGGATGTGTCTTCAATGGTGACTTTTAAATATTGATTCCTGATGAAGGCTGAAGGTGGAACACAAAATAAACAGATGAATATATTGCAGAGTTAGGGTTCAGCAAAGGCTCTATGGGGACCTCACAAGTACGAGCCTAGAAATTGACTCTTGCAGGGGCAGAAGTAGTCACAGCTGGCTCAGGGCAGAGCCAGGAGTGAGTGATCATCCTTGCCTGAGTCAGCTGTCAGTCTCTGTTCTCAGGGCTGAGACCCCAATGGGAGATGGATGACCGACAGTCTGAGCTGTCCTCTCCATGGAGGACCTGGAGTTTGGGGTTGTGTATGACTTACCAAGTCGTGTGTGTTGGCCTCACAATAGAAAGGCTTCTGGTCTTGGCTCTGAAGGTCCAAAGTCCTGGGTTCAAGTTGCTTGACATTTCTGTATCTCGGGTTTCTCATCTGTATTAATAAGGGCTTGGCAAGTCAGTCACCAATCCTGGAAAACCTAAACCAGCCCAAGCATTTCGATCAGAGGGAATTTAGTACAAGGAGTGGCTACAAAGGGATTGGGAGGGGTGGAGAAGGAAAAGGGGATGGTCAGGTTACCTAAAGATGAGTTCCTGTGAGAAGCTAGAGGAACAAAAGGCAAAAGCATCTTTGTGCTGCTGAGTTTTGCCCCTCCTGGTACCCAGATGTCTGGGTGGAAACCCAGGAGTCCATATTTGCCAGCCACTGTTGCCCTTCCTGCAACCACCCCTTCTGGAGGCAGCACCAGAAACCAGGGAAATGTGGCCCCTCCCTTCTCCTTGCCTTCCATCGTCCCTTGGCAAGCCCCTAACCAGAAGCCAGCTGGCTGGCAGTATGGTGGAAGGTTCCACCCTGGCAGGAAAGGAGGTTGCTGAGGAATGAGTGTGATTGAGCACAACCCACACCATCCAGCCCACCTCCTTAGAAGCTACAGCATATAATCAATGAGAGAGTGTGTCAGAAGTGCTCGGCTTAAGTGGCTGGCGTGTGGGTAGCTATGATGACGAAGAAACCAGTTGTGCCAGTGACTGGGTCAACAGCTTCGCTTGATCCTAACAGGGCAGGTGCTAGCTGTGGGGAGAGTGGAAAAAGCGCTAGAACAGAACTAGCAGTCCTGAGTTCTAGTCCCAGCTCTGCTATCTACGGGCTGTGTGACCTTGCGCAAGTTGCTCAACCTCTCTGAGCCTCTCGGTTCTCATTGGCACAATGGCGTGAATTATTCCTCCTGCCCAGCCTGCCAGATCCGTATAAAAATCACCTGCTATAAAGGATATGAAAAGTCTTTCCAAATATGAAATGGCATCCAGGAGACAGGAGGTTTTATTGCTGTGATCTTGTTTTGTGTTTTGGCTGAGGTTTTTTTTTTGGGGGGGCGGGGTGCTTATCTTCTTTTAGGATAATCCTGGAGATCGAAGAACCAGCCTCGAACCATAATGGGGGCCAGCTGCTCTTTGGGGATGATGGGTACCTCTACATCTTTACTGGAGATGGCGGGATGGCTGGAGACCCCTTTGGAAAGTTTGGAAATGCCCAAAACAAGTATGTTCTGATTTGGTTGGCTGGTGGGTTGTTTTACATACTCCTAGTTTACGTACTATCCTGGAGGGTGGGGGTTACTTCCTCAGCCACGAAGTGCAGGGTAGTAGAAAGGGCTTTGGACCCCAGCTCAGTCTGCAGCTAGCTAGCTGGGGGACCCAGTCACTTCCTCTCATCAGTTAGAGAAGAAGAAGAATCCCCATGGGGGATAATAATCGTCATTATCTAGTCATGAAGAACAAAGGCCGTCACGTTGTCATGGGTACCTGAGAGGTGACATCACAGAGCCTCTGGGGAGATCAGATTTTCTCTGAAGTCTGCCCAGCCCTTCTGGAGCCAGAGGAAGGGAAAGGGTGTTTTCCAGACCTAATGGGGAGTGTGGGCTGGTTGGGGCAGGGCTGTGTGGCTGGGCATGTGGGTTTTCTGCCCCAAGGGTCACCCAAGATGGCCCAGAAATTGAAGCACAGTCTTGCTTTCAGTTCCTCACTTCTGGACTTGAGTAGATGGCCTGCCACCATTCCCCTCCTTACACACACACACACACACACACACACACAAGTCTCATGCATATAGATGAGGATATCCAGGAGTCTGAGGGCAGCCTCCTCCATTCTCTTAGTCAAAATCACAAAACCTTCCTCAGCCCAGAAAGTAAAAAGAGCGAGTATGCTGTTGGTTACAGCAGTTAAAGTGCTCCCAATTTGTGACTTGTGCTTTCATATGTGACAGCGTAAGAATCATTGCAACGTTCTCATGTTTGGGATGTATTTAGAGATGAGGTTGAGAAAATAGAAATTAAGGATTTGTGGATAATTGGACAGGACTTAAAACATTACTTTGCTGTTAGGAGTTTTGCCCACTTATATATCAAAGCTTGGTGCGTGGTGTATGGGCTCCGGGGAGTAATCTGTAGCTTGGTGCTGAGCAGACTGGAGCGTATGAGAGGAACTCACTGGGGCAAAACCTAGAAGTCCACAATAGGGGATTAACTGTGGGACATCTACTGGGGGAGAGCATTTTATCATCATGAAAGAGAATACTTGTGAGGTACCTTTAATGAGGAGGGAAAAGCTTGGGTGCTGATGCTATGTGAGAATGATGCGGTACACAGTTGCATCAAATGGGCGGACCAGCCAGTCCTGCCTTGAAAAGCAAGCCAAAGGGAGTGCACCAAAATGCTAACAGCTAGGGGAAAACCACGCAGTAAGTAAGCGCATCCAAAAATCACAGATGAAGAGGGCGTACATCTTTAAGCATGTTACAGGTTCCATCATGTGTCACTTTTGTTATGCAATGAATGAGACCCAAAAGCCGCTCACCCCCAGTGGCTGCATGGAGGTTAGGGCTGCACCCCGTTCTGCGCGGCTCTGGAGGGCACATCCTGAGGTCTCCTCGCTCCAAGGGCTCCAGAAGCTGATGTTGCACGGTGCCGAGGAGTGGCCTCGCTTCCGGTCCAGAGCTGCCTGAGGAATCTGGCAAGTTGTCCCCCTCCTCTTTGAGATCAGGGTGGTGTGTGTGGAGTGTGGGGTGAATGAAACCGCTTCTGAGGCCTGTTTGGCTCCCTGGCATGCTGCGATGGCACTGGGGCTGTATGAGAGAGATGGCGAGTACCCCAGCCTCCCATTTCCTGCTAAGATCTGAGGTGCTCTCTCTCCTGTCTCCCTGCCCTGGCCTGTACTCTTGTATGGGACACTTGACTTTGATTGCAGGTGTTCATTCATTCGCTCAGCAAACACTTCATGAGCACCTGCTACGTGCTAGTCACTGTGCTAGGTGCTGGAAGAAAGCTGTAAATAGAAATAATTTTTTCTGGTATGATTTGCACCCCGTAGCACAGCCCTGTGAGGAGGCAGGAAAGAGAGGGGCCACCTAATATCACAGTGGATGACACCAAGGTCCGGGGAGATTAGAAAGTGTGGTAAAGAGCTTGGATTTCTGCAGCCAGGCTGCCTAGGCTGGATCCCAGTCCTATCATTTCCTGGGAATGTTTTATGCCCTTTCTGAGCTCAGCTGCCCCATCTGTAAAAAGGGGATCACAATAGCACCCACCTACCTAAAAGATTCGTTGTGAGGATGAAACAAAGCAATAGATGGTATGTATGCCCAATACTTAGGACAGGGCCTGGGACTTGGTAAGGTGCCCGATAAATGTCGAATGAATGAATGAGGTTACCCAGCTGGTAAGTGGCTGAGGAGGTCGTGAACCTGGGGTCTCTGGCCGCACAGCCGAGGCTCTCCTTGCACCTGGGTTGGCCGTGGGCCCCGGGCCCCGGCACCCCCATCCCCGCACCTGCCCCGCGGTGCCCGAGCCCCTGGCGCGGGGACACCCCGAGCCGGCTCCTTCTCTCACCCGGCCCGCAGGTCGGCGCTGCTGGGCAAGGTGCTGCGCATCGACGTGAACCGCAACGAGCGCGGCCCGCTCTACCGCATCCCGTCCGACAACCCATTCGTGGGCGACCCTGCCGCGCGCCCAGAGGTCTACGCCCTCGGGGTGCGCAACATGTGGCGCTGCTCCTTCGACCGCGGCGACCCGGCGTCGGGGGCGGGCCGCGGGCGCCTCTTCTGCGGCGACGTGGGCCAGAACAAGTTCGAGGAGGTGGACCTGGTGGAGCGCGGCCGCAACTATGGCTGGCGCGCCCGCGAGGGCTTCGAGTGCTACGACCGCAAGCTGTGTGCCAACACCTCCCTCGGTGACCGCCCCCCGCCCCCTACCCCCGCGCCCTCGAGAACCTGTCTCCCCGGATCTGACCCCCACTCCACGGCTGTGCGCCCGCGCCTCCCTCCGCGGCCAACCGCGCCCCCGACCGGGACTTCCTTGCCCGCGCAAACCCATGCCCTCCCCCCGCTTTACAAACTTGAAACACCACCCTTTCTGGTTGACTGTCTGGGGCCCTCTCGGGAACTTCCCCCCATCCCCTCCCTCCCCTCCCCCGCCCCCCCCCCCCGCAAGACTCAGGACCACCCAAGAAGCCCAGTTGGGAACCGGCCGCAGACTCACCCAGCCTCTCCCGCCCCTGCAGATGTTGCGCTGCCGATTTTCGCCTACCCGCACCGACTGGGCAAGTCGGTCACTGGGGGCTACGTGTACCGGGGCTGCGAGTACCCGAACCTGAACGGCCTCTACATTTTCGGAGACTTCATGAGCGGGTAAGTGGCCTGACAACATTTCTGAGGGGGCAGGAACTGCAGAGGTGAAGGGTGGGGGAATGTACAACACTCTTGACAGCCCCGGGGCCATCTGGCTCCTGTGAGCCAGGACCTGCCGTTGCGCCAACAGGCCAGAGAGGTCACCCTGCTGGAGAGAGGGGAGCTGGGGCTCCAGCTGGGGTCTGCCCGTGGGACCCGTGGAGCCATGCTTTATGGCAGTGTTGCCTCCACCCACTGAGCCCCTAGAGGGTGTGTGTGTGTGTGTCTGGGAGAGGGGTTGGGATGAGTCACACCCCAAACAGTTTTCAGAGGGGGTAGAACATACCTCCCAAGCCTGCTGTGGGTCAGACTCTCTCCCCAGGGGAGCTTATGGAGACTCATGACCGTCTCGTTCTCCTGTTGTATAGAGGGGGAAAACTGAGGACCAGAGAGGCCCAGGGAAGCTATACACCTGGCATGATGTTTAAAAGTACAGCTGAGACGGCCTATGTTCAAAGCCTGGCACGCTTGTTAGCCTGTGACCTTGAGCCGGTTACTTCACCACCCTGTGCTTTAGTTTCCTCATCTACAAAATGATAATAGTACCTGCTTACTAGGGTCGTTTGAGACCTGTTCATACATATACAGCACTTAGAATCTAGAATGTGCTCAATTTCTGTGTTTTGTTTTTGTTTGCTTGTTTAATAAGGTGGAAGGATCTGTTGGTTACCTGAGGACCCTTCCAGCCTCATGTGAAATGAATTTTTTGTTTGTTTGCCACACCGTGCAGCTTGTAGGATCTTAGTTCCCTGACCAGGGATTGAACCCGGGCTCCCTGTAGTGGAAGCGTGGAATTCTAACCACTGGACCACCAGTTCTTAATCATTCCCACCCTAGCCTCTCCATGTAAGGGCAGCTGAACTGGGTCCCTCGGGAGAGGAAATAAGGAAGCCCGAGGCTGGCAGAATTCTTACCTCCTCCAGGCTGCTGACCTAGGGTGGCTTTGTGGCCAGTGCATCTACAGCTGGAGCTGACAGAGAACCCTGACCTGGGCCTCTGGTTGCTGGGTCCTTCTCCCAGCTTAGGGTCTCCCTCTGGGACTCAGTTATCTCATCTGGAAAATGGGTCTAGATGAAACCCCCTTTTTTTTTTACCGCGATTCTCCTTTTTCCCTTCTGCTGTCCCCCAGGAGTGCCCAAGCCACCTGAACACAGAAATTCAATGAATTTTGCCAACACTTCCCAAACCCCTCTGCTGGGTCAGGCTTCGTGCCAGGGCCAAAGCAACAGAGTTGACGAGTACCTTGTACCAAGTCAGGGAGACAGACCCACACTCGGTCCACTCGAGTCCAGCCTCAGAGAGCCTGTGAGCGGTGCTGGGAAAGCCCAGCACAGGGGCAGTCAGGAGGGCTTCCCAGAGGAGGGGATGACCAAGCAGGGCCTGAAAGTATCAACAGGTGATTGACAGGCATAGAAGGGAGTAAGGGACAAGATCAACATTTTCTGAAGATGCCAAATTCTCCATTTCATGCTCCGAAGTGGAGGCAGCTCCAGAGTACGTGGAAACTCCTGGGCACCAGCCTTGGAGGCTTCTGAACCGGAAGTCAGCTCCTGACTGCCTCCTGCTGGTCAGCAGGTGGGGTTGAGCTGAGGGGGCAGGAACCAAGCTGGTCTTGTCACCCCTGTGCTTCTCCTGGTACATAGCAGGTGTTCAGTAAAGCCTCCACCTGAGTCAGACTTCATGGATGTGCGGCCTGTGCGCTTACATGAGGCTCCGTCTCAGAAGTGCCCACGCTTGGTTTAATGCTCTGCTGTTACTGTCTTGAAATTTTTAGTACGTTTTGAACAAGGGGCTCTGAATGCTCACTTTGCACTGGACCCTGCAAGTTATGTATGGTCCTGGTTGCGTGGATAATAGATGATTGGATGGATGGATTGGTGGGTGGGGTTCCCTCGGGCGCCCTGCCAGGCATGACCCCACAGCCCATCCTCCTTCGCAGACGTCTGATGTCCCTCCGAGAGAACCTGGGGACAGGCCGGTGGCGGTACAACGAGATCTGCATGGGCCGTGGCCAGACCTGTGCGTTCCCGGGCCTCATCAACAACTACTATCCACACATCATCTCCTTCGCGGAGGACGAGGCCGGTGAGCGCTCCTGAGGCCTCTGCATCCAGGCTGCCGATGCCTGGGACTGTGCCCCACCCCGTGGGTCCTTCTGGCCTGGGATTCGAGGGATGGCATCTCAGGCCTGAAATCACCTTCTGGCTGGAGAGTGACGTGTTCAGAGGGCTTGAGCCTTGCTTCGGTGTCAGTTCTCACTCATCTGAGCTTCCATTTCCTTATCTGGAAGATGGGAGCAGTGGTCCCCGTCCTTCCCTTTCCCCAACTCTCACCCTGGGCAGGCTTGCCAGGAGGGATAGCGTGACCCCACAAGTAAGAGTCCAGGGCAGTTACGGGACCAGGAAAGGATCTGTGGTGGTGGAAATGCAGGCAGGTGGGGGAAGAGTGCCTCCCTGGGGACCTCCAGCTCCCTGGGTTCCTGATGGCAAATGTATCGGGGCCTGTAAATGAAGCCGCGTTGTCTTCAGAAAGTGGTGGGCACCGCTTTCTTGCCTATTAGTGGGTCCCCCATTCAGGCACTTGTGTTTTCAATGCAAGGAGCAGAGGGGGAGGGGAGAGGAAGAAGGAACATGGAGGCTGGATCCCGCCTTTGTCCTTGGCCCCAGATTGTCCCCGGACAAAAGCTGAGGGGCCCCCAGTGGGGCCTGGTGGATGCTTGGCCAGGTTACTAAGCAACGCCTTTCCAGGGGCCTTTCGAGAGGTGTCCCCTGCAGGGCCCAGTGCCCAGAGCCCCCAGGCCTGAGTCTGGAAAACCTTTGTTGAACCGATACCCATCAGAGTCTAAATTTTCAAAAGGGCAGCCTCAGACCCCACCACCCTCCCTGAGCCCACTGGACCCTTGAAAGCCATTTCTTTTGGTCATTAGGGAGTTAACATGTTTTGGAAAGGGGGGGATGCCCTCCCCCTACCCTCCTCCGCCTCCAGAGCCCAGACCCAGAGGAGGGCCTGGAAAACGCAGTTCCCAGGGGGCCCTTCCTCAGCCCTCTGAGTGACACCAAGGGCTGGACAGCCAGGAGGAGGCCCCTCAAAGACAGACAGCCCAGGGGTAGCATGTTGGTGAGTTGGGCAGGTGGTCCCGGAAGGCACAGAGACCTGGGGGTCTGATGCCAGCAAACGTCTCCCAGCTCCCTCTGGCCTCTGCCTTTCTGCATGATCTTCTGACACCTGCAAATTGCAAAACAAGGACCTCTGCTGGCCCAGTGTCCTCCAGGGACAGTCCATACCGCAGACACCAGGAGGGTAGTGTGGCCCTGGGCAGGGCTTAGCAGTGCCATGGGGCTCCCCGCCCGTGCACGGGGTTGGGGGCTTCCCGCAGATTAAGGCTGGATGGGGCCTTGGGGTGCACCCGGTCCAATGCTGTCACTTTACAGATGGGGAAACTGAGGCTGACTTTTCCTGCCTGGTCGTGGGGTGGGTGGCACTGGACATAGCCTGGCCCCTGGAGGCCTCCCAGAGCAGGACCTCAAGCTCAAGCTTGGTCAGGCAAAGGCAGACAATGGAGAAGGGCATCCAGGCCAAGGGAGCAGCATGTGCGGGGAGCTCCGAGTTGCTCCAGCGCCTGGAGCATAGGGTCAAGGAGGGCTGCACAGCCAGGGAGGGGACCGTGGCCGCTCCCAAGGGCCTCTCTCCAGAAAGGAGCCCAGAAAGGGAAGTAAGGCTCAAAGCCACATGCAAATTCATAGCTGTGCCTATGGACTCTCCAGCAGGGGCCTGCTTGCCAGGGGCCCTGCTCCCTCCCACAGGGTGCATCACACCTTGTGGGCCTATTCCTCCCCCCACCGACTTGACACCCCCCCCCACCCCACTCCCACTGGCCACGCTCCCACCACCCACCAAGTCAGGGCTGGTGCTCCTGGAGGGAGGTCAGGGGCCATTGACCACTCAGCATCCTGCCCTCCCCAGCCCCCAGCTCCCTGCCACAGCTGGTCTACCCCAGTTGCACAGGTCACCTCTCAAGTGTCTTCCCCTTCCAGAATTCCCCAGGTTTCCTGGGCCTTGATTCTCAAACACCTCCCTCATGCAGCCCTCCCTGACTGCACCAGTCACCAGGGACATGCTTTTCTTCAAGCTCCCTTCTCACTGTCTGTATTGGCCGCTCCTTGGGGAAACCACTCCCGCCCCCATCCTTGGGAGGACTCTCTGCTGCCTCTTACAAGGACAGAAGGTATTAGCATGGCTGAACCATCACAATGAGCCACATGTGGCCTGTGTCTGGGCCTCCCAGCTACCACATCTCCTACATTAGTGTGGGCTTGGGGACAGCAGATGTTTCTGAGTTCCAGGCCTGCTTAACCATTCACCAGTTGCGTGACTTTGGGCAAGTCACCTGACCTCTCTGAGCCTCTGTTTTCTCATCTGGAAGCTGAGAATAATGAAGCTTAATTCCTGGGCATGGGTACCTGTGGCAGCAAGGGCCATGGGGCAGGATGGGGGTGGGGAGAGAGCAGAGGACTCAATTTCCCTGAGAGCATCCGTGACACCAGGTGCTCATAATTCCATTTCTACAAACAGAGGCTCTGCATGGGGCTGTCCCGGAGCTGCTGGAGCTCACATGGGGCGAACTGCAGGGTCTGAGATTCACACTAGAGGCTCCCGAAGCACGAACTCTTCTGCCCCTGCTACTTGCCTGGGAGGTGCCTGCTGGTCAGTGGAGAGAGACTGTGTCCCCAAGGACTTGGCAGGACCTGGAGCCTGGGCAACGATGACAATAGCAGCAGCAGTAATAGTTAATACGGATGGAGCATCTACTCTATGCTCTTTTCATCCTCACAACAGCCCGATGAGGCAGGCCCATTGTGGGGATGAGGAAGCTGCGTCATCAGGAAGCAGTCAGTGGGGAGCTGGGCTGTGGACCTCTGTTGGTGCTCAGAGGTGTGTGATCCTGGGCATGAAACCCAGGCAGGGACCAGAGGTGGGGCTGGGTCACCAGGGAGGAGACAAGAGTCCAGAGGTCAGAGCCTGGGAGGGTCCGGGCAGAGCAGCCGGCAGCCCGGGAGGCTGTGCTGCAGAGGCCCCTGGGCACATCTGGACGCCTTTCTCAGCCTCGGTTTCCAGTTCTGGGGACTGGAGAGTTACACTGACCTGCGGCATCTCCCCTCCTGGCTCACTGAGGTTGGGGTGCACCTCAGAACTGAGGTGGGGCCGTGGGGCTGGCCGGGATGGTATTCCAGGCAGTGTTCTCACTTCTTGCCTCGTTTCTTGTCCAAGGGGAGCTGTACTTCATGTCAACGGGCGTGCCGAGTGCCACAGTGGCACGTGGGGTTGTCTACAAAGTGATCGACCCCTCCAGGTGAGTCCCCCCCACCCCACCCCCGTCATGGCCTCGGCTCCTACCGTCTTCCAGGAGCCCTCCCTTCCACTACCTCATTTCCCCTCTCTACCACTCTTTAAGGTGGTTGTGGTTAATATGCCCATTTTTCAGATGAGAAAACTGAGGCCCAGAGAGGAGAAGTGACTAGCTAAGTTCATACTGCTGGTGAGGGGCAGATCTAGGATTCAAAACCGATCTGCCAGCCTCAAAGTCCAGTTCTATTCTTGCTAAGTGGGCGCCAAAGATACCAGTGGGGGCCCATCCCATCACATTTTTTTTAATTCTTTTTTTAAATTTTAGAACAGTTTTAGATTTACAGACAAGTTGCAAAGATAGTACAGAGTTTCCCATATACCCCTCACCCAGTTTTCCCTATTATTAACGTCTTACATTATCATGGTACATTTGTCACAATTAATGAACCAATATTGGTACATTACTATTCATTAAATGTCACACTTTTTTTTTTTAATTGAGGTAACTCCATACTTTAAAAACAAAAGGATGTCTCTAGTTTTTCCCTAGTGTCCTTTTCTCCGGGATAGCATACAGAATCCCACATTGCATTTAGTCATCATGTCCTGTTAGCTTCCTCTAGTCTGTGACAGCTTCTCAGACATTCCTTGTTTACCACACTTTTCTGTTGAAAGCACAAAGCTATTAATTACTGATATAACTATTTATCAAGAAAAACATAAGCGCTTGCTCCTTTCCTCTCCCTGAGGCCTTGGCCCTCTTTGGATTTATGTCATTGTGGAGCAACACACGCAAACTTTGCATTTTTCTTCGTAGGTCTATCCTTATTTTGTATAAACATTTCCACGTTGCAACATTACCCTCAGAAGGCTCCTTTTTGATGGTGGCGTAATTTTCTGTTGAGTCACTGCACCGTGATTGCCTGATCCATCCCTTGGACATTTAGGTTATTTCCAGTTTTTGAAAAAAGAGTGCTTCTCTAAGGAAATATCACCTAATTCATGCCAGATGCTGCCTGAGACCCACTGTTTCCTTTAGTCTGTGCAGCATCCTTCTGGGCTCATGGCCCCCCGCGCAACAGAGGGAACCCGAGGCTTAGGGATTTCTGCTCAAGGTCTCGTGGGTGGGAGGAGCCAGCAACAGGCTAGACCCCCGTTCCCTCCCTCCCTCCGTGACCCTTCTCATCCCTTTTTCCATTTTTCTCTTTTGGAATCCATGTAATTTTGTGCATCCACAACATATTGAAGAGGGGCGCCATTCCAGAACATTTGGAAAATGAAGAAATGGGAAGCAGAGGGGGTAGGGTGGGGTCATCCATTGCCGCCCAAACATAACCACTGTGGCATTTTTTGGTGTATCTCCTACCCTTTGGCAAGACAAAAATTTTTATGTAATTTCCTTAAGGAACAAAACTCAGCTGGGTCCGTCTGAAGCGTGTGGCTATTATGTGGAGTTCAAAGCAGCCGGAAAACCCACACTTTCTGCAGCTTGGAGAAGGGCGTGAGCTGGGCTGTGTTTCAACCTCTGGGGGGAATGGCCCACGTCCCTCCTCGGTTTCCCTCTCTTGCCAGGGCTGTCTGAAAGCCACCCCAGGTCACGTGGCTGCTTCAGCCCTTGGGCTTCCCCTTCGTGCTCTTGGGACCCATTGAAGTCTTGGACCCACGTGGGTTGGTCCCAGAATAGTGTCGGTCCCATTCAAAGACTCACAGATCAACAGCCAGAAGCTCATTAAAATGGGATTCCATTCCTTACTTGTGCCCCTCAGAGATGTCCAAGGAGACCCAATTCATAGCCCTGGCAACCCTTCTCAGGCTCTTTTCTCTCCCAGCCCTCTCCAACCTCACATTCCAAGGCCCCCAGAGCCCTCAGCTCTGCTGCCAGCCCCGAGGCTTTCTCTCTCTCCCCACTTTATTCTTTAGATCGACTTAACCTTTCCCTTTGATTCTGTATCACCAGAAATCCCAGAACCAGAGGGGCAGAGAGAAACCCTCCTCAGAGGCTGTGGGGAATGGGGACCAGGGTAAAGTGCAGGAATGGGGCTGTGGTGACAGTTACAGGAGCTGGACCGGCAGGCTGGGGAGAAGGACTGTGACATTTGATCACATCCCAAGGACACTTCATGCTGAGAATTAGAAGTGGCCCTCCTGCTCTGCAGGCAGAGGCTGAGCGGGCACTTGGCAGGCCGTTATAGGGGGGTCCTGTCCTGGGGTTGGACTCTTGGGGTCTGGGAGGCGTGGACCAGCAGGGTCACTGCTCCGTAAGTGGCCACTGTTGTTACCACGTACACATGCCCAGGCCTGAATGAATGCACACCAGCCCTTTCCCTTCCTTCCTGGCTGCAGGGGGCAGGTGATGTTGGGGGGACATGCTCAGGGCGGGTTCCCAGGGTGCGGCTCATGACCTCTTGTGTGTCTGCAGACGGGCACCACCCGGCAAGTGTCAGATCCAAGCCGCCCACGTGAAGGTCCGGGGCCGCCTCATCCGCTTCGTGCCCAAAGAAAGTAAGTGTCCGCCAAGGTGGGGACACAGCGGGAGTTCCTGCAACCCACACCCACTGCCCCTCTTCCAGATGTGGATGCTCCCAGCGGGGCCTGGATGCCCTTCCTTGGCCCCCATGCCCAGCACTGGGCCCCGTACACAGGAGCTACTAGGAGTGGGTAGACCTGCTTAAACCTCCTTCCACTCATGCAGTGTCTGCCAGTCCCAGGCCACGGTGCGTGGCTCCAAGGGGCTGCAGGCCTCACAACGAGCATGGCAAAGGGAGAAATAGCTGGTCCCAGGCAAGGTTCACTCAGAGTTCTTGGGAGGGACAGAGAAAGAGGGTATATCTCAAGATTGGAATGAGTTATTATTCTAGGTGCAAGGGTGCCTAGGGGAGCGTTTGGGCTGGGTCTGCTATACGAAGGTTCTGTTTTGACGAGCTTGGTGGGGAGAGAGGGGTACAAATCCTCATGAGCCGAGGGCCAGGCAAAGCCACAGTGACCACCCATGGGATCTGGGGCCATCTGAAGAGGGTATGGCCCGAGGAGAGGGCTGTTCCACTGGGTCCAAGCTAGGTGGGAACAGAGAGAGACCCAGTGTTGTCAGATCTTCCAGTTCTCAGGACAAGCAGACTATCCATCCCTCCATCCATCCATCCCTCCATCCATCCACCACATACATGCGCTTCATACTGGGGCTATAATGCTGAGCGAGCAGATATGGTGCCTGCCTTCTTGGGTTGTTATTATACAATCTCCCGATTTGAAAATATTGGCAACTAGGTCACAATTTTCAAAACCTCCCTGTGGGCCAAAGGAAATACTTCAGTGGGCTGAGTGTGCCCAGCAGGTCTCCAGCTGGCAGACTGGGGTGGGGGGCAGGAAGAGGGGGAGGTTGGGTGGGTGGGGGGTACCCGGCCCCAAGGAAGGGGTGCCCCACCAGGAAGAGGAAGGCTGGGGAAGCTGGCTGTTTGGGGAATTCACTTGCAGCTGCAGTTGGTTTGGGGCCTTGGCAGAGTTTTCCATTCACTCATTCAGCAGTTTCTGCATTTCTGTTAGTTGCCCGCTGTGTGCTGGATGCTGGGGCCACAGAAGAAGTCAGACGAGGCCCAGTCTTGGCTGGGGCAGACAGAGGGGTCATTTAGTGTCCCAGGCCCCGTGACAGAAGTTGTGCTGGGCACCATGGGGACCCAGAGCAGTGCAGAGCTGGGGGTGGAGGGGGAGGGTTGGGAAGGTCCTGGAGGCTGAGGGTTGAGCCTGGATGGAGAGGAAAGTGCATTGCAGAGGCCGGGGAAGGGCAGCCTAGGCAGTGAAGGAAGCAGGAGAAGCAGGAGCCCTGGGAGCTGGAAGTCCCTCCCTGCAGGTGGAGTGGGGACCAGGGTGCAGGTTGGGGGAGCGTCTGGCTCATGTTCTGGCCCCGGCCTGCACCTGGTCTTGTGTCCAGGCCCTTTCTCAGCCCCTGTCTCAGTGGGTTTCCAAGTGAGACGGGCCGGTGGCCCCAGGATCCCTGCCCATAGTAACTGAGCAGTTTGGGGTTTCCACCTCCCCTGAGGGAGGCAGTACCTGGCAGAGTGTCTGATGTGGAGTGACGTTTAGCCCTATGGCTGACCTGGGCCAAGCGTGAGGGCCACGTCCTGCAGGGACAAAGGGAATCACCCACCGCAGCTCCCCGACACCTAATGAGTCCAGGTCCCCGTGGAGGGGTCAATGGGCGGGGGTCAGTGTGGACCACAGCCCCGCACCTAGAGAGCTCCTGACCAGCCCTCCCTGTGATGGGCAGGGGGACCAGCAGCCTTGGGAGCCTGGAGGGGAGGGCTTCACCTGAGCAGAGGGGCCCCGGGCAGGCTGGTTCCCATCCTGCTGGCCTGCCCTCCACCCACTGCAGTTCCCCCCCACCCCCCGCATCAGCCGTCCTCCGCTTCCTCACCCTTAAACCAGAGATTGGAGCCAGAAAGCGTCATTTGCTCTGAGAAGCTCTCCCAGACACTCCTTCCCTGCCACTGCGCTTAGGAATTTACTGTGTGAGAGTCCTTCCCCTGCCAGACAGGGGACTCCCAGAAGGGGAGGAGGAATGGGGGTGGGGAGAGGCCGAGCAGCAGAGGCACAAAGCAGCTGCCAGCAAGTGTGTGCAGAATGGCTGCAGAAGCACCTGGCATTCAGCTCCAGGTAGGCACCTTGTGGAGCCAGAGTGACCCAAGAAGCACACTTGGGGCACCTCATCCTCAGGGTCTGAGTAGAGGGCAGAACGAGGACATCTTTCCCTGGGGTCTGCATTCCGGGGTGAAGAGCCGGGGTGGGGTGGGGTCGCATGGGCTGGGCTGGGGCGGCCGGGGCCCTTCCGAACACAGGCTCTTCCTCTGCGCAGAGTTCATCCGGAGGATGGAGAGCACCCCGCGGCCCACGGCGCCCGCGCCCACCAAGGCTCCCCGCCGCAGCCGCCCCACGACCCCTCCACTTGCGCCCACCCTGCGGCCGGCACGACCCACCCCGCGGCCCGGGCGCCGTCGGGGCGGCGGGCGGCGGCGGGGACGGCTGGGCACCGCGGTCCCCGAGCCCTCGAACGGCGCCGTGCGCCTGGTGCGGCCCCCGGGCCTGAGTCCAGGCCGCGGGCGTGTGGAGGTGTTCGCGGGTGGACGTTGGGGCACCGTGTGCGATGACGCCTGGGACACCAAGGGCGCTGCCGTCGTGTGCCGCCAGCTGGGCTTCGCGTACACCGTGCGGGCCGCCAAGCGTGCCGAGTTCGGCGAGGGCCACACGCTGCCCATCCTGCTGGACGACGTGCGCTGCACAGGCAGTGAACGCAACCTACTGGAGTGCGCGCACGCCGGCCTGGGTTCCCACAACTGCGACCACCAGGAGGACGCCGGCGTCGTGTGCAGCCGCGAGAACCCCGATCTGTAGGCGAGCATCGTCTGTCTGTCTGGCCAGCCGGGCTCTCCATTGTGCGTCCAGAGCCCGTCCAACCTGTGCGCGCCTGGTGCGTGCGCCCGAGTCTGAGGGTGGGGGGAACGTGGGGGGTGGCCTAGGGGTGGCCCATCTGTAATGCTGTCCTGTGGTGCGTGCAGTGCACGCGTGTTCTTTGTGTGTTCCTGCCCACGTGGCTGTGAAACCCCGCAGCGCAGTGTGTGCTGGGGCCCGTGTGGCCCCTGTGGCCGTGTGGTTGCAGCCTGAGGTGTTCTTTGCTTACCTCCAGGCACCTCAAGCAGCGGCAGGAGCACAGTCTGGTGGAGCCCTGAGCACTGCGGGCAGCTGCCCTTCAAGGGCAGACATGACCTCACTGCACTAACAGAGGCACAGCCGGCGGGTGGAGGGAGGGGACCAGGCCTGCCCTGCCCACGGTGGGGAGTGGAAGGCCCCAGACCAGCTGGAGCACGGCTTGAGGAACGTGGCCCAAAGGGCGTGGACCGGTGGCCTGGCAGTCAGGGTTGGTGAAGAGAGCACGAAGGCATCTAGTAGGGGCCAAGGGAAGTCATCAGACTGATGGGTCCAGGGTGACCCCTGGGCTGTGGCTGTCCCAGCGAGGGTCAGGCTGCCTAGGAGAAGCGAGTGCCGGGGTGGGCTGGCAGGGATTACTGGATGACTTCCGGGAGAAGCCTTCTGGGCCTCAGCATCACGCAGGACCCAGCCACTCCGAGCACCACGGTCGCTGGTGAGGCTTCAGATTTCTCCACTTCCGAGCCGGTGCCAGGGCCACCTCTGTCACCTCCATTCCCCACCCACCCTGTTCAGTGAGATCCCAGGGAACCCTCTGCCTCCTCAACCCAACCCCGGGGGCCGACCGGGCTGCGGACCCAGTGAGACCACTGGTGCTCTGTCACCCAGTGCTGTGCCAACAGCGCGACTGTTTACAAACCCCCTTCCTGCCTCTTTTCTCTGACTCACACCTGCCTGGAAGCGGAGGGAGGGGGTGGGAGAAGGGGGCTGGGTCTGCAGCCTCTGTCCTGCTCACAGGTGGAAGTTCCTTTGCCCACTAAGGGCCTCAGCCTTGGCTCATGCCAGGCCGGTCAAGGGGCATCAAGTATGGCTGGGCTCAGCCTCTGATAGGGGGCCAGGGAGGGGAAGCAGATAGATGGTCACCGGGCAGTGAGGACCGGATATGGCCCGTGTCGGGGGCGCGGGGGAGGGCTCTGGGTGGGGCATCCCAACCCAACCTGGGTGTTGTCCTGGGAGTTGAGCTGGCACTAGGGATGGTGTGCCTGGCAGAGGAAATGGTGCGGGCAGAAGCCTGTCGGGGTCTCCCAGCTGCTCACTGAAGCTGAGTGTGGAGTATGAAGCTGCAGAAAAAAGCTTTAGGGTCACCCTCTCGAACTCCCCCCTACCTCTGCCCTAAGTGGGGTGGGCGAGGGACCCAGACCCTTGTGGCTCCTCTAACCCTGTTGAGCCCCGCGTGCAAACCACAATTAACCCTGCCACTGACTGTGGCCTGTGTGCTGGGCACCGTCGTAAGAACGGTGCCGCATACCTGAAGTCATTCAATCCCCGCAACAGCCCTCTTCCTCCCCTTTTACAGATGAGGAAACCGAGGTGCACAGAGCTTTATATCTTAGCTGAGATCACCCAGCCAGGGAGGGGGAAGCCAAATTTGAACACGAGCTGGCTAGCCCTAGCACCCGCCAGGTGTATAACCACTGAACCCCCTGGCTATACCCGCAGAAAGTCTCAGCATGGCCCAGGGCCCCTGCCCGCTGTAGGCTGCCAGCCTTGCTGGGAAATAGCTGATGGAGACCCCCGTGGGTCCCTTCTGCCAAGCAGGTGGCTGTGCCACCTCCCACTGCCCAGGGGTGGTTGACTGGGCATCTTCCAGGTCGCTGGGACATCTGGAATTGTTAGGAGCTGGGAGGCCCGTGGGGACCATCCAGGCCAAACTCCTCACTGTGCTGATGGGGAAATGAACCTGGGAGGCTGAGTGTCCCAGGCCTTTGGTCAGATGGGGCCGAGCTAAGACTAGAGCCCAGGGAAGGCGGGGTGGCCCTCGGGGCCCTCAGAGCGGAAGGGCCAGGGCTGTTGGTCCCTCTGGCTTAGAGGTGGGGTATGGCTTTTAGCAGCCTCTGCCTCCTCTTCCTAGGGCTCCTCTGTGCTCTTTCCTGCCCCTCCCCACCCTGTGGAGCCCCCTTCCTCAGTTCAAGGCCTGGAGGACATGATGCCACAAGGCAGGGCCTGGGAGGTGGGCACCTCCCACTGCACCTCAGCACCCACAGCCTGGGCCCACCATCTGGGGCCCGTGGCACTTTCCCCAAGTGGCAAGGGGGAGTGGTCCAGCCCTCCACTGGGCCCTGAGTGTCACTGTTGTTTGTTGGGGCAAGTAGGGGAGGTCCCAGGCCCCATCACTCCTCTGGGCAGTGCTGGCCTTGGCCCGTCAGTGTTGCAGGAAGGGTGCTTCCCCTCCCATCACCCCTCAGGCTCCAAATAAGGCTGAGGCTGCGGCCTGACTCCTGAGAATGAGGCTCACAGAGACACACTGCTGCTTTACTAGTAATAATAAGGGCAGGTGGCTGACATCGGCTGAGCACTTACTATGCCAGGCACTGTTCTAAAGGCTTTACATATTAGGCACTCTTTAATCCTTGTATTAACTCTATGAGGTAGGTGCTAGGGTCACCCTCCCACCCATTTTACAGATGTGGAAGCTGAGGCCCAGGGGCCCTTAGTTACTTGTCAGATGTCACACAGCCAATATTAGAAATCAGGCAGCCCGGCTCTGGAGCCCCAGCTGTGTGCTGTCACGCTGTGCTACCTCAAGAGCACTGAATTCAGTGTCCCCCTCGTTGGGCCCCATCATTGTGCAGATGGGGACACGGGCCCAGGGAGGGGCAGGGCTAGGCGCAGACTCCCTGCCCCGTGCTCCTTTCACTCCACCACCAGCCTCGGAAAGCCAAGGGAGCAGTCACAAGTGACTCTGTCCCCAGGGACTTTGATCCTGCCTCTGAGTCCTCTAAAGTCGCTGGGGATGGAGGCTAGTCTGGGCCAAGGCTCTCCATGCTCCCTATAGGCCTCTGCCCTCACTGCCTCGAATCTGGCCTCCAGCCAGCAGCTAGAGTGATCTCTCAGAACCTGCCCAGAGAGGGACTGCCTCTGCCCAGCGTCACACAGCTTAGTTCTGGAGCCCTTGGAGCCACCGCTGCAGGGATGTCCCAGGTGTGGCCCTGCACCCAGGACTGCATCCATGGTGTCAGCCTCAGGTAACAACACTCCAGGTCTCTGGCTGGGCCTCACTGGTTCCCTGTTCACCTGCATCCCTCTGGCAAGCCTCAGCTGGGCTGGGCCCTAGGTGGCCACTTTTCTCCTCTGATGACAGGAAAGACCCACTGTCCCTGGCAGCCCTGACAGCTTCAGTCTGTGGCTGAAGGCAACCAAGCTAGGGAGCAACCTTCAGCTCCCCAAGGCATTCCTATGTTTACGCTTTGCAAATGCTTGGCTGGGAGACAACGACTGGGATGTTAGGGGTCCAGCCTTGACTGTGTGACCTTGGCAAGGTCACTTAACCTCTCTGAGCCTCATTGGAAAACAGAAGTAATCAGCAGGATTATTGGAAGAAAAATGAGGTAACATTTACAAACATGCCCAGGACGTTCTGTATTGTTTCTGGACAGAAAGCTCAGTAGCAGGCTGTTGGCGCCCACATTGGCAGCTGCCAACTGCACAAGACAGGGCGGGAGGGGCATGCCAGGTAGAGGGACCAGCATTAGAATGACCCAGGGACAAATCCTCAAAATGGGAGGAAGATGAGCCCCTTCAGCTAACATGTAGAACCCACATCTTTTTTTTTTTTTTTTGCGGTACGCGGGCCTCTCACTGTTGTGGCCTCTCCCGTTGAGGAGCACAGGCTCCGGATGCGCAGGCTCAGCGGCCATGGCTCACGGGCGCAGCCGCTCCGCGGCATGTGGGATCTTCCCGGACCGGGGCACGAACCCGTGTCCCCTGCATCGGCAGGCAGACTCTCAACCACTGCGCCACCAGGGAAGCCCAGAACCCACATCTTCTTGTGGCAGCATCTGTCCTCTGGTCTTGCTGCAAAAACTAACCTTTATTGATCACTTACTATATGCCAGATGCCTCAGGTATGCAGGATCATTTAATCCTCACAACTACCCCATTAGGCACCCCTGACACTGAGGACAAAATAATGTTGCCTGCCATCCTGGTGAACGATGAATGTTGCCTGCCATCAAGCCATCAGCCACTGCAGCCACCCGCTACGGTGCGCCCTGAGGGGAATTCAAGATGGAGAAAAACTGGATACTGGCCCTCATAGTTAAGATGCGTGTCTAAGGAATAATTTCAATGAGCCCAGACTCATTGAAATCATTGAAATCTTTGAGCCCAGACTCAAGTTAAAATCATTAACTTGAGATGTCTGGTTTTTGTGATTAGCAGTAATCTTTTGATGTTTGACTACATGTTTTTTATTTTCAGCAAAAACTCCTATATATGTATCCTGGCTCCACCCTGACCTCTTTGGAACAGTTCCCGAGCTATCTGAGAGGCTGTCTCCCAGGCTATAGTCCTCAGCAATGTCCCCAAATAAAACATAACTCCCAACTTTTAGGTTGTACATTTTTCTTCAGTCAACAGTTCTTTTCCAGATGATCTCCAAGTTGGCTATGTGACTGGGTCCCTTATTCAGAGGGGGGTTAGCTTTGAACCAAGGAGCTTGATCTTTCTCTTTCCCTGGTTACTGTGCCTGTGCCCTGCCTCCTAGGAAACCACTTCCTGTATGGAAGCCATGTGGCCAATAGCTACCACAGTGGATAACATTTGTCCAGACCTTCCCAGTGAAGGGCCAGGTGGTTGGCCACATGCTTCCAGGCAGCTCCCTCTGCTGGGGGCTTGCAGTGCTGCATGTCCAGGCAAAGGGCTTCCCCTGGGAGCATCAGTGTACAGTCTTAAGCATTCCCTGATGCTCACAGGAGAGCCGGGAGGCTCAGATGAGGTGGCGATGGGACAGAGCCAGAGGTCACTGGTATTGACCCATGCACCAGAGAATATTAATGCCCACTTCTCTCCCTAGCTTAGTTGGACAGGTTCACACTGACAATTATACCCTGAGGCTGTCCCATGCCTGCCCCAGATTGTGGCCAGAGCAGTTTAAGATCTGGTCCTGACCTCAAGGAACAATTGTTTGGTGTCCTCCCTTCAAATTGCCCCCAACCCCTGGAGGTTTCGCAACCTAGGAGGGTCTGTCCTGGTCTCCCCGCCTCCCTCTCTCCTGCCCCTCAGGGCCAGCCAGTGCGTGCCTGTGACTGCTTTTCACCACCACATGGGGGCAAGGTGGCAAGCCACCATCTCCCAGCCCTAGGGGGAGGATGGTGCTCCCCCTAGGATGGGGCCCCATCCCCAGAGCTGGAATGGATGTCCAGCTTGCCGTGCTGGGGACAGAAATCCTGTCCCCTCCGTGCTAGACCCCACTCTTAAAGCTTGGCCCTCTCTGACACCCCATAGCCCACACGCCCCAAACACTCATGCCCCTGGTGGGGACTGTCCCTGGCTGTACCTGGGAAGGAGGTATACAGGCCTTCTCTGTTTTTCCCAAACCTCTCAGGATTCTGGGACTCTGGCCCAGGGGCATGTCCTTTTCTCAGAAACTCAGCAGCATCTAAACTCTTTGGGCATCTCCTCCCCGGCTGTAAGGATCTTTTTTTTTTTTTTTTTTTTTTGCGGTACGCGGGCCTCTCACCGCCGTGGCCTCTCCCGCCGCGGAGCACAGGCTCCAGACGCGCAGGCCCAGCGGCCACGGCCCACGGGCCCAGGCGCTCCGCAGCACGCGGGATCCTCCCGGACCGGGGCACGAACCCGCATGCCCTGCACCGATAGGCGGACTCCCAACCACTGCGCCACCAGGGAAGCCCGGCTGTAAGGATCTTTATCTGGGTTAGGAGGGGGCACACCTGGCCCTTCCCATCCACTGCTCTCCTTCTGGGTTGCTCCTGAGTCTAAGAATTGGGAAGTAAAAAGCCCAGAGCTGGCCTCTTCTGTCATACCCGGATTGGTAAGAAGAAGTAGGTTATAAAAGGGAGGAAAATCTTCGTTAGTAGTTCGAAAATACCCTTTGACCACCCCGGGCATATTTCTCGCTTTCGCGCTTGAAGGGGACTTTCCGTAACCAGATTTTCACCCACTCCAACCCTTCGGACTTGGGTCAACGCCTTGGACGTTGCGGTCGCGGTCCCCCAGTGGGGCTTCCCCTTGGTCTGGGTGGCAGCCGTGTGCTCTTCATTCGCAGGCATAGGCCTCCCTGTGTCCCCGGGGTCCTCTTCACCTGCCCCGTGTGGACAGGCCGGGCAGGGGAAACCAGCTTTGGCGGTTGGGGTTCCGGGGAGAGGTTTGGGAACAGTCGGCGTGATACAGAAACTTGGAGGCTGGGATGGGGTTTCCAGGAAGGTTTAGGGAGGAAAGGAAGGGGCCTAAGAACGCGCGCGGAGAAACGCCGTTATTTGGGGGCGCCAAACCGGGCAGAGAAGCCAGCAGGATTTAGCGCCGCCGCCAGGTCAGCAAGCGCCGAGGAATTAGGGTTGCCAGGGACAACGCGTTCTGGGCGGAGCTGCTGTTGGGGTGGAGCTTGAGGGATGTGGGCGGAGGCTTGGGAGGCGGAGAGAAGGCGGAGCTAGGGGGGGGGTCTGAGCCAGAAGTGGAGTTGTTATTGGTGGAGATCACATGCTCTGGGCGGGGCCTGGGAGCTGGGAGGAGACAGTGTTGATGTTAGGACGGAGCTTCAGGATGGGCGGTGCGAAGCCGGGGCCGGCCCGGAGAGCTGGAGCCGGAGGCGGAGACGTGGTTGGCGGGGACCGAGCTCCTGGGAGGGGTCGCAGCCGGCGGGGGCGGAGCCGAACGGGCGGGGGCGGTGCTGGGTCGCGCCAGGCCTGGGGCCGAGGCGGCGCGCGGCGCTGACAGCTGAGTCGGCTCGCGGCCTCCCGCCCCCTGCGTGCCCGGCCCCGACCCCGGCCTGGCCTGCCCCGGAGCCATGAGCCCCGGGCTGCTGATGCTGCTCGGCAGCGCCGTCCTGGTCGTCTTCGGCCTCTGCTGCACCTTCGTGCACCGCGCTCGCAGCCGCTACGAGCACATCCCCGGGCCGCCGCGGCCCAGGTGAGCGGGGGGTGGGGGCGGGGACCTGGATGGGGCTCTCGCATGGGGGGCCGGGGGACCGCGTCCAAGCCGGCATCGGGTCCAGCCTTGCCATTGCGCGCGGCCGCTTGGAAACGGCGGCAGGGAGAGGGGCGCTAACTATTCTTAGTAACAAATTACTCACAGCCGCAGCAGCTGCTCGGCGCCCACCGCGCTCTGCTGGGCCCCGAAAACGTGATGGCAGCGACAACCCTGTTAGGTAGGCGCTATTGTTACCCCATCGTTCAGACGAGGAGACTGAGGCGCGCAGAGGCAAAGTCACCTGCCCAAGGTCACACAGTTGGTAAGCCTAGATTTAAACCCAGGTCAGCCTGGTTCTAAAGTGGGTGCTCTTAACTTTGGGACTTGGATGGGGTCACTCAACCTGGGTTGTCATACACTGTACTTTGGTCACATCCCCCCTCTTTTTTTAAAATTTCTGTCCTGGTATCTCCTTTTTGTCTTCTCCTTGGTACTTCCATTCCATCCTCGGCCCTCACCCCACTCACCTTACCTCCCCTCTACTCCACCAGAAGTTCACCTTTCTGAAGTGTCATTTCTGTGTCATTCAGACGTGTCATTTCTGTGCTCCAAAGGCTTCCCATCACTTAGAACTAAATCTACTTCTAAATTAAGGCTACTCTGGGGCCAGCAAGGCCCCTGCTGGGCTCTCAGAACCCGCTCTGTACTGTTCTAACCCCATGCTTGCTCACTGCTGCCTCCAGTTCTTTCTGCATGCACCCACCCCAGCTGAACCCCTCCTCCCGGGTCTTCCTTTTCCCCACCCACCCTGTATAAAGCCCACCTCCTAGCTCCAAGCTCCTTATGGGGCCATCATCCCTGAAGTTACCTTCTGTTCACCTGTTGACTGTCTGTCTCCCCCTTTAGAATGTGAGCCCCGGGAGGGCAGGGCTACTGTGTGTCCACTTGTGTATCCCCAGAGCCTGGGACACTGCAGATGCTCAATAAACACTTGTTGACTGAGTGAATAAACAAGGGTATTAGACACACTTCTTAAAACCTCAGGACACCAACATTCTGGAAGGCACCCACCTCCAGCACAAGCCGGATGCCCTGGCATTTGAAGCCTGAATCCCTGCTTGGTGGGTTCGGGAAACATCTCTAGCTGGGGACACAGGGAGGCAACTGTTCTCCCTGCCAGCTCTCTCTCCTCCCAGGTGCCCTCTCCCACCCTTTTCCCTTACTTCACAGCTGTGTCTTCCCCTCCATCTAGATGGTTCTTCCCCCAGCCTTCTAGGCTTGTCTTAAATGCCAGCTCCTCAGGGAGGCCCTACCTGCTCCCACACGCAAATATATTTTGTTCATTTTATAAACTCTAAGTCACCTGAATGGTAATTGGGTAACTATTTGTGCTACCTCTTGTTAAGTGTCTGTCTCTCCCATAGGCCTGTGTCTGTCTTGTTCACTGCTGTGCCCCTGACATCTAGCTCAGCATGCACAGTAGACCCTGGATAAACTCTGATCCAAGGTGGATGGTGGAAGGCTCCTGCCAATCCTGTTAGATACACTCTCACCCTTTCAGGTTTTCAAATCAGCCGTCAAGAGCTTGGAATTGAATGAGTTTTGTGCTCATTCTGACAGGCCTCCTCATGACTTGACCTTCTCATAAACCCAAGTGCTTCAAACACTGCAGACCTGAGCCAATCTCTGTGTCTTAAGAAGAGAGAACTTAAGTCAAGCTCCTCTCGGCTACTCTCCCCACATCAATTTTTTTAAATTGCATTAAAAAAATAAAGTTATGTATGCCATAACATTTACCCCTTTAAAATGTACAATGCAGTGCTTTTTAGTTATAGTGACGGAGTTATGCAACCATCACTGCTAGTTCCAGCACATTTTCATCACTGCAAAAAGAAACCCCATAACCATTAGCTGTCACTCCTCATTGCCCCCGGAACTCCCGTAGCCCCTGACAACCACCTAATCTGCCTTCTGTGTGTATAGATTTGCCTGTTTTGGACATTTCATATAAATGGACTCATACAATATTTGACCTTTTGTGTCTGGCTTCTTTCACTTAGCAGAATGTTTCCAAGGGTCATCCATGTAGTAGCATGTGTCCATATATCTTTCCTTTTTATGCCTGAATTCTCCCTCAAGTCTTACATCACAAAATCTACATGTGACCTACAGGTGTGTGGGTGGGTGGAGGAGGCTGAATATAATTTGGGTTGGGCTCTTTATTCTAAGGGGGTCAACTGAACAATGCATATACGAAAAGATTTTGGATGAAAAATTGGTTGGTGGTCAAATACAAAACTGCACTAAATGAAGGTTCTGGAACCTCTTTTTAGCATAAATCAGATGCTTTGGCATTCAGAGCCTGGATCCCCAAACCATGATTGGCAACACCATGGTTGACGAGAAATCTATGCGTCCTGAGTGTCCAGTAGCGTGCTTTAGGGCTCTGCCAGCTCGCAGGCAAGGAGCCCTCTGCCCTGCAAGAGGCAGCGTGCTTTAGGGCTCTGCCAGCTCGCAGGCAAGGAGCCCTCTGCCCTGCAAGAGGTAGCTGCTGTGCGCTCGCAGCCCCACTCTTCATCCTCTTTATTCTGCAAGAGTCACCAGCAAGATGCCCTCCCTGAGTGCCCTGCTTCTGTGTGCTGATCACAGACAACATCCTACTGCAACGATCCATGTAACAGCCGAAA
Organism: Delphinapterus leucas; assembly: GCF_059928025.1. Lineage (NCBI taxonomy): Eukaryota > Metazoa > Chordata > Mammalia > Artiodactyla > Monodontidae > Delphinapterus > Delphinapterus leucas. The sequence continues at coordinate 176,176,525 of NC_143130.1, forward strand.
ACTCAGACCCCATGTTCAGATCCCACACAAACACTTGTAGCCTCTGTATTTCTCTGTCACCGCTCTGAGCTTCCTCATCACCCCCCACTCTCCTGGTAGTGTGGGATGAATGTAAACTTGACAATGCAAAATCTCTCTCCCGGTTTTTATTTCTTCTGTAATAAGTTTTTCAAAACTCCTGGGCGGTGTTGCTTCTCTCCACCCTCTCCTGCTTGCCGAGTCGCCAGGCCTGGGGGCTGTTCGACCGTTGCTGGGTCGTTCTCGGTGATGGTGGAGACCCACGGCTGGCTCTGCTGGGCGGCGCATCCAGGGGACTTGGGGTGCCCAGCTGATCACTCAACCACCGCATCCCTCTGGCGCGAGGCACTTTCCTGGCCCCGCACCCTCACCCTCACTCCTAGTGGGTGGCCCACCCCTCAGCCATCTCGTGGGCTCCCGCCACCCCTCTGTGTGGCCTCACAGTGGGCTCTCCAGATGACTTCTGCTCCAGTACTGTCCCAAACTTTCTCTGCCCACAGGAAACCTCGGATTCCCACTGTGCCTGTCGCAGGGTTATAGGAAACCATGCGTGCTGGGGACCGGGCAGGGGAGGGGGATTTTTGCCCTCTCCTCTCTCCCTGGGTTGCTCTGCCATATCCTGTCTACCACCAGGGGCACACCAGGTGGGCTTCGGTCCGCCCCTCCCCATCCCAGGAGGCTACCATCCCCTCCTTCCATCATCCCTCATCTGCTGGTTTCTAACCCCTGGTCTCCGGGCCCTGCCTTCGCCCCCCCCCCCAGCGCCCCCTGCAGGAACAGGAAGGAACGGGTCGTAGGCTCCTTTCTTGCCTGGCAGTGAGGACCCCACGCCACGCCATGCCCTTGACCTTCTTGAGGTGTCACTCACGTGCCTCCCCAGGTGGCTCTGGACTCCGGTGCTTAGGGTGGAGACTCTCAGGCCTGTGAAGGTGAGGAGGGTCCAGACTCTGTTCTCACTCAGGTGACTCAAAACTGAGAATATTCTCTCCAAACCTGCAGCTTTGGGGAGTGACCATGGGTACTAGATTATTCTGGAAATACAGCCAGTCATGTGTGATGTCCACGGTCCATCTTGCTGCAGGCGGGGCGGTGTAAGTTCAAAGCCACTCCCCTCGAGTGGGCGTGGCTGCCCGGCGCCCCGCCGAGCTTCCTAGCGCAGGCCCCGCCCTCCCGCTCTCCCCTCAGTCCCTCACCTCCCGTGCCAGCCAGCGCACGCTCAGCCTTTATTCTCGCCTCCTACTTCCCTGAGCAAATGAACAGCCTGAGACAACTTCCTTCCAGGGCTCTGCCGCCACATCAGCCCCCTTGCCTGCCCTGAGCCCACGTGCCTTCCCCCCTGGGACCTCGGTGCTCCTGGCCAAGGATGCCCGCCCCACCCCACCCCCACCACTGCCCCGAGACTCCAGCAATGCCCCCTCTCCTCCGTCATCACTTTTCCTTCTCTTCTGCATCACTCCTATTTTTATGTAATAGGCTGTAACACAAACCTCTTCCCCCTCATTCGCTCCAGCTGCCGCCCCCCTATCCCAGCTTTGCACGCCCACAGCAACACCCCCGTCCGAAGCCTGCCTGTCTCTGGCCCCTGTTCCTCCCTCCCCTTCTCTCTTGAATCCACCGCCCGTCAGGCTCTGGCCCCCACCTCTCCACCCAGCTGGGTTTGATCAAGGCCCCGTGACCTCCGTGGAGCTAGACGCATGGTCAGCACTTGGTCCCCATCTTGCCCTGCCACTCCGCTGCTCGGGGCAGGGCGCACCCCTACCTCCTCCTTGAAGCCTTTCTTCTCAGGTTTCCCCCTCTCTCTCCCCTGCATCTCCTGCTCAGTCTTCCTGGCTGGTTGTCCCTTTACTGCCTGTCCCCCCAACAGTGCCTCACTCTTGGGGCCTCTCCCCTGTCTACACCCACCCCTTGTGGTCTAACCCAGTCTGTCAACACCACTTCTCTGCTGAGGAGTCTCACATTGACATCTCTAGCTGGGAGCTCTTCCCTGAACTGCAGCCTCAGGTGCCTACCTGCCTGCTTCCCTTCCGTGTTAGATGGGCAGCGCACACCTAACCGCTCCAAGGCTGGCTCCCAGTTTCATCCACTTGTCTCAGGTTGGTTCCCAGAAGCCGATCCTGAGACAAGAATTGAAGTGTAAGTCGTTTGGGAGGGGTGATCCTGGTGGGGTTAGGGATTGGATGGAGAGAGAAGGTCAGAAGGTCAATAAAGCAAATTACCTCTGGGGGCAACTGAGATGCAACCCCCATGGCGAACTCTGGGGCCCGGTGGAACACAGGCTCCCCCCACCCCACCACGAGGTGGAGGGAGAGGGGATCATTGACGGAGGGCTGCTCTGGGGGGTGTTGAGCTGGAATTTCCAGGCTACTCAGCCTGCGGACAGAGCCGAGAGAGCACAGGGCAGAGACTCGGGTTCTGGCCTTTGGAAGCCCCTCCACCTGCAAGGACAAGGGTGGGGGGCGGGGGCAACAGTGTCTGCTGCCCCCACCAGGCCCCCTCTCAGTCCTCCTCACCTTAGTGAGTGGTAGCTCCATCCAACCTCCCAGTGGCCCAGGCCAAAAGCCCCAGGGTCATCCCTGACCCCTGTCTCACCCCCCACATCCAGTCCATCAGCAGGTCCCCTTGGCTTGGCCCACCTTCACGTGCATTCAGAGTCTGACTTCTCATCTCCGCTCACAGCCCCCTCACAGGTGCCCCTGCTTCTACCCCTGCCCCCCACACCTGCCCTGTTTACTCTCAGCTCTGCAGCAGCAAGGACAATTCATTTAAAACCCAATTCAGATCCCATCTCTGTTCTGCTCAAAACCCTCCAGTAGCCCCCACTTCACCAAGCTCAAAGAAAAAGTTTGGATAACAGCCCCCAAGGCTGTACACAATCTTCCCCCCATCTTGGTGACCTCATCGTGTACCAGGTTCCCCTCAAGCACTCTGCTCCAGCCACACCGCCTCCCTGCTGTTCCTTGAACTTACCAAGCACTCTCCTACCTCAGGACCTTTGCACCTACGATTCTCTTTGCCTGGAATGTTCGTCCCCCAGATACCTACGTGGCCAAGTTCCTCACTTCTTGCAGTTCACATGTCACCTTCTTAAAGGGATGTTCCCTGACCTGCCTATTTACAATAATCCTCCTACACCCACCCCCAGCTCTCCTTACCTCCCCCAAGTCTGATTTTTCTCCCATCACTGTCTGACTCCCTATTTACTTACTTATTTATTTATTCACTCTGTCTCCTCCCAGGAGAATGTGAGTGCCATGACCCAGAAAACCCCAACTGCAGTTTTGTTGTCGCCCATTCTGGAAGCTGTAGTAAGTCAGCTTGATGGGAATAAACAGGAGACAGGAAGTCACCAGTACCTTGGAATGTGCCTAAGGTGACACCACACAGGCCTGTTTACAATCTGGTAATCGCACTGCCGAGTTAGCATGACCAAACTATGTCCTGGTGAGAAGGACTGTGGGGGACCCTGGTACCAGCCACGCACCTGGGCCAGGTGACTTCCTCTTCCCAGCCTCGGTTGCCCTACCTATTAACTACGTTAATAATAGACCTACTTCAGGAGGTGTGGGGAGTTCAGATGGGGTCAAGCTCATCATGGTGCCCAGCATTTAGTAAGTGTTCCCTGAATGTCTCAGGTTATTCCTCATGCCAGCCCCCATTCTCTGCACCAGGGAGATGGTTTTATCCCTCTCCATCTTTCTAAGAAGACTTCCAGAGCCAGTCAGACTGAGATTTGCATCCTGCCTGGTGACCCTGAGCCAGGACTGTACCTCTCCGTGCCTCAGTCCTCCCATCTGTGAAGTGGGCCTGATAATGCCAACTTCACAAGGTCCTGTGGGGAAGGGAGCCTTCTTTGATGGTGACTTCCGGTCATCTTAATGTTTCCCATTTCTTCTAGTTTCCTTCTAGGACACCTCCCCTACTTTTGGAAAAAGGATGAGGTTTGTGGCCGCGTGCTCCAAGATATGTTTTTGGATTGGTGGGTCCTAACTTGTCGTTTGTTGCCCCTACTCCAGTCTCTGCCCCTCACGAGCCAGCTTCCCCCAATCCCCTAACCCCCAGTCCGGCACACACCCACCTCCCCAGCCCAGGTCATTCCCACCCCCAGCAGTTCCTACTCTGAGGCACACAAGGGTGGTTCAGAAGGCAAGCTCTGCCTTTTGCCAACTGCGTGGCCTTAGACCAGGCATCAGAAGCTCTCTGAGCCTCAGTTTCTTCATCTGTAAATTGGGTGGGGGTGTGACTAGGTAACAGTCATTGTTTAGGGTGGTGCTTTACACTTTTCAGAGACATGATATTGCTTGATTCCCAGCACAACCTTTTGGGGCAAAGGAGGAGGGTAGCAACCCTATTTCATGGATTTGGAGACTGAGGGCAGTGGGGGATGTGACTCAGCAGTGAGTCAACAGCAAGGCAGAACCTTGGCCCCAGACCCCTGCTGAGACCTGCCCCCCACCCCCACCCCCAGGGATGGGATGCCCTGTTTCTCCAGCTGAGCCTGGGCTGATCTGATGACATTCACATCTCTGGTAGTTGACAGCCTCCTTTGCATCACTTTGGTTCCCAGGGCTAAGAAGTACGGACCTGTCGTGCGGGTCAACGTCTTCCACAAAACCTCGGTCATCGTCACGAGCCCCGAGTCGGTCAAGGTAGGAGACAGAGTGGTTTCCGAGGGGAGCCCTCCTCCTCCCTGGGATGGGTGCATGAAAGTCTACCCCAGGGACTGTGGGAGAAACGTTCCAGAGTCACACGCATTTGGGCTGGTTTCCCAAGGATCCTGAAGGGAACAGCATCTTTCCCTCTAACCACCCACTTTTTGGCAGTGGGGTTGGGGGCCTCCTAAAAGCAGGGCTCTTTGATGTGGATAGTGAGTTATTGTTAGACTCTTCTGGGTTGGGAGTTTTACCCAGCTGGTGCACACGTGCCTGGTTAGTTCACCTCTCTTAGAAGTTCCTTCATCTGCGAGGTGGGATTATAACCCCTTTCTTTTAAGACTATGATGGGAACTAAATATTGATCCATTTATTTAACAAATAAAGAGTCAAAAGATGCTTCAACATGCACTTTTCTATGTGCTTCACAATTATTAACCCTTTTAATCCACAGAGGGGTAGGGACTCTTATTAGTCCCCATTTTAGAGGTGAGGAAACAGAGACAGGCAGCATTAGTTGGACTATAATATGTGCAGGCTGGTGTCTGCCATATAAGTACTAAGAATGGCCAGTTGGCAGAACTGGGCTTAAATCTGGGCTCTGCCACCAACTGGCTATGGAACCTTGGACAAATTACTGTTTCACTCTGAGCCATAATTTCCTCGTCTGTAAAATAGGGATGATGCCTCTCTTACAGGTGCTTATAAGAATGGAACTGATGAATTGGGAGATTGGGATTGACATATATATACACTAATATGTATAAAATAGATAACTAACGAGAACCTGCTGCACAGCACAGGGAACTCCACTTCGCTGTACAGTAGAAACTAATACAACATTGTAAAACAACTATACCCCAATAAAATAAAATTTAAAAAAGAATGGAACTGAAATAATGTGTGTGAACCATCTAGCCCGTGTATGGCACACAGCAAGTGCTCAATAAATGATTGTGCTGTGATTCTCACGGTGGGTACTGAGCTGATGTGCGGGGATGATGCTCTGCTTAGGCAGTGGCTGTGGTGACACTAAGGGGGATAAAATACAGCTTGGGGTCTAGATCACAAGACAAGTTGAATGACCATGGTGTCTCTAACAGGATGTTAAAAGTCATTTTATTTTTAAAAAGTTTCATTGCAAATACAGACACATGCCTTAAGACTTTTTAAAGCATGCTACCAAAAACCATACACAAGACCTTCACGATGCTCAATGAGATAAGAACTTGAAAGACATATATTAATATGATGAATTACATTGCTTAGCATTTAAGTGTTAAATCAGCACTTCCTGGTCATAATACAATTTGTTCCTGGATACATGGATACGATTTGCTCATCTTTTGTTAAGAATTTTTGTTTCTATATTTTTTCTTCTCTTGATCCCTGGCTTTGGGATCAGGTTAATAGGCCTCATAAGATGAGTTGGGAAATGTTCCCTCTCCTCTGTTTTCTGAAAGAGTTTGTATAGGAGTAGTGTTATTTCTTCCTTTAATGTTTGATAGAATTTACCAGTGAAGCCATCTGGGCTTGGCATTTTCTTTGAGGGAAGTGTTTTTGTTTTCTTTAAGTTATGCAGTCAATTTTTAAAGTTGATATATGGCTATTAAGATTTTCTATTTTTTCTTGAGTTTTGTATCTTTCAAGGAATTTCTCCTAAATTGTTGAAATTACTGATAAAAAGTTGTCCACAATATTTATTTATTATCTTTATCATGTCTACTGGATCTCTGGAAATGTCCCCTCTTTCGTTCCTGAGAACAGTAATTTGGGTTTTCTTTTATCTTATTGAACAAGCTGGCAAGAGGTTTTTCAATCATATTCATCTTTTCAAAGACTCACCTTTGGTTTATTGGTTTTCTCCATTGTTTGTTTCCTATTTTATTGATTTCTGCTCTTTTTTTTTTTTTTTTTTTTGTGGTACGCGGGCCTCACTGTTGTGGCCTCTCCCGTTGCGGAGCACAGGCTCCGGACGCGCAGGCCCAGCGGCCATGGCTCACGGGCCCAGCCGCTCCGCGGCACATGGGATCCTCCCGGGCCAGGGCACGAACCTGCATCCCCTGCATCGGCAGGCAGACTCTCAACCACTGCGCCACCAGGGAAGCCCCAATTTCTGCTCCTTTTTATTTCCTTCCTCTACTCACTTTCAGTTTGTTCTTGTTCTAATTTTTTAAGGTGATAGCTTAGATAATTGATTTTAGATTTTGTTTCCTTTCTAATATAGGCATTTAAAGCTTTACGTTTCCCTGTAAGCCCTACTTTAGCATAAATATACCACACATTTCAATATGTTGTGCTTTTATTTTCATTCAGTTTAAAATAATTTCTTAATTCCCTTGTGATTACTTCTTTGAACCATGGATTATTTAAACGTGTGTTATTCAATTTCTAAGTATTATAAGATGTTCCAGATATTTTTCTTTTATTGATTTCTAATTTAATTCTGTAAGGTCAGAGGAAGTGTTCTTCATGATTTCAATCCTTTAAAATTAATTGAAGCTTGTTGTATGGCCTAGTATATGGTCTATATTTGTGAACGTTTGTGAGCACTTAAAAAAAAAACATATGTTCTGTAATTGTTGGAGTGTTTTAGAAATGTCAGTTAGGTGAAGTTGGTTGATAGTGTTGTTTGAATCTTCTAAATCATTACTAATTTACTTTCTACACGTTCTAGCATGCAGAAAGTAAATTACTCTCTACTGAGAGAGGAGTGTTAAACTCTCTAACCCCATCATGGAATTGTCTATTTTTACTCTCAGTTCTATCAATTTTGATTCATGTATTTTGAAGTTGAGTTACCAGGTGTGTACACATTAAGCAAAGTTATATCTTTGTGATGAATTGATCCCTTTATCTTTAGAAATTTCCCCTTTTTCCTTGGTAGTATTCTACTTCGTGAAGTATATTTTGTTTGGTATTAATATAGCCACTCCAGCTGTCTTATGTTTAGTGTTTCATGGCATATCTTTTTCTATCCTTTTCCTTTCTTTTTGGCCATGCCATGTGGCATGCAGGATGTTAGTTCCCTGACCAGGGATCGAACCCATGCCCCCTACAGTGGAAGCACAGAGTCCTAACCACTGGACTGCCAGGGAATTCCCTCTATCCTTTTACTTTTTATTATTATTATTATTTATTTTTTAAAATTTATTTCACTTATTTATTCTTGGCTGTGCTGGATCTTTGTTGCTGCATGTGGGTTTTCTCTAGTTGCAGCAAGTGGGGGCTACTCTTCATTGAGGTGTGTGTGCTTATTGTGGTGGCTTCTCTTGTTGCAGAGCACAGGCTCTAGGCATGCGGGATTCAGTAGTTGTGGCATGCAGGCTCAGCAGTTCTGGCTCATGGGCTCTAGACCGCAGGCTCAGTAGTTGTGGCACACAACTATTTAGTTGCTTAGTTGCTCCATGGCATGTGGGATCCTCCCGGACCAGGGCTCGAACCCCCATCCCTTGAATTGGCAGGTGCACCCTTAACCACTGTGCCACTAGGGAAGCCCTATCCTTTTACTTTTAACCTATCTGGAATTTTATATTTCAAGTGGGTTTCTTATAGATAGCATATAGTGGAGTTTTGCTGTTTCAGTCAATCTGAAAATCTCTGCCTTTTAATTGGAGTGCTTAGGTCATTTACATTTAATGTAATTATTGATGTGGTTAAGTTTAAATATACCATGCTGTTGTTTGTTTTCTATTTGATCCACCTGTTTTTTGTTCCCTTTTCCTCCTTTCCTGCCTTTTAGATTGAGTATGTTTTAGTATTCCATTTTATATCCACTATTGTCTTATTAGCCTCTTTCTCTCTCTTTGTGGTTGTCCTAGGATTCATAGGATAATCTTTAACTTATATCAATCTATCTTCAAATAATATTATATCACTTCATCTCTGTTTACTTTTAAGACTTTCTCTTTATCACTGGGCTCAGAAATTTGATTATGATCCACCTTGGTGTGCCTTTCTTTGTGTTAATTCTATGTAGGATTCTTTGAACTTCTTGGATATGTGGGTTCCTTGAGCATATTTGTAAAATTGTAATAAATGTGTTAAAGTTCTTGTCTGTGAATTCCGTCATCTCCATTATTTCTAGGCTTGGTTATAGGTCAGATTTTCCTGCTCTTTGGCACGTCTAGTGATTTTATGCTGCACAATGGACATTGTGACTTGTACATTGCTGAGTGCTCAGTTCTGTTTTACTCCTTTAAAGAGTGCTGGACTTCATTCTGGCAGATCACTTGGATCCTCTCCAGGTTACTTTAAGGCTTTTGAGGGTTGATCAAGTGTAGGCTTTTACTCTAGAGCTAGTTTAGCCCCACGACTAAGGAGTAACCCTTCTGAGGACTCTAATAAAGGCCTTGTGTCTGAGGTTTAACTGTGGCCAATGGGGACTTGAACAATTCTGAGCTTGTTTGAGCTCTGAGAATTGTTTAGCCTATAGTTACCCAGTAACTCTCCTTTCCCCAGAAGTTTTTTACCCGGTCTTGTGGAGTTTCACTCTACACATGCCCAGATTGGTAGTTATACAAAGATACAGGGGATCCCTGTGCAGATTTCTGCACAGGACCTCCTTCTCTGCATAGCTCCCTCCTCTTGAGTCCTCTGCCCTACAAATTCTAGGCTTTTCTGGCCTGCCTGGACTCTGACCTCTGTCTTACCAATTTGGAAAGCCTGCTGGGCTGTATTTGAGTTTATTCTTTAAGTGCCTTTGTCCTAAAATTGCCTCTGGGCCGAAAGCTGTAGGGCTCCCATATTGTAGGGCTCTTGTTTTTTTTTTTTTTTTTTTTTTTTCCCTTTTCCTTCTGTCATGGTTCACTGCCCACTGTCTAAAAGCAGACATTGCATAATTTTTGCTTATTTTTCTGGCTGTTTATGGCCGAAGGGAAAGTGCCTAGCAGTTACTCCTCCATGGGCAGAAGTGCACTGTCAGAATGGGCAACAGAAGGCAGCAAGGTGCTGGGGGTTCCCTGTGCATCCCTCATGTCCCAGAGCCCAGCTCACTGGGCCAAACAAAGGATCTGTGGTTCCAGAGACAGCAGGCTGTGGGGACCCTGGTCAGAGACTGTGCTGAGGCTGTTCTGCCTCAGGGGGTGTGCCTCAGTTCAGGTGGGGAAGGGCTGGCACAGGCCTTGGACTACCCAGAGGTATTTGAGTAGGGCCTGGGAGGTGGGCCTTTACTGCCAAGGTCTTTTTGCAGAAGAGGAAACCAGCAGACGTAGGGTAGTGACAGAACTTGGTTTACAAATGACAGTTTGGGGGTAGGGGTGGGGTCCCCGGGATGTGGCTTGTGAGCTGAAGTCAACATTTCTGGGGTTTCCTTTGAGCTGAAAATTTGGCTTAGATTCCCAGGAGCTAAGTCCACAGTCACCAGCAGCCCCTGGGTTTAATGGATAGCAGAGATGTCACCTCACTGTGTCCCAGTGCCCACAGGGTAAAGCCAAGCGTCCCGCAGGGCAGGCTTCGGGGGTCTGGCCCAGCAGCCTCTCCAACCCCCCTGCTGCTGCCCATCCCCCGCCTCCACACCTCCACTCCTCTGCCTGAATGCACCACCATGTGACAGGGGTTCTCCTGCCTGTATCACAGCTTTCTCTCCCCTCGCCCCCCCAGCAAATTGCCTGGATTCAAATCCTATGGCCACCATTTACCATGTGGTGACCCTGGGCCAGTTTTAAACTTCCGTTTTTCACCTAGATGTACGATGAGCATAAAAATACCACCCACGTCTTAGGGTTGATTGGGCATTAAATGAGCTCTAGGGCGCTGGTGTGCATTTGGCATTCATGGAGCACCTGCTGTGTGCCAGGTGCCATTCTCTGCACTTTTCACGTAGAAATAATTTTCTCTTCACAGCAACCCTACCAGGCAGGTACTCTCCCGAATCCCATCTTGTAAAATAAGGAAACAGGGGCAGAGGAGGTGAGTAACTCACCCAGGGTCATAGAGTTGGCAGGTGGTGGAGTGAAATATTTGAACCAGATTCAGATTTAAGCCAGTGGAACCCACAGCCTGGGCTGTGCTGCCTCAAAATCTGCTAGCTAATGTTACTGTTGCTACCCTCCTGCTCTTGGTGAGGAAGTGGACCCTTCCTCCAGGAAGCCTTCCTTGACTTCCACGGCTGGGTTGGCACTAACAACACTGAATCTGTGCTGAGTGTCTCTCCTGTGTCCTAGGAGCCCTCCCACCAGGCTTCTCCCCTTCCCCACTCTGGTTTCAGAGCAGCCCAGGCCTTTTCTTGTTGCCACTTTGGAAGGTGGCGTGGTGTGGGCTCCTGAGTGTGGGCATTGGAGTGAGGAAGCCACCCTGCATCAGTCCCCAGCTGTGTGACCACAGGAAAAAATCACTTCACCGCTCTGTGCCCCGCTTTCCTCATCCCTGAAAGACAGGACTTCCGGAGGGAGTAGGTGAGATCACTCATATGGGCGTTCACGCCGTAGCTGGCCCTCAGCTCAGGGTGATTATTTGGAGGGTGTTTCGTAAGAGACAAGAAAACTGCTGACTCTTCTGCAGCCTCTCATGGGTGCACAAGCTCATGTTGTTTTTCTGGGGATGTTTAGAAGTTCCTGATGTCAACCAAGTACAACAAGGACTCCAAGATGTACCACGCGATCCAGACTGTGTTTGGTGAGAGGTAAGATGCGAGGAGGTGTCTGGGGCGAGGCCAGGAGAGCCTCTGGCTGCAAGTGGAGGGTTCACAGGGTCCAGAGTTTTGGATGTAGCATTAAGTCCCAATACCCTGGCTGCCGAGCGCACAACAGGGGCCATCCGTGGTGGTCACCGCTCTTGTCACCAGCACCTTCCTTCTCGCCCTTTCCCCTCCGGATGGCAGGTGGGAATGCAGGGGTCACTGAGGTTGGGGCACACAATCACCCTTATGTATGTATGTATGTATTATGGTAAAATTCACATCACATAAAATTCACCGTTTTAACCGCATTGGAATTACAATTCAGTGGCATTGTTACATTCACCATGTGATGCAACCATCACCATTGTCTGGTTCTAGAACATCTTCATCACCCCAAAAGGTGACCCGACCCCGTCAGGCAGCCAATTCTCATTCCTTCACCCCGTTTCTCACATCAAGCGTTTGTCTCTTCCGCAGGCTGTTTGGCCAAGGCTTAGTGTCCGAATGTGACTATGAACGCTGGCACAAACAGCGGAGGGTCATGGACCTGGCCTTCAGCCGGAGGTGAGTGTGGCCGCAGACAGGCCCTGGGGTCATGGCTGGTTGCTCAGAGGCGGTGCTGGGCTGCCAGCCTGGGTGGGCTTGGCAAGGGAGAGTCTTCATTGGAAGGGGCTTCACCTTCACCCAGGCTGAAGGGAGAGAGGAAGGACACGGCATTACTGGTCAAAGAGAGACCAAGACAGCCAGCGGGGTGGGCGTCTGAGGGGCCCCCAAGTAGTCTGTGAGCGTCAGGAGCTGAATGACCATGATGCCTGGAGGTGTGGGGTCCCTGTCCCCCAGCAGCTCCCTTGGCTCAGACTTGTCTGGGCTTTTTCATTTATTATAGTTTTCATTTTTTGGTAGCATTTTATTTTTAAAGTAGCTGTTTTCATGAGATATAATTCAAATACTATACAACTCACCCATTTACAGGTACAATTCAATGGTTTTCAGTATATTCACAAACGTGTACAACCATCACCATGGTTGATTGTAAAACATTTTCATCACCCCCCAAATCAGTCACTCCTTATATCCTGTCAATGCCTGCAGCTTCTGACAACCACTAATTTAATTTCTGTCTCTATGGATTTTCATATTCTATACATTTCTTATAAATGGAATCATACAACATTTCTTTTATGCCTGGTTTATTCACTTAGCATAATATTTTCAAGGCTCATCCACATTATAGCGTGTATCAGAACTTCATTCCCCTTTATTACCAAATAAGATTCCATTGTATGAACATACCACATTTAATTTTCCATTCATCAGTTGATGGACATTTAAGTTGTTTTTACTTTTTGGCTATTGTGAATAATGCTGCTATCAACATTTTTGTGTGGATATATTTCTCTTGGGTATATAGTAATGGGATTGCTGGGTCATATGGTAATTCTATGTTTAACATTTTGAGGAAGATAATCTTTTATTTTGATATAATTTCAAATTTACAGAAAAATTGTCAGAATAGTCTAAGGGACTTCTGTATATCTTTTACCCAGATCCACTTAATTGTTTATCGTTTAAATCACCATATGTTTTGTCATTTCTTCTTTATGTGTATATATAAATATATTTATAATTTTCTCTGTGTGTGTGTATGTATATACATTTTTGCATAGTGCATGTTTTTTAAATTATTTGAGAGTAAGTTGGAGACATTGTAATCTCTTCCCTTAAATACTTCTGTGTGTATTTCCTATGATCATGGACATTCTTTTACATGACAGCAGTTCAGTTATCAAAATGAGGACATTTAACATTAATCCAATACTGTTATCTTATCCATAATCCATATTCAAATTTTGTCACTTGTGTAATGACAGCTTTTTGTATTCTTGTCTAGGATCCAATCCAGGTCCATGTGTCAGGTTTAGTTACCGTATCTCTTTATTTTATTTATTTTTTTTATTTTAAGTAATTTAATTAAATTAATTCATTTATTTTTGGCTGCATTGGGTCTTCATTGCTACACGCAGGCTTTTCTCTAGTTGCGGCGAGCAGGGGCTGATCTTCGCTGCGGTGCATGCGCTTCTTATTGCAATGCCTTCTCTTTCTGCAGAGCACGGGCTCTAAGCCCATGGGCTTCAGTAGTTGTGGCACGCGGGCTCAGTAGTTGTGGCCTGTGGGCTGTAGAGTGCAGCCTCAGTAGTTTTGGTGTGTGGGCTCAGTAGTTGTGGCTCATGGGCTCTAGAGAGCAGGCTCAGTATTTGTGGCCCACAGGCTTAGTTGCTCCGCGACGTGGGATCTTCCCAGACCAGGGCTCGAACCCACGTCCCCTGAATTGGCAGGCAGATTCTTAACCACTTCGCTACCAGGGAAGTCCCAGTTACCATACCTCTTTAGCCTCCTTCATTCTAGAACAGTTTTTAGTCTTTCCTTAAATTTCTTGACCTTAAGATTACAGGCCAATTTCCTAGAACATCCTTCAGTTTTGTTTGTCTTCTATTTCTGTTCAATTACACTCAGGTTGTGCCTTTTTTGGCGGGAATGGCCCAGGAGTAATGTTGTATCCTCCTTACGGCCTTGTTATCTGGAAGCATGTGTTGATCTGTCTCATTGTTGGAGATGTTAACTGCTCCCTTGGTTAAGGGAGCCTCCAGGCTTCTCCACTGTGAAGTTACTGTTTTGTATGCAGTCTGTGGACAACCGTATAAACATTTTCACCTAGACTTTAGTCACAGCCTCCTCCCTGGCCTCCCCACCTCCTGTCTCCCTCCTCCAATGCATCCACCTGACCGCCCTGGAGAGATCTTGCTGAAACTCAGATCTGACCACGTCTCTCCTCTGTCCTGAAGCCTTCAGTGGCTCCCTATGACCTGAAAGATGAAGGTCAGACCTCACTCCCCCTTAGTCTGCCCTTGAGACCCCTCCAACATTTGGACCCTCTCACCTCCACCTTTCTGGAAACGCTGGGCTCTTTCTGGCATCTCTGCCTGTGTTGCTGCCATTCCCTCTGCCTTCTGTGCCACCCCAGGAAATTCCTCTGACTCCTTTGATACCCAGCTAAGATGTCACTGCTTTGGGGAACTGTTTCCTGACCTTCCAAGACTGAGTTCATGTCTCCATGATGGCTCTTGTCACATCCACTGCAAAGATTCTCATTCAATCTTCCTCCCTCACTAGACCTCGGGTCCGTGAAGGCAGAAGATGTACCCTGTTCCTGGACCCCTGCACCCAGCACGGCACCAGGCACTTCACAAGCCCTCCAGGAATGTCCATAGAATGAATGCATGGAATGGTCTTGGTCTTACTGGAAAGTTGCCAGGAATGATAAAAGGAATAGACTAGAAGGAGGCATTTATTTAATGAATACTTGTGCCAAGTGCCAGGGTTATGAAGGCCAACCAAGGTGACGTGGTCCCACCCTCAGGAAGCTTTGAGGTTATGGGAGGACATAGATTCTAACCAGATGGCCGCCCATAGTGCTCATGATATAAATACCAGCAGCACTGTTTTGGTTGACCCTCTCCATTACACTGAACCTCACGTTTTTTTGTGTTTTTTTTTTGTGGTACGCGGGCCTCTCACTGTTGTGGCCTCTCCCCGTTGCTGAGCACAGGCTCCCGACGCGCAGGCTCAGCGGCCATGGCTCACGGGCCCAGCCGCTCCGCGGCATGTGGGATCTTCCCGGACCGGGGCACGAACCCATGTCCCCTGCATCGGCAGGCGGACTCTCAACCACTGCGCCACCAGGGAAGCCCCTGAACCTCACGTTTGAACTGCACTTTACATTTTATTAAGTGCTTTCACATTTTTATTTAAAAAATTTTAAATTGTGGTAAGATACACATAACATAAAATGTACCATCTTGCGCATTTTTAGGTGTGCAGTTCAGCGGTATTAAGTACATTCACATTGTGGTGCAACCGTCACCACATATTCTTATTTTTTAGTTTCACAATAAGGTAGCCAGCTAAGCGATGACTATTTTACTGGAAATGCAAAATTCACAAAGTTGCATGAAAGGAGCTTTGGGAGATTCCTGTGTTTATGAAAGTGTCAGTGACCCCTGGTTAATCCGAATTCACTACTGAGGAAGAAAATAGGCACCACTGGTGAGTTTCACCTCCAGCCGTTATCCACAGAGAACATCATTATATACTTTTAATAAAATCGTGATAATGAACTGCCAGTTTCTGCTTTTCTAGATGTTAATTTTACTGAAAATCTTGGTCCCAATCATTCCATAGAAGACAAGGAAATGTAAACTAGACAGCTAGTGGGAAGCAGCCGCATCGCACGGGGAGATCAGCTTGGTGCTTTGTGACTACCTAGAGGGGTGGGATAGGGAGGGTGGGAGGGAGACACAAGAGGGAGGGGATATGGGGATATATGTATATGTATAGCTGATTCACTTTGTTATAAAGCAGAAACTAACACACCATTGTAAAGCAATTGTACTCCAATAAAGACGTTTTAAAAAATGCAAAAAGGGGCTTCCCTGGTGGCGCAGTGGTTGAGAGTACACCTGCCGATGCAGGGGACAAGGGTTCGTGCCCCGGTCCGGGAGGATCCCACATGCCGCGGAGCAGCTGGGCCCGTGGGCCATGGCCGCTGAGCCTGCGCGTCCGGAGCCTGTGCTCTGCAACGGGAGAGGCCACAACAGTGAGGGGCCCGCGTACCGCAAAAAAAAAAAAAAAAAAAAAAAAAACCAAAAACAAAAGACAAGGGGTTGGGATTTTACTGTACCACTAACATTCCAGTCCGACATATGTATTTTTTTCGGTACACGGGCCTCTCACTGCTGTGGCCTCTCCCGCTGCAGTGCACAGGCTCCAGACGCGCAGGCTCAGCGGCCATGGCTCACGGGCCCAGCCGCTCTGCGGCGTGTGGGATCCTCCCAGACTGGGGCACGAACCCACGTCCCCTGCATCTGCAGGCAGACTCTCAACCACTGCGCCACCAGGAAGCCCCAGTCCGATTATTTTGTATCTGCAGTAGCTGCAAGGGATTCAGTACTGGTGTGGTAACCAGCGCATGGGATCCAAATAGTCAATTTGAATGTGATTTTTTTTTTAAAAAAAGACAACTACAAAGAATCTTGCAAATAAATATATACTTGCAAACCATGTAAGTGTTATGAAAAAGAAGTCCAGGGTACTATGGGAGCATGTATTGGGACTACTTAGGCTTAAGAGACATTTCCCTGAGGATGTGGCATTTGGGTGTCCACCTGGAGAGAGGGCAGATGTTAAGGTGTTATGAGGCATAGGGATGGAGGGTGGGAGGGGAGACAGCTCAGGCAGAGGGGACAACATGGGCAAAGGCCCTGAGAAGGGAAGGAGCATTGGGCTTTGGAGAAGATAACAGGTCATTGTAACAGGAAAGCAGTGCTGCAGGCAGGAATGAACGAGAGCAGACAGCCTCCTGGGCCCAGGTGAGGATTTACCCTCCCTCACAACAGGGTGCTTCAAAGCACTTTAGGTGGGCAAGGGACCAGATTCGAGTGGTGCTTTCATTATATGCCTGGGCCACAGAGAACAAGACATGCGGCCAGCATGGGGTGGGAGCAGCAGCGACCAGACAGATGCTGGGGCCTGTGCTAGAGCTGGGAACAGAGCAGGGCTGGCTGATCGGCAACGAAGAGTGGATAGTCTTTCCTAATTAAAAAAGTTATTCTTTTTTTTTTTCTCTTCCCCAATTTGCTCTCTTTACTGTTTTTTAAAACCTCTTATTTGGAAATAATTTCAAATTTCTCGATAAGTTTCAAGAATAAGAATAGGAGAAAAAAACACCCTTATACCCTTTACCCAGATTGCTAACATTAAAAACGACTTTTAATTTCAAAAGCAGCACTTTCTCTTTGTAAAAATTCAGAAATATATAATGTACAAAGGGATAAGTTCCCCCCTTTCCACTCCCTCAGGGATACCATTTTTGGGAGTTTGGAGCACATCCTTCCATACCTCTTTCTAAGCTGTATGCCAGACAGACAAGCCAGGTAGCTGTGCCGGGACAGGGGCACTGTGGGTTGGGAGCTCTGGGTCAGAGGACTCACTTCTGTGTAGGGCTGGGCGCTATGATTGCTCAAGGACAGGGAGTGAAATGGGATAACAAAAGGCTGCAGATGGTGGCCCCAGGCAGGGCAGGTAAGGAGAGTGGGCAGTGCAACCAAGAGGTTGGAGGGGAAACTTCATAGACTCTAAGAGGCCCCAGAGGCCTTTCTTCCTTCCTTCCCACTGTCTTCTGGAGTTTCTACATTGCCATGTCTCGTTGGGGTCAGAGTTGAAGGGCCAAGTGGCAAACAGAGGACCCATGAAACCATTAAAACTAAGGGTAAAGGGACAGTGGCCATCCTGAATGGAGGGGGCTGATGAAATCCAAGGCTTAGTTTGATTACTGCAGCCCCATCCTGTGAGCTGGGTCTTAAGGGGAGACCAGAAAGGCTGGGAGGGGCCCCCACCTCCACTCTGCACACTGGTCTCCCTTCAGAAAGGGGGGCACAGGATGTCCGCAGCCCCGGGCTGGTCCCAGTGGCCGCTGATGTCTGTGCTGTTTCCTCAGCTCCTTGGTTAGCTTGATGGAAACATTCAATGAGAAAGCGGAGCAACTGGTGGAGATTCTGGAAGCCAAGGCGGATGGGCAGACTCCGGTGTCCATGCAGGATATGCTGACCTGCACCACCATGGACATCCTGGCCAAGGTGATGGGAGGATGGCGGAGTGGGGCGTGGGGAGGGCCACACGGGCAGAGGGCACTTCTTCCCTCCCTCTTCCCTGCTTGCTTCCCTCCCCTCTCCCCACTTCTCCACATACAAGCTGCCCCTTCTCTGGGCTGGGAGGGTCATCTGTTTTATCTCCTCGAACTTTTAAAACAACAGTGTGAGGTTGGAGCTACCTAACTCATTCTCTAGAAATGGACACAAAGAGATGTGGAGACAGGCCTTTGGCTGGTCAGTGGCAGGACTAGGACTGGATCTCAGGTCTGCCTGACTCCCAGCCCAAGCCTACCTCCCCCTCAGCAGCCCCCATGGGGTATTGCTTGACTTTTCACCCTGGCTGTCTCAGCAGTGGCCCAGGTAACCCCCAATCCAGGTTAAGGATGGAGTTCAGGCACAGTGAGTGAAGTCGTCACCATTCAACAATTCACTGGGAAACTGGGTGTGAAACAGGCACACAAGGGAGGCTGCATTTCAGGGGAAATGCATCTTGTCAAGGAAGGAAGCCAAGGTTTGTTGAGTGGCTGCTATGTGCCACTTAATCCTACCACATCCCACACGTTCGGGATTATCATGGGTTGTTGTAAGGAGTCGATGACATGATGCACACAACCCTTAGCTCAGGCTCTGTCCTGGGTCTTCAGTCCTCCCATCACCCACGTATGACCTTGCCCTTCTCTCTCCCCCAGGCAGCTTTTGGGATGGAGACCAGCATGCTGCTGGGTGCCCAGAAGCCTCTGTCCCGGAAAGTGAAACTGATCCTGGAGGGCATCAGTGCATCCCGAAACACTCTGGCAAAGGTACCTGCCATCGTAGCTTGTCTTGTCCTCATTTGCTGGAGAACTTCCTCCTGTGATTGTTTTCAGAATGGGTTTTGAGCTCTGATATGTCTGAAGTGACTTGCAAATCAGTTAGGATTTGCATACATCCCCTAAAGTAGAGGCTGAAAATAGAAGTGGTTTAAGTAAATTAGGAGTAAATCTTTCTCTCATGTGAAATGATCCTGAAGCAGGATGGCAATGATGACCCCACAATGTCAGATGTTCCTGGATTTTTCTGTCTTTCTGTTCCACTGTCTCTAGCACATCACCTCATTGTTATAAGATGGCTGCTGCAGATCCAGCTATCGCCTCCTTGTTCCAGGCATGAAGGAAGAAGAAGGGGGAAAGGTGGCACTGTTACCAAACCGAACTTGGGTCTGCTTGCCCACGTGCAGTAAAGCCAATATATTGATACTGGGTTGTGGTGAGGGAAAGTGCAACATTTATTGCAGGGCCCCAAGCAAGGAGCCTAGGCAGCTAGGGCTTAAAAGGCCCAAACTCCCTGAAGGCTTTTGGGGAAAGGTTTTTAAAGACGGGGGTGTGTGTTTGGGGTGGAGGGAGGGTGTGGGTATGTGATTAGCTTGTGGACACTCTTCTGATTACTTGGTGGTGAGGTCATCGGGAGTCAACATCATCAACCTTCTGGTTCCAACCAGTCTGGGGTCTACGTGCAGGTGCGCAGCATGCAGTTAACTTCTCCCACCTGGTGGTGGCTTCAGTATCTGGAAAACAGCTCAAAGGACATGGCTCAGAATATTCTCTATAGCCCTTGAGGAGGAACTAAAGATTCTTGACTTTGTTTAATAGTTAAACTATTATTTTGTATTGCTGGACTGTTTTCCTTTCTTTCTGCATTTTACCCCTTCTCTGATTAAATTCACTCTTTGGAACTCGGGGAAGGCCTAGGAGGCTAAGGTTTCTCTATAGACAAGAGGCAGGCGGAGGGCATGGGGGTGGGGGTGGTCTGTTCTGGGAAGACCCCATAGAGTCCTGCTCGGCTACAGTACTTGAGTTGATTCCCAGACAGATGCTCAGGGCCCCCTTCTGTACCCTGGGACTTCAGACTCTGAGCTTAGAGTCCCCTGATGCCACCGCACCTTTTCAGCAGTTAATTTCCCTCTACTTCCCTCTGGCTGAAGTTTCCTCCTTCGATGCGACCCTAATTGCCTCCATCCTTCAGGAATCCCTTCTTATTCCTAATTGCCTCCATCCTTCAGGAATCCCTTCTTATTTTCCAGTGCTCTGTGGGTATTTTAAGGCATCTTTCCCATCATTTCTAGGGATTTGGGGCAGGAAGGGGAAGCCAGTGCTTGGGCTTAGGCCACATGGCTTGCGGCATCTTAGTTGCCAGACCAGGGATCGAACCCGGGGCCCCGGCAGTGAAAGTGCCCTAACCACTGGACCGCCAGAGAATTCCCCATAGCCCACCATTCTGATAAAGTCTCCTGGCTACTTGATCTTTTCTAGAATGTTCTCACATTCTTCCACTCTCCCAGCTTGCCGGTGCCGCTGTGGATTTCTGAAGTCATTTTGGAGTTGGGGGGACAGGGGAGAGGGAAACTGTGTGTCCAGTCCACCACGCTGAGCTGGAACTCTCATTTAGTTTATGCCGGGGAAGTGGAAGCAGCTTCGCGAGGTCCGGGAGAGCGTGCGTTTCCTGCGTCAGGTTGGCAAGGACTGGGTCCAGCGCCGCCGGGAGGCCCTGCAGAGGGGGGAGGACGTGCCTGCTGACATCCTCACACAGATTCTCAAAGGTGCCAGGGCTCCCTCGAGGGCCTTGGGAGGGCCAGGCAGCGGGGGTGCCCCCCATCAGTTGACTCCAGCTGGTTCTGTCTGGCTCTAGGGGGGCGGGGAGTGGGGAGGAGACCAGGATTCTTAGTGTCCCAGGCGGCATCTACTCCTGGGGCTCTGAGACTCGCCTTGTCTTTCAGCTGAAGAGGGGGCCCAGGACGACGAGATCCTGCTGGACAACTTCGTCACCTTCTTCATTGCTGGTTTGTAGCTTCAGCAGCCACCAAAGGTTCAGAGCTTTGCAGGAGTGAAGGGGACCGTGGATGGCTTAAACCCTGGCTCAGAGATTTTCTTAGACAGTCTGAGCAGAGCTCTGCTGTGGAACTGGGGGACTGGAGTGAGGGGAGCAGATGCCCTCTCTCTTAGCTTGGCGAGGCCCAGGAGGCTGTCTTGGTGGCCTCCCACCTGGTTCTGGAGCTGGCGATCGTGAGGATTTGTGAAGCTGTCTTTTTGGGTTCAGGAGAGGTTGGCCACTTGAATTCAAGTCTCTGCCTCACTCAAAATTTATGCCGAGGCCTTCCGTACACTAGCACCAGAAGATGTGCTAAGCAACTTTATTCATTTGCTCATCAAATATTTCTTGAGCGTTGTCCTTCACCTGGAAAACTTCTCCTCACCCTTCAGCAATCCCTTAGGTGTCTCTACCTCACGGAAGCCCTCAGGGATTGCCCAGACTCATCAGGCCCCAGTTAGAAGCTCTCCATGGCGCCCAGAGCTCCTCTCTGCCCACACATCTCACAGTGTTAAGTTGTATGTTTATCGGTGTAATTCGCTAAGGTCTGTCTCCCCCAGCTGATTGCGTGCTCGGTGAGCCAGGGGTTATGTTGTTTTGCTCACCCGTGTATTCCCAGGGCCCAGTGCCGTAGGTACCCATAAAGATCGGATGAAATGAACGAAGACCAGGCACAGGGAAGACAGATGAACAAGATGAGGGATACTTCATAGTCTGTTGGTGGAGGTGAACAGACAGACAGAATTGCCTTGCTGGGCAGTGGATTTTCAGAGGAGGAAGCCTGCCTCCCCTGCGAGAGGGTCACGAAGGGGGAGGGGGTCTGCCATGTGGACGGCGTGGAAGAGGGCCCTCCAGGTGGGGGTCACATTCACAGACAGCCCGGGAGACCTGGAGCAGTAGGGCTGGAGCAGGACTCCAGGGCACCGTCCTCTGTGCGTGATAAAGTGCTTGCTGAATGAAGGCTGGCTGGTCTTCATGCTGTGAGCCAGGGGGCCGAGTCCGGGATGTGGTTCTTCCATAGGCCGGCTCTGTAGCCTGGGCCTCAGTTTCCTCATCTGTAAAATGGGGATGTCCATCCAGCCTTCCAGCTGGGGTTTAATAACTTCCCTCACATCCTCCTCGCAGCCCACCATGAGCCCTGTGCCCCTACCGCAAGGGGCCGGGGAGAGGACAGCTGTGTCTCTCCTCCCATTGTCCTTTGAGGAAACTGAGTCACTGCTGGCAATGCAGAGCCAGGGCCAGGCTTGGACTTCCGGTCACTTCTGATTCCCCGGCCCAGCCTCCCCTATGGGGTCCCCTGGCCGTGACTTGCCCACATTCCAGCCCTGGGAGCAGCAGGACCTCCTTCCCAGCACCTACTTGCTGGAAGGTAGGCCCTCCTCTTGCATTCGAGCAGCCCCTGGGGACCCCTGGCTGGCAGTGGTTGCCACCTGTTAAGCTCCCTACCCCTTTAGAGGAAAGTGGTGCAACTCGGCTCCCTCCCTGGCCAAGCGGGGTGGGGGTGGGGTTGATGCTATCAACTTGACCAGATCCTGCCGGAACCCAGAATCAGCCCTCTCCACCTGGGAAGTCGGTCCCCGTGACAGGAGATGCACCCTCTCCAGACCTCAGGGGCTGGTGCCCGCAGCTTCATGGGCTTTGGGCTTGAAAGCTGTGCTTGACTTGAGTCCTAGCTCTGTTCCTCCTGCTGTGTGACCGAAGAGGGACACATTCCTCTCAGCCTCAGCTTGCTCTTCTGCAAAATGGGGACGAATATCCCTCCAGGCCAGGCAAGGCACAAGGAGGGTTGGAGCAAGGGGCTTTTAGGGTGTGAGACACGGATGCGTGGGGTGAAGGCCATTTCTTTGACAACATAGGCGGCACCAGGAACGCGGAGGTGGACAGGTGTCTCCCTCGTATCTGTACGTCTGGCTCAGCCAAGGGGGAGAAGTGAGGGCTTGAACTACCACCAGAGGCTTGGGGTCTCAGAGGCCAGGCAGGCTGGGCCAGCGGCAGCCCCGTAGGCCTCGTGGAGCCTCCGCTCTCCTCCTTTCCTGCAGGTCACGAGACCTCTGCCAATCACCTGGCATTCACGGTGATGGAGCTGTCGCGCCAGCCGGAGATCTTGGCGAGGTACGAGGAGGGGAGATGGGGGGCTCCCCTTGACGTTGGTGAAGGGGTTTATCTGATGTCTTGTTCCTAGGGGACCACCTGCTCCCATATCCCACGGCTGGGCCCCCTCCAATGTGTCCTGCCTCCCTTCACCCCAGGGTCTTTGCACATGCTGCTCCTACTTCTAGAAGCTCCTCTTCCTGCTTTTCTCCTGGAGAATTCCCCCTCGTCCTCCTCCGCCTTCCTCTTCCCCCTCCTCAGAGGCCTTCTTAGACCCCTGAAGCATCCACTCTGTTTCCCCTCCTAGCCTCCTGCCAGCTCACCACTCTGTTTCCCCTCCTAGCCTCCTCCCAGCTCACCACACTGTTTCCCCTCCTAGCCTCCTCCCAGCTCACAGATGCCTTTTCTCCTGGGACTGTTTGCTTTGAGTCTATTTCAGTCATGAAACCAGAAGCTCCAAGAGGGCAGGGACGTGGCTCTTTCCCTCCCAAGATGTACTCAGGGCCTGGCCAGGGGCTGGCACTGAGGACTGAACAGAATTCCAAGCAAAGTGCTGAGGGAGCGCTTGTCTGCACCTGGCAAGACAAAGGAGGGCATCGCTGGGGAGATGGCATTTGAGCTGGGCCATTGGTTTCCTTAAATACAAACAGTGTCCCTCAAGGACTGTTGCACAGATGGGCTGAGCTAAATGTAAGAGCGCTCTGCAAATGCCGCCGACAGGCTTGGGGGTGGGACCTCCGTGGACATGGGGAAGGGTCCATCAGAGCAAAGGTTGTCATCACCAGCAGGAAAGGGCAGACTGAACGATTGCCTGAGAATATAACACCGTTGACCCTTGAACGACAAGGGTTTGAACCGTGCGGGTCCACTTACACATGGATATTTTCCACTAAATACCTGCTACAGCACCACACAATCCATAGTTGGTTGAATCCGTGGATGTGGAGCCACGGACACGGAGGGCCAACTGTAAAGTGATACTCAGATTTTTGACTGTGCGGAGGGTCGGTGCCCCTAACTCCTGCGTTGTGCAAGGGTCAACTGTAGCTTATTGGTGTTTAAAAATACGTAATAGTATTTATTAAAAATTTTGAAAAAAGCAGAAAAGTTAAAATAATGATTATAATGATAAATCCACCTGCGGTGCCCCATCCACCCAGTGACAGGTCATGATTAATTACTGAATTTTGCCATGTGTATTATCACAACATTGCCCCACAGTTTTGCAACCTCTTCCCAAGTTCTTTTTTTTGAATATTGTGTCTATGTGTATATATGTATATCATATATATATCATATATAATATCATATATATAATAAAATTTACCATTTAAACCATTTTCAAGTGTATGGTTCAGTGGCATTAAGTACATTCACACTGTTGTGGATCCATCACCACCATCCATCCCCAGAACATTTCAGCATCCCAAACGGAAATTGTCCCCGTTAAACACTAACTCCTCACTCCCTGTCTCCCTCCAGCCCCTGGCAACCACCATTCAACTTCCTGTCTCCAGAAATCTGACTCCTCCCGGGACCTCATATGAGCGGAATCATAGTGTATTTGTCCTTTCTGTTTGGCTTGTTTCACTCAGCGTAATGTCCTCAAGGTTCATCCGTGTGGCAGCAAGTGGCAGGATGCCCTTCCATTTTGAGTCTGAGTGATATTCCCTTGTATGTACGGACCGCATCTTGTTTATCCATTCGTCCATCAGTGGACACTTGGGTTGCTTCCACTTTTTGGCTATTGTGAATAGTGCTGCTGTGGACGTCGGTGTGTAAGTGTCTATTTGAGACCCGTCTACCCAGAAGTGGGATTGCTGCATCACATGGCAGTTCTGTGTTTAACTTTTTTTTTTTGCGGTACGCGGGCCTCTCACTGCTGTGGCCTCTCCCGCTGCGGAGCACAGGCTCCAGACGCGCAGGCTCAGCGGCCATGGCTCACGGGCCCAGCCGCTCCGCGGCATGTGGGATCTTCCCTGACCGGGGCACGAACCCGTGTCCCCTGCATCGGCAGGCAGACTCTCAACCACTGCGCCACCAGGGAAGCCCCGTGTTTAACCTTTTGAGGAGCCTCCATACCATTTTCTACGGCAGCTGTACCACTTTACAGCCCCGCCCGCCGTGCACAAGGGCTCTGATTTCTCCACACCCTCACCAGCCTTGTTATTTTCTGTCTTTTGAGAAAAGACCCCATCATGGGTGGGAAGTGGTCCAGGTCCACCTGTACGGCTGCATATTATTCTAACGGTGCACATCCTAAGGCTTGTACCTGCATCCCTGCATCGCTCCTTCTGCTGTTTCCAGCTGCTGTGAACCGGGCTGAAATAGGCATCTTTTTGCAAAGACCTTGTTCTGTGGTGGTTTGTTTCCCACAGCCGATTCCGAGCAGCACACACAGCGGGTGAATGTTTTAAGGGCCTGGAACGTAGTTCCCAGCTGCCCGGGCGTCTGCGTTTGGACTGGGAGGTTCTTTCAAGAACGGGGGCTGGGGAGCAGTGTGTGCAGCAGGGAAGCCCCAGGCCTCTCTCTTCACGCTTCCTCCCAGCCCGCCCTTCTTAAAACTAACGTGGGGCATCTCTCCTTGGAGACGAACTTGTCTTTGTCTGACTGACAGGCTGCAGGCCGAGGTGGACGAGGTCATCGGTTCCAAGAGGCACCTTGACTGCGAGGACCTGGGGAGACTGCAGTACCTGTCCCAGGTGTGGGGATGGGGGAGAAGCTTCTGGGCAGAGGTGGGCGATTCATCGACCAGCCTGCTGCCTCCTTGAACCCTTTAGTACAGGGGTTCTTGAACGTCGCTGCACCTGAGAATCCCCTGGGAGGTTAAAAAACTGCCCATGTCCAGGCTGCTCCAGACCAATGATACTGAGTCGCTGGGGGCGGGACCCAGTATGGCTACGGTTTCCCAGGTGATTCCAGTATGGAAACCAGCCCAGTTAGTAAAACCCAGTTAGGCCTGGGTTCCACAAGCGTTAGGCTTCCCAGCTGGGGGCCAGGCTCAGCAGAGCCCCCCTCCAACCCCCAGCACAGCACAGGAGGAGGCCTTCCTCGAGCTGCCAGAGTCCTCGGGATGGTGGGAGCCCTGGTTTAGAGGGAGGCCTGGCTCTGGTCTCTGGTCTGGTCTGGTCTCTGGCACTGTGGCTTTGCACAACCCCTCCTCTGGGCCTTGGTTTCTCCTTCTGTCACATGAGGGGTTGGACACGCAGAAGACGCTAACCTTGCAGGGGTCAGGGACCCAGTTCGGCCGTGGGTGCACATTCAGCACCGTGAAATGGAGCAGAGGTTCGGGACATGCTTCTGGCACTTTCCATGGGGTCTCCTGATGTCTCTCGTTATCTCCCCGTGTGGTGTCTGCAGGTCCTCAAAGAGTCGCTGAGGCTGTACCCGCCAGCGTGGGGCACCTTTCGTCTGTTGGAGGAGGAGACCTTGATCGATGGGATCCGAGTCCCCGGCAACACCCCGCTCCTGGTGCGTGGGGGCCCTGCCTGCCTGCCCCCAGCTGGTCAATTCGGGGCTGTCCGCTGAGGTCAGGGACTCCTCTGAAGTCCGTGGCCCCGTTATCCTCCCTGACCTCCCCGTGCATTCTTGTTTGAGTCCTACCGTAACCCTGTGATGGATTTTCTCTCCCCACCCCCCTGTCCAGTGTAAGATTACAGAGGATGATTCTAAAAGGGAGGTGCCTCATTTACAGCTGAGGCTGCTGAGGCTCAGAGAAGTTAAGTTACTTTCCTGAGGTCACAAAGCCAGCAAGGAGCAGAATGGGATGTGCCCAGTTTCAGAGCTGGCCCAAATTTGCCCCAGTTCCTTCTCTCTCCACGGCCCCTCCTCCCACTGAGGTTGACTTTCTCCCCCCTCCCCCACCCCGTTCTCCTTTACATTTTGTCCCTTTGGCTGTTTCCTCATTCATTCAGGCTCCATTCATGCACAATGACCTCCCCAAACCCACCACCTGCCCCCAAAACTAGAATGTAACCACCTATGTAGGCATCATTCTCCTGATTCCCCCCAAAAGCTGTCACTCTCCTGAATTTTGTGCTTGCCATTCCCTCGCCTTCGTGTGTGCGCACGCCCACACAAGAATATGTCCTAGGACTTGCTTTGTGACTCAGTCCAATGTCTATTAAGATAGTGTAGATTTCCATGTGTGGCTGTAGGCCATCCATTTTCACTGCTGTGTAATATTCTGCCATGTGAGTTGCACTATTGCACATTGATTCCGGGGTCAGCGGGCATTTGAGAGGGTCCCAGTTTGTTGCCATTATGAGCACAGCTGCTGCTGTCAGCTTTCCTGTCCTTGTGTCCTGATGCAACGTGCAAATGTGTTTTTTGGGTGTGTGCCCAGGAGTGGGAGGGCTGGGTTGTAGGACAGATGACTGATCAACTTTATAAACTAGGGACAAATTATTTTCCAAAGTGGCTTTGCCAGTTCAGACACTCCCTTGCGGTGTAAGAGAGAGTCTGTTCCTTATCTGCCTCACCACTTAGTAGGGGCCAATTGCTTATTTTTTGCCAGTTCAATAAGTTTAAGGAAAGTATTTTGCTGTGGTCTTGATGTGCACTTTCCCGACTACTGGTGAGGTTGGGCAGCCCTACACTGTTTTTCCTCTTCTGTGAGGTGTTTGTTCATTTCCCTCTCTTGGGTCGTTTGTCTTTTCTTATTATTATGTAGAGTTGTCTTCACAAATTCACATGTTAATCTTTTATCAGGTAGATGTGTTGCAAATATCATCTCTAGATAGCGGTTTGTCTTTGTTTTTAATGATCTGACGTTCTTAAATTTTTTAGTGGTTAGTTATCTTGTTTTGTCTCGTTTAAGAAATTCTTCCCTGCTTTGAAGTCAGAAGAGTATTCACTTACATTGTCTTCTACCGATTTTACACTTTTGAAAGTTAAGCTCCTATCTATCTGAAAATGATTTTGCGTATGGTGTGAGGTAAGGGTCTGTGTTTGCTGAGGCTACTATCGCAAAGCATCGCGGACACAGTAGCTTAAAGAGCAGAAATTTATTTTCCCATGGTCCTGGAGGCCAGAAGTTCAAGATTTAGGTGTCAGCATGTTGGTTTCTTCTGAGGCCTCCCTCCTTGGCTTGCAGACAGCTATCTTCTCCCTCCATCTTACCTGGCCTCTTCTCTGTGTGTGTCTGTGTCCTAATCTCCTCTTCTTATAAGAACACCAGTCATACTGGATTAGGGGCCCCGATGACCTCATTTTAACTTAATTACCTCTTTAAAGAGCCTGTCTCCAAATACAGTCACATTCTGAAGTTAGGACTTCAACTTATGAATTTTAGGGGGATGCAGTTCAGCCCCAGACAGAACCTATGTTTATTTTTACATAGGAGAAAGACGTGCTCCAGTCCCACCTGTTGAGTCTCCCGTCCCCAGGGCTCTGCCAAGCCCTCTCCAGCACGTACCAAACCTTCATCCATGTGTGCTTCTTTTTTTTTTTTTTTTCCTTTTTTTGGCCACACCATGGATTTTAGTTCCAAGACCAGGGATCGAACCTGGGTCCTCGGCAGTGAGAGCGTGGAGTCCTAACCACTGGACCGCCAGGGAATTCTGTATCTGTACTTTTTATTTTTTTTAAAAACATCCTGCACCAATAATACCACCTGCCTTAACGACCATCTCTTCAGAATGCCCTTACATCTGGCAGGGCGAGGCCCTGGGGCTGACTCTCAACCCACGTGTGCAACTCCATGGACCTTGAGTGGGCAGACCCAGGCTCTAATCCCGGCCCTGCTCCCTGCTGGCTGGGTCATCTCAGGGAAGACCCTGAACCTCCAGGCCTCAGTACCATCCTTGTAAGATGGGATAATGGTACCTGAGTCAACAGGATAATACAAGATAATGTACATCACGTGTCTGGCAAAAACCCCTGGCACATAGTAGGTGCCCTTTGCTGACCTTAGACCCCTCCTGGTCTTATGCTCCCACTCAGCTCCAGGCCCCCCCTCCAGCCCTGGATGCCCTAGACTCTCACACAGAGAACCAGGGGCAGCACGGGCTTGGGGAGACACTTTGTGCAAAGGTCAGCACCCAGGGCCCAAGTTATGGGGTATGAATGGCCCCTGGGGGCCGGGGCATGGAGCATCAACTTCAATCAGGAGGCACCAGGTGTGCAGGTGAAAGGCTAGTGGGGGCTCTGTGGCTCCCCCACCTCCACCCCGCTGAAGCAAGCCTTGTGCTGAAGAGAAACTTTGAATAATAACAGCTCCCGGGAATCTAGAGAAAGATGGCCTCGCAGCAGACCTGAGTTTGCATCTCATTTTGGCCGCTTACTTGCCAGGTGACTTCAGGCAAGTCATGAACCTCTGAGCCTCAGTTTCCTCATCTGTAAAATGGGGATAATTGTAGCTCCCCCCATAGGGTGAGGTCAAGCATGGGATGAGGTAGCATGCCCAGCTGGTTGGCAGCATATTGGGCTGCCCCCTTTCTTCCTCTTAGAGACTTTTCAGGGGCCAGTGGAATTCCGCACTGGTCCAGATGGGCAGGTGGAGAGATGGCCAGGTGGAGAGATGGGTGGGGAGATGTGTGGGTGGGGAGATGGGCGGGTGGAGTAGAGCAGGGGTGGGGAGTGCGGGAGAGGGTACTCTGCTCCGAGTCTCCCCACTGGGTGACTGCAGCAGGTTGGGGAGGTTCGAGGGGACCCATCCTCGGAGCCAGAGACAAGCAGATCCTCTGCCCGGCAGTTCAGCACCTATGTCATGGGGCGGATGGACACATACTTTGAGGACCCGCTGACTTTCAACCCAGATCGCTTCAGCCCCAAAGCACCCAAGTAAGTCTCTCTTCAAGCTGTCCACAAGTGGAGACCTGGTGGGAGGTTGGTCCCAGAGGCCTCTGGTCTGAGCTGCCTGTGCTCACTGAGCCCACATAGCCTTCCAGATCACTGCGAGGGAGTTATGAACCCCACTCTACCCACATTTACAAGGAGGAAATCACGGCTCAGAGAGGCTAGGTAACTTGCACAAAGACGAACAGCCAGGAAGGGGCAGAACCAAGGTTTGAGCCCAGCTCAGACTGGTTTTAAAGTCTGTGCTCATAACCAGTCCCTTATACTGGGAAGGCCTGTGACTTGGGCAAGTGACGGCATCCCTGCCCCCCCCACACATTGATGCTCCTATCTGAGAAATGGGAATACCGACGGCTCCCTCTAGAGGTGGCTGTGGGGGTGAATGGTTTCAAGTACTGAAGCAGTGGTGGGGAGGAGAGCCAGGCTCAGGGGACAGATGCCTGAGTCCAGACCCAGACCGCCCAGAGCTGGGCATGCGACCGGCTGAATAAGTGGAGTAAGTGATGTAGGGCCTTGGGAGTGTTGCTTTGCCTCTCTGAGCCTCAGTTCCTCCATCTGTGAAATGGGAATAATAACAGCTCCTTCCGGAAGGCTCAAAGGAGGATAAAATGAGACAATGCTGACCCAGAGCTTAGCCGAGTAAGCTGTTGATGTCTTTAGCATGTTCGAAAACCAGCCCTGGCCCAAAGCCGGTCATCACAAGGTTGGCTTTGTCACGACTGTCACGGGGCTGCCTCCTGACGCCTCTCTCCCCGCACGCAGGCCGAAGTTCACCTACTTCCCATTCTCCCTGGGACCCCGCTCCTGCATTGGGCAACAGTTTGCTCAGGTAGGGGGCCAGCGCTGGGGTTTCTGCCCAGAAGTGACTGCGGGGTGACATCTTGTCCAGGAAGCATTTCAGAGCCCTGCTCTGGGTCCCTGGGCTGGGGGCTGGGGGCTGGGGACCCAGGCAGCTGTGGCATTTGCTGTTCATTCCCTCATTCACACCGCTGACCCCCACCCCCACCCCACCCCCGCGCGCACAGATGGAGGTGAAGGTGGTCATGGCCAAGCTGCTGCAGAGGCTGGAGTTCCGGCTGGTGCCCGGGCAGCGATTCAGGCTGCTGGAGCAGGCCACGCTCAAGCCGCTGGACCCCGTGCTGTGCACCCTGCAGCCTCGGGGCTGGCAGCCCGCGCCCCCGCCCCCGCCCTGCTGAGGGGACCCGTGCAGGACCGGACTCCTCCGCCAGGGCCGCGCCCACGCTGTTCCCCTGCCCTCTTCCCCGGGAACGCCCTCCACACTGGCTCCCAGCGGGCCCTCTGCGCACCGCCACCTGCTTCACAGCCCTGAGAGCTCTCCGTCCCCTGCTAACTCCGCTGCCCTTCCTGGACCAGAGCCTGCCATCTCCCAGCTGCCGCCCAGATGTGCTGTTGTCTCCCCCAACCTCTTTGCACAGACCACGCCCTCTGCCAGACATCCTAACTCTTGCTCACTCCCTAAAGCCCTCTTCAGATGTCACCTCCTCCAGGAAGCCCCCCTTGCCACTCCCCGGCTGGGCCAGGGGCTCCTCCTCTGTGCTCCCTTGGCCACCTGTGCT
This sequence comes from Delphinapterus leucas, assembly GCF_059928025.1. Lineage (NCBI taxonomy): Eukaryota > Metazoa > Chordata > Mammalia > Artiodactyla > Monodontidae > Delphinapterus > Delphinapterus leucas. The sequence goes on from NC_143130.1 coordinate 176,207,828, forward strand.
ACCTCTAGCACCACACTGACCACACTGTATCATGAGTGTCCTTCGATGTGACCAACTGCCCTGCCAGGCTGTGAGTGCCTCAAGGGCAGAGTCTGCGTGTGATTCACCTCTGAGCCCCCTGTGCCCACCCAGGACCTGGCACAGAGTCGATGCTCAATAAATAAATGTGTTGACTGCATGAATGAACTGCCAGACCAGGCCAGGGCGCTCTGGCCTCCATTTTCTCATCTGTAAAATGGGTGCCTTGTTGAGGCTGATCTCCCTAAGGGCTGATGCAGCTCTGGAAGCTGCCCCTGGAGATGCCCAGACAATGCCACGTTGGCAGAAGACGGCCCAGGTTCCCAGGAGGGCCCCATGTTATGTGCAAGGCCATGCTCCTGGGGGGTGAGGCCGGGACTGTGGGCAGTTTTGAGAGCTTGATTTGAGAGGGTCGGGGGCCCTGGGGCCTGTGTGGTCTAGTCTGCTCCCAACAAGGCCACTGACACTCCAGAGGGCCTCACATAGGATGGAGCCCCCAGGATCTCTCTTGAGGGCAGCTTGGTGGAGCTGAGTGTGGACGCCTGGCCTCACACCCACTGCACCTGTGCACCTGCTGGCACAGGGCTGCCCCTCCTGACCTGGGCAGAGGAGGCTGCTCGGGCCCAGGGGCTGAGACTGTAACCCTCGCGGCGGTGGGTGGGTGAGGAAGCCGTCCCTTCCTCCTCGAGGCTGAGGGGTGGCCAAGGGGCAGGAAGTACTGGACCTGCCATGTCTTCTGGGCCTGTCCAAGGGAAAGGGCTTGTTTCTCCTTCAGCACTTGGGAGTTCATCGTCATGCAGGAACAGCTGGCCCACTGCCCGGGGTACGTGTGCCGGACAGGTCCCCCCACCATACCTGAGAGGGCACAGATCCGGACTGGCCCCTGCTGTACGTCAGCTCCTCAGCCCCTGCTGCAGTCTTGAACGACAGCTCCGAGGGGTCTTCCCAGTTAGCAGACGGGGAAACTGAGGCTCAGGGGAGGAAGTGGCATGCTCAGCACAGGTGGGTGTTCTGCCCTAGGATGGGGCTGCGTTCCCAGCCCAGGCTGGACATGGGGTCCCACGAGAGCGGTCCGCACCTGTGCCTCCGGGCAGGGCGTCTGGCTTCTGGGACGCCTCTGTAGCTGCAGGCTCCTTGCCGAGTGAGGGTCCTCCCACTCCCGCAACCCCGGACTGACCTGAGCGCTCGGCTGGGCCCTTATCAAGCTACACTCCACCCTCTCTGTTTCCATCTCCCTGCCTTGGGGGTGGGGTGGGGAGGCCAGAACCTCCTGTGGCTCTGAGAAGGGTGTGTCTGGGCCAGCTGGATCGGGTCAGCTGGGCTGGGGCCTGGAAACCTTTCCTTTTAAGCCCCCCCCCCAGGAGACCTCAGTGTGCACAGGGCTGGTACCAACCCCCCGGGGCCCAGGCAAGATGGATGGGATTAAAACCAAGGTCCTGCAGCCAGACCTCCTGGGGTCAAATCCTACCCCATCTGTCACTGGTTACGGGGCTTCGCCCCCAGTTTCCCCATTTGTAAGGGAGGACAAATAACAGGACCCGCATCCGAAGTTTTGTGGGAGAATTAAGAACGTTCTACGTGGATGGTGCTTAGCACAGAGCCTTTCAGCGTCAGCGCTCGCTCAGCAGCTGTAAACTGTAACTGGCGGCGGCACCTTTATTGCTGTTACGTCCGGAGGAGGCCGGGCAGTGCAGTTCCCAGAAGAGCCACACGGTGGCGCCCCGGCGCAGCTCTCAGAACTGCGGGTCCGCCGCAGGCAGGGTGGGCGGTGCCTCCCCAACCCTCGGAGGGTCCGGAGGTCCGGAGGGGGAGGGACTCGAGGCGACGCAAGCCCAGCCTCCTGGAGGAGGGGTCAGGGCGAGAGGCGCGGGTGGTCTGGGGCATCCAATGACCCCTGGGATGGGAGTAGGGAGGCGGGCATCACGGTCCCTATTTCACAGATGGGGCATTGAGGCTTGGCGAGGGTCAGGCAGCGGGTGGGGCGGCAGCGATCACTCGGTGCTTCCCCCCCCACCTCTCCGGGCGGTGGGCCCGCGTCTGGTGGTGCGATGCCGGCAGACCCGCAGTGGGACGAGCCGGGAGGTCTGGACTCACCCGGAAGGGGCAGTTTTGGCAAGAAAAGTCCCGCGGTGGAGAAATGCCCAAAGATGAGTATGGCGTCAGGCTGTTTCCTGCTGCTGCACTAGGTCTCTCTGGTCCCCTCTGCCCTGCCGTTCCCTCCCTCAGGACCTCGGGCATTGATGGCCCTTTCCCAGCCCGCCCCCTCATCTGTAAACCTGGACAAGGTGAGGTGGGTCTACAATCTCACTCCGGGCAGGAAACTTCCAGCCTGCACACTCACCCAAGTCCCCCCTGATCCCTCAGGTTCGAGCTGCTCTAACACCTCCCCGGAAGTCACCTCCGGTGCCCTCGGCCCCAGGGGTCTGGAGGCTGGAGATGGGGGACCCTCAGGGTGGGGTGGGGAGGCTGGGGTGGGGAGTGGCCTCAGGAGCCTTGTCTGCTGGTGTGGAGATGAGAAGCTTGGCCCAGCTATGGTCAGAAGGGAGGTTTTCTTCCTCTGCGCTCTGGGTGCTGGGACTGGAGGCTGGCTATGGGGTTGCCTGGCGGCCCTGCTGGGCCTCAGTGGCAGCCAGCATGGATGGGCAGAGGGCCACAACTAGTTGCCCTGCTGGGAAGGTTCTGGATGGGGCTCAGCCCCTCCTGGTTGTCTTGGCCGAGTAGGTATGGTGTCCGCTACCCTAGTAGGTCCAGCCAGGCAGACCCCACAAGCATAGTGTGTGTGGGGTTCCCTGGCTGATCACGAGAGGGGATGGCCACCTGGAGGTGACCTCAGGGAGGGGCGAGAGGGGCCTCAAGCCAGGGGTTCGTTCTGCGTTGCACCCCCTCTGCGTGGACACTTGCTCCCCTCTGAGGAGAGAATCCCACATCTTCTGGCGGCTTCCTGATAAGTATGTGACCCAAAGGGGGGTCTCGAACCCCTAAATGCACCTCTGCCCAGACTTCACCCTGGGCTCCTCCAGACAGCCTTGGGCATCTCTGCCTGGACGTCCAAAAATAACCCCAGCCGGGGGAGGGGGCAGACACTGGGGTATTTCTGGCGGGCGACAGGAGACTTGCAGAGGAGGGACATTTCTCTGAATCAGGGTTGGGATGGGGACAGATGGTCTAGGGCTTTAAAAACACTCATCTCTCCCAGAACATGGCTCTCCCACACTTTCTTCCCACTGGAGGAAACCATGGTCACCCTCCTGGTGTTGCCCACCTTAGGCAGCCTCTGCTGATGGGCTAGCCCCAGCCAGCCAGGCCGAGTGGTCACGCCCAGGGCGGGGGGCCTGAGGGTCACGGCAGAGGATGGGGCCAGAGGAGGCCCGGAGCCTCCCACTCTCGGCTGTCCCACAGGCAGCCTCCAGCTGGCCATGCCCAGGCCCCAGGCCTGCCCTGCAGAAGGCTCCATGGACCTCAAGGCGGTGCGGCCGGGTGGGAGGTGGGGAGTCCTGGAGCCTTTCATGCAGGAGCCCGGCCTCCCAGGTGGGGTGTGGAGGGTCCCAGGGTCAATGCCAGGGCTTGTCTCCCCTCCCCACTCCCAGTCCTTGGGCCCAGCTCCGCTGGTTCAGCTTTTGGGGGGCAGAGGGGGGTGATGCAGCCGTGGCAGAGCTTCTGCATCCCCAGCCTGGGGGCAGGGCCCTTCGGGCGGCCCTGGCATCCTGGCTGAGGAGGAATCCGTGATGGTGGCGTTGGCCAGCCCCGGGCCCAGCTGTACTGTGACCCCGGGCCCCTTTCTACAGACAGGGCCCCGAGAGGTGGGGCCTCACTGTCTCTGGGGGGCCTCGCCCCTGCTGTGAGCCCAGGAGCCTAAGGACGAGGCCAGAGTCTCCCCAGCAGCTCTGCGTCCCCTGGGCCACCTGCCCCTCGCACACACCAAATGGCGGCTCCTTGGCCTGCGCCCAGAGGTGAGGGGTTGCCCCAAGGAACCCAGGAGCTGCCCACACCCTCACACCCCAGGGATACCCAGTGCAGTTGACAGGCCTCTCAGGCTTCTTTCTTGCCCGGGAGCCTGGAGACCAGGAGGCTCACCCAAGGCCACCAGGCAGCCATCAACTTAGGGTGCCTGGGCTGGATGGGGGTGCCCCGGGTGTGGGAAACCAGCTCCCAGAGCTGCACTGGAGTGCGTGTGTGTGTGTGTGTGTGTAAGCCCTATGTATGTGTGAGCCCATGGGTGCGTGTGTGAGCCCCACAAGTGTGTGTCCATTTGTGTCTCTCCATATATCTGTGTGTCTGGGGTCTCCCTGTCTCTGTGTATCTCTGTGTCTCGCATGTGAGGCTGTGCATACGGGTCTCAGCGTCCGTGTCTGCGTGTCTCAGGCTGCGTGCATCTGGGTGTGTGTCTGCCGTGACCTGAGCTGTTAAAGGAGGTGTCTGTTTTAAGCTAAGGAGGTGGATACACCTGGTGTTCGGCCCTGGCTGTGCATCGCACACCCCATCCTAGCCCCGACAGGTCAGGTGACCCGCCCAAGGCCACACACACAGGGGATGCAGGTCCATCCAATGGGGACATCCTCTGTCCTTCTTCAAGTCATGGTCACCAAGGCCCCAGGTGAGGCTCCTTGTTTGAAACTTTCCTGCCTCTATTTATGGGGCAGAGGGCCCAGGAATATGGGGTGTCCAGCAGGGAGGAGGTGCCGGAACCCCTGAGACCCAGCTGGGGTCTGTGTGAATGTGGGGAGAGCAGGTGCCCGCAGGAAGCAGGGCGTCCACCTTGACCCCGCCAGGCTCCCGTGCCCTCCCACCTCTGATCAGGCCAGCCCTGACCCTCCCTCCCTCCTGGGTCACTTTGCTCCCAGCATCGGTGCTGGTTGGCTGAGCAGTGGGAACTCAGGGGCTGACGGGGGAGCGAGTGGGGTGTGGGAGGTCGCTGAGCGCATGGTCCCCAGACAAGCGGTCACTGCGAGGCTCGTGGTCATCCTCCCCTGTGAAGTGGGACATGGCTTCCCCTGAGACCGCACGATGTTGGGGAGGGCCCGGGAGGGTCCCCAGCTCAGAGCAAACCCAGGAAATGTGCACCTCCTACCCCCTGTTCCCTTCCAAGCACCCCAACTCTGGCCAGCTGCCAAGTTCACAGGAGCAGCCCGCCCACCCCCTCACCCTATCTCCCGCCACATCCATCCCCGCGGCACCCCGAGCTCTTCCCCGGAGCTTCTCCTCCACCTTGAACCTGACCCTGGGTGTCCAGGTGCCTGGCTGCCCGTCCAGGTGTCAGCCTGCTCCTCCCTGACCGCCTCCGCTCGCCCAGCGCCCTGCCCTGCCCTTCCTCCGCCACGCCCCACGTGCCCGAGAGCCCCACAGGAGGCTGCGCCCACGTTCCCCCCAGGCCCCGGCAGCCACTGCCCATCACGGATGCCCACCGGGTGGCTGAAATGACACCACACGCTCCTTGTGAGCTGAGACCATGCCAGGTCTCGGTGCCCGTGACAGGGACACGACAGGTGCCCTCGGCCGGGCAGTCAGGGCTGCAGGACAGGCTGGGAGGGGCCAGAGGGCGCAGGTGCATAGGTACCCGCCCCCCAAGTACACACGCACATACATGCTCACACAGGAATGTGCACACACACACACACACACATTCCCCTACACTCGTATACACGCTCCCATGCATGCAGGTGCACACACACACACTGTCACACACACGCTCATGAACACACACGCAGTGGGCTCAGGGGCAGAAGAATCGAGTTGTTTTTTCCTCAGTACATGTTCCCACACTAAAGAAAACAGGAAGGGACTTGGGGCCAGGGACAGGAAGAGGAAGTGGCCTGCACACAGGGAGCCGGCTCCAGCCGGGTGGGACTCAGGGGCAGACAGACAGATGGCTGCCGGGTGGGGAGGTGGAGTGTGCCCACAGGGGGTCTACACCCCAGTGCTGGTCCTGTCTGAGGGCCCCACAGGCATCACCTCTCACGTATCCAGTTGAGAAACCAAGGCAGGGGTGGCTCATCCCAGTCCCCAGGGAGGGCAGGCGGAGCTGGCCCTGGACCCAGGCTCATCTGATATCACGCTCCCCCAGCCCTGGTCCTGCAGCCCCACCTGGAAGTGGCCACGGTGGAGTCCTCTGCCTGCAAGTCCAGGTGCCTTGGTGGGTCTCTTTCTGCAGCCACGCTGCTCGTCCAGCACTGGGCACACCCGTGGTACCTGGCCTGGCTTCTGGTGGTCTCGGGGGGCACCCTGAGGTGGGTTCCACAGTGTGCCTCTCTGGGGGCCCAGCCCAGGGAGCCCCAAGCACATGCTACCGGAGATGACACACACCTGATGGGGCCATCAGCCCAGCCTGCGAGGCCCCGCGGGACCATGTGTGACTTATGGCAAGGGCTCTGTGGGGTTCTCCCTGCCCCCAAGCCTGGCCCAGGCCTGGGTGCACGAGGGTCTCATAAATGCTCCACCCATGTGGAGATGGAGGCACAGAGAGGGGCCATGACCTGCCCAAGGACACACAGCAAGACAGGTCTGAACCCTCTCATGCCCTCCCGCTGCAGCTCCAGGGGAAAAGTAAGGTGGAGGCCTGGGCACGTGGGTCCCACCTGGTTCCAGCCCCTCAGTAGAGATACAGCTGCCACCTGTGGTGCTCCGGCTGCGGCGTTATCTCGTTAGTCCTCCAGACCCAGAGGGAGAGACTCCTCCCCACTCTGCAGGTAGGGGGCGCCCAGAAGAGCTGCTTCTCTCCTTGCTGACCTGCCTCCTTTCTTTCCTGCGTGCCCTCCCAAGGCACAGGGCAGCTAGGTTTCCACTCACGCCTAGAATCCCAGTCCTGGGATCACATCTAGCTGGTGCAGAAGGAGGGGGAGGATTTCTGGGTTGCAGTGGCTGGGGGTTTAGGGCTCCAGAGACAGATCCAGTCCTTCTTTGTCTTTTTCTCACTTAAAATAAAAATCTCAATTAGGAGAGACCCAGGATGACCAGCAGTCCTTGTTTGCCTGAGACTGAGGGTTCCCAGGATGCATGAGGACTTTCAGGGCTAAAACAGGGAAATGTCCAGGGAAACCAGGACAAGTCACTCTAAAGGGACTCCAAAGCCATTTAATCTAATTCCACCTGATGCTTGAACTCTCCACTGTGTCCTCACCCAGTAGCTGTCCAGCCCTGCTTACATACCTCCAGTGACAGTAAGCTCATTATTGTTCATAACAGCAAGAGCCAACCAAGAGGTAGACACAGCCAGGACCAGGCACTGACCACAGTGAGGTCAGAATTTACAGAGCAGAGTGCAGGGCCCTCTGACCTGCCTTTAGGGGCAGTCAGAAAAGGCTTCCCAGAGAAGGAGACTGGGGAGGAGGACGGGGAATTCCTGACCAAGGGAACCCCACAGGCAAAGGCCAAGAGGCCTAGAACCATCTCACATGGATTGAATTCCTTTGCTGTTCTCTCTGACAGCTGGTGTGACTCTACAGCCCTCCCCCAACCCCGTGTCTGGAAAGGAGCCCCTCCTGCCTCTACTCCCCAGGTCTCCAGGCTAGGAAAGGTCTCATTGCCAATGGAAGAGCTGCTAGATGCCTTGGAATACCATTCCACCCCCCTCTCATTTTTCTGAGGCTCGTGGACCCTTCACCACCAGCATCTGCCCCCTGCTCCAGAAATCCTGCCCTGGCTTCCCCAGCCCTGTATGCCTCCCCTTTCACAAGCATCAACCTTCTTCTCTCCTTGGGGTCACTACTATCTCCAGCCCCTGCCAGGGTCCCTTGTCACTCTCCAGTTGAGCTTTCCCACTTCTCACCTTTGCACCTGCTGGTCTCTCTTCCTGGAATGTCCTTTCTTCCCCTGAAAAAACTTTCTTATTCCTCAAAGATGTAACTCAAATGCCAACTCTTCCAGGAAGCCCTCCAGTATTTCTCTGATTGGGGTTGATACCAGCCTTCTCTTTAAGTCACTGTACTCCCTCTGTGCTCTGCGTGCAGAACAAGGTAGACCTCGAGCCTGGGCGGGCTCGAGCCCTGGGACCAGCACTGAGCCCTGGGAACTCAGCCCAGAGCCCTCCACTTGCCTCACTGCCCTGGTCTCTGGCCTGGGTCCCTGTGGGGACTCAGGAGCGGGACTGGGTTGGCTCTTAGGCAAGCACACAGCAAGTGCATACTAAGTGCTTGCTGAGGTGTGTTCTCTCAACTGATATTTCCTGACCACCCCCTCTGTGCCAGACACAGGGTCACATGGCTGCCCTTGGGGGGGGTCCATCTCCATTCCCTGCCCCCCCAGCACACATGGAGCAGTTAGAACCCAGGAAGCGAAGGTGCCCCTGAGTGTGGATGGCTCCCATCTGCCAAACAAAGGCGAGGGGCACACCTTACAGTCGCCTTGGAGACAGACAGCCCGGCTCCAGAGCCCAGCTCCGGTCACACCCCTAACTGGCTTTGGGTAGGTCACTTAAGCCCTTCTGTGACATGGAGAACATAGGGGAGGCCGCCCCAGGGATCTGAGAGCAAGGACAAGGGTGGTAGCTCTCAGCACGACCCCGGCACCAGGCACATGTGCTCCAGGGTGGTATCACTCCTTGTCATCCTTCTCTAACGCCCCTAAGTGCCCCTCACTGCGTAGGTGGGACCAGTCCCAGGGACAGAACTTGCAGGCATTCTGGGGTCCCAGGCTGGGGCGGGGGTCTCGCAGCTTGACCAAGCACCCCGGGGTGCAGTGGTTTCTTGGGCAACATTCTGAGGCTGCCGGAGAGGCCCAGGCAGGGGAGGGCAGTGCCCAGATTTATCCACCAATCCCGCCAGCTCCTGGCCCTGGAGCGCGTTCTTATCTGCCTGACCCAGCATGGGGGGTGGGGGTAGCCAGGGCTGCCGGGGCAGGACACTGTCTGGGGACTGGACGCCGAGCAGGGCCGGCAGCCGCGAGCCCCACCAGGTGGGTGACAGCCGACGAGGGCCCTGAGCGTCCCAGCAGGCCGTGGCGGGCTGCCCGCCCATCTTCTGCACCATGTCGGACGGCGAGGGCCCCTCGGCCGGTGAGTGGCAGCGCTATATTTACCCACTGCTGCTCTGGTTGCAGCGCCAAGGCCACTGGTCACCGAGGGCGCTGGGCCCCCCGCAGGCTGCAGGCAGCTGTGGGGCTGGACCCCCTTCCTCTGGGCCTGATGTCTGGGGGGAATGGCTCCTGGAGGGGGGTGAGAGACTTTCAAAGCTCACTGTGCCTCACACACCCACCCACCCCCCTCCTCTTGCCCGGCTTCCCGACGGGGCTAGAGCAGGAAGGTTTCTGCTGCAGACCCTCCCGGCTTTCAGCGGGGCGTCTGGAGCGACCCATGGTGCAGCAGGGGCCCTGGCTGCGGCTGGACCCTGGTTGGGCTCAGGGTGCCGGCCTCTGGAATCACATGCAAACGAGTGTGCGTGAACATTTCCCTGTCATCAGGGGGAAGGGGGAGTCCACAGCATCCATCAGACTCCCCAGCGGCCTGAGACCTCCAGGAAGTTCTGAGCTTCTGGTCTGACAGCACAAAGCAGACCCCCCCGTGGGCCCCCAAATCCTCTAGGTTGGAAATGGCCAGGGACACAGGCAGGCGGAGGGGTGGTCTGACACTGGAGTCTGCCCACATGTCCTCTGCTCTGCCCAGGGCGAGGGGCTATGGTGGGGACTGGCTGCCCATGTCCCTGGCTGGCGGCCCCTGGCTCCGTCCAGCTGAAGACAAGCTCTGATGTGGACGTCATCCTGAACCTGCCTCGGGTGGGGCAGGGGCTGGAGACAGCTTTATCCAGGGAATATACTGGGGACTCTGGAGTCAGGCTGCCCAGGTTCAAGTTCCAGTTCCTTCACTTCCAAGTTGGGTGACCTTGGGCAAGTGGCTTGACTGCCCTGAGCCTCAGCGTCCCCAGGTGAGAAAGGAGACAGTGGTAACAGTACGTAACCCACAGGGGGTCGTGAACGTGGAATGTGATGACACATGAAAGCGTCTGCAGGTGTGCAGTGAGCGCTTAGCAGTGTCTTCGTGGAAACAGCAAGTGGGGGTTCCGGGCCGGCGCACAGAAGCCCATGGGCCTGTGCATCCCTGCCCGGCCCTCTCCAGCCAAGTCTGGCCGCCTAAGCCGCTGCATGCCTGTAGGTCATGGATTCCTTCTCCGTCAAACGTTGCCGTGGGGAATCTCGGGCAGGTCAGGCTGTCCCGGAGGGCCTCAGGGTGCCTTGTGGGCAACAGCGGTGTGTGCCCACTCTGCATGGTGTCGGATGGACAGTTCCAGCGCCTGGGCCTGGCTGAGTCAGATGTGGAACAGAGGCTGTGTGTATGTGTGTTGGGGAGGGGGACACCGACAAAAGTGGCCTGACCTCTCCCTCTTCTGCTGGGCGCCAGTGGCGCTGGCTGCCAGGAATTGTCCGCTGAGCCAGCATGGTGGGGGCAGTGCAGACAGGCCCTTTCTGGCTGGCTCTGCCCACACCTGACACGAACCCGGAATAGCTCTCTGCCTCCATCAGGGACACAGCGCTGCTTTTAGCAGCTTGTAAAACCACCCTGCTGTGGGGATGGGTATTTCAGGAAGCCCAGGACAATATTAGCCCTTCGGGGCGATGGAATGGGTACCGAGTGTGTGTGTGTGTGTGTGTGGCCTGGAGGCTGGGAGGAGACAGCCTTCACTGTCGTCTGGGAGAAGGTCAGCTGGATGGGAAGCTGGTGGGCAGCATCCTTGCTCTGCCCATCCTGCCTGGGTGGGCTTCTCTGGGTGAGGTCGGTGCCTGGCTTCCCACCTACAAAATACCGTGTGATGGTCTTTGGTCTCTGATGTGCTGGGCTTGGGATCACACCTGGTTGGCAGGAGTAAAGACAGAGCCTGTGTGCAGAGATGTATGTTTGTTTATGGAGCGGGGGGAGCGCTCCTAGGATCTGTTGTCTGAAATTCAAGTCTTTCTTGTTTTCCTACCGTGAAGCAGTGATTGGGCCCAGGAGGCCGCTGTGAAATAGTTCCACCTGTTCTCAGTATCCAATCTCTGTGTCTGTGTAGACAGGGGGAAATTTCTCAGCTCTCTGGCCACGACCTGTGTGACCTTGGGCAGATTACTCAAGGGTGCTGTGCCTCAGTTTCCTCATCCGTTAAATGGGGACAATAATAGACATTAGCTCTTCAAGTTCCAGGGAGGATTAAGTGACAGAAAGCATGTAACACACTGAACATAATGCCAGGCTTGTTGTTAGCAGTCATAGCTGTTGTTTTTATTATTCAACCAGTAAATGAGCTGCGACCCAAAAAGGGAAATGAAGGGACCAAACTGTCTGCTGTGTATTGACCATTGTGGACACTCCGTTTAATCCCAGGAGGGGGGTGGCATGAACTCCACTGTATAACTAAGGAAACTGAAACTCAGAGAGGCAGACAGACTTGTGCAAGTTCACCCAACTTTGAACCCAGCTTCCTGGACCCTGTTTGTGCAGAACCCAGATCAGATGCCCCTTCCAGGAAGTCCCACCCTGCTTACCTGGGGGATGGGGAAGCTAGCCATCTTGCAGGTATTTCTGGCTCTCCTGTGAGCAATGGCCCTTCTCATTTGGAGACAGCTAGCTTAACATTTCTCCAATGTTACAGGCTCCAATTATTTCCAATAATTTGCAGCCTGTAAAAAAAGAAAAGGTGGTACCTTGTTAGAGTGCCAGGAAAATTCCGCAGCACGGAGCGCAGTGGCAGGTAGTCCGCTCTGGGATTTATGGCCCTGTGCCTGGGCAAGGGAGCCTGGAGGCTAAGGTTACCGGGAGTCAGCATCATATTTATAGCAGGAACTCGCCTGCACCGAGAACTGCCAGCCTGTAACCATGTCCAGTGAAGGTGCTTCCCTTACAGTCGCCTGGCTTCCAGACCTGGCTCTGCCCCTTAGCAAGGTGGCGGGCTGGACAGGTCACTTCCTCACTGAGGCTCGCCTTCCTCATCTGTAAAGTGGGGCCTTGCCGCGTCCCTCACTGGCCCTGAGACTTACACAGTGTCTGTAAGTGCTGACACATGCCTGGGTAGAGGGGCTCCTTATACCCTGGGTCTGCTGACTGTCTTTTCCTGCCTTTGACCTTGTGGTGACTTTGACCTCTTGACAGAACTCCACAGGAAGAGAATCCAACCTCCGTGCTGTCAGTTCCTCCCATGTTTGGGAAAGTTTCCAGCAAAGCAAGTTTATGATTCCAAGCACCAAGGAATAGGCCGTTGTATTCTCAGCAGAGCACCTGAATGCAGGTCCATCAGAGCCTGCGGTTTGAATCCCTGCTCTGCCATTCCCTGGCTCTGTGGTCTTAGGCAAGTCACTTAACCTCTCTGGGGCTCAGTGACAGGTGGACACTTGCCCTTTCCTGAGGCTGTGGTGAGGATGGACGCCCCTAACCTGAGTAAGGGCTCAGACAGCAGAGTGACCTCCTTTCTCCTCCTGTAAAACCTTCTTCCACCAACACCACTGCCCACTCCATCCCCCCGACCCCGGGGACTGCAGTCACATTGTTTGTACAGTTGGAAGTGGTTTTTCTGGGGAGAGGGGGGCTGGTGGCTGACATCGGGGTGGTCTACCCCTTTCTCACTCAACTCCTGGCATCCCAGAGCCAGAGACAGCCTGCCCCAGCCTCCTGTCCCCAGACCTCGTGGTGGGCCCCCCGCCAGTCTGCAGAACAGCGTCCACCTCCCTCCGAGGTGTGGGCTGGGTTCTTCTCTCCTTTATGGTTACCGACCGACCTCTGGGCCTGGGTCTGGGGCGAGCACCTCCGTGAGGAGATAAAAGCAAAACGCTTTAATTATTATTTATTTAATAATTATTAATTATTTAGACCCCACTCTTGGAGAGGAAGCGTCTTCCCCCGGGAGAGGCAGGCTTGGCCCCTGGGCCTCAGCATCTCTCTATGTGGCTCCCCTCCTGGCAGTGAGGGCTGTCCCCGACCCCAGACAGCAACTGGGTTCCATTTTCACCTCTTGGCTGGGAGCCAGGGAAACCTCAAGCCGGGGAGGTGCCTGGATCACTTCCATGTGGGGGAGTGAAAGGTCAGGAGAGAGAATCTGGGGGCCAGGAGGCCCGGGAGGAGGCTGGTGAAATGGTCCTGAGCAGAGAGGGTGAGGCCCTCTGGGGGGTGGGGGGAGAACGGGAGGGTGGGGCAGCTGCTGGGGTGGGGGCGGGGGCGGGGGTGGGGGCGGGACAGGCCGAGGCCCGATGCTGCCTCCCCGCCAGGACGGTCCAGAGGACAGAGGGCTCATCCGTCAGGGACTCGAGGTACAGTGGGGTGACCTGGCAAAGCCCCAGGGGTCGGTCCGCACAGCACGTTGGAGTCGATGGAGAATGGCTTCCCGGGTCAGGCACACCTGTCCCCCCGGACACAGGCAGGGCTTTGCTCTCTCTGAACTTCGGCTGGCTCAGCTGTAAGTACGGGTGACACCAAGGCCTAGGGCGCGTCATGGGGGTTAGATGAGATGTCGCCTTCAGACTCCCGTGAACCACGGGCCGGGAGAGGCATGGATGGCAGCCGGTGGTCCTCAGGAATGAACCTTAAGACTGTGGCCATAGGTGGTCCAGGCACCTGTGCTAGTGACGGCAGGAGGGGCTTAAGCTGAGACCTGGGGCAGGAGGCTGGGGTCAGGGGCGGCTCGGGGCTCTCCAGACAGCGCCCCGTTTCCGCCTCTCTCGGTTCCCACGCGTTACAGTTCACTCCAAGTCCACACTCCCTACCCGTGGATCCCCATGTTATGGAGGGGGAAACTGAGGCCCAAGAGAAAGAGAGATTGGCTCAGGGTCAGCGGCTAGAGAGTGATGGGCCCGGACTTGATTCCCTAACACAGGCCCCTCGGCACCTGTGCGCGGGCTGCACCCCTTCGCTCTTCCCGCTCAAAGCCGGCCCGTCATCCAGGCTGGTGGGGCCCTACCTCCTCCAGGGACCCTTCCCTGGAGTCTGCAGCCCTAGGGGCCCTGCACTCCTGGAGGGCGCCCCCCCCACCCCACCATCTGCCCGTCTTGCTCAGAAACAGCTTGACTGGTTCCAACCTGGACACCCCTGTACCGCTCACAGGATACTGGGCGTTGGGCGATGTGTTGGTGGTTCGTTGCTGTGTGACCCAGAACAAGCCTCCTGCCCTTTCTGGTCCCAGAGGGGTTTTTTTAATTTGCATCCACCCCGGTAGAATCCTACAGGTGAGCACAGAGCTCTGCACATGTGTCCTGTGTTCAGGCATCAGGCAGGGCTCAGGGGCCCCGGCTCTACCCGTGAACCTCTGAGCAGCAAATGAAGAAATCTACGCGGCTCCAGTCCCAGCTCCAGCGTCTGAAGCACCCTCGGGGGCTTTTACACCTAGGACAAGAAATACAGTTTAGAAGCTGTTAGGAATTCAACCAGGAAATAAAAGTTACCCTCTTCTGTTTTTTGTTTTGCTTTTTTTTTTTTTTTTTTTTTTGCCCGTGCCACACAGCATGCTGGATCTTAGTTTCCCAACCAGGGATGGAACCCGTGACCCCTGCAATGGAAGTGCTGAGCCCTAACCACTGGACCACGAGGGAAATCCGCCCCCACCCCCACTTCTGTTCTTTTAAAGTATTGGGTCCATTCTAACTGACCTTTCTTGAGATAGTGGGATACATTTTAAATATTTTAAATTATACTTTTAAAATGACACAAAGCTGTGGGTGTCTGCAACCATTTATCAGCCTTTTTCTTGAAACTATGCAGGCAAAATAAAATACAGGAACTGGTGGCTGAGATGGGCCAAAGGTATCTGCTACCATCCATATTTATTGATTTCCAGTGTTTGCATTGATCAAAACAGCCCCTTTTGGTTTGCACTGTTACTCAGGACAGGCTCAGTATACTGTGAAAAAAACAAATCTCAGTGGCTTAAAGCAACAAAGGTGTATTCCTCGCTCATGCAAAGTCTGTTGCAGGTCTGGGTAACTCTCCAGGGCAGGTCGCCTACATGATGACTCAGTGGGTGTGATGCCTCCATAGGGACCCAGCTCCCCTTCTCATGAGGCAGGTGACGGGGGGGTGGGGGGGGTGGGGGGGTGGGGGGAGCTGAGACATCACACCGGCAATTAAATGCTTCTGCCCAGGAGTGATCAATATCATCACTACCAGCATTTCAACGGCTAAAACAAGTCCTACAGCCGCACCTACTGGCCTGAGGGAAGGTACAGGTTCCCATCAGGGGACAGATTAATAATGTCTTCCCCGCCCCCCTTAACTTTTTCTCCCAATTGACTCTTTGGAAAGTAATCCATTTTAATGTTGAAATGTTTGGAGCGTATTGTATGTGCTGTGGTCAGCCAGCCTCTGAAATGTAAATCACGAGTCCTTCTGATATGCAAATCCCAAAACCAAGGGCAAGGTTTTTCCAAACGTGTTCTCTCCCACAGATGTGAACCTGAGTTGAAAAGCCCAAAAATTAATTTCTGAAAGATGTGGTCACAACACCAGCGAGGAAAACAAAAGCAAGAGAAAAGTTTGCTGCTTATTGCCACAAAGCTCTCTCGATTTATCATTTGCTAAGGCACAAAGGAGGGAGCTGGGATGAATAGTTCATGAGCCAGTTTAATCACCGAGATCAACAGATTAAAAGAATGGGACGTGAGTTTAGAAGGAAATGGTTATGCAAATATACTGGAAAAAAAAAACTGTGAGTCTGTACCTCATTCTTCTCATACAGACACTGTTTCCTCGATTGTACAACATCACCAAATAAATGCTGTAGCATCAGTTTTGTTACAGGCTTTCCTACCTGACTTTTCATAGTATATAACTAAGCAAATTTCAATAAAAATGCACAGCATAACAGAGGGCTGTGGCAATGGACGACACACGTTGTTCTGTATAAGGAGATCAGACCTGGTTTAAAAATAATGTTTGCAGGGACTGGAAGTGGTCTCCGAGCCCTGCCCCAAGAGTCGATGATGTCACCCAAATTGCAAGACTTAAAACTGGAATTTGGGGATGTTGGGCTCCGTGTTGGGGCACAAACGTTCCTGCAGTTCTGGGCCCCGTATTTCAACATCTAAGCCAAACCGTTTAAAGAACTCTCTACCAGCTTTAAACACATTTCTAGGAATCCCACCTCATTTATTTCGGGTGGAAAAACACGTCAGAGCACTGGTGCAGTTGCCGAAAACACCCCTCCTGCCACTTCTCGCTGGAGGGATGAGCTGGCGGTCTGAGTGGACACCCTGATTCAGTGTGTTTGTCGAAAGCACGTCCTCCGTGCACATGTCCTGCTGGGCCCTGCAGTGTGAGGGGAGAGCTGGGACTCCTCCTGCAGACTTGCCTTCACCAAGCCATGTCAGTTTCCTCCTCTACAGGGTTAATAGACTTAAGTTACGAGAGCACTAAATGAGACTGTATACAGTAGGCACTAACTAAATGCTGTCTCCCCTTTTCCTAGGTCCTTTCGCATACCTAATTCAGCATGACTCTCCTTATACTGTAACCCTATGTGGTAAACACTGTTTTTCCATTTTACAGATGAGCAAACTTAGGTTTAGAGACATTGAGTGACTTACCCCAGAGCACACAGTGAGGGAGGTGGGACCAGGATGCAGGTGTGCTGGCCCCAACCTGGGTCTCCTCTTTTGCACCAAGCAGCCTTGCAGCCTGAGGAGGGCCGGGAGAGCTTCAGTCCTTCCCAAGGAAGGCCAGTGGATGAGGGAGCAGTCTTGGGAGGGGCCTTTATGAGAGCCAAGACAGCAGATGACTTTCGCTCTGAATTCCTTTGGAAGGCAGGGGTGGGCCACCGGGAGCACCGGGGTTGACGCCTGGACACCTGGCCCTGAGCTCAGTCCTGACATGAAAGTACTCAGTGACCTCCAGCAAGTCATTTGCCCTTTCTGAAGAGGTTTCCATCAGAATCTGGACTCAGGAATGTTACATAAGATAATCAGTTCTCTTTCTTGTAGCAGAATCTTAGGACTCCGGAAGGGCCTCCAAAGGCCCAGCATCTCTCTGGAGCAGTTCTCTGCTTGCTCGGTGACTGTCAGCCAAGCGCTGGCCCCCAGCTCTGCCCCAGGACCACAGTGGGCTCAGCCACACCTGTGACAGAGGGGCCCCTCCACACAGCCCGGGGCTACAGTCCATCCCTGAACTGTACCCAAGAAGTGTGGCTGAGGCTGGAACAGAGCCTGGGCTGTGGCTCCACCCGTTGGGCAGGCCCCACCCCAGGCCTCCCCAGTTCCTCCCAGAGAGAGAGGCACCAACGGCCACGAGCTCCGGTTCACTGAGCATCAGCTGTGTGGCCTGCTCCGGGCAGCTCCCTCCCATCTGCGTTTGCTACCCCGTGCCGTCACAGCTCTGTGAGGGACGCTGTCCCCATCTCACAGGCCTGGACACTTGTGGGTGATGAATTACCACTGAGTTCCAGCCTGGAACTTGGGAGCCCCCCCAGCAGGTACTCCTTCCTGACACCTGGGGGCGTGACCAGGAGGAAATCCAGCCCTCAGCTCTGTCAGAGGTGGACATGGGGAGGCCCTGCAAAAACTCCACCCCTCAGCCCCCATGGAATGCCTTCCCTTTTCTTTCCATCTTGAAACTTGTTGAGAGAGGAGGAACCTCAGCCATGACCCCAACCCAGGAGGCAAGGTGCTATAAATAAATTGCCACCAGGACTGGCAGCTGTGCCATCGTGAGACCATCCAATTCCCGGGAGGAGCCCCACTCCAATCAGCATGCACACAGGTGCATCTGGCAGGAGGACAGGCCACAGCCGGGAGCTCCCTGGTCCTGTGGGGCCTGGGGGGTGGCCTTAACTCAGAGCATGCGGGGGTCCCAGGCTCCCAAGCCTGCCCTGAAGCTGTGGGGTCAGCCGGTCAGGGAAGTTGTGCTCAGGCCCCTCTGAGTGCCACAGGGCAGCAGGAGGGTATAGCCAGTGACCTTCAGGGCTGCAGGCTCTGTGGAGAGTCCTGGGCCATCACTTTTTAAATTTTTTGGTAACTGCCTTATTGAGATGTAATTTACATACCATACAACTTACCCATTGAAGTGAGTTATGCAACCATCACCAAAATCAATTTTAGAACAATTTTAACACCCCCCCCCCAAAGAAACCCCTAACCCATTAGCAGTCAACCCCCAGTCCCTGGCAATAAGTACTCTACTTTCTGGTTCTATAGGTTTGCCTATACTGGACATTTCACGTAAGTGGAATCACACAATACATGGCCTTTTGTGATCAGGAGCTTTCACTCAACATTTTTAGGTTCATTCGTGTTTGGGTATGTATCAGTGCTTCGTTCCTTTTGTGGACAAATAGTATTCCATTGTACAGATCTAGATCACATTTTATTTATCCATTCATCAAGTGATGAACATTTAGCTTGTGTCTACTTTTTGCTCTTATGAGTAATGCCACCATGAATGCTAGCGCACGAGTTTCTGCGTGAACATAGGTTTTCATCTCTCCAGGGTTGTTATACACCTAGAAGTGGAATTCCTGGATCCATGTTTACCTTTTTGAAAAGGGGTCGGACTGTTTTCCACCAAGGCTGCCCCACTTTATATTCCCACCAGCAACGCGTGAGGGTCTTGATTTCCCTGCATCCTCACCAGCACTTGTTATGATCTTTTTGATTCTAACCATCCCAGTGGGTGTGAAGTGGTATCTCATTGTGGCTTTGATTTGCTTTTCCCTAGTGACTAACAGTGTTGAGCATCTTTTCATGTGCCTGTTGGCCATCACCTCTCGGCTCTGAGAACTTATGCCTCAGTTTCCTCATCTGTAAAATGGGGATAATGACAGCAGCACCTGCCTCACAGGCTGTGGTGAGGATTCAGTGAGATAATTCTAGGGTCCTGGTGCAGAGAGGCTGTCAGCAAACATTTGCTGCTTGAAGCTGCAGGCTGGGGTCAGAGCCTCTCCTCTGAGGGCTGGTGTGAAGGGGGAACATGGAGAAAGCTGGAAATCTCGAGCCTTCTGCAAGTTCCAAAGAAAGGGACAAACACCATCAGAGAAGGTGTTGACTGGCAGTGGCCCAGCCCTGGCTGACTTCCCCAGCTTTGAAGCTCTGCTCGGCTGGGCAGTCCAAGTGACTGGGCCGTGTCTATGCAGCCGGGTGAAATGCACATGAGGCAGGTGTCCAGACCACATGCGCAGTGAAGACAAGCCCGGCCTGTCATCTGGGTTTCTGCGGGGGGGCACCTGTGGGTTTTCTTATCATGAGTTATTTGGCCTCCTCCCCGTGGCTGCTCCCAAGGGAAGTGATGTTGCCCTTCCTGGATTTGTACCCTTGCGTCTGTCAAAAGAAAGCTCTGGAACTAGGCCAGGAGCATCCTCCCATGAGGTTGGGCGAGAGCCTGGGACCTGGCGGAGGTGCCAATGGTCAGGCAGACTGTGTAGCTGCAACCTGAGCCAGGAGCCAGGCGGGAGGTGAGGGAACACAGTCAGCTCATCACGGGTGGAAAACAAATCCACTGCTGGACGGCGAGCTCATTAGGCTACCCCGGAGGGAACAATTATGTCCTGTTCTGGAGCCCACCCTGATGGCCCTGGAATGCTCAACTGAGTCTCTAACCTGGGAAGGGCGGGTCATATCCTAAGGGGGCTCCAGGCCCTGGGGATGGGCGTGGATGCTGCAGCCTGCAGGAGTCCCAGGTTCCTTCCTCATCCTGCCACTCTGTCCACAGTCATGCGGGACACAGGTGGGAAGCAGGGACAGGGAATCAGACAGGCTGGCCCTGGCATGCCAACTCTGCACCTGGTGCTGTGTGGTCTTTGCAAGTCATATAATCTCCCTGGGCCTTTGTCTCATGTGCAAAACAAGGCTGATGATACCTTATAGGATGGCTGCTACGTGTGAATGAAATAGCACACGCGGTCAAGGGCAGAAGTGGGGGGGATTCTATTCTATAGAGCAGAGCTTCTGTCCTATGCACCTGGCTTATCAGGAGAGGCTTTTAGGAGAGGAGGGAGGGAAAAAGGGTAGGGTTTCAGGTGACGTCTAGCCTTTTTTTTTTTTTTAAATAATAGTTTAATAAAATAAATAGTGGTTTAATAAAACTGTCAACTCCATGGGAAGACTTTGGAGAGAAACACGTCTAGCTTTCTTTTGTTCACTGTCCGCACACTCCAGTGTGGGCAGGGACCACGCCTTCCTCGCCTGCAGCTCCTCAGTAAGTGTTTGTTGACCAAATGTTGCTGCCGCCTCTGCTTCTGTGCCGGGTCACCCAGGACCTTGCAGTAGCCTGGCCCTGTGTGCGGAAGCTCTGGGGTACAGACTGCACCATGGAGTCTGAGACAAGAAGGCCCAGCTTTTGCACCCCAGCCCCAGTGAGTCAGGTGGCTTCAACTCCAAGGGTCCCGCTTTATTCTCCCCTCCTCCCCGCCTTCCCCTCTGCTCCTGCACAGTTTGGCTGAGGCGCTGTATTAATTTCCTGTGGGGTCAGCAGGGCTCGGCTCCCACTGGACGAGACTCTGTCCCCGGCCTCTCCCAGCTTCTGGTGGTTCTGGGCATCCTGGACTTGTGGCCACATCACTCCCATCTCTGGCTCCAAGGCCACACTGCCCTCTCCTCTGTGCATCAAATCTCTGTCTGCTTCCCTCTTATAAGTACGCTTGTGGTGGCATTTAGGCCCACCTGGATAATCCAGGATAATCTCTGCATCTTGACATCCTTAATTTAATCACACCTGCAAAGACCCTTTCTCCACATATGGTAACATTCAAAGGGTCCAGGGATTAGGGCCTTCAGCCCACTGCAGGCACAAGTACAGGATTCTTCAGAGAAGCTTATAGTTTCCCGGGGCTCTTGCTGGGGACCAAAGGAAATGGCCCAAGGGTCTCAGATGTCCCCAGGTGGCTTTGCCCCCAAGGGAGAGGCAGCAAGCACCCGCCTTACCTGTGGCCCCTCCTCTCCCTGCCCTACCCTCTCTGTGCTCTTTAGGCTTTTTTCTTGCTGTGGAAAGGGAAGTTTGGAGGCTTAGAAACCCTTTTAATCTTTCTATGAAAGATCCAAGTCTATTCTCTCTGGAAGGACTCAGTCTGGGCTGAACATCCCAGTAAGCCATGGCCTATGTGCAGGCTGTGACCTCCGCCCCCACAGAATGGCCGCGGAGAGTCCCACAGCAGCTGGGGGTGGCCAGGGGAGGAGTCTCCCTGCTCAGACACTGGTGCTGGGCTCAGAGAACATGCTGGAAAGGAATTAGTTCCCACGCCTTTCATCTTCCGGGTCTCAGTTTCCCTGCCTGTGAAATGAACCAGTCTGGAGCCAGTGCCTCCAGTGAAGCACCAGGATCTATGAAGGAGAAGCTTAAAAGAAAATAAAAAGAAACTATGCAAGCCATTGTTCACTTAGCTGCCAATCATGCCCTGAGCACCTGTTGTCGGTCGGGCCACCGCAGGGTCCTGGGGACACAGAGGGCTCTCTGTCACAGCTGGGAAGGGAGACAACTGAGAAGAAGGACAATGAGAGCCCAGTAACCCATGTGCTGTGACTCAAATTATGAGGGATAGACAGGGAAGGCTTCCGAGAGGAGGTGACCCTGAGTTGGGTCTTGAGGGACAATTGGGAGGTGACGAGGGAGGGGAGAGTGTTCCAGATCAGAGGGCAGCACGATTGGCTCAGAGGCACACGAAAGCACAGCCTTCCAGGGCCCAGGAAGAGCTGAGCTTCCAGGGTGCTGGAGACAGCCTCACATACAGGTCTTCCTATTACAAAGCGAGTCCTTGAAGCGAGGCCTGCTGCATGGAAGGTCCTGGGTGACCTGGCACAGAAGCAGAGGCAGCAGCAGCATTTGGTCAATCAGTCAATCAACAAACACTTGTTGATCAGCTGTAAAGAGTGTGTGGTCCCTGCCCTCACAGGGTTGACACTTCAGTGTACAGACAATGAACACAATAAATAGCCAAAGGATGTACAATGGTGATGAGGGTGAAAAGGATGGAGGGCAGTGAATCAGGGAAGAGAGAGAGCAGTGCTTTGGAGAGAGCCCGGGAAGGTCTTTCTAAGAGGGTGACAGTTGAACAGTGAGCCCTGGGAATAGCTGAGGGAAGGGAGTTCCCAGCAGAAGAAACAGCAGGGGCAAAGGCCCTGAGGTGGAGGTGCCCGATCTTTTCAAAGAACACCAGTGAGGTCAGTTTGGGCAGAGTGAATAGGGGTGTGGGGAGAGATGAGCCCAGAGAGGAGGGGGCAGGAAGGTTGTGAAGGGCCTTTCTGCAGTCCAAGAGGGGCCCTTGGCTTTGACCCTCTGTGAGGTGGGAGCTGTGGAAGGGTTTAGAGCAGAGGAGTGGAGAGGCCTCACTTGGGTTTTACAAGCAAGCAGCAGGAAGGAAATGGAGATGCTAATTTCCAGTGATTCTGAGCACCAGAAGATAAGAGGTGTCAAAGCCAAGGCCTTTTGCCAGCCCAGGCTGGAGTTGTTAATCACCACGTCCCAGATGGAGCTGCTCCAGAGGCCCTCTTGATGGACCTGGCAAACGACTGGTCCAGCAATCCCACTACCGGGCATATACCCTGAGAAAACCATAATTCAAAAAGAGTCATGTACCAAAATGTTCATTGCAGCTCTATTTACAATAGCCTGGAGATGGAAACAACCTAAGTGTCCATCATTGGATGAATGGATAAAGAAGATGTGGCACATATATACAATGGAATATTACTCAGCCATAAAAAGAAACGAAATTGAGCTATTTGTAATGAGGTGGATAGACCTAGAGTCTGTCATACAGAGTGAAGTAAGTCAGAAAGAGAGAGACAAATACCAAATGCTAACACATATATATGGAATTTAAGGAAAAAAATGTCATGAAGAACCTAGGGGTAAAACAGGAATAAAAACACAGACCTACTAGAGAATGGGCTTGAGGATATGGGGAGGGGGAAGGGTAAGATGTGACAAAGCGAGAGAGAGGCATGGACATATATACACTACCAAATGTAAGGTAGATGGCTAGTGGGAAGCAGCCGCATAGCACAGGGAGATCAGCTGGGTGCTTTGTGACCGCCTGGAGGGGTGGGATAGGGAGGGTGGGAGGGAGGGAGACGCAAGAGGGAAGAGATATGGGAACTTATGCATATGTATAGCTGATTCACTTTGTTGTAAAGCAGAAACTAACACACCATTGTAAAGCAATTATACTCCAATAAAGATGTTAAAATAAATAAATAAAATAAAATAAAATGCAGCCGGCTCTCAGTGCAAATGTGCTGGGAGCTCCAAGCCCTCTGCCTGGAGACAGTGCAGCCAGCACAGCCCCCAGGAGAGGCGTTTTTTATTCCAAGTCCTTGTCCCTGGACTCCGCCACGACACACACACATGGGTAGGCACTCACTGTAACTCCCGTGAGCGACACCGGGGCTGCCAGATAGAATGCACATGTCTGCTCCAGGGTGAATTTCAGATCAACAACAGGTAATTTTTCAAGTGCAAGTAAAACCCCCAAATTTCTCCTCATTGGCAACTAGAGCATCCCTCCAAGAATATCTCCCGTGATGACGGTTCTGAACCTTCCAGGCTCACACGACTGAGGACCTGGCTGGTCTGGACCTTCACCCCCAGCACATCCCTGAGCCCTGTGTGTGGAGCCAGAGGGTGAGGATCTGGGTCTCAGAGCTCAGGCCTGCAGCGGCAGAAAGCATTCTGGTCCCGCTGGTCTGAGGAGCAGACACGAGGGGCTGGGGCGTTTTCTCGGGGGAGCAGTGCCTGCCTCAGGGCCTGGTGACTCCCGGCTGCCCCTCTGGGCCTCAGGAGCCCAAACCTCTTTGGCTGATGAACCGCAGCTTGTCTCCCGGCCCCCTTTAAGAAAGTGATTTATGGTGCTGAGAAAATGGGGCTGGAGGGAGAGGATGCATGGGGGACCGACTCCAGAAGAATCGGCTGCTACTTTTTAAAAAGATGCATTAAAAATGCACATTTTGAAATAGAAGTGTTTTAAAATAGTGAAGGCTGAATTAGGAAACAAAGCCTGAAATGTGTGGCTAATGGAAGAGGTACTCCGGGAAGCTGAAAGGCAGCATAGTCAAAGGAAGGAGCAAGGGCTTCGATGCCCTGCTGAG
Organism: Delphinapterus leucas; assembly: GCF_059928025.1. Classification (NCBI taxonomy): domain Eukaryota; kingdom Metazoa; phylum Chordata; class Mammalia; order Artiodactyla; family Monodontidae; genus Delphinapterus; species Delphinapterus leucas. The sequence continues at coordinate 176,231,789 of NC_143130.1, forward strand.
CGCCTGCCCCTGGCTGAGCCTCGGTTTCCCCATCTGTAACTCGGGGCCCACCTCGAGATGGCCGTGAGAAGGAGGCAGGGGAGGTGGCACAGTGAGCACAGCCCGTGCTGGGGGCGTCCTGCCTATTGATGACTTGTCCCCCACGGAAGCACCCCAGCCCCCCACCTGCCCTTTCCGCGGGGCAACCTCTTGTCTCAGCCCAGCGGCCTGGGGTCCCTGACACTTCAGCTAGTGAGACCCTTCAGGGAGAATTCCCCGTTAGAGTTGAGTCTGAGCCCTTTGGCCTGGCGCCCACTGGCCCTCTCTGGGTGGCCTGACACCGCTGGCCACCCCGGGCTCCCTGCCCAGCACTGCCATCACCCCACCCCCTCACATCCCGAGTGCAGCCAAGCAGATGGAATTCCACATATTTCACGCCGTTTCTCGCCCTTTGGTCCTGACCGGTGCTGGTCCCTCTTCCTGGAATGCCTTATCTTTCCCAGGGATGCCCTCCTGCCCTCCGCCACCTCCTTCCCCGGTGGGGAAGGGCCTCCTCTGTGTGCCTCCATCGCTCCACTCTGTGCATCTTCTCATCAGATGCTGACCATCTTGAGGGCAGCAGTTATGTCTGAGTCATCTTTATGCCCAGAACCTGGCACATAGCAGGTGTTCAACAAACTGTCTTGTTATTTCTCTGTTGCTGCTAGTCATTGTTCCTCCAACAGCCCTTACAAAGACTTAGGGTTGAGAGCTGTCTGCAAAACCTTTGAGTCGTAGTGTCTGTTATCTTTTCCCTGCAACCCTGTTAGCTGGGTGTTATTAACACTTTCACTTTATGGACAAGAAAACCGAGGGTCAGAGGGTGTGGATCCATGGAGGCATGAGGGTTCAACTGCAGGGCTGCTGGGATGCAAAGCCAGAGAGCTTTCCAACCAATGCCCCATCCACCCCATTTGACAACCCCCTTGGCCCTGGGGGTTCATGGATAAATCCCTTCCCCTCTCTGGTCCTCAGTTCCCTGATGTGTAAAATGGGTGGAGCCGCAGTGGGTGATATTAAAGTGTCTCATCAGTGGGGGTGGGGACACACAAGACATTGCCACGTTTTGCTCATGCCCAGGTGTCACTGGAGTGCCTGCCAACATTCTGAAGACGTTAATTTGTCCCAGCACTGGGCTGCTTCCTGTTACATCATCTTAATCCTGTGTGGGCAGTGGCATCGTCAGTGTGGTGGGGTCTGCCAGGGCAGGGAGGGACCCGTCTCCTAGCCTGGAAGGCTGCCTCCCTGCCCTGCTTCCCCCATGGTGGCACCCATGACACCTGGAGACCAAAGGCATCCTTTGATCCAGGGACTCCGTCGAACCTCTGACTGGAGTCGTGACTCGCTCCCAGATCAGCTGCCCAGCTCCCTGTGCTGAAGGTAGAGGAGGAAGGGGTGAGGGGGCCGCAGGCCGACCTTCCATGGCTCCCTGTCGTGGCCTCGCATTTTTGTTCTCTCTTTACGATTTCTGCTTGAGGCAAGTATCAAGTTAGACGTAGAGGTGCTGGCGGGCAGGGTTTGCTCATACATGAGTTCACTTCTTCCGAGTCTTGTTTTGAGGACAAATGAGTCAGCTTGCTACCCGGCATGGGGCAGGGATCCCTGGCAAAGTCATCCACCGGCTGTGTGGTCTGAGTGAGCCTCAATTTCCTCACCTCTAACATGGGACTAGTAGCACCGACCTTGAAAAGAGTTGCATGGGCTCCACGATGCAGCTGAAGCCGGGCTTGTGGGAGCCGATGCTGCCCCTGCCCGAGACCCCGCAGTGGGCAGGCACCCGCCCCTCGTGCCCATGCAGTGTTACAGGAGGGAACAGGTGGCCACAAGGAAAAGCTGTAACTCTAATCCTGTAATCCCGCTGATGGCTTGTCTTCCTTTCAGGAGAGGGAGGTCCGGCCCCCTGCACTGGGCCAGGAGCAACAGGCCTTCGTGTTCTTTGCGGAAATTGAGATGGAGCGTAGAGGAGGATGAGTCAGGGGTTGGCGTGTTATCTTTCCTGGCAAAGCTGGCGCCTCTGGGCCAGGTCCCCATTGACAAAGAGAGGCATGAATAATAGGAGGGCTGGCCTTGTGCTCCCAGCCACCTGGGCTGTGTCAGGGAGCTGAGGGGGGACCCATGGGAGCTACACAGCCTCGGATGGCATGGGGACCCTAGGGGCCCAGAAGAGCCTGGGGCTAGGCTGACGCTGCTCAGAGAGGCGAGGTGTCACTGTGAAGGCCCCAGCTTCCGTCTCAGGTCTCATAAGCTGTGTGTCCTTGGGCAAGATGCCTAACCTCTCTGAGCCCTCATCTCCTCATCTATGACATCCCTGCCTACCACTTATGATCATTTCAAGGGCTCCAGAATCCAGCCTGCAGAGTGCCTGGTACACAGTAGGTGGTTGGCAGTGGCAGCTATGGAAGAAAGCATTCAATGGCAGGGAGGGAGTAGCAGAAAATGTCTGTCCCATTACAGCTTCGGGCTGGCAGTGTGGTGCTGGGCCAGCCTGTTTCCCATCCTGGAGCCGCTTCCCTCCTGGGAAACTGGGAGCTCCTTCTGGTCCACCCAAATCTTGCAGAACTCTAAGTCTTTCTTTTTGGTTTTGTTTTCAGATTGTGACTATATTTCAAACATACATTAGGTTTTTTTTGTTTGTTTGCAGTACGCGGGCCTCTCACCGCTGTGGCCTCTCCCGTTGCGGAGCACAGGCTCCAGACGCGCAGGCCCAGCGGCCATGGCTCACAGGCCCAGCCGCTCCGTGGCATGTGGGATCCTCCCGGACTGGGGCACGAACCCGTGTCCCCTGCATTGGCAGGTGGACTCTCAACCACTGCGCCACCAGGGAAGCCCCATACATTCGTTTTTTATAATACATTTTAAAAATTTTTTATTGGAGTATATTGATCTACTTTTTTTTAAAATTTTTGATTGGAATATAGTTGCTTTACAATGTTGTGTTAGTTTCTTGCTGTACAGCAAAGTGAATCAGCCCTACGTATCCATATATCCACTCCTTTTTAGCTTTCCTTCCCATTTAGGTCACCACAGAGCACTGAGGAGAGTTCCCTGTGCTATAGAGTAGGTTCTCATTTGTTATCTATTTTGTACATAGTAGTGTATATATGTCAGTCCCAGTCTCCCAATTCATCCCACTCCCCCCTTCCCTTCGTTGGTAACCGTGAGTTTCAGAACTCTGAGTCTAACTTACACTGGTGCTGCTGAGTGGCTCCATTCCCAACCCCCCACAGGGCAGGGATGGGGAACTGAGATGAGCTTCTGGTGGCCAAGAGGGGCTGCTGGGAATAGGGGTGGCCAGAGGGAGGCTGGAGGCAGGACCCAGGCCCCAGGCCAAGGGCTGGCACAGGAAAGGGCCGTTTCACAGATGAGAAAACTGAGGCTCAGAGAGCTCAAGGGATTGCTCAGAGAGCTCAAGGGATTGCCCAGTGGCAGCGGCAGCCTGCTGCCCTGCAACCCCTCACCCAGCCGTGATGTGCTCAGCGAGGGGCACCACCTTGACCCTGGGATGGCTTTTCAGTGAGATGGAGCCTGGGAAGTTATTCTGGGTGGGGTCAGGTGCCAGCAATCTGAGGGCCAGTGCCAGCTAGGCCCCAGGAGGGTACAATTAGGACCTCCCCTGGGCTTCTGGAGGTGGCATGCCCTGATGGCAGCGGGAGTGCTGGCCAATGCCAATCACTTCTGATTTAGGGTGGGTCTCAGTGTGGGTGAGGGTCAGGCCAGGAACACGGACAAGGGCGGGAACATGGGAGCAGGGCCCGCCGTACGACCCATGCTGATAAATCGAAGAAGTCACGGCGGTGGCAGCCCTGGCCCTGCCCCCCTGATGCAGGGACGTGGACTGGGAGCGCTGGCCGTCAAGGCCACTCTGTCCTGCTCTGCCGTGAGTCACCACCTGGCTCAGGGCCCGGGAAGCTGAGGGAGGCCTCCGGCTGGGCTTCCCCTGCTTAGCAGCCTCAGGGTTCACTGGTTCCTTCGTGTTCCTGGTGGGCTGCTGGTCCTCTGAGAACCTGAACTCGGATAACAGCGTGGGTAGTGAAATGGTTTTGAGCAGCATGAGTTTCTAACGCACCCGTAAAGAATGCCGCTGTGTCATGGCCTTGACTTTCAGTCCCTAAGACCTATGGCCAGTGGTTCTCAAACTGTAGTCACTTTGAGGGAGGGGCTCGCCAAAATCCTGCATTCCTGAGCTGCACCCAGGCCCGTGGAATCTGCATCTGGGGGCTCCCCTTGTGGGCTGTGGGTCCCTCTCTCAGGCACCCTCTGGCACTCAATGTCCCCTCACGTCCACTTTCTCAGTCCCCACTCACACGTGTCCTCACACACTCCTGCAGCCCATCTGTATGGACTCACGCCCACACAGACGTGCAGACATGCACAAGTACACCCAGGCTGGCTACACAATGAAAAGAATTTCAAGCAGGACATTAAGCCGAGCGCAGGGCCCTATTGTGACAGCACAGGTCACGTGTCAACAAAGCCAGCACTGCAGATCCTCACATCATACATCCCGGGACACTCCTGGATGAACTCACCCCAGGGTGCAGGTGCACGCGCCTGTGCGTGCACACACACACACACACACACAAATATACACTCATGGGCGCACAGCTCAGGTGCAGCAAGGCTTCCAAAATGACTTTTTTTGGGATGAGGAAGTGTGCTGGTTAACGCTTAATAAGCAAAATCAAAGTTGAGTCACATGTGAGATGCTTGTCAGCAAGAAATGCCAGCCGGAATAGTAAATGAATCACCGTCTTGGGGCTCATGAGTAACGTTCTAATGGGGTTGTGACTAGTCTGGGAAAACTTTTCAGTCCTCCCACCTCAGCGCAAATCCAAATTAAACCTGCACCACTTAATTAACGCTTCAAATACCGTGAAGCTCCCTGAATAAAACGCGGACATAAGGAGTTTCGTGAGCAGACTTCTCTCCCAGGCAAATTGCCATGAGGACTGCCCTTTCTTCCTAGGATTGAGAAGGGGAGGAAACTCAGCTTTATTGAGCACCTACTATGCGCCAGCCCCTGTGCTTCGTGGTGTGCGTGGTGCCTGGCATACAGTAGGTGCTTAGTAAATGGTAGCTTACTGCTGTATTTCATCAGAGCCTCGGATGCACTGATTGTAACACACGCTTTGTCTTCTGGACCGCTTAGAAAGAGGAAACACTGCGCTTCAAACCCTGACCCAGTCAAGGCATGGATGGCAGGGCACACTTCTGTCTTGAAGGTGCTTGAATGTGAAAAGCATGTTTCAGAGTCGATGGAAGGAGGGATTAGCCTCCCCAGTCAACAGATGGAAAGACTGAGGCCCAGAAAGGAGGGTAACTGGCCAGAGGGCCTTTTAGCCTCTTGCTGGTCTGTGATCAGAGGCTGAGGAGGGCTCAGTCTTGAGGCACACCTGCTGGGCATGCAGGGTTGCTCTGGGGATGGAGACCTGCCTCAGGTTCCCTGAAATGCTGCTGGTCTACCCTGATCTATGCAGCCTGGGGGCTCAGGGGTTCCCCACAGTGGAGACTTCATTCTCTGCAACCCCCCTCATTTGACCAAAGGCAGGCACATTGGGAGCATTTTCTTCAAAGCAAGCTTTAGAGATTATAGTCATTTTGAGGACTGGAGGCCTGCCCTCGGCCCCCATAGCTCCTTCACGCAATAATTCATTGCGGGAGGATTTTTCACAGACAGCGACTGGCCTTGGAAGGCAGCAAGCTCATGAATATGCATAAGCTCATCCTCATAAATTATGCATTTTTTTTACCGGGGCTTCCTGGGGAGGCCTAGGAGGGCTGGGAATGGTTCAGTCCTGTGTCGGAAGTCTTGCTCCCAAGGGCTTCTTATAAAGCACGTATTCCTGCCTGCCTCTCTCCCTCCCCACCGCAGTGAACTTGCGGTCCAGAAGACAAAGCGTGTGTTACAATCAGTGCATCCGAGGCTCTGATGAAATAGAGCTAGAGCCTCTCTAGCTCTATTAAAACACGGCACCTTGGTTTTCACGGAATCTGGAGTTTACTTGGCTGTTGCTTCTCTGATGACAATGCTGGCGGGTCTGGAGGGGCCGTCGGGGTCAGAGCAGGTCTGCGCTCGTCTGGGAGACTTGCTTCAGGCCCGCACATCTTGAAAGAAGTTTGACTTTACCGAGGCCCCCCCAGCTGAGAAGCTGACGCCCAGATGTGTAATTTACCTGTCGTTTAAAGAGCTTATGCGCCTCTGGATCAGAGCGCGCTCAGGCGCAGGTGGCCCCAGCATCAGGTAACAAGCGCTGGGCCAGGAGTCAGGGTAGGGCCCAGGTTCTAGCACGGAGGGGAGGGAGTGGCTCTGCTTCCCCCAGCGCAGGGCCCCCTGCCTTGCAGGAGCCAGCCTTGGCCTCCCGCTGGTGATGGGGTGCACGCGGTGGGCACCCGGCAGTCAGGGTTGGGGTTCGAGGTGAGCTCTGCACGGCCTCCTTGGCTGAAGGTTGCTCCTCCCTGGGGGGCCCTCCGTCCTCCTTCCCAGCTGCTGCCATAGGTGTCCACTTCCTGATCACACTGACCCCGACAGTTCGGCTGTTCCTTGCCAGCTACGCCTCTGCCGGCCTTGTGTGAATTCCTGGGCAGGGAGGTTTCTCTCCTTAGCGAATGTCCTGTGACTGCCAGCACCTTCCCTGCATCCACGGCCACCACGTGTGGCCACTTCACCCTTCCTTTCATTTCAGCCTCCCAGCAGCCTGGGCAGGAATCCGGTGCATAACGTATGGTCCAGGCCTCGGCCAGAGAGGGAAGGGCTTGTCCTGGTCAGCAGCTGGGATGTGGCACTGCGGGTCTGGAGGACGCCCGTCTACACTCAGGCACTGCTTCCAGCCCAGCCCAACCTCAACCGTCTTCACGGGCAACAGGGCCAGGGCTATGCCCTCAAAAACACTTTAGCTCACGGATAACGAGCTAAAGGTCTAGGCTTAAACCATTCCATTTTTTTAAAAAGTCAACTTCCAGGACTTCCCTGGTGGCACAGTGGTTAAGAATCCACCTGCCAATGCAGGAGACACGGGTTTGAGCCCTGGTCTGGGAAGATCCCACATGCCGCAGAACAACTAAGTCCGTGTGCCACAACTACTGAACCTGTGCTCTAGAGCCCGTGAGCCACAACTACTGAGCCCACGTGCCACAACTACTGAAGCCCGTGCACCTAGAGCCCGTGCTCCACAACGAGAAGCCACCACAATGAGAAGCCCGCGCACAGCAACGAAGAGTAGCCCCCGCTCACTACAACTAGAGAAAGCCTGCATGCAGCAACGAAGACCCAACGCAGCCATAAATGAATTAAAAAAAAAAAAAAAAAAAAAGGGTGGTTCGGATCTTATGTCTTTATTGGTTTGCTGTCATTGTTGACTTATTTTTGTCTAACTGTTGTATCAATTGCTGAGACAAAGGTGTTAAAATCTCCAAACATGGGCTTCCCTGGTGGTGCAGTGGTTGAGAGTCCACCTGCCAATGCAGGAGACACGGGTTTGAGCCCTGGTCCAGGAAGATCCCACATGCTGCGGAGCAACTAAGCCCGTGCGCCACAACTACTAAGCGTGCTCTCTAGAGCCCACGAACCACAACTACCGAAGCCCGCGCACCTAGAGCCCGTGCTCCGCAACAAGAGAAGCCACCGCAATGAGAAGGTCGCGCACTGCAACGAAGAGTAGCCCCCGCTCAGCGCAGCTAGAGAAGCCCGCACGCAGCAACGAAGACCCAACGCAGCCAAATATAAAATAAATACAGAAATAAATGTATTTAAAAAAAGAAGTCAACTTCCAAATGTGTATAAGAAACAAAACCTCTGCATTAAACAGAGAAAAAGAAAACAAAATCCACTGTAGTGTCTTCATTTGGAAACCCAGCATTCCCAGCCATGTGGGCCTCCTTTCTCTCCCCACCTGTTCTGAGCAGGGTTGCCACTCAAGCCACCCATCAAATGGTATCCCCTGTTCCTTCCTCTCAGCACTGTGGTGAGTTTCCCACACCGGTGCGTCACGTCCACAGTTACCGCTTTTAACGATGGCAGAGCATTATGCACGGGATCAGTCCTTGATGTTGGGCGTTACCGTGCAGGATTTTAAAAGTCACTGGTCACGGGAAATGACTTTCAGCCTTTTGTTGATTTAATCCCTGTGTCGCGTTGCTAAAGGAGGACCATCCATCGACCGTCCCTCCTTCACGCCTCTAGTCTCCTGCAGCCTGAAACACGTTTCTCTCCCCAGCCGCTGGTATTAATCTTGGCCTCAGCAAGCAAGCACCTACCCTGGGCTGACGGTCCCCGCGTGCGGCAGCCCTGCTTTCATCTTAGGCTGTGCAAACAGTGTCCTGCTCAGCCAGTAAGTATAGAGTTGGGTTTCAAACACGGGTGCATCTCACCCAAGTGCCTCTGGTGCATGTTTCGCTCTCTGCTGTCCGAGGGCCACAGAGACGACCGAGGTTTGACCCTGGGGGAAGCCCAGGCAAGCAGGGAAAAAGAGAAACGGAGGAATCACAGATGGATCCACAAGTAATGCCATCCAAAGCTTGTAAAGTGCTTTCTCTTTTGGAAGAGCTTTATAATTGTTAACTCACTTAATCCTCACCACACCCCTAGGGGCACTAGTATTAACAGATGAGGAAACTGAGACTCAGAGAGGCTGAGTAACTTGGGCAGAGTCACACAGCTTTCAAGTGACAGAGTCAGGATTTGAGCTGTGGCTGTCTGGCTCCAGAGTCACCTTTCTCCTCTCAGCTCTGTAGGATCCAAGTTCAATCCAGCTCTGTACCCGTACCATCGCCTGCACAGGGCCTTCCCAAAGGAGGTGCTGAATCAGTGTTTGCCCAGTGGAGGACTGTTTGCCAGATAGCACGCTTGTGGATAAGCTGGGAGGAAGCAGGCTGGCAGAGCCGTGGCGGGGGGGTGGGGATGTCAAACACAGACCAGAATGGATCACTGAGCCCACGGCAATCTAGCCAGGGCTCTCGTTGGGTGTCGTGAGACCTGGCTGCCCCTTCCCAGGTAGAGGAAAGTTGCTCAGCGTTTGTATTGGCGTCTGGATGGACACATGGAAGGTACGCTTATCAAATTCGTGGATGATACCGAGCCTGGGGCCAAGAGGTGGCCTGGGAGATCACAGAATGAGTATTCAAAATGACCATACCTGGGCTAGAATTGAGGGCAAAGTTAACGTGAAATCTGAGGGTGACAAAATCCAGCCTGAGGAGTAACACGAACGGAAATGGGCGACCAGTTAGAGAAACACCGTGGAGGTAGAAATGCCTCAGTGACTGAACAGATGTGGGGATGGGTCAGGAAAGGGACTTCACGTAAATTGACTCTGACGGTGAACCCAGCACCAGGTCGTGACCTTGACCTTCAGCATGTTCATATGAACCAGAAGGACAATAATGGCCCCTGTGCCCCTGGATTGTTTCTAAGTTTACTTCTTTTCATAAACTTTTTAATTGAAGCTGACCATTGCGTACAGAAAAGTGCACAGGTTGTGAGAGCACAGCTTGAGTTTTCACAAAGTGAACACACACGCCTGTCACTAGCACCCTGATCAAGACACAGAGCAGTACAGCACCTGAATTCCCCTCGCACCCCTTCCAAGGTGAACACTACCGGACTTCCCACTCTAGATTAGCTTTGCTTGTTTTAGACATTATGCAAACGGAAATGCAAATGCCGGTGAAGATTTGGAGCCACTAGAACTCACGCCTGGTGCTGGTAGAGTGTAACTTGTAAGAAGCATTTTGGAAGACTGAGATTATCTGCTAAAGCTGAATGACATTCATAGGTATGTATGCATGATGTACGTACATGTATATAAGTGTGTGTGTGTGTGTGTGTGTGAAGACAGACATAAATACATGCATTCACTACAAGACAAGAATGTTCACAGCAGCAATTTTATGACAGCTTCAACTGCCCAGATGTTCGTCCACAATAAAATTGATCAACCATCAGTACATTCACGCGCCACGCTGCTATTCAGCAATAAGAAGGGAAGAAGGATGGACAACAGGAAGGATCTCAGAGGCAGACCCCCAGGCGCACCCACAGCGAGGTGCCCCGGGTCATTCTGAGGAAGCCCCAAGGCCACCCCGGGAAGCGCTTAGAGCAGCGCCTGGCAGCCACCGCGTGCCTGGGGCACGGAGCTGGTGTCCTGGTCATGACTCTCGTGCCTGGGATTTCTCTCTGGATCCTCCACTAAGCTGTACAGATGTTTCCATTGATTTTAGCATTCACATTCACATTTCTTAGCCTCTTGGAGCCTCAGCACAGCTGCACAACACACCCGAGCATGGCTAGTGACATGGGGGGGCCTCTCAGGGCAGTGAGGGACACCAGAGGGCCCGAGACGTCACTGCCTGCCCTTCACACAAATCTGCCGAGTGGGAGGGGCCGGGCCGAAGGAGGCTTTGGCTCCATGAGGTTGCTAACCGTGGAGACTCTCCTGGAAGGCAGGGTTTGGGTGTTGGGGCTGCACTTCACACGGTGCTAACATCACAGGTCAGCTGAAGGCCTCAGGTGCCTCCTCCAGGTGGGGACGGCCTACGGCAGGGTGAGGAGAGCCCAGGGCATTAGTCAGGGTTCTCTGGAGAAACAGAACCAATAGGACAGAGAGAGAGAGAAATAAGAGGAGATTGGCTGAGCCGATTCCTATCATAAATCTTGCAGATGGCAGATCACGGGAGGCCGAGAAATCTTGTGATCTGCCCCCTGCAAGCTTCAGAACCAGGAGAGCTGGGGGTGTCATTCAGTCCCAGCCCAGAGGCCTGAGAAAGGGTGGCCAAGAAGTCCCATTAGGTGTCAGTCCCAGGCTGAATCAGGAACTCTGAGGTCCACCGGCAGAGAAGATGGCTGTCCCAGCTCAAGAGGAGAGAATGAGCAGCCCCTTCCTCCACTTTTTGTTCTGTTCAGGCCCTCCGTGGATTGGGTGGTATCCATCTGCACTGGGGAAGGCCAACTTCTTTTTTTTTTTATTCAAGTATAGTTGATTTACAATGTTGGGTTAGTTTCGGGTGTACAGCAGAGTGATTCAGTTATACATATATATTCTTTTTCAGATTCTTTTCCATTACAGGCTATTAAAAGATATTGAATTTAGTTCCCTGTGCTATACAGTAGGTCCTTGTTGTTTATCTGTTTTATATATAGTAGTGTGTATATGTAAATCCTGAACTCCTAACTTATCCCTCCCAAGGCCAACATCTTTTTTATTTATTTCTGGCTGCGTTGTGTCTTCGTTGCTGCATGCGGGCTTTCTCTAGTGGTGGTGAGCCGGGGCTACTCTTCATTGCGGGGCACGGGCTTCTCATTGCGGTGGCTTCAGTAGTTGTGGCACGAGGGCTTAGTTGCTCCACAGCATGTGGGATCTTCCCGGACCAGCACTCGAATCTGTGTCCCCTGCATTGGCAGGCGGATTCTTAACCACTGCGCCACCAGGGAAGTCCCAAGTCCAACTTCTTTACTCAAATGCTCCTCCAGAAACACCCTCACGGATACACTCAGAGATAACGTTTCACCAGCGATCTGGGCACACTTATCCTTGTCACGCTGACACAGAAATTGAACCATCACACTCACTAAGGTGTGGAGGAATGAGGCTAAAGAGTGACACTGTAAATGGTCCCCTTAGTGTGTCACTCCCTTGGTTGAAAGAAATGACATCTTTGGCAAAAATTTAAAAACACTTATTAAAAGATGCACTGACAGATGTTAGGCGATAGAGTTTAACACAAACAATGACTGACACCTACTACATGTCCAGCCGCACGGTGCAAAAATCAATGAGCCATTGCTGTGGAGGTAAGGTGGGTTCCCCAGAGCCGTGCTCCCAGGAGAAACCGGTATAGGAGAGGGAGAAGCAGGGCAGGGAAGGGGAAACAGCCATACTAGGTGGGACTGCATCCTGCAGGGCTCTGCAGGCTGCATGGCCCCTCAGAGTCTGCCCCTACCTGAGGTCAGGGGCTGGCCTATCCCACTGGCTCACCGGGCAGTTGTTGGCTAAGAGCCATGGTGGGGGGCAGGGTGGAAGATGGGTGACAAACCCCTCTTCACCTGGAAGGACTTGGTGAAATCCAGATTCCTGAGCCCACCCCCCAAGATTCTGATTTGCTGGGTGGATAGTTTGCATTTCTAGCCAGCTCCCAGGTGCTGTTGATGCCGCTGGTCTGAAGTTCATGCCTTGAGTTCCAAGGCATTGCATCCTGCTTTCAAGGGCTGCAGACTAGGGGGGCACAGGGGCCTGTACACAGATGGGGGGATAATGAAGGCCCTGGAAGGCCAAGGCAGGCTTTCTGCAAGAGACACCTGAGGCGCAGTGGGAAGGAAGGAAGGAGGTGGCCGACCAAGTCAGGAGTGAGAGAGGCAGCCACCTGCCTCTCAGTTCAGGAATAGAACAGAGGAAGTAGGGTGGACCACACATGCCCGCAGCACCATCCATGCTTGGTGAAACATGGACTAAAGTGCCGGCAGTATAGATCCAAGTCAGAGTTCAGGGACACCAACCACTGCCTTGCCCATTCCTCGATTGGTTTTCTTTTTAAATTGTGATAAAACACATGTAACAGAAAATTTACCATCTTAACCATTTTTAAGTGTGCATTTCAGTGGCACATTCACATTGTTGTACAGCCATCACCACCATCCATCCCCAGAACTCTCCATTGTGCAAAACACCAACTCTATACCCTTGAAACATTAACTCTGAATTCCACACCCCTCGGCAGCCCCTGGCAACCACCATTCTACTTTTTGCCTCTATGAATTTGATTCCTCTAGGAACCTCATATAGGTGGAATCTATATAGTGTTTGTCTTTTTGTGACTGTCTCTTAGCATAACGTCCTCAAGATTCATCCATGGTGTAGAACATGTCAGAATTTCCTTCCTTTTTAAGGCTGAATAATATTCCATTTCATGGTGTACCATATATATATTTTTTATCCATTCATCTGTCAATGGACACTTGGGTTGTTTCTCTCCTTTGGCTATCATGAATAATGCTGCTGTAAACATGGGTGTACAAATACCTGTTCAAGCCCTTGCTTTCATTTGTTTTGAATGTATAGCCAGAAGTGGAATTGCTGGATCATATGGTAATTCTATTTTGACTTTTTTTTTAAAAAATAAATTTATTTATTTATTTGTTTTTTATTTTTGGCTGTGTTGGGTCTTTGTTCTGTGTGCGGGCTTCTCGTTGTCGTGGCTTCTCTTGTTGCAGAGCACGGGCTCTAGAGCACAGGCTCAGTAGTCATGGCACACGGGCTTCGTTGCTCCAAGGCATGTGGGAATCTTCCCGGGCCAGGGATCGAACCCGTGTCCCCTGCATTGGCAGGCAGATTCCCACCCACTGTGCCACCAGGGAAGGCCCTATTTTGACTTTTTTGAGGAACTCAGTTGGTATTTTTTATCACACATAGATTTACTGTGAATTTTAGGGAGGCTTACCAAGAACAGGATAAGCCAGTCATTACGTTCAGACAATATTTAATGTTTGGTCATCCTTCTAGACTTAAAAACCAGGCTTGGCCTCTTCACCATTGAAATTCTATTGGACAATGTTAAATACCCACCCAAATCAACATCAATAATTTGTTCCACTTGGCAAGGAAAAATGTTTAACGGTTAATGAAGCCAGCACATGACCACAATCCCATGGTGCCGAGCAGCAGCCATACTAATAAACGGCCGGTGCTTTTCTTACAAAAAGGAGAGAAGACCAGTGTTCACCCGGAGAAGTCGTTCTGTCGCTAATGGAGTGAGGCTGGCCTTCAAGTTTCTGTAGTAAGCAAAGTGCAATCCATCATTCTGGAGTGTTTGCTTTGAAAATACGGCATGTCCACTGGGAGTCACGGTTTCCAAAGGTCCTTTCGCTGGCTCTGCTGATTCACATTCCCATAATATTTCCCCATCACCATGGTGACTGTGTGAGAACAAGGCATAGGGAGAAACTTCAGGATTTACTTCTTATTTCACAGAACTGAGATTAGACTTCTGCTGAAGAGTGGGCTACGTGTTTTATATTTTAAAGAGGAGAGTTAGGTCCCACGAAGCAGAGTTTACTCTAGCCAAGAGAGCACGGGGGTCAGGGAATGAGACCAGCTGGGCCACTGGCCCTGGTTCTGCCGCTTTCTAGCTGTTGACCTTGGGCAATGCTCTTTACTTGGTTCCTCTCTCTGCAAAATGAAAATGACAAATGGGAATTTAGGATTCTCTATAGGATTGATTGAAAAAATTCAAGACACTGACAAATTGTAAAAACTTATTCCAAAAATCACGAACAAAATACAAAACCTCTACTTAGTGCAGGCCAAGGTGCTGTTGCAGGTGGTTTTATCTTGCGTTACAGTCGATGGCATTCCTTATGGTGTCTCCAGCCCCCCATTCACACACACACACACACACACACACACAATCTGGGACCCCCTAGAGGCAGGAACTTTGCTTTGCCTTTACCCAGAACCCTCCACTTTGCAGAGCAGGTGATTTGACTTAGTGGGGGCCTCAAGAAACACTTGAACTGAATTCCGCTTTGCATCCAGCAAATGCTTGCCAAGTTCCATCTGCACCAGGCTGTGGGGCATAGAGATAATTCGGGGGAGGGGGCTGAGTCCCCCTGATTCTAAGATCTGTCTGTGATTTCACAGCAGCTTCTCCTGGGGGTGGGGAACAGGGGAGAAGCTCTCCTACACAAAAGGTATGCACTGAACATTAAGAGCCAGCCTTATTTCGGAAAGCTTCAAAAGCAAAAAGGTTGGTCTTAGAGTTGAGAAAATAGGGTCATTACGATGGCACGTGTTATTAGGTGGACTTCTCAGAAGGATGTCCTGTCGGCAGAAGTGACCCAGGGTGGGGAAAGATTTGTTCTGCCTGGCGAGGTGAGGGCTAAGAGAGTCTCCCAGGGCAGCCGTGTGAGCCGGAGGGTTAAGTCTGAGCTGGGAGGGTGAAGGCTGTGAGCTCCCTGAGCTGCCACAGAGGAAGAGATTTTGGAAGAAATCTGGAAGAACGTGGGCAAAGGCACAGAAAAGCCTGATGCAACTCAAGGAACCATCAGTAATTCCACGGGGCTGGAGCACAGAAAAGGGAGGAGGTGGAGAGAAGGCAGACGGGGCGCCACGTGGAGAACCGCCACGTGCACTGTAGCATTTGATTCATGGGCACAAAGAGAATCCCTGCTCAGATGCACCAGAACAGCTGGTCAAAGGCAAAGACTTAGAACTTCACTGGCCAGAGCCCCCAGAGTAGGTGTGTGTTTTTGTCATGAGTTTGGGGCTCCAGGGTGACCCAAACTGGCATTGGTTGGTTGTTTTGATGTGGACTCAAGGTAGCCAGGAAGCACAGACCCCTCCAGCGACAAGGGGAAGCCACTGGAGGCTCCCTTTCTGGTCCTCCTTTCTCAGCCAGCCCCCGGAGTCTCCATTTGCCAGCTACTTGCCTGAGAAGCAGAAAAGGGAACAGCATTAATCATCTCTTTTGGCAAGTCAGGCTGGCAGGGGTTTTGCAGCATTGCTGGACACTTGGGGAGCCGGAGGGTATTAGCGTGCAGGCAGCAAGGCCTGCTCTGCAGATGGCATCCTGGTCCCCTGTGGGGACACGTGACCCAGGTTGAGGTCTTCCTGTGGGCAGAACTCATCCCTGAGATGCCAAGAAAAGTACCGACACAAAGGGCATGGCCCTGGCTCCAGGGCCCCTGTGGTGGGCACCAGCAGGAGAAGGCCCTCTGGAGTGCGTGCAGGAGGCAAGCCCCGTGGAAGTCAGAGCCAGAAGTTCCACAGGGTCGTCTTCAGTAGGCAGTGCTGGCCTTGAACCTCAGTAACCTTGGCCTCCCTGGCAGTGGGCAGGGAAACAAGTGTCTTCTCATTTGTGGGCATCCCTTTCTTCCCCTAGACATGCATCTAATGCAGACAGTCCGAGGTTCCTTAGTTTATGTGGTCCATCTTATTTCACTCCTTTTGGGGCCTCCCGGATAGTGAAGGGGATGCTAATTGTTTACATGTCTCCACACGACCCATCCCCATCCTTTAAGCCGTCAGTCTGGACTGGGGACAGGGAATATGTGTGTCAGCACTTGGACAAGTGTCACGATGTCCTCTAGATGTTCCTGCCATTGATGCTCAGGTTTTCTCAGGACATTACACTGGGGACCCTCAATTTAAGTGTAGGGGAGATTCCTCCCAGGCTGCGTCTCCCACATGCAGCCAGCCAAGGAGGGGGAGATGTGCACTTTATTTTGTTGCTGCCTCTCATTCTCCCTTTGCCTGGGAATGGAAATGGGGCTCAGCTTGATCTAGTGCCTGTAGACCCCTCCAGCCACATTTGCCACCAGCCCCTCCTATTCCCTCCAAGTTCCAGCCACCTGACATCCATAAACACCACACACAAACTTTCCCCCTTCCTCACCTTTGCTCATCCTCTTCCATTTCTGTCTTGTCCACCCTGTTCTGATGGCACCTAAACTTCGCTGTACCATTATTCTCCACTTTCCTCAAAAGTAAAGGAACTACCTTCTCTGTCCTCCTATGGTCATTTTGTAAGAGTCAGAGCTGATTCAAATCCCAGTTCTGACACGAACCCAGTAATTTTACTTCCCTGGACCTCAGTTTCCCCATCTGTAAAATGGGGATGATAATACACCTGGACACGTAACAAGAATTATATAACTATGTAATGTGTTGAGCACAGGGCCTGGCTCATAGTGGATACTCAGTAAACATTAATCCCTTCCCTCTCCTAGCCTTCCTTATAGCAATTTCCAATTATATTATCATGATCTGTGCCTGCCTCCCCCACTAGATATTGAATTTTAAGGGTCTGTGGTTCAGTCCTCTGTGTTTGCCTTGGCAGAGTGATTTTCAAACTTATTTTTAAAGAAATGATTCATAGTAAGTAATACATTTTACAGTGTAACCTGTACATATAAATATCAGGTCAGGGTGTGTTGGAATCCTCTTTGTCATTACTGATTTTGTTGTTGCTGTTGTTCCAACTGTTCTATCAGTTGCTGAGAGGAGGGTGATACAGTCTCTTAGCATGATTGTGGAATTGTCAATTTCTCCCCTTTAAAGCTGTCAGTTTTATTTTTTGAGGCTCTACCATTTGGCACATAAACATTTATTATTGTTATGTCTTCCTGATGAAGACATGCTGAACTTTAAATCATTACGAAGTGTTTCTCTTTAGCTTTAGTAATATTCTTTGTCCTGAAGTCTGTTTTCCATGATATTAATAGAACCGCTCCAACCTTTTCATACTGACTGCTTACATGTTACATCTTTTTCTATCCATTTACTTTCAGTCTACACATGTCTTTATATTTAAAGTGAGTCTCTTGTAGACAGCATATAGTTGTGTCTTACTCTTTTCTCCGTTCTGGTAATCTCTGCCTTCTAACTAGAATGTTTAGCCCAATAAGATTTAATGTAATTATTGGCTTAGTTGGATATTTTTCCACAGACTGGGGGGGCGATAGTTCAGAGGTAATGAGAGTGATGGGGAGAGGCAGATGAAGCTTCGCTCGCTCGCCTGCCGCTCACCTCCTGCTGTGCGGCCCAGTTCCTAAAAGGCTGCAGACTGATACCGGTCCACGGCCCAGGGGTGCGGGACCCCTGCTTTACACTACAGTTGCAAAATGTATTATATCTATATCTATTATAAATCCCACAAGACAGTGTTATAATTTTTGCTTCAGAAAGTTACATGTAATTTTTTTAATTAAGAAGAAAGATCGTTTTTTATATTTACCCAAATATTTACTATTTCTATTTACTATTTATTCATTCATGAATATCCGAATTTCCCACCTGCATCATTTCTCTTCAACTGAAGAACTTCCTTTAGCATTTTTTATAATGCAGGTCTGGTGGTGATGAATTACCAAATTTTCCTTTATTTTAAAATGTCTTTATTTCATCCATCCTTGAAAGATATTTTTGCTGAATATAGAATTCTGGGTTGATGGTATTTTTTTCTTTCAGCACTTTAAAGATGTTATTCCACTATACTCTGACTCCGTGGTTTCCGATGAGATGTCTGCAGCCATTCAAACCATTGATCCCCTGTATGAAATGCATGGTTTTTCTCTCTCTGATTTCAAAGTTTTGACTTTATGTTTGGTTTTCAGCAGTTTGATTCCGATGTGCCTAAGGCATAGTTTTCTTCATTTACTCTATTCAGATTTTGCTGAACTTCTTAAAACTATAACGTATGTTTTTGTCCAACGGTGGGAGGTTTTTGGCTATCATTTCTTCAAATACTTTTCCTGCCCCATTCTCTCTTTCCTGTCCTCTGGGACTTTTAGACTTTGATATTGTTTTATATGTCCTTGAGGCTCTGTTAATTTTATTCTATTATGTTTTTTCTCTCTCTCTTTTTCAGATTGGAAATTTTTTATTCATCTCCCTTCAAGTTTACTGATTTTTTCAGTCTGTCATTCCATTCTCATTCTGAGTCCATCCCATGACTTTTTTTCATTTAAAATTCTGTAGTTCTCAGTTCTGAAATTTTCATTTGATTCATTTTAAAGTATATAATTCAGTGGGGTTTTTTTTTTTGTACATTCACAAAGTTGTGCAATCATCACCACTATACATTCCAAAACACTGCATTACACCCAAAAGAAATCTAGTACCCATTAGCAATCAATCCCCATATTCCCTTCTTCTCAGCTGCTGGCAATATCTAATCTAATTTCCGTCTTTATAGATTTTCCTCCTCTGGAAGTTTTCTGTTAATGGAATCATACAATATGTGGTCTATATGACTGACTTCTCTCACTTATTGTTTTCAAGGTTCATCCATGTTGCAGCATGTATGAGTAACTCATTCCTTTTTATGGCTGAAAAATAGTCCATTGTGTGGTTGAACCACAGTTTGTTTACTCATTCATTAGTTGATAGACATTTGGATATTTTCCACTTTTTGGCTGTTATGAATAATGCTGCCAAGTGGTTCATTTTTATGTATCATACCTCTTGACTGAGATGTCATATATTTTTATTAAGATGTATTTTTCTTTACCTCACTGAGTATTATAATAGCTGCTTAAATTTCTTGCCTAATAATTCCAATATCTGGGTTGCCTTAGGGTTGGTATCTATTGATTGACTTTATTCTTGAAAATGGCTCTTCATGTGTAGAGTAATTTTGGATTGTATCCTGGACATTGTGAATGCTGTGTTGTGGAAACTGATTCAGTGATATTGTTTTGTAGGACGTTGATGTTTTTGTTTCATTAGGCAATTAACTTGGCTAGACTCGAACTTTATACTCTATGAGGCTTGTGGTAGGTGGGAGCTCAGACTGCTTTGATCTGCCAGGCACGTGTCTGGGGCTCAGCCAGAGACTTGGGCAGGGTTTACACACAAAATCTGGATTTTTCTTCTCCAGCTCTCTGCGTCGTGGGGTTCCTTCCCACTCTCCGGTGACCCTGGTTGTCTAAGTCTCCTTCTCTTGGTCCCTCTGTCCACAGGGACAACAGGCCTCCTACTAGAATTTAGCTACCTCATGCCCCCATCACAAATGTGGCTGCCCTCAGGGCAAACCCACAAAAATAGGAAACTTGCCCCTTGTGGGTTGATCCTTCTAGGCTTTGATGCTGCTCCAAAACACATGTACTTATGATTACCCTCTAGGGCCCTGTTGTTTTTGGTTATATTGTCCATAGTTTGCAGATTTGTATATGTTGTCTGCAGGAAGGTTGGTTTGTGAGCAATTTACTCCTCCATACAAAAGCAGAATATATACATATATACACATATTTTTAAATATTTGAATATTTGAATTTATATATACTTCAAACAAAAGGCTCATGAATCAATACTTACCTACTACATGTCTGCATATGATATACTCCGATCATTTCTGTTCTATTCCACAGTCTTTCAGTTAAAAAAGGCTGGTCTAAATGTAAACTAGATAGCTAGTGGGAAGCAGCCGCATAGCACAGGGAGATCAACCCGGTGCTTTGTGACCACCTAGAGGGGTGGCATAGGGAGGGTGGGAGGGAGATGCAAGAGGGAGGAGATATGGGGATATATGTATATGTATAGCTGATTCACTTTGTTATAAAGCAGAAACTAACACACCATTGTAAAGCAACTGTACTTAAAGAGGTTAATAAAGAAAGAAAGAAAGATTTTAAAAAGCGCTAAAAAAAAAAAAAAAGGCTGGTCTCAGTCCTCTGCTAAATTGATTTGACCCACTGTGCTCTAACGCCTGCCAGACAAGGAGCAGGTGCTCTTACCGTACAAGCTCATTGGATGAATAAAACACAAGAGCATCTCAATCCCCTGCACAAGATTTAGAAGCTTTGCATCCTGAACATACTATGAGCGTGGTGGTCATGATGTTGTCCCCACAGATGGGGTGCACATCTGTGTCCCCTCCCCCTCCCACCCCTCTGGGGCTACTGTGACCAAAGCCCGCAGTAAGAGTCCTTCAGGACCCAGGACTCCCTGCTAAATGGGATTCACAGACTTCATACATCTCTGGCCATCCAGGACAGAAACATAAGGCTGCCAACTTTTTATTTTGTTAAATAAGGATATTTAAAAATTATGACCACCTGGGGGTTCCCTGGTGGGCTGGTGGTTAGGATTCTGGGCTTTCACTGCCGTGGCCTGGGTTCAATCCCTGGTTGGGAAACTGAGATCCAGCAAGCCGCGTGGCATGACCAAAATAAATAAATAATTAAAGACCATCTATTCTGGCCATCATTTCATAAACCAAAGGTTACAAAAGTGCCAGATGGACAATCGCAGAATAAGGCCAAGTCCTGAAATTAAATTCACTTCCTGACATGGAAACCTCACTCCCAACCTTTGTCACCGTTCCATGGATAGGTGTTTGGGAGTCTTCGATACAGCCGGGACCATGGGAGACCTGGGTTGGGAGGACACCAGAAGGTCTTGGAACCCACCTCCTTCCTGTGTTGGCCAGAGAGGGGTGGGCATTCGCCCAGGGTCCCACACCTGGGAGAGAACAAATGTTTTCCAGTCTTCGCACAGGTAATTCTCCACTGAAATTCCAAGTCACTCTGACTGCGAAGACGCAGGCACTTGTTCCCGGATTCCCTCTCTGCTCCATAGACTCCCCAGGCCACAGAGCTCATTTCATTAACCGCAGCTGGTTCCCTGGGGTGGCCTCCTCCGCCCTACTTGCCATCACCCAGATATGCAGAAAACGGAGGTGGATGGGAAGAGGAACCAGCCGGACCGAGGTGGGCACTGCTCCCTGTCACACACTCCGCCCTTCTTCCCGGAGCAGCACAGAGACCCGGAGATGCATTGGTGCCCACATAATGGAGGCCTCCTCCTGTCTTCTTGGAAATCACCAGCCCGTCTTGCTTAACAACCACGAGAGAAGTCGGCTGCGAGCCTCTGCTCATAAGGCTGGTCTGTGACTCCCCGTCTCCCTTGGAGGAGGGGCAGCAAGCTGCTCACACAGGGGGAACTGGCCTGGTGTCTCTTCCGCACGACGACGGAGGCTGTGTGAGCATCTCCCCCAATCCCACTCTCAGGCTGTCCTACTGAGGGACTGGGGAACTGGGCCTCTGAACTGCACTTGGGGGTGGGCCGTGGAAGAGTCCTCTGCAGGGTTCAAGGGGAGATGGGGCGGGGGGAGGGAGGGAAGCAGAGTTCCAGGCAAAGAGCAGAGGGCTTGGAGGTGAGACGGTGGGATTCTATGGGTGGGGGGCTTTTCCTGGCTCTCCGAGATAGCCGTGCAGGGGTGGCCTTGTGACATCTGCATGAACTTATCCACGCTCCTCGCCGTGACCTTCTCAGGCATCTTTGGGGCCAGGCAGGGCGCAGCGTC
Source organism: Delphinapterus leucas (assembly GCF_059928025.1). Lineage (NCBI taxonomy): Eukaryota > Metazoa > Chordata > Mammalia > Artiodactyla > Monodontidae > Delphinapterus > Delphinapterus leucas. The sequence continues at coordinate 176,253,599 of NC_143130.1, forward strand.
AGCAGGCACACCTGGGCCTGGCCATGGCAGCTGTTGGAAGATTCAAATATTTCTGTAGAGCTCAGTATTTCTGCAGTGTTTTCCCACCCTTCCTCCGCCGCCAAATGCGCCCTTTCCTCCTGCCACCCAGCCTCCTCTTCTGGGACCCCCTCAGACATCCTGTGTCCAGCAGTGGAAGGGCTCCTGCCTTGCACGTCGGGGCACCTCCAGGCTCCTGTTTCTGGTCATATAGTTTGTTGCATATTTTAAATAACTCCTTTGGGGTCTGAGGCACGATAGGTGTTCAGCTGCACGCCCGAGGCGGATTTGCAGCCATGGGCACATGCCTTGCCTGCTTGTGGGTGTGACCCAGGGATGTCAGTCTTGCGCACGGCTGGCCAGCAAGCAGAGGGGTAGGGAGCTGTCTGGTTGCAGCCATGAGAAGCCCTGCGTGGGGGAGAAAGCTGAAGGGAGGAAGGCTGGGAAGAGGGGGTACATTGCCAACCTCTCCCCTGAATGGGAAAGAAAGTTGAGAGTGAAAATTTTAATTGCAGATCCCACTGACAGCTTGACTTGAAGGGAAAAGATGAGCTAAATTTAACCTAGCCAGTTAAAGAAGCCAAAAATGCAATTTACTAATTAGCTTAAAATGGAAACTAGTCCAATGATCATAAAGAGCTTTGCTGGTTACAAAACACCAAAAATAAAAAAGGTCGTTCCTCTCTTCGTACTGACACACACTTTACATTTAATACTGTTCATTAGGAATGCAGCTTCCTGGCACACTGCCCGAGACACAGAGGCAGGGCGCCACAGCCTCCTTGAAAAGTTACAGGAACCCATGTTTCCACGTCAAATCTATTTTCTACATGCAGAGCCTCGGGAGGGAGGGAATCTGTTCTCGGGGTGTGCAGAGCCCACGGGGTGGACCAGGCAAGGTCTCGAGGGGCCAGGCTCTCCCTGGACAGTACCAGGTTCAGAGGAGGGAGGGGGGGTCCCCAAAGCAGGTGCCATGTGAGTAGATGGCATTTGATGAACCTTGAGAGATGATGGATTGGAGCACAGGGAGTATATTCATCACCTCGGGCTGCCATAACAACGTGCTGCAGACTGGGTGGCTTAAACGCCAGACATTTCTCTTCTCACAGTTCTGGAGGCTGGAAGTCCAAGATCAAGGTGCCGGCAAGTTAGGTTTCTGGGGAGGACTCTCTCCTGGCTCGAGGATGTGTCCTCACGTGGAGGGTAGGGAAAGCCTTGAGGCTCCTCTTCCTAGGAGGACACCAATCCTATCAGAGTAGGGCCTCATGACCCTCTTTAACCTTCATTACCTCTTCATAGGCTCTGTCTCCAAATACAGTCACATTGGGGGTTAGGGCTGCAACACAGAAATGTCAGGGGGACACAGTTCAGTCTATAACACGGAGCAACGGGAAGGGACAGCACAGAGTCTGAGATGGAATAGAGTAGGGGTGTATCCAGAGAACAGCAAACGGTCCATTTCACAGGCTAGTAAGCCAAGGCCTGAACATGTGTGATAGATCCCACACTGGGAAGGATGGCCTGGCCCCTGGCTCTTCATTTAGCAGGCAGTGGGGAGCCACGGGGGACCTTTGAGCTGAGCAGTGATAGGATTAGAGCTGCACTTTAGCAGGCCAATCTGGCCACCAGGTGGAAAAGATGTTTTCGCTACTCCGGGATGTATTTTGCCTGATATGATTTTTGTACCAACTGGAAAGGCATGCCTAATACACGAGTGTAACTTATTACCCTCTACTCTTTCCTCATAATGGCAGTCTTGGGAGAGCAGCAAGGACTTTGAATAAAACATTCTGTAGACTCATCCAGGACATTATAAATAGTCATAGCACAAAAGTAACATTTGGAAGAAAGAGCACTTTCACAGCAAATTTTCATGATACAGTTCATGTGTATACTTTTCCAACTAAAACAGATGGTTTTTCCAAATGATGGCTATCTTTTAAGAATATTTTCTTGCTTCTCTAATTTGGTGCAATAAAATATCCTACAGGCAAAAATGAAATCTTAGCAGGTAACATATCCGTTCGTATATTAAATATATAGAAGAGGCTCTCCTCTGTACCCTTATCAATGAAGCTGAAAGGAAGCAAGTATATCTGTTATAAAGGAGGGAATTAAGAACCTGTGAATTTAATTCATGCAGAATCTCAGTGATGTACAGCTGAACACATTACCATCCCATTTATTGGATATGGTTTGTTTTTAATCACTAAATGACATCATTAAGAATGCACATAATAATGCAATTAAGGACCACAGCTCAGTGAATGGAATATAGATGAATTCTCATTTGTTGTCATTAGTAATATTGGTCATAAATGAATTCCCCTCTTGCCAAATGGCAATAATGTCACCCATAAATTTGTTCTCAAATTACCTTTCCTGCTGCCACATCTATTTCTCACCAGAGTGGCCAATATATGAAAATATGAGTTTACACATATATTATGCAGGGTTTTTTTTCCCCAAAAGATTTAAATAGCAAGCTCCAGCCATACATCTTCCCAAGACCTCAACTGATTTACAAATGTAGAATTTAGAGTTCTTCAGAAACCCAACTTATATGCAAAACAAAGTGAAAAGGCACATAAATCTTTAACCTCCTCTAAGTTTTTCTTATTAAAAGGGAAGGTCCTTTAGCAGCAAGAATTGAGTCTTTATCTGGCATGGCACCTGACCTTCAGAAGAAGCCTCACATTAAAAAAACCAAAAAAAAAAAGAAGGCTCACAGCAAACGTCTGTAGAATGAATAAACCAACAAACAAATGAACTAAAGAGCAAATAAACATAAGACACTTTTACCCTATTGGGTTAATGCCAAAATGTTCCAAAGCCAAGGAATAAATTGTATATTTGAATAGCAAAGAAACAAAAAACAAAATCCCAAAACACATTTCTTTGATTGAATGAATAAATGAAGGCCTTGATAAAAAATAAATTAAAATAGAAAGACGATTTTGCGTGAAAAAGGAGCAAATAAACAAATTGAAGTTCAAGAAGTTAGATTAAAATGTGCATATTATTTTAAACTTAACTTAAATTTATTAAAGTCATATGGCACATATTTTTAAAAATCAAGCAGTTCTACAAGGCTTAATACAAAAAAAAAAGAGAAAGAGAGACAGAGCAGTTACCTTCCCTCATTCCCTATGCCATCCCCACATTTCCACTTCCCAGAAGCAACTTCCTTCCAAATATTTTATCTATTCCTTTTGGAATGCATTTATCTTTCTTGAAATAACAGGGGTATAGTGATGCTTTCTGATTTTTCCAGGTTCAGGAATTTGTTATCTGTTAAATTCCCACCATGGAAGATGAAGACCTAGTTCTCTTTCCCATCACTCACTATACACCCACACATGCTCGCACACTTCTCCCTGTCTTTCCAATATAGTTATGTCATAATTTTTTAATTTGATCGTTATATGCTTGTATTATTAGGACTATGGAATGCTATTCATGGTTAAGCCATATAGTAATTGATTGCGTTTCCTTTCTTGTACAATTTTTTTGTTTTCCTGGAGTGGGTAACTGTCTTCTGTTTTCTTTGTACCTATTACTAAGTCATCCCCAAATACTCTGGCTCATGTGCAAATCTTGCAACAGTTTCCAGTTCCATCTTCTTGGCAGCCTTTCTCCAGAGACTGTCCTCTGGCTGCAACCTGACTGGCTGCCCACTAACACAGTTATTACTGTCCATTGCACAACTGATGCCTTGAGAGCTCTCAACCCATTTTCATGGGGATTCCTTTCTCCTCTGTCCTGGGTTCCTTGTTTCTTGGATCTCACGTCTTCTTCCTTGGTGACTCCCTCATTTTGGTAGAGCACAACCTGCAGTAGCTTCTTGAGAAATGGAGCCCATGGGAGCTAAGTTTTTGAGAACTTGTGTGACCGAAAATATCTTTATTCTACTCACACACTTGATTGGATGGTTTGTCTGTAATTATAGGTTGAAATTAAGTTCCCCACCAAAATTTATTTTTTGCATTTCCTTATTGTTTTCTAGCTCCTTACATCACCGTTGAGAAATCCAGTTTCATTGTAATTCTTAATCTTTTGTCTGAGACCTGTTGTTTGCTCTCTGCAAGCTTTTTGAACATTTCCCTTGTCTCCAGTGTTGTAATATGTCACAGGGATATAAATTTTCGTGTTTGGTTGTCTCGCCATTGTACTGAGCACTTAGCAGGCTCTTTCAATGCAGGAATTCATGTCCCTTTGTCCTGGAAGTTTTTCTTGAATTATTTATTTGCTGATTTCCCTCCATTTTCTTCACTTTCTCTTTCTGAAACTCCTTTTATTCAGACATTGAACTTCCCAATATGATTATTGAATTGTTTCTCCTATATTCTATATTGCTTTGTCTTTTTATTCTATTTTTCAGGGAGATTTCCTTAACTCTATTTTATTTTATTTTTCAATTTTTTAAATTGACGTATAGGTGATTTACAATGTCATGTTAGTTTCAGGTGTACAGCACAGTGATTAAGTTATATATATGTGTATATATGTGTACATATATGTGTACATATATGTGTATATATATGTGTGTGTATATGTGTATATATATGTATATATATATATATTCTTTTTCAGATTCTTTTCCCTTATAGGTTATTACAAAATATTGAGTATAGTTCCTTGTGCTATACAGTAGGTCCTTATTGGTTATCTACTTTGTATACAGTAATGTGTCTATCTTAACTTTATTTTATACTCTTCTGTGGAGATTTTATTTCTACCATCATACTTTTAATTTCCAAATACTCATTTTTTATTTAATTAATTTTTATTGGAGTATAGTTGATTTACAATGTTACGTTAGTTTCTGCTGTACAGCAAAGTGACTCAGTTATACGTATACATATATCCACTCGTTTTTAGCTTCTATTCCCATATAGGTCATTACAGAGTACTGAGTAGAGTTCCCTGTGCTATACAGTCGGTTCTTATTAGTTATCTGTTTTATCTGCTTTAGGGTGTATATGTCAATCCCAATCTCCCAATTTATCCCCCCCAACTTTTTCCCCCCGGTAACCATAAGTTTGTTTTCTACATTTGTCAAATACTCATTTTTATCATCTAACTTTAGTATCTTGTCCTTGTTTTGTGGCTACAATAACGTCAGCCTCTGAGGATGTTGATGATCTTTTTGTATCCTTCTGTTCTCTGTTTCCTCATATTTCCCTGCCCTTTTTTCCTTTTATATTTTTTCAACTGTTTAGAGATCCTTGGCTCTCCATTCAAATTTTAGAGACGAACATTCAAAAGCCGCATGAAGCTCTGAGTCCACAGATGAGATTTGTCCACAGGAGGACTTGTCAACAACTGTGATTCCTGACCTTCCTGACCTCCAGGTCTTTTCCCAAGAGTTTGTCATGGTCCCTAAAGAAGGGTCTTCCACACTCTGCCCTGGACGGCAGACACTGGGCTGCCAGGATGCAGGAACTGAGGATGGGAAGGGGCTGGGGCGAGGTTTCACCATTCAGCATTAGGCCATCACTTCTTTCTCATCTTCAGAGTCTTCCCGCTGATCATCCCCCCGGTATCCATTTGTGCTGAGGACACCTTAGTACACCTGTTTCAGAGATTAAACCTCCAATCTTCTGCAGGGAGAGGAAGGAGATTGGGAAGAGGTTTAACTGCTTCTGTATTAGTCACCTCAGGCTGCCATAACAAAATATCACTAACTGGGGGTCTTAAACATCAGACATTTATTTCTTGAAGCTCTGGAGGCAGTTGTCCTCTCAGGGTGAGGGAGAGAGATCTCTTCCTCTTCTTATAAAGTCACCAATCCTATCAGATTAGGGCCCCACCCTTATGACTTCATTTAATCTTAATTAACTACTAAAAGCCCTAACTCCAAATACTGTTGTCTTGCAGGTTTGAGCTTTAACATAGGAATTTTGGGAGTACACAATTCAGTCCATAGCAGCTTCTTAAGCAGACTGTTGGCCGATCCTCCTGGTTTTTGTTGTTGTTGTTGTTTTTGGCTGCATTGGGTCTTTACTGCTGCGCAAGGGCTTTCTCTAGTTGTGGCGAGTTGGGGCTACTCTTCGTGGTGGTGCGTGAGCTTCTCATTGCAGTGGTTTCTCTTGTTGCAGAGCATGGGCTCTAGGTGTACAGGCTTCAGTAGTTGTGGCATGCAGGCTCAGTAGTTGTGGCACGCAGGCTTAGTTGCTCCGCGGCATGTGGGATCTTCCCAGACCAGGGATCAAACCTGTGTCCCCTGCATTGGCAGGCGGATTCCTAACCACTGTACCACCAGGGAAGTCCAATCCTCCTGTTTTCAGCCTCTCCTGTGTCCCCACTTCCATAGTCATGCTGTCAGTTCCTGAATCTTTGCTGGTTCTCTGGTGGGAAGTGGGGTGCTCCTTGGTTGCCCCCCGCTTGCTGGCTTCAGTTTCAGCTTGTTTGGGGCAGATGAGACCACACCTCTCCTTTACCTGTTTACCACTGTGAAGCTGTACTGAAGTTGTCCCCTCTTCCATCCTCTTTGTCCCATGGGTATGATGAGTGTCCCCAGAATGTGGAGACAAATACGCATGATCTGTGTGCTGTCTTTCCCTAGAAAGTCACTGTTAGAACTTCCTTACAAGGATGATCATGTTGCCAACAAAGCTTTGTTGAACAAATGAATGAAACCTCACATTTTCTGCAGCATCTCACCCAACTCATCCTTCTGACCCTCCTCCCGGAAGATGTGCCATTCCTCCTTCTTTCCCAAGTGACCCTCCCCCGCCCCACCCCCCACACACAGTGTTCTCTGGAAGTCTGTTCCAGCCACCACCTCCCTTCTCCTTGAATTGTAACCAGTTCCCCTTCCTCTGACCCTTTCCTCCTGACAAAGCCCCTTCTGACCATGCTGCCCCACAAGGTGGGTTTTCCAGCTCTTTTCTCCTTTCCCAGCCTGACTGCCTCTTTCCTGGCCACCACTGGCCCTCAGGCCTTGCTACAGCTCATCTGTCCGGCCTCTGTGTCCCCAAATGTATCCTCACTGCCAAGGCCTCGGCCTTCTCCCTGCACTCGCCTCTCTTCCTGACATCCCACTCCGTCCCTCTGAGAGTGAGACCCTCCTCTGGCGTCTTCTGTATCAATAACATGGTCCGACTGGCCAATTCTCCACCCACCTGGGAGGATGGCTGCTGGCCACACCCAGGCTCTCACTGCCTCACCTGGAACTAGGCCTGTGGCCCACTAGTTTGTCCTGTGATTCCTGGTCCCGTTTACCTGCAGTTCCCCATCAAACTTCCTGAGGCACAGCCTAATTGTGAAGCTTCCAAGGGGCTCCTCATTGCCCATAGGCCAAGTCCAGCCCCTTAGTGAGGGGTCCTAGGCCCTCTGCAGTGCAGCCTGATACCTCCTGTCTGACCTCCTTGTCCCATCCTTGACTTGAACAGAGCTGGATGGCTCCTCATTTCCCAGACACACTGGGTGTGCATTTCTAGCCTCTTACTTGGATGACTTTAACTCCTCCTCTCCACTTACTTCATCTCTCAGATCCATCAAAGCCAGAACTCTGGTCCCATCCAACACCCCCAACCTGGATTCCTTCCCTGTCTGCCCTAGCCCCTGGGGGTTCAGTAATCCCCATGCCTTCATTTGTCTCAAGCCCAAGGAGCAAATACTTTCTTCACACGTACTGTTGGTAAGTTGGACCTGGGGTCTGCACCCCACAGGATGAAGTCCATGGCCGTACCCTATCTTGGGGTGTTCTTCTTTCTTGTCCCCAACCAGGCTGTCAGTTTTTATTCTTGGGTAAATCTTCCATCCTTCCCCCAGGCTCTCTTATCCCACCCTCAGCTGCTGAGGTGGTAGTTCAGGGCAGAAAAGCAAGGTTTGGGACCTGAGAGGATCAGATTTAAATCCTGGCTCTACCTCTCAGCAGCAAGGTGACCTTAGGCCAGGCACCTGCCCCTCTGCTCACAAGGGAGTTTCCCTACGCATAAAATTGAGGCAGTACTACCTACCCCACAGGCCTGTGGCACGGATGGTGACTGATGCATGGACAGCACTGACACTCTCCCCCAGTGAGCTCCTGGGTGCCTTGGTCCCCTCCTGTGTGTTCAGTGTGTTCCTATGGTGTTTACTCCCCTCCTGGACGATGAGACCCTCAGGGGACAGGTGTTGCTCTAGTCCTGTTTGTGTCCCTTGCTCCCAGCACAGAGTGGGCACTGAGTGTGTGCAAACAAGTGAGTCAATAGTCAGCACCCAGCAACCATCTGTGATGAAGAACACACAGGGAGCTATATTCAACATCTTGTAATAAACTATAATGGAAAAGAATCTGAAAAAGAATATATATATATGTATATATATACACACATATATGTGTGTGTGTATATATATAGGTATATATATATATATGAAACAGAATCACTTTGCTGTACACCAGAAACTAACACAACACTGTAAATCAACTATACTTCAATTAAAAAAAAAAATACAGTGAACAAGCCCATGACAGGAGGAGATGGAAAAGCATCTTACCAGTGATCTCTGCTCAGAACACCCTTTAAACTTTTGCCTTAATCAATGCGATAACTAGAGTCTGCAGACCATAGGCAAATATATTAGCAAGGGTTCCAGGATGTTTTGTTAATTACAAGTAAGCGTTATGTATCTCAGCCACTGGGATGAAAAGGGCTCTGATGCGGGTGGTAGGAAGGGACCAGGCAAACCTCAGAAGCGGGCCTTTTACTTGACTTTCCTGATAGATAATTCAGATTTCCGGCAACTTGTTTTTATTTCTTGCAGTTTTGCTGCTGTGAGGAAGCTGAGGGTGGCATTGTAAATATAACTGTATGAGCCTCAATAATTTTTTTCAATGCATGATATGGGTATAGTCTACATCTTTCCATATTAGCTAGGATGACTATATAATCTGTCATCCAAACTAGAATACTTCAGGGTCAAAGGGGAATTATTATGCCAGGACACAAGCATAAACACGGCTGCCCCAGCACACTGGGATGAGTAGTTGACCTAATATTAGAATATTTACTCTGTGATTAGTCGGTGGTATGCCAAGAACTGCCATAAAACCTCACAGGTGACACAATAGAGCAAATGAACAAAAATTCCTGAAAATGACATATTTCGGTGGAGACGCCACAACGGAAATTTCGTTTGCCATCCACTGCAGTACTGGCATTACTGTATGGATAAGGGACGCTTTTAACACTGAGTTTCCTCAATGGAATGCCATTCTGAAAAGAGAAAACCAGGAATTCCCTGGTGGTCCAGTGGTTAGGATTCTGAGCTCTCATTGCCTGCGGCCTGGGTTCAGTCCCTAGTCGGGGAACTAAGATCCCGCAAGCTGTGCGGCACGGTCAAAAAAATAATAAATAAATAAAAGGATTAAAAAGAGAGAGAAAACCAACCAATATTGCTTTTAATTTTCCACTTCACTTCAGACACTGCAAAATATGTAAATTTTTTTGATCAACGCAAATCATTAAGAATGCTTTTTTTTTTTTTTTTTTTTTTTTTGCGGTACACGGGCCTCTCACTGTTGTGGCCTCTCCCGTTGCGGAGCACTGGCTCCGGACGTGCAGGCTCAGCGGCCATGGCTCACGGGCCCAGCCGCTCCGCGACATGTGGGATCTTCCCGGACCGGGGCACAAACCCGCGTCCCCTGCATCGGCAGGCGGACTCTCAACCACTGCGCCACCAGGGAAGCCCAAGAATGCTTTTGATTGGCTAACTTACTGAGGGAAAAAACCCCATGGGTTTCTTAGATAACAAGGAGTTTTCATATCCATTTGGACTATTAGCAGATTATCTGTGGGAGGCTCAGAAGTTCATGGTTCGGAAGTGTCGACATTTTTGTGATAGGATAATGAAGTTGATAAGGCTGTGTTTATTACACAGAGTGCTGTTTCTGGTCCGGTACCTCTTGCCCACCCCAGCCCATCCGGGACCAGCACTGCACAGGTAGTCAGAGAGCTGGGTTCACCTTTGTGAGACGAGCTGCAAGATCCACCTCCATACGCGGGGATGAGGCTCCCAGCCTGGTGCGAGGCCCGGGAGAGCGCTAGGAGGACACGTGTTGGCTGCTGCGGGAGGGGGAATGAATACAGAGTGAAGAGCCACAGCCCTGCCCCCACGGAGCCCCCAGCTTCTACAGAGCTTCAAAAAGCAGGTTGGTTTAGCACAGAGGAACGGTACCGACAGCCATCCGCGGTGGAGGGGGCAGGGACTCTGGCTGGACAGAGCGGGAGTAGCTTAAGAGCTGAGCCCACAGAGGAGCGGAAGGATATTTCCAGGAAATCATGCAAGTGAAGCCCCAGGGACAGATAACTGCAGGGTGTTTGGGGAATGAAAAGCAGAATGAGGGACTTCCCTGACAGCCTAGTGGTTAGGACTCTGCGCTTTCACTGCAGACGGCCCAGGTTCCATCCCTGGTCAGGGAATTAAGATCCCACAAGCCATGCGGTGCAGCCAAAAAAAAAAAAAAAAAGAAAAGAAAAAAGCAGAATGGATTGACTGAGGCAGAGAATGGGGGCCTCGAAGGACTCTGAAAGCCATCTGCGTATCTCGGACTTTGCGGGTTTCTTTTCCTCCAATAAGGAGAATAATCTTTAAACTGGGAAGAGTTGAAGAAATGTCCCTTAGGAGAAATTGTCAAGAGCCCAAGATAGGTGAGAGATGGGGGCAGGCGGGTGGTGCTTAGTGACTGTGAATCCAGTCTCTAGGCCTCCACAAACTTTCTCGGATTTGGCCAGATGGGAGTCGCAGAAAACTGGGAAGGGAAAAATGTCATAATTTTCCAAAAAGCAGAATAAGTTGGGTTCTGGAAAATACAGATAATAAATTTGATATTAATATTGGTTCTGAGCAAAAATTTTAACAGATTTTTGAAGAGCTGGTGTAAACTCACTTGGAAGGAAATGTTGTTACGAAGAGGCAAACCAAACTTATTCCCTCTTTTCACGGGGTTACCAGGCTGGATGTACAAAGCGTTGGTAAAGAGCCTTCCCAAAACCCTGTGGAAAGTACAGAGAAAAATAGTCTGGGCCAACAGACAATTGGGTGACTTGATATTTAGTTGGACAGACACATCCAGAGTATTTATAAAAAGATCAGTGGAGTTGCAGCTGGTGAGGTGTGGCCGATGTGAGAGCTCCACGCCTCCGCCAGCCCCACCCTGTGCTTCTAATGTGTTTATCAACTACAAGGCTGAATAAGACATTAATGGGTTTATTACAGCACATTTGCTGCTGTCACAATGCTGATGTGTTATATACCAGACTCAAGAGTTTAAAAGATTTTGGTTCGTTAAAAGGATGGATTGAAACAAATCAAATGAGGTTTTACAGGGGTAAAGATAAATCTTATCTTTAGATTAAAATTTTTTTTAAAAATCAATTAGCTCAGTACAGGTTGGAGACGACCCAACAGTAATGCATTTGAAAAAGACTGATAGGTTTATAATTGACCAGAAGTTCAATATGAACCAACAGCATATAGCCTGGCTGCTCAAAAAAAAAAAAAAAAATCAATACAAACTTCCGTTGTATCAATAGAATCATAATCGCCAAGTTATTTAAGGGAACTGCCGCTCAGGTCACACACACACACACACACGTTCCTAGGAGACAAGGCTGATTGATGTAAGGGATGCAATCGGGTACCAGTAGATGTGAGGGGGGTGTAGGGGGCTCACCAAGCCCTCCCAGATGAGGCAGCTTCTCTGCTGGCAGGCAGGGAGGTGGGCACTCAGCACTGGGAAATGGTGTGGGCAGAGGTCCAGAGCACTCACGTGCATGGCACGTATGAGAGTCGTGGATAGGGGTTGCCGTGTATGTGGTGTGGCAGGAGTGTGTCGGATGCCAAAGACAGCATTTGTGGCAGGAACACAGACAGACTGGAAGTCCACACCAAGGTGTGTGCACTTAATGTGGCAGGCATCAGAGAATGAAATAATGTCGTTAACCCCTCTTTGGGCAAGTTAACCCTGGAGTAACAAAGCAGAGGTGGGGAAACCGGGACACAGGCTGTTAGAGCACCCTTTCAGAACAGACAGCAGCCTGCATCAGGACAGAGGGAGATTAAACTGACCAGACAAAAGTGGGATCAATGAACGATGCTTTGGGAAGGGCAGTTTGGGATAAAAATAACCAACAATCTTTTTAATAATTCAAGCTCTTCAACTTTGAAATGAGCCGAGTGACCGTTTGTCAGGGATGTTGCAGAAAAATACTGCTGCGTCAGCAGGCAAGCTGGGGACAAAGGAGTTTAATATTCTTTATTGATGTCAAGAATCTGTGATTAGCTCTCATTTTATGGAGTAACAGTCTTATCATGAGAAAGTGTATTTTATATTTTATAATTTAGTATCAGTGATGAATGGTGTCCTGAATCTCTGGAATATCCAATTCTTGACTTTGCGATTCTATACTAACTGTATTAGTTCGTCAGGGCTGCTGTAATGAAGTACCACACACCAGGAGGCTTAAACAACAGAAATTTATTGTTTCATGGTTCTGGAGGCTAGAAGCGCCAAATCAAGGTGTGGGCAAGGGCTGGGAGGGAAGGATGGATTTCAAGCCTCTCTCCTTAGCTTGGAGACAGCCAACCATCTGCTCCCTGTGTCTTCACATGGTCTTTCCTTTGTGTGTGTCTATGTCCTAGTTTCCTCTTCTTATAAGGACACCAGTCATATTGGATTAGGGCCCACCCTAATGACCTCATTTTAACTTGATTACCTCTGTAAAGACCCCATCTCCAAATAAGGTCACATTCTGAAGTACCAGGAGTTAGTACTTCAACATATGAAGTTGGCGGGAGGGGGCACAATTTAACCCAAAACACTAACTGAGAGGCAACTTCTCTGCTCTTAGAATAAAATCAGAACCCCCCTGTGAACAGGTCACCCCGTCTCCCACCGCGGTAATCTCAGCTCCCCAGATGAGCCTTATTTGCCTGAAGCAACGTCCACTTGTTCTTTGCCCACTGCTGCTTTGTGCCCTCCTTTCACGCCTCAGTCCAGTTCAGACCCTCCACAATAATCTGAAACTCTTCCTCTGGTTTTGTTTCATAACACTTACCACAATTTGCAATGACGTATTTATTTGTACGATTGTTATATGTCAGCTACAGGGAGAAATACATTTTCCATCCCAACTCAGCACACATACAGACATTTCAAGTAAAGATCAACACTTCAGGTAAAAATGCTTGTTCTTACTATGTTCAATGCACCTTGATAGTTCCTATTTCATCTATTTTTTCTTGTAGTAAAATACATACAACATAAAATTTGCCGTTTTTACCACTTTGCAGTGTATACCGTCCAGTGGAATTAAGTACATTCACTGTTGGGCAGCCATCACCACCATCCATCTCCTGAACTTTTTCGTCATCCTAACTGGAAACGCAGTCTCCATTAAACACTAACTACCCCCCCTCAGCCCCTGGCAGCCACCATTCTACTGTCTGTCTGTATGAATGTGACTCCTCTAGGGACCTCATATAAGTGGAATCATGCCGCATATTTCACTCAGCATAATATCCTCAAGGTTCATCCATGTGGTAGCAAGTGTCAGAATTTCCTTTCTTTTAAGGCTGAATAGTATTCCGTTGTACGGATAGATCACATTTTGTCTCTCCATTCATACATCGGTGGAAAATGGGTTGTTTCCACATTTTGGCTATTGTGAATAATGCTTCTATAAACATGGGTGTACAAACATCTCTTCGAGACCCTGCTTTCAATTTCTTTGGGTATATACCCAGAATGGACTTTTCTGTTTCTTTTTTACAAAAATTAAACTATAGTTGATTCTGTTTCATTTTTTAAAGTGCTGAATGACTTTTTTTAAAATTTATGTTATTATTTTTATTTTTGGCTGCGTTGGGTCTTCGTTGTTGCGCCCGGGCTTTCTCTAGTTGTGGCGAGCAGTGGCTTCTCTTGTTGCGGAGCACGGGCTCTAGGCGCGTGGGCTTCAGTAGTTGTGGCTCACGGGCTCAGTAGTTGTGGCACAAGGCTTAGTTGCTCTGTGGCATGTGGTTATCTTCCCGGGCCGGGGCTTGAACCTGTGTCCCCTCCATTGGCAGGCGGATTCTTAACCACTGTGCCACCAGGGAAGTCCCTGATGTGACTCTTCAACTTCATGACACCTGCAGTTTGGAAGACACTGTGTTTTGTGTGATGTATCCCCAGCCTCTGCATGGTTCCTAGTCCTGTAGAACTATTTTTGGAGGAATGTTGAATTAAACTATAGATGCACAAGGCTTTACATTTCTGGGTATTTTTTTATTACTTCTCCATGAATAATGGCTACAGAGCTCCCATTTTCCTTTCTTTTTCACATGTTGTACAAATGCTGCTCTTAATGCCACTGAAAGCTATGGTTATATTGTCCTAGAGAGAATACATCATTTATGACAACAACATGTTTTGGACTCAGGCCATAAATTATCTCAAAATGACGTGGAATAACAGTCTGTTAAAATGTTTGGGCACAAAATCTCACATTATTAATTAGGTTTTCAGAGATTTTTCTTGAACTTTCTCCGTAAGTCTTTTAAAAATGCTGTGTAGGTTATACCTAATTGCCTTAACATGCATATCCTTGTAATTACACTAAAATTTGCCCCTTTTAGAGTAAGGCTTTTATCACTGTGGGGAAAAACAGAGCTGTTTAATACTCTAGGTTAAGATTGTAATAATGATCTTTATCATCTCAAAAGCAGTGGACTGTGTTCTTAATTGTTATTTGTAACTTTGCTCTGGTGGAAGTAAAATCCTCTAAGAAAATCTCCAGCTCAATTCTTCTTCGTCCCACTTCTGAATTTTCTTTATTCCCCAACCTTCCTTTGTTGGGGCCACCAAATATCATACCTTTAACATTATAGATCAGGAATGCTAACATTCTTAAAGAGAATCATCTTTTGATCATTTATTCATGATTATCACTTCATTTCCAAGTTTGAGAATGCCACATATCAATTTTTTAATACCAATTATCCAAAATATCCTGACGTATAAAACCACAAAGTAGAGCAGCGATAGCAGAAAGATCAGACTAGAAGGGAGGAAAGATGGGAAACGAGAAAAGAGAGAAGGGCCAAGTTCAAATGTGTATGTGTGCTCAAAACCCCTCCTGCCCAGTACCCGCCTCTTGCTTTCGGGATGCAGAGGGTCAACCCGTACTGGGCGGGGGTAGAGGCTTCGTGTGACGCTTCTGCCGCCTCTGCCCTCTATATTTGGCACCTATTTCCTCTCCCTGTCAAAGTTCTGAAATGTGCACCTACATGTGCTCTCCTCTTTTTTTTTTTGGCCACGCCACGCGGCATTCAGGACCTTAGTTCCCCGATCAGGGATCGAACCCATGCCACCTGCAGTGGAAGTGTGGAGTCTTAAGCACTGGACCACCAGGGAAGTCCCCATGTGCTCTCCTTTGACGTCCAGCAGCCTGGCTCTGGTCCCCACTGCTTCACCAAGATGCTCCAAGTTACCTGGGAGCCCTCTGCCACCAGACCGAAGCCCTTTCCCCAGGCTCATCCTCTTTGACCTGTCCTCTAGAGAAACCTGTGAAAAGGCCCACCTCCTTGCAAATTTCTGTGCTCTTCGCTTAATGAGACAACCTGCTAGGCTGATTGTCCTGCCTCTTTGACAGCTCCTTCGGAATGTCCTTCTTCCTTTCCAAGGATCTTCCCAGCTCCTTTCTGACCTTCCATTCTTTCCTTTACAGTTCATGTACAGCCTCTTTGCTGACAATTCCCACATCCCCATTCTTTCACTGGCCAGCTGGTCTGCATCCCCCGTTGCTATGGGTCATTTCTAACAGGAGGTTTGCTGTCCTCGCTCGCTTGGCCTCTCTGTCTCTCCAGCTGTATCGTCCTGGAGCAGTTTCCCTCTGGCCGGTCCCTCAGCCATTCTTCCCTCTGACTGTCTGGGCCCTGAGTGTCTGGTTTCTGGAGCGCTGCAGACACCCTGGGCTGCTCCAGCTTCAGGGCACGGCCCCTGTGGTCCGAGTCACACTCAGACTCATCTCTAACACTGCTTGTGCCAGCCTCCCTCCGCCTGCTGCCAGGTCTGGCTCAGGCTTCTCTGCTGGCTCTCGGGACCTCTCTTACCGTGCCCCTCTCTCTCTCTGTGCACTAATTTCCCACTATCTATATACAGGCTGTCTGCTCTTGTCCGGCCAGCCCTTGGCCTGTCAGCAGGCCCTGCTCCTTCTCTCCTCCACAATCACTAACGCTGCCCTTCAAACACCAGGTCACAGTCAAACCCACAGCACCTGCAGCCCTTGAGCGAGCCCCCCACCTCCCCATGTACTTTCCCCATTAACAATCCCTCTTGTTTTCTCTGCTTGGTCTCCCTGACCCGGACCTGGATAAGGGCTTCAACCTCTCCCTTCTGCCCACAGCATCCAATGCCAGTCATGCTATCCCATGTGCCAAACACACCAGGCACACCACCAGAGCCCCATCCCTGACAGCATCTTCTGCTTTTGCAAAGACAGGCCTCTATCCGCCTCTGAACCCCAGTGAGGCCCCCAGGTTTTCCTAATAGTAACTTTTTACTCGGTTCTCATTTCACCTACTCGTGTTCAACCTACAGGAATTAACACCTACAACTCGGACCCACTCAGAATTTTACATGTAAGTGAATTATAACTATTGTGTAACCGGGAGCATAAATGTTATGCGGCCTGTTCTGGACAAAGCCAGAGGATCACCAAACTCATATTCTTCTCTCTTGCATCCTGATTTGTTATTTGCCAGCATCTTTACTTCAGGCCATGGGCACTGAAACTCAAACCATTAACCTGGCATGTGTCCTCAGGGAATGAAAAAGTTACAAACCCGTGGATTTGTGCATTTATCTCCTACTATGATATTTTGTCCCAACTCTTCGTCTCTCTGAGATAGAGTAAATACAGATTTCCGTGGGTCCTGTAACAAGCTAACAAGTGTGTAATGTGACAAATCTGTACCCCAGGGGCTGATCAGAGGGGGAGAGAACAGAGCAGATGTTTTAGCTCCTTTAAAGGCCGCAGCCTTTCCAGCCTGACATTACCAGGGCCTCTTTTTGAAGTGGGAACCGCATCTTTTATCGGCCCAAGAGCGGAGTTACAAGCCCTGCGCTAATTCTCACTCGAGGCAGGGCCATGCTGCGGCGGAAGACGTGCGGAAAGAGGGGCGAGCCTCGCAGGACGTGGCCAAAAGCGGAGTTGCTGCGACGTGGAAAGACAGCCGAAATGAGCTCGCGAGCTGTCCATGTTTGGTCCCGGAGCCGCCCGCGGGCGCGGTGATAGCGCCCCCGGGGAGCGTGGTCTCCGGCGTCCGCAGGAGGGGTTGCCCTGGCCGGGTCGACAACCTCGCTCCCCGCGCGCCCGCTCCCCGCGCGCCCGCTCCCACGTCTCCGCCTCTCCTTTGTCCCCGCGCCCCACGCGTCCCGCCCTCCTGGGGGGCGCTAGCGACCGCGCGGGGAGGCGGGGCCTGGCCGCGGAGCTCCCGCAGCATCCTGGCCCCGGCCGCGCGCCGCCCTGGGCTCCCGGGACCCGGCAGCCCCGCCCGCCCGCGTCCCCGCCCCGTCCCGTCCCCGCCCGGCCACGTCCCCCGCGGAGGCCGCCCCCTGGCGGGCAGAGCGGGCGCCGGGCTCGCGCGGCGGCGGCGGCGGGCCCGGGGTTGCCATGGTAACCGGCAGCGGCCGCCGCCACAGCAGGGCCGGCCCCAGCGCCAGCGCCGGCCGCGGCTCGGCGCGGCTCAGTGTGGGGGTGAGCGGCGGCGGCGCGGCCGGGCCGGGGAAGCGGGCGCTGCCCGGCGGCCTCAGCATGGAGGACGGCTTCTCGAGCTACAGCAGCCTGTACGACACATCCTCGCTGCTCCAGTTCTGCAACGGTGAGGGGCGGCGGCCGGCTGGGCGGGGGCCGCGGCCGGGAGCGGGCCGAGGGGCGAGGCCGGGCGGCCGGGGAGGCCGTGCAAAGTTGCTGCGGAGGGGCGCGCGGTTCCCGCCGCCGCGGGCGCATTGTGCTGGGCCGCGGGCCCCGGGCCGCGCCTCGCTGCGCCCCCGCCCCGCCCGGCTCGCGTTCCGGCTTCGGCCAGTGCGCGCGGGGCGGCCGATCCCGGGGAGACCCGCGCGAGCGCACCGGCCGGGCAGCGCGCGGGGAGGCCCGGCCGCCCCGGGGCTCCGGGGACGTGTTGCTTTCTGCTTCCAAACTCACATCTGTTTGGAAATGTCTGGATGAAGAACTCGGAAAACAAATCACTTAATAACGAAACACTCATTCGAGGATGTGCGCAGTGCTTGTCGCGGGTGGACCCTCAGGATCCATTCAGTTCTACTTTGATGAAATCATCACAGTTTAATGCAATCTAGAGCTTTTTAAATGGACAGGCAAAGTGAACCAGGCTTAAAAGTGTTTCGACTGTTTTGTTTACGAGGTGATAGATTTATTTATTTATTTATTTATTTTTACAGGAAGGAAATATTAATAGCTACCAATATGGCATCTTTAAAAAAATATAAAATCCTACATGCCTGCAAGATTTTAATCTCCCTAGCAGGGCTGAAAAAGATTTTCACAGCAGACTGCATAGTTTATCAGAACATGATGTGTGATAATTCATGCACCAAAGTTAACCATGCAGTTCTTTATATGTCGGATTTACTGCTTTATTAGAGGATCCCAAAAGTTTGTTAAAGAAAAAAAAATGTGTGTTTTATGGAATTTGCTTATGGTGCAGTCGGAATAACTTGGAATTCTAGATGCTTTGACAGCTCGAGCAATTTATTTTGCAATTGTAATTGTGATTTAGGGGAATTTTTCTAGTTATTCAACACCTGTTTGCAAATTGGAGGTATTAGCCTTGGCAATAAAGATCACTGGGTTGATTCATCCTCTGTAATGATATTTTAATCTCTGGTGAAATTTATCATCTTTTTCATGGAAGAGTATATATTCTGATAGTTTTGTCAGCTTATAATTGTCCTATTAATCACACGTGAGCCTTCATTAACTTGTAATGCCCTCTTCAGTGGAAAGGAAGAAAGTTTTGGCTCTCTCTCCACATTTAACAACATTTCAGAGTTGAAAGCAGAGAGAATGTATTTGGTACTCTACTGGCCACTGGAATCCTTTATACAATACATAGTTTAGAGTCATGGGAACGGTTTTACTCTCCACATATTGGAGCAGTTGTTTGGGGCTGGTCATATTGTTTCTAAACAGCCGCTCAGTCATGAAGTTGACCTACACATCTATTCATGAATGTTTTGGTCTTCTGCCTTTTCTTGTTAATTGCTAGGTTAGCGATACCGGTAAGGAATTTTACTGGTAACGGTGTCTAGAAGAAAGTAAAAACCAGCTCTTATATTGTATGGCTAACAGTTTAAAGAAAAATGACTTTATTATTTATTTATTGAAGCACAGTTGATTTATCAATACCATGTTGTGTTAAATTCTGCTGTACAGCAAAGTGACTCAGTTATACAGTATATACATTATTGTTCATATTCTTTTCCATTATGGGTTATCTCAGGATACTGAATATAGTTCCGTGTGCTATACAGTAGGACCTTGTTATTTATCCCTTCTATATGTAATAGTTTGCATCTGCTAATCCCGAAGTCCTAATCCATCCTTCCCCCAACCAGCCTTGAAAAAAAAAGGACTTTAAAATAGCTAGAATCAAGCAATAAGATCAGTTCAAAATACAATCAAATCACAACTGTTGAATTGCTTTTCTTAAAAAGCGCAGCTCCGTGTTTATTTTTGGGTTACCTTATGAATAAAGTTTAAAGCAAGAGTAGCCTATCAGGCAGAAATGAGTGTTAACTCACGGTGATGTCTTAGGCAGCAGATGTTTTGATGTGAAATTATTCATTTTTAAGGGGCTTCCATTAAGTGAAAATATAAATGAATACAATCCAGTTAATGACTATGATGATTCAATTAAAGCAGTGGATCACAGAAACACCATTTCACCAAGAACTAAATTAAACATTTGGATGTTTTATTAGCTACATTGAAAAAAAATTTTTTCTTTTTAAATTAGAGATTTACATGACATTGGCAGGACTACAGCAGTGTAATAGATGAACTCATAAATTTTCATATGTTGGGTACACTCCATGCTTTTGCTAGTGACAGGAACTGAAAAGTCATAGTTGTATATTAGCTTCAGAAAGTACAGCCCATACTTCTTACTTGTATGACTGTCACAGTTAACGTACTCCTGGTGAGATAAAGGTAGAAGTTAGTAATAAAAATGAGAAGGAAGGAAGAAAAAAACGTTGTAATGAGTGAAATCTCTTTCATCCTTATACTTTTTTCCTTACTATCTCTCCTACTTAATTTGTAATGGATATTAAATGTGAATGTAGGCAGTATCTAGCCTCCTGAAAAGACTATCCATTCTCATCTTTTAGATACTGGCCTTCTCATTTAAGTAGAAAATGTGTGCCATGTTTTTTCTTCAAACTGTTTAGAACTCTGTAAAGTGAGCTAGAAATCACAAACTTCTTTTATTGCCCTAAGAAAAACTACAGTAGTTGGAAAGTGGACTGAAGCTGGCATTTATAAGACAGTTTGTCGTTTGGGAAATACTGACCATCCTTTATTCCATTTTTTTCTTCAGAGCTTTCCCTTGACATAGGTAGAATTACCATCCTCTTTTACGTAGGAAGAAACTGACGCTCAAAGAGATTTTTCTGACTTTATAAGGCCACACAGCTAGTAAAGCTTGGATACCAGTAGGATTTCTTTGTTTTAATAACAGCTATAGAGACATAGAATTCACATTCTATAAAAATTCACCCTTTTAAAGTGTACAATTAAGTGGCTTTTAGTATATTCACAGAATTGAGCAAGCATCAACATTATCTAATTTTAGAACATTTTCATCGCCTCCCCAAAGAAACCCCAGGACCCACAAGGACGTATTCCCTGTTGCCCTAGCCCCTGGTAACTACTAACCTACTTTCTGTTTCTATAGATTCTGCATGTTTAATATAAATGGAATCATATACTATTTGGCCTTATGTGTCTGGCTTCTTTCACTTAGCATAATGTTTCAGGGTTCATCCATGCTGTAGCATGTGTCAGTACTTTATTCCTTTATATGGACAAGTAACATTCCACTGTATGGTTAGATCACATTTTATTTATCCATTCACCAGTTGATAGGCATTTAGGTTGTTCCTACTTTTTGACAATCATGAATAATACTACTTGGAACATTCATGTCCAAGTTTTTGTGTGAACATGTGTTTTCATTCCTCATTGGTCAATACCTAGGAGTGGAATTGCTGGGGCATAATATGGTAACTCTGGGTTTATCATTTTTGAGGAACCAACCTGGATTTTTTGAAATCTAAATGTCAAGCTCTTTTTATTATACCTTGCTGATATAAGAATAGGGAGTCAAGGAGCTGGATGAAAGAGGGAAGGAAGTGGGTGGGAAGAACATAGTGTTGCTGTTTCATTTCTGTGAGTCACTTTTGATTCTCTCATCAGTCACAGATCATCAAAACAAGTCAATGCGCACTCTTGCTTAGTTGCCATAGGTTATAAGAGTCTCAGCGTTCGAAGGGACCAAAAAGGTGATCTCATCTCATGGTTTACTTTCTTAAGCCTTTGAATGTTTCTTCAAAGTACAGCTCATCCAGGAATCCAAAAGTTAAGCAGATAAACAGGGAGCAGCTCCAGCTGAAGTGGGGAGAGGGCAGCGCTCTCTGGTCCTCCTCGCCTGTCTTGCCCTCCATTGATTCAATCCACCCATCCCTCCAAGGCTTGAAATCTCTGTTCCATGGGGGGATGCTCCAAAGGTTATTCAACCCACGTTCGAGCAGTTCCAAGGAACTGGAAACTCACTGTCGCTCCATGCAATCCATTCCTTCTTTGTATAATTCAGACTGTCAGTTCCTAAATGCAGTCAAAGTTTGGCCCCAGTTCTGTCCCTTGGGTCCAGAGAAAATAGGTTTAATCTGTTTTCCATGTGCTAAGTTGTCCCATGTTTGAAGACAGTCATGATAGCTCTTTCTCAAGTCTTCTTCCAGCTAAACATTACCATTAAAAAAGAAAAAAATTCCTCACAAGACACAGTTTTAGACCCTTAATCATCCTGGTTTTCCTGGTCTACGTTTGTTTTCTTTATTCTATACGCCTTTTTAAATTTGACACAACTGGATGTTGTATTCCAAGCATGGTTTTTAAATAGAGCAAAGTAGAGCCGGACACTTCACCTCCCATGTTCTACAGTCTATACTTCTAATAATGCAGCCCAAGGTCGTATTAACTCTTTTGCTTGTCACTTCACATTGTTACCTCTTACTGGTTTTCGCCTAAAATTCTTGTCTGTTTTACATGTACTGTGGCTAAGCCCTTTTTCTTTTTTTTGAAAATCTTTATTGGAGTATAGTTGCTTTACAATGGTGTGTCAGTTTCTGCTGTATAACAGTGAACCAGCTATACGTATACATATATCCCCATATCTCCTCCCTCTTGCACCTCCCTCCCACCCTCCCTATCCCACCCCTCTGTGTGGTCGCAAAGCACCGAGCTGATCTCCCTGTGCTATGTGGCTGCTTCCCACTAGCTATCTGTTTTACATTTGGTAGTGTATATATGTCCATGCCACTCTCTCACTTCATCCCAGCTTACCCTTCCCCCTCCCCGTGTCCTCAAGTCCATTCTCTACGTTTGCATCTTTATTCCTGTCCTGCCCCTAGGTTCTTCAGAACTTTTTTTTTTTTTTAGATTCCATATACATGTGCTAGCATACAGTATTTGTTTTCTCTTTCTGACTTACTTCACTCTGTAGGACAGACTCTAGGTCCATCGACCTCACTACAAATAACTCAATTTCATTTCTTTTTATGGCTGAGTAATATTCCATTGTGTATATGTGCCACATCTTCTTTATCCGTTCATCTGTCGATGGACACTTAGGTTGCTTCCATGTCCTGGCTATTGTAAATAGAACTGCAATGAAATTGTGGTACATGACGTTTTAAAAATTAATTAATTAATTAATTAGTTAATGTTTGGCTGCGTTGGGTCTTCATTGCGGTGTGCGGGCTTCTCATTGCGGTGGCTTCTCTTGTTGTGGAGCATGGGCTCTAGGAGCGTGGGCATCAGTAGTTGTGGCACGTGGGCTCAGTAGTTGTGGTGCACGGGCTTAGTTGCTCTGCGGCCTATAGGATCTTCCCAGACCAGGGATCGAACCTGGGTCCCCTGCATTGGCAGGTGGATTCTTAACCACTGCACCACCAGGGAAGTCCCATGACTCTTTTTGAATTATGGTTTTCTCAGGGTATATGCCCAGTAGTGGGATTGCTGGGTCGTATGGTAGTTCTCTTTTTAGTTTTTGAAGGAACCTCCATACTGTTCTGCATAGTGGCTGTATCAGTTTACATTCCCACCAACAGTGTAAGAGGGTTCCCGTTTCTCCACACCCTCTCCAGCATTTACTGTTTGTAGAGTTTTTGATGATGGCCATTCTGACTGGTGTGAGGTGATACCTCATTGTAGTTTTGATTTGCATTTCTCTAATAATTAGTGATGTTGAGCATCCTGTCATGTGTTTGTTGGCAGTCTGTATATCTTCTTTGGAGAAATGTCTATTTAGGTCTTCCACCCATTTTTGGATTGGGTTGTTTGTTTTTTTGTTATTGAGCTGCATGAGCTGCTTGTAAACTTTGGAGATTAATCCTTTGTCAATTTCTTCGTTTGCTAATATTTTCTCCCATTCTGAGGGTTGTCTTTTCGTCTTGTTTATGGTTTCCTTTGCTGTGCAAAAGATTTTTTAAGTTTCATTAGGTCCCATTTGTTTAGTTTTGTTTTTATTTCCATTTCTCTAGGAGGTGGGTCAAAAAGGATCTTGCTGTGACTTGTGTCATAGGGTGTTCTGCCTGTGTTTTCCTCTAAGAGTTTCATAGTGTCTGGCCTTACATTTAGGTCCTTAATCCGTTTTGAGTTTATTTTTATATATGGTGTTAGGGAGTGTTCTAATTTCATTCTTTTACATGTAGCTGTCCAGTTTTCCCAGCACCACTTATTGAAGAGGCTGTCTTTTCTCCATTGTATATTTTTGCCTCTTTTATCAAAAATAAGGTGACCATATGTGCATGGGTTTATCTCTGGGCTTTCTATCCTGCTCCATCACTCTGTATTTCTGTTTTTGTGTCAGTACCGTACTGTCTTGATTACTGTAGCTTTGTAGTATAGCCTGAAGTCAGCGAGCCTGATTCCTCCAGCTCTGTTTTTCTTTTTCAAGATTGCTTTGGCTATTCGGGGTCTTTTGTGTTTCCATACAAATTGTGAAATTCTTTGTTCTAGCTCTGTGAAAAATGCCAATGGTAGTTTGATAGGGATTGTATTGAATCTGTAGATTGCTTTGGGTAGTATAGTCATTTTCGCAATGTTGATTCTTCCAATCCAAGCACATGGTATATCTCTCAGTCTGTGTGTATCACCTTTAATTTCTTTCATCAGTGTTTTATAGTTTTCTGCATACAGGTCTTTTGTCTCCTTAGGTAGGTTTATTACTAGGTGTTTATGTTTGGCTAGGTATTTTATTCTTTTTGTTGCAGTGGTAAATGGGAGTGTTTCCTTAATATCTCCTTCAGAATTTTCATCATTATTGTATAGGAATGCAAGAGATTTCTATGCATTAATTTTGTATCCTGCTACTTTACCGAATTCATTGATTAGCTCTAGTAGTTTTCTGGTAGCATCTTTAGGATTCTCTATGTGTAGTATCATGTCATCTGCAAACAGTGACAGCTTTACTTCTTCTTTTCCAATTTGGATTCCTTTTATTTCTTTTTCTTCTCTGATTGCTGTGGCTAAAACTTCCAAAACTATGTTGAATAATAGTGGTGAGAGGGGACAACCTTGTCTTGTTCTGATCTTAGTGGAAATGGTTTCATTTTTTCACCATTGAGAATAATGCTGGCTGGGGGTTTGTCATATATGGCCTTTCTTATGTTGAGGCTAAGCCCTTTTTTGCTTACTTTTCCATTTTCTTTTTGAGGAGGAATTTCCTCCAGCTCAAGATGATTGTAATCTGTATCGTAATGCTGTAAATAATCCCAACACTTACGTAAAATATTTCAGTGTTATAATAATGTGGAAGTTAGTCATTGCCTTAAAGGTTATGATTCTGGCTGATAGCTTTTCTTCCATCTTGCCTGGAAAGGTGTTGTGAGAGACCTTATCAGCTTCCTTCTAAATCCTATGCATGGAGTATCTACCACTTCCTGGTGTAGCTGGGCTTCTTCCCCTGCAGGTGCTACCTGTTAATAACCATGGCTGGTCAAGTCCACCCTCACAACCTGCTGCTCCCAGTGACATTCTGAAGTCAGTATAACAATCTTTTGAGCTACTGCCATTTATTTTTTTCTAGTTGTGAAATGAAAACTTGTTTTCATTTCTAAACATTTATATTGGGGGAGTTAAGAAGACTTTATCTAAAATCTTAGAAATAGTTTGGCATCTGTAATTCTGACCACTTTCTCTTTACTGTGATTGGGATAGGATTTTCAAGTTGGCAAATAGTTGGGTTTGAAACAGCATCAGGGACCTCGTGTGAGGAAACCACTCTGAACTCAACAACGTGAAGTGTTTTCAGACCTCGTACGTATTCTTATGTGGTGGCAGAGGACTGATTTAGGCTTTCTCTGATAGCAAAATCTATAGAAAATGCTTTCATGGGAGAGTGCATAGCAAGCACCCGTGCTAAGCAAGAACTTCTAATTGGGACACTTGGTATTCCGGCAAGGAATTTATTTTATAGCCAAACCATGAGCATTTATGACATTATGAACAGACCCAAGCATTTTGGTGGAGAATTCACGAAACTATGCTTAAAAGTAACCATTAGTCGGTTATTAATTTTTGGGATGGTGTAAGCCTTTTCATATAGTCTTTTAAAAAAATAAACAGTTGAGTGGAGGATGGATAAAAGAAAAATAACGTCTTTGTTTCTACTGTTACAGTCTGTTCGAACTATAAAACTAGAAGCGTAAAAACTTAATCATGGATAGCATTGAAAATTGAACATTAAAGCATTGCTTTTATTAGCAAAGCAGCTTCTCCAAGGACTTAAAATCAATGGTAATTTGTACTACTTACAAAAATTCTTTCAGGAAAACTGTGGTTATTCATCTTAAAAATCCTAGCTTATTAATAGAGGATTTCTAGGATTTGTAAAGTGTTTTGAATGCCACCAGAAACATGGATAATAAAGAAGTATGCTGTAAACCTTAAATGCTACATAATTTTTATCAATACACCCTCCCCCCAGAGCTTCATGTTTTTCTCACTAGATATTGGACACGTACATTTAATATTCTGCTGAAAGCAGCCTGCTTGTTTTAATATCATGTAGGACTGGGTCTGTCCTTATGTGCCAGCAGGAGCCAGCACACATCCTCCTTGGTTTACTTTAAAGAAATAGCTCTTTAGAAGTTTATCTTTCTTTAAAGTATTTATTTTTCCATTAAGAGTTAGGTAGACATACTTCCTATTGTGTTTCCTCTCAAGCTGTATCTTTACTGGAAAATACTATTTGTGTGGAAAACCACATTTTTACAGAGTACTTAGTCGTGTCTTAAAATGCAATAGCACATTTTTTTCTGCCAGTTTTCTGGAAAAGATTTAAACTCTCTGACTTTAATAAACTACCCCCTCTGTGAAGGGGCACATTTGACCGTTACCCTTGGATGATGCAACAGGGCAGGGACGCCAAACCCAGAGCCTGCCCACAGTGGGGAGTTCCACAGGAGACTGTGGCTACCTGCAGAGGGGGAGAGAACGGGAGGTGCCAGCCCTCTGAGGCGTGGGGGCCAGATCATTGTGCATCATTGCAGTGTGGTCCAGGACTGGCTGTGTCCTTCATGCTGTGCCCTCTGGAGGGGAAGGCATTATTGTCCTGGACTGCAAATTATTCCCACAGAAAACCTTTCCAGGACAATGGGCGGCTCACATTAAAGATAATGAGGATAGAGACGGTTAGGCACGCATTCATGGAGAGAGAGGCCTTTAAGTTCACTTGGCAAGTGGAGCCGATTTCGAGTGAATCCCTACAATGTGCACAGGACAATGAAAAATGTTTAAAACACGGTTTTCCCTAGAAACATTAGATTTCCCTAGTCATTGTCCTACACTCTTTCTCCCAGCCTCCCATCTCCATGGGCCTGGGAGGTTCTGCTCCCCAAGTATCTCACCATTTCTCCCTGCGCGTTAGCTTAGACCTTGGTCAGTTCTCATCTGGGGTTTGTTGTAAGGACTGCAGCCCCGCGCTAGCCTTTCTGCCTCCAGTCTCAGCTCCTTTTCTTATTGAACAAGTGGTCGAGTATCCACCGTGCTCATCGTTACGTGGATCTGAGGGTTCCAGCAACACGCCAGGTCCACGTGATCCTTGCTTTCAGGAAGCCGGAGTTGCTCTTGGGGAACTGGCCGCTCATCATCATGCTCACAAGTTGTTTAATGATCCCGGGAATAGATGGTGCTGAGAAGAAGTGAAAGGCGTGTGGCCAGGCTTCGGGCTGAGGAAGGCCTGTGTGAGCTCTTTCTGGGATGAGTGGAAGCCACTCACTGACAGGGGTTGGGGAGAGGGCGGGCAAGAGCATTCCAGACTGGGTGGGAAGCCCGGAGGGGTGCGGCGGGGAAGGACCTTTTGGAAACTGAAAGAAAGTCTCCTGTGGTGAAAGAAAAAGGAGGAGAGCTTGAAATGAGGCTCGGTGTGTCCTGTGGGGCCTTTCAGCCACATTGAGGAGTTTGGTCTTATTTCCAAGGAGCAGAGAGAATGTGCTGGAGAATTTTGAGGCAAGAGAGTGACGTGGTCAGATATGCAGGGATTTTTGGAGGACGGCTCTCCCTGGAGCATGGAGGGGTGGCCGGAAGAGCAGGGGAGGGTGGAGGAGGGAGGCTGTGGTGTGAACACAGGGAGAGGCGATGGTGATTTCCACCAGAGGGGGTACTTAGGGGCTGACCTCACCTGGACTTAAGTCATTACAAGCGGGAGGAGGAGGAATCAAGGATGCCGCCCGGGCTCCTGACTCATCCACCTAAGTGAGTGCCATGGGCCGAGATAGAAGGACCTAGAAGGACCGGCATGTGGACGATGGTTCAGTTGGGGCTTGTGGGACGTAGAAGCCGACGGGCTGAGTAGGCTGTAGGATGTGGGGACCGGAGCCTGGGAGACGTCCGGACTGGAGATAAAAAGTTTGAGAGCCATCAGTATACAGACGGTAACAGAATCCACGTTGAAGATGAGCTCACCTAAGGTGAAATTAGCTGCTGGGAATGCTCCTCCTAGAAGACAGATCTGATCTGGAAAACCACCTCCTGTTGCAGAGTCTTCAGGGCCCCCTCCTTCCCCTTTGGCGCCCAAAGCCCCCAGGGGTGCAGCTGCCTGTCTCAGCCGACTCCGAGCTCCTTCGCCTGCCACCACCCCGGCTCCCGCGTGCTGTGAGGTGTCCTTTCTGGGTGGCCACATAAACCCGTCATCATGGTGATCCCAGAGGCCTGTCATGGCGGGTTTTTTTCAGATCTCCCGTTAGACTGGCACCACTTTCCGGGCAGAGGCTCCCGGTGGTCACGTTTGTGCTTTTTTTGCTCCTAAGCTGAGCCTGCGCCTGGTGGGTTTCCTGATGGATACTGTGTGTGTGTGAAATACACACACACCAGTCGAAATGCTTCCCATGTAACGTGCACTAAATTGAGGTTAAACAGGGAAAGCACTCATGCCACTTTTCTATGTGCTTGAAATAATGTGTATACATATTTTATATTATATATCTCATATGTATATAAGAACACGTGCATACATATTGGTACCCATGTCACAGGAATGTAGATACACACGCACACACGTGTGACACATTTAACTCTCTTCCTCATCAAAGAACCAGTAGACTTAGGCATGGCAGGCAAGGAAACATTATGGGTAAAACCCAGAAACATACGGATGTGGGACAGTGCAGAGACTGGCCAGATGGAGTCAGACTCCCCTGCACAAACAGTACAGAAAGCCCCAGCTGGACACGGGTCCACTTGAATCAATAAGCAGAAACATTTGCAAAAAGCCTGGGGTGGTTTAACAGACAACACAAATTATATTCAGCCAAAGGAACTGACACAAGGAAGCAGTTGTTGGCAAAACCAGCATTTTTAGCAGGAAAAAAAAGTTTGGACTGGGCTTCCCTGGTGGCGCAGTGGTTGAGAGTCCGCCTGCCAATGCAGGGGACGCGGGTTCGTGCCCCGGTCCGGGAAGATCCCACATGCCGCGGAGCGGCTGGGCCCGTGAGCCATGGCCGCTGAGGCTGCGCTTCCGGAGCCTGTGCTCCGCAACGGGAGAGGCCACAACAGTGAGGGGCCCGCGTAAAGCAAAAAAAAAAAAAAAAATTTGGACTGTTAAATTAACCCCCCAAAGTTATTTTGTGTAACAAGAATTTTACCATTTCTAGAAAAGTATGCTCCAGATGAGAAGCAGTTGGGTATAGTTAGGACCGTCTTATGCCATAGCATCTCTGTACGTATTAGCCCAATTACAGTGTCAGCAACAGTTGAAAATCCTTAGGAATGGAACTTAGCGACGATACTTCGTGTAATATCAAGTTTCTTGTAATGCTTACCTATCCCGTGTATAAAACATGGAGACTGCTCCCCTGGGAATGTATGGGCACTATAATAAAGATAATGATCTGTGAGCGTGGCTTCACCAAATTAGTCCTTTAGAAAGTAATTGCGCAGCCTTGCCTACACTCCGCTGCTCTCAAAGACTAAAATCTGCTGTGTGTCATTTCTTTGCCTCCCTAGGAAACGGCCTCGTATTGAGTTGATATAATTTAATTATATAAAAATATGTGTTCACACCGCATCTTGTACTTAATTATAGCTCTGACACTACAGAGTTGTTATTTCCCAGCCAGAGCTTGTGCTTCTTTAAAGTGGGGGCCACGTCCCATTCATCTTTCTCTGCCCCCTGCCGGGCACCATGCATGTGCGCGTGCGTGTGTGTGTGTGTGCGTGGCACGGCAGGGGAGGAGCGGGAGACGCAGGCAGTGCTGGAGGTCCCACCAGGCAGCCTCAGGTGTCACAGAGTCTGAGCACTTACAGGTGTCCCTGTTTAACCCTCATTCCACGCCTTTGAGGTGGCTGCTGTGATCATCTACGTTGTGACTGGTGAGGAAACGCAGCCCTAAAAGTTTAAGTAACTTGCTTAAGGCCGCCTGGCTGGTCCTTTTCAGAGCTGGGATTTGAACCCAGGCATCTGGCTCCACGGTCCACAGGCTACAAAGTGCTCAGTTGTGTTTGATGAATGAGCAACGGATCAAAAGATGGGACCGGTCCCAGACACGAAGGGGTGTGGGAGGTGTTTTTCATAGGCCGCTTGCTTCTGGGAGAGGCCACACACTAATTACTAGTCCAGATCTGAGTTCCTTCCACTGGGGTGCTGAGAGGGTCTCCGAACAAGTTCCTTGTCTTCACCCACGTTTCCCTTCAAATCACACCACTAACGCACTTTCTAAAGCAGGAGTCTCATTTATCTCTGAGTTACCCAAAGTCCCGTGGAAGCTACCCATGGCTCTGAGGATGCAGGGCTGAGTCCGTGAACAACCTCCCGCTTGCTTCCCTGACCCAGGGCGGCCTCTCCTCCCAGGCGCCTTGGAGGCTGCCCCCTGGGCTCCGGGTAGTGTTTGGAGGCTCAGGGCTGGTTGACGTGCGTCCTCACATGCTGTGCCCCTGCCCTCCCTGCAGGGACCCTTCCCCAATCCTCCTTTACCTTTAGAGCCTGGCTCCATGCCCTGGAGGCCTCCCTGGTGCATATTGAATTTAGGCGAGGTTCTCTTGGTGCCCCGAGCCCGGTGCTGTGTCTCGGTGCGCTGCAAACCTTGGTTTCCCTCCAGACTAGCAGTTCCCAGAGGAACGCACCGTGGACCCTCAGCCCCTGTGTGCTGAACCAAAGAGTGAGTCATTTCAGAGTGGAAATATGAAGCGGTCATTTGGTCTGGTAATTGCCCACTTAGAAAGTTTTAACACGCTCTGTACATAGCCCCCTCCCCTGCGGTGACCAGGCATTAAGGAAACTGTTCAGTCTTTCTGTCGGTAGTTCTGGTTCTTTCCATTTTTCTCCAGCAGCCTCATCCCATTTATTACTCGCTTGCTCTTCTGAGAACACTTTTTTAGTTTTTAATTGTGGTAAAATGCACAACGTGAAATTGACCCTGTTAACCATTTTCAAGTGTACAGCTCAGCGGCATGAAGTGCATTCACGTGGTTGTGCAACCATCACGAGCATCTGTCCACAGAACTCTTTTCGTTTTGCAAAACTGAAACTTTGCCCCCATTAAACAGTAAATCCCATTCTTCCCTCCTCTGGCCCTGGCACCCTCCATTCACTTTCTGTCTCTAAGAATTTGATTACTCTAGGGACCTCATATAAGTGGAATCCTACAGTATTTGTCCTTTTGTAACTGGCTTATTTCCCTTGCACAACCTTTTGTGAAACTCTAGTTTCATGAGTTACAGAATCCCAAACCGAACAATGTCTGACTAAGGGTTCAAAGCTGGGTGCCAGGGGAGGGGGGTAATTACCTCAAAGTGCGAGGCTGTCAGAGTCCCTGCTGGGGTGTCACCAGATCACACCCACGTGTGTTACCAACAGCTCTGCTCAGCCTGTGTAAAGTCTAAGCATCTTATCTCTGGAATCCCTGTGGTAAAAAGTGTGCTCTTCCCCCAGAGCTAACGTCCGGGCAAAGCCAGACTCAAGAAGGGTGGTGCAGAGTCCTGGAAACAGGGCTCAGACTCCACACTGCCCTGTACACCATCAAACAGCAACAGAGGCCGCTTTGACAAGCAGAGGATGGTAACAAGTGTCTAAGCTCTCTTAGGAATGGGGGGTGGGGGGAATTTTAGGGCAGTTTAGAAAGATGATGAGGGGCATATGTTTGCTAAAGAAATTCCAGGACATATGCCTTTTGATCGCCAATAGCGTACATTCTCTCTCAACTAGCTAAGAATCTAAGAAAGGAAACAACAGATGTGAGGCCCATGCTCTAGGAAGGATCTGGACTGGAGTCTTGGAATATCTCTGAGTTTTTGTTCTTTTTTTTAAAAAGATTGCTGTTGCACATTTGGCACGATCTACTGACATGAGTGTCTGATTGGAGCATCACACTCACAGGACCGTTTAAAAAGATGAGCAGGCGTAGCCTACACATGCCCAGAATGAGTCATTAACTCCTGAGAATTAGCACAAAAGAGTGTGTGCATTTCTTTCAAGACCTTCTATAATCTATCACTAGATTACATTCCCGAGGTTCAAAGCATGGGCTTTGGAGACAGGTAGGTCTGGGTTCGAATCATGATTCTGCCAATTATGAAGAAGAAGCACCCTGACCCCACTCTCCTCCCTCCCGCCCATCTGCTGCTCTGTGTCCCATTGGGCAAACAGAGAGGGGAGCCAGGGAACAAGGGGCTGTGTTGCAATCCCCTACGCCTGCCAGAGTTAGCCTCCCAGCACAGAGGACAGGGAAGGGTCTGAGGGCAATCGCAAGAGGTCCAGTGGTGTTGTCTTGAATCAAGATGTAAATATTTATTAATGTGTTACCTTTGTAACACATTAATAAATATTTGATGGTTGCAACTACATTGATCTAGCCTAGCTCCTGATGTCACATGGGCATCCCATAAATGTTGGATTCATCCCTCTGTCAACTGTGCGTTGCTTTTCCAGTACGCCAAGAATTTCTGTGGTTCTGTAGTCATGCTTTATCAATCCTTATCCCCTCCTGTTTCCATATTGAAACACAGTTTATCCTAGGGACCCAGCCTACACATTGTCTCATGGGTGAAATCTTCCCTGATCTATCCAGGGTCACTTGGTCTTTCCTCTGCATTTCCAAATTTTGGTACGTACCCCTCTAATTGGCACTTGGTTCATTCCATCCTGCTTTATGATTATCTGTTCAACCTTTGTTTCCACCACCAGCTAGCACACTCCTTCAGGGTGGGGACCCTGTATTGTCTTTATTTTGCTTCCTTCCGTTGCTCTGCACAGGGCCTTGGTTATGGTGTGTGTCTAATAAATGCTTGTTGAATGAAAAATCAAATACTATTCAGGATTAGAGAGTTGCATTACAGAAAGATACCTGGTGATGCTGTAATTAACTTGCTTAAAAAAAAAAAAAGAAAAATCAAATACTAAAATTAGACAAAGGGCCATGCTGTCTTTAAATCATCATGAAAGGCAAAGGGAGAACTTCCTGATCCTGAAAAGCTTTCCAGTATTACCAGAAACACTTCTTCATTGTTTACAGTAGTGAAATAACTCACAATCGCATGTAGCAAAGCCTCTTAGTTATTGTAGAGTGGAGTCAGTGTAGGAGCTTCCAGCATTCATGGATTATACATATTTGTGTACATACTTGGTAAAAAAAACAATATATATATACAGACACACACACAATTTTATTCTGTTTATTTACCTTTTGTTGTTGTTGACATGGCCTCTAAACACAGGCCAACCACTGTAATTTGCTCCAACATTGGAGGGATTTATTGAGAGACGCTATCTCCACTCTAGTATTTTATAGTTTTCAAAGCACCTTCGGATCTGTTTCTCACTTAATTCTCACAACCAAACTCTAACGTAAGTTAGATAAATACTCTTTTATCATGTTCATGTTACGGACGATGAGATCCATCAGGTGACTGATGGACGTTCAGTAACTTCACCAAGGCCAGTCAGTTCAGGAGGTGACAGACCCCCAGACACAGGTCTCCTGACAAAACCCAGCATCCTTTGAATGGTGCCATGTTGCCTTCTATACGTTAGTATCTACACTGATTGGGTAATCGACCTTGAAAAGAGCACTTGATTAAACAAGAAAATATGATATAGATAATTGCACCTTCTATGCTGCAAATTTTGTTGTGGTGGTGGTTGTTTTCCTGGACCTTGAAAAGAATGATTTATAGATAACGCTTTGCTTTTGGAAAAACCTGACATTCAAAAATCTGGATGCAGCATAAGCTGTTACAAGATTATTTACAGGGTTCCATAGCATCTTCTTAAAACCGTAAATTTCCTTATCTACTTAAACATCATATTTGACAAATGTCGATCTTGTGCTTCAGGGCCACATCCTGGGTAAAGTGCTGTGCTTTTTTTTTTTAATTCCTGTTCTCTCTCAAATCATCCTAAAGAGTGGGGGAAACTGCTGGCTTTGCAGCAGTACCTCTTACTTGTGCAGTTTTCCACTGTGGCTGAACTGTGGGTGGAAACATGCCCAGAAGTCGTATCCAGTGTTCCAACAGGTGCCCTGTAACCTAGGCTGGGCTCTGCCTGTTTGCTTGGTTTCTCTCTCACATATTTTTCTCAGATGCCTTAAGATCCAATGGCCTGAGGGAGAACTAGCTTCTAAATCAGCCCATAATCCCTTATCTGTGATTTCAAAATCCAGAAGGCTCTGAACACCAAATGTTTCTTGGTGACTCAATTATTATTTAGACTCATCCTGATTGGACATCATTTCGTGAGGATTGGGGGGATGGAAGGGTGGAAAAACCTCCCCTGAACTGAAACATGTGGCTTTTAATGGTTTCTATTTCTCCCTTTTCGTGTGAAAGTTCTTCTGCTCTTCTGTAGAACACTTTTTCTTTTAACATCTTTATTGGAGTATAATTGCTTTACAATGGTGTGTTAGTTTCTGCTGTATAAGAAAGTGAATCAGCTATATGTATACGTACATCCCCATATCTCCTCCCTCTTGCGTCTCCCTCCCACCCCCCTATCCCACCCCTCTAGGTGGTCACAAAGCACCGAGCTGATCTCCCTGTGCTATCTTGCTTAAAAAAAAAAAAAAGAAAAATCAAATACTAAAATTAGACAAAGGGCCATGCTATCTTTAAATCATCATGAAAGGCAAAGGGAGAACTTCCTGATCCTGAAAAGCTTTCCAGTATTACCAGAAACACTTCTTCATTGTTTACAGTAGTGAAATAACTCACAATCGCATGTAGCAAAGCCTCCACTAGCTGTCTGTTGTACATTTGGTAGTGTATATATGTCCATGCCACTCTCTCACTTCGTCCCAGCTTACACTTCCCCCTCCCCGTGTCCTCAAGTCCATTCTCTACATCTGCGTCTTTATTCCTGTCCTGCCCCTGGGTTCTTCAGAACCACTTTTTTTTTTTTTAGATTCCATATATATGAGCTAGCATACGGTATTTGTTTTTCTCTTTCTGACTTACTTCACTCTGTATGACAAACTCTAGGTCCATCCACCTCACTACAAATAACTCAGTTTCGTTTCTTTTTATGGCTGAGTAATATTCCATTGTATATATGTGCCACATCTTCTTTATCCATTCATCTGTCTATGGACACTTAGGTTGCTTCCATGTCCTGGTTATTGTAAATAGAACTGCAATGAACATTGTGGTACATGACTCTTTTTTTTAAAAATTTTTTTTTAATACAGCAGATTCTTATTAATTATCTGTTTTATACATATTAGTGTATACATGTCGATCCCAATCTCCCAATTCATCCCACCACCACCGTTTTCTCCCCTTGGTGTCCATACGTTTGTTCTCTACATCTGTATCTCTATTTCTGCCCTGCAAACCAGTTCATCTGTACCATTTTTCTAGATTCCACATGTATGCATTAATATACGATATTTGCTTTTCTCTCTCTGACTTCCTTCACTCTGTATGACAGTCTCTAGATGCATCCACATCTCTACAAATGACCCAATTTCATTCCTTTTTATGGCTGAGTAATATTCTGTTGTATATACGTACCACATCTTCTTTATCCACTCATCTGTCGATGGACACTTAGGTTGCTTCCATGTCCTGACTATTGTAAATAGAACTGCAGTGAACATTGTGGTACATGACTCTTTTTGAATTATGGTTTTCTCAGGGTATATGACAAGTAGTGGGATTGCTGGGTCGTATGGTAGGTTTTTTTTAGTTTTTTAAGGAACCTCCATACTGTTCTCCATAGTGGCTGTATCAATTTACATTCCCACCAACAGTGCAAGAGGGTTCCCTTTTCTCCACACCCTCTCCAGCATTTACTGTTTGTAGATTTTTTGATGATGGCCGTTCTGAGTGGTGTGAGGTGATACCTCATTGTAGTTTGATTTGCATTTCTCTAATGATTAGTGATGTTGAGCATCCTGTCATGTGCTTGTGGGCAATCTGTATATCTTCTTTGGAGAAATGTCTATTTATGTCTTCTGCCCATTTTTGGATTGGGTTGTTTGTTTTTTTGTTATTGAGCTGCATGAGCTGCTTGTAAAGTTTGGAGATTAATCCTTTGTCAATTTCTTCGTTTGCTAATATTTTCTCCCATTCTGAGGGTTGTCTTTTCATCTTGTTTATGGTTTCCTTTGCTGTGCAAAAGATTTTTTAAGTTTCATTAGGTCCCATTTGTTTAGTTTTGTTTTTATTTCCAGTTCTCTAGGAGGTGGGTCAAAAAGGATCTTGCTGTGATTTATGTCATAGAGTGTTCTGCCTGTGTTTTCCTCTAAGAGTTTTATAGTGTCTGGCCTTATATTTAGGTCTTTAATCCGTTTTGAGTTTATTTTTGTTTATGGTGTTAGGGAGTGTTCTAATTTCATTCTTTTACATGTAGCTGTCCAGTTTTCCCAGCACCACTTATTGAAGAGGCTGTCTTTTCTCCATTGTATATTCTTACCTCCTTTATCAAAAATAAGGTGACCATATGTGCATGGGTTTATCTCTGGGCTTTCTATCCTGCTCCATCACTCTATATTTCTGTTTTTGTGCCAGTACCGTACTGTCTTTTTTTTTTTTTTTTTTTTTTTTTTTGGTGGTACGCGGGCCTCTCACTGTTGTGGCCTCTCCCGTTGTGGAGCACAGGCTCCAGACACGCAGGCTCAGTGGCCATGGCTCACGGGCCCAGCCGCTCCGCGGCATGTGGGATCTTCCCGGACCGGGGCACAAACCCATGTCCCCTGCATCAGCAGGCGGACTCTCAATGACTGCGCCACCAGGGAAGCCCCGTACTGTCTTGATTACTGTAGCTTTGTAGTATAGTCTGAAGTCCAGGAGCCTTATTCCTCCAGCTCTGTTTTTCTTTCTCAAGATTGCTTTGGCTCTTCAGGGTCTTTTGTGTTTCCATACAAATTATGAAATTTTTTGCTCTAGTTCTGTGAAAAATGCCATTGGTAGATTGATAGGGATTGCATTGAATCTGTAGCTTGCTTTGGGTAGTATAGTCATTTTCACAATATTGATTCTTCCAATCCAAGCACATGGTATATTGCTCCATCTGTTTGTATCATCTTTAATTTCTTTCATCAGTGTCTTATAGTTTTCTGCATACAGTTTTGTTGTCTCCTTAGGTAGGTTTATTCCGAGGTATTTTATTCCTTTTTTTGAAATGGTAGATGGGAGTGTTTCCTTAATTTCTCCTTCAGATTTTTCATCCTTAGTGTATAGGAATGCATGAGATTTCTGTGCATTAATTTTGTATCCTGCTACTTTACCACATTCATTGATTAGCTCTCTTAGTTTTCTGATAGCATCTTTAGGATTCTCTATGTATAGTATCATGCCATCTACAAACACTGACAGTTTTGCTTCTTCTTTTCCGATTTGGATTCCTTTGGACATGGCTAAAACTTAGTAAAACTATGTTGAATAATAGTGGTGAGAGTGGACAACCTTGTCTTGCTCCTGATCTTAGAGGAAATTGTTTCAGTTTTTCACCATTGAGAATGATGTTGGGGCTTCCCTGGTGGCGCAGTGGTTGAGAGTCCGCCTGCCGATGCAGGGGACACGGGTTCGTGCCCCGGTCCGGGAGGATGCTGCATGCCCTGGAGCGGCTGGGCCCGTGAGCCATGGCCGCTGAGCCTGGGCGTCCGGAGCCTGTGCTCCGCAACGGGAGAGGCCACAGCAGTGAGAGGCCCGCGTACCACAAAAAAAAAAAAAAAAAAAAAAAAAAGAGAATGATGTTGGCTGTGGGTTTGTCATATATGGCCTTTATTATGTTGAGGTAAGTTCCCTCTATGCCTACTTTCTGGAGAGTTTTTATCATAAATGGGTGTTGATTTTTGTCAGTAGATTTTTCTGCATCTATTGAGATGATGATATGGTTTTTCTCCTTCAGTATGTTAGTATGGTTTATCGCATTGATTGACTTGCATATATTGAAGAATCCTTGCATTCCTGGGATAAACCCCACT
This sequence comes from Delphinapterus leucas, assembly GCF_059928025.1. Taxonomy (NCBI): domain Eukaryota; kingdom Metazoa; phylum Chordata; class Mammalia; order Artiodactyla; family Monodontidae; genus Delphinapterus; species Delphinapterus leucas. The sequence continues at coordinate 176,291,808 of NC_143130.1, forward strand.
TGATCATGGTGGATGATCCTTTTAATGTGCTGTTGGATTCTGTTTGCTAGTATTTTGTTGAGGATTTTTGCATCTATGTTCATCAGTGATATTGGTCTGTAGTTTTCTTTCTTCGTGGCACCTTTGTCTGGTTTTGGTATCAGGGTGATGGTGGCTTCGTAGAATGAGTTTGGGAGTGTTCTCCCTCTGCTATAATTTGGAAGAGTTTCAGATGGATAGGTGTTAGCTCTTCTGTAAATGTGTGATAGAAGTCGCCTGTAAAGCCATCTGGTCCTGGGCTTTTGTTTGTTGGAAGATTTTTAATCACAGTCTCAATTTCAGTGCTTGTGATTGGTCTGTTTATACTTTCTATTTCTTCCTGGTTCAGTCTCGGAAGGTTTTGCTTTTCTAAGAAATTGTCCATTTCTTCCAGGTTGTCCATTTTATTGGCATAGGGTTGCTTGTAGTAATCTCTCATGATCCTTTGTATTTCTGCAGTGTGAGTTGTTACTTCTCCTTTTTCATTTCTAATTCTGTTGATTTGAGTCTTCTCCCTTTTTTTCTTGATGAGTCTGGCTAATGGTTTATCAGTTTTGTTTGTCTTCTCAAGAACCAGCTTTTAGTTTTATTGATCTTTGCTATTGTTTCCTTCATTTCTTTTTCATTTATTTCTGATCTGATCTTTATGGTTTCTTTCCTTCTGCTAACTTTAGGGTTTTTTTTTTCTTCTTTCTCTAATTGCTTTAGGTGTAAAGTTAGGTTGTTTATTTGAGATGTTTCTTGTTTCTTGAGGTAGGATTGTATTGCTATAAACTTCCCTCTTAGAACTGCTTTTGCTGCATCCTATAGGTTTTGGGTCTTCGTGTTTTCATTGTCATTTGTTTCTAGGTATTTTTTGATTTCCTCTTTGATTTCTTCAGTGATCTATTGGTTATTGAGTAGTGTATTGTTTAGCCTTCATGTGTTTGTATTTTTTACATTTTTTCCCCTGTGATTGATGTCTAGTCTCATAGCGTTGTGGTCAGAAAAGATACTTGATACAATTTCAATTTTCTTAAATTTACCAAGGCTTGATTTGTGACTCAAGATATGGTCTACCCTGGAGAATGTTCCATGAATACTTGAGAAGAAAGTGTATTCTGTTGTTTTTGGATGGAATGTCCTATAAATATCAATTAAGTCCATCTTGTTTAATGTGTCATTTAAAGCTTGTGTTTTCTTATTAATTTCATTTTGGGTGATCTGTCCATTGGTGAAAGTGGAGTGTTAAAGTCCCCTACTTTGATTGTGTTACTGTTGATTTCCCCTTTTATGGCTGTTAGCATTTGCCTTATGTATTGAGGTGCTCCTATGTTGGGTGCATAAATATTTACAATTGTTATATCTTCTTCTTGGATGGATCCCTTGATCATTACATAGTGTCCTTCTTTGTCTCTTGTAATAGTCTTTATTTTAGAGTCCATTTTGTCTGATATGAGAATTGCTACTCCAGCTTTCTTTTGATTTCCTTTTGCATGGAATATCTTTTTCCATCCCCTCACTTTTAGTCTGTATGTGTCCCTAGGTCTGAAGTGGGTCTCTTGTAGGCAGCATATATATGGGTCTTGTTTTTGTATCCATTCAGCTGGTCTATGTCTTTTGGTTGGAACATTTAATCCATTTACATTTAAGATAGTTATCGATATGTATGTTCCTATTACCATTTTCTTAATTGTTTTGGGTTTGTTATTGTAGGTCTTTTCCTTCTCTTGTGTTTCCTGCCTAGAGAAGTTCCTTTAGCATTTGTTGTAAAGCTGATTTGGTGGTGCTGAATTCTCTTAGCTTTTGCTTGTGTGTAAAGGTTTTAATTTCTCCATCGAATCTGAATGAGATCCTTGCTGGGTAGAGTAATCTTGGTTATAGGTTTTTCCCTTTCATCACTTTAAATATGTCCTGCCACTCCCTTCTGGCTTGCAGAGTTTCTGCTGAAAGGTCAGCTGCTAACCTTATGGGGATTCCCTTGTATGTTATTTGTTGCTTTTCCCTTATTGCTTTTAATATTTTTTCTTTGTATTTAATTTTTGATAGCTTGATTAATATGTGTCTTGGTGTGTTTCTCCTTGGATTTATCCTGTATGGGACTCTCTGCGCTTCCTGGACTTGATTGACTTTTTCCTTTCCCATATTAGGGAAGTTTTCAACTATAATCTCTTGAAATATTTTCTTAGTCCATTTCTTTTTCTCTTCTTCTTATGGGACCCCTATAAGTGGTGTGTTGGTGCATTTAATGTTGTCCCAGAGGTCTCTGAGACTGTCCTCAATTCTTTTCATTCTTTTTTCTTTATTCTGCTCTGCGGTAGTTATTTCCACTCTTTCATCTTCCAGGTTCCTTATCTGTTCTTCTGCCTCAGTTATTCTGCTATTGATTCCTTCTAAAGAATTTTTAATTTCCTTTATTGTGCTGTTCATCATTGTTTGTTTGCTCTTTAGTTCTTCTAGATCCTTTCTTGTATTTTCTCCATTCTATTTCCAAGATTTTGGATCATCTTTACTATCACTACTCTGAATTCTTTTTCAGGTAGACTGCCTATTTCCTCACTTTTTGGTCTGGTGGGTTTTTATCATGCTCCTTCCTCTGCTATGTGTTTCTCTGTCTTCTCATTTTGCTTAAGTTACTCTGTTTGGGTCTCCTTTTCACAGGCTGCAGGTTCGTAGTTCCTGTTGTTTTTGGTGTCTGCCACCAGTGGGTAAGGTTGGCTCAGTGGGTTGTGTTGGCTTCCTGGTGGAGGGAACTGGTGCCTGTGTTCTGGTGGATGAGGCTGGATCTTGTCTCTCTGGTGGGCAGGTCTACGTCTGGTGGTGTGTTTTGGGGTGGCTGTGGACTTATTATGATTTTAGGCAGCCTCTCTGCTAATGGGTGGGGTTGTGTTCCTGTCTTGCTAGTTGTTTGGCATGGGGTGTCCAACACTGTAGTTTGCTAGTCGTTGAGTGGAGCTGGATCTTAGCATTGAGATGGAGATCTCTGGGAGAGCTTTCGCCGTTTGATATTACGTGGAGCCAGGAGGTCTCTGGTGGACCAACGTCCTGAACTCGGCTCTCCCACCTCAGAGGCACAGGCCTGACACTCGACTGGAGCACCAAGACCCTATCAGCCACGTGGCTCAGAAGAAAAGGGAGAAAAAAGGAAATGAAGGAAGGAAGTGAGGGAGGGAGGGAAGAAGGAAATATAAGTTATTAAAGTTAAAAATTATTAAAAATAAAAAGTTAAAAAGTAATAAAAAAGAAAGAAGAGAGCAGCCAAACCAAAAAAACAAATCCACTAATGATAGCCAGCGCTAAAAACTATACTAAAAAAACAAAACAAAACAAAACAAAAAACGGACAGACAGAACCCTAGGACAAATGGTAAAAACAAAGGTATACAGACAGAATCACACAAAGAAACAAAGAAGCATACACATACACACTCACAAAAAGAGAAAAAGGAAAAATATAGATATATCTTTTGGGAAGTCTGAGGTCTTCTGCCAGTGTTCAGTAGGTGTTCTGTAGGAGTTGTTCCACATGTAGATGTATTTCTGATATATTTGTGGGGAGGAAGGTAACCTCCACGTCTTACTCCTCTGTCATCTAGAGCTATTTTTGAGTGCAATTAGAGGTGTTGCCCCAGACCCTTCTGGGGGTGTTGGTTATTATATGCTATATGTCCCCTGCTTTTGTTCTGAGGTCAGAACCTGGATTCAGAAGGCTGTCAGGCCCCAGGGGATTGGGAAAGGGTTTGTGGACCAGTGGGACCCGATGGCGAGGCGGTCCACAGGATCCGTGGACCCTGGCCCGACACTTGACTGACATTCAGGGGAGAGCCTGGTTTGTAGGTGGGTGGTGCCCTGGGGGGAGCCGTGAGGCCCTTGTAGCACAGTCGTCTGTCACAGTGCCACTAGGGCCAGCCAGCTGCCTACAGAGCCAGGCAGCCAGATGTGCCAAGGTTTGTCCCGGGAAAGCAAAGTTCAGGGAGAGTCTATTGACTCTACGAAGCTCATCCCCCCTCCCTCCCTCCCTCCTTCCCTTCCTTCCACAGGAATCTGCGTCTACTAGTAACAAGGCCTGGCTCTTGGCTTGTGAAGCAGAGCAGTGATACTTCGCATCTGCTTAGTATCTGCAGCTTATAATTTGTTGTCTTTTCTCATCCCGTCCGCCAGCAGTTCCTGGCAAGACTGGGCTTGGCCTCTGTCTTCACAGCTGAGGAACTGAGGGTTATGTCACCTCCCCAGAACACACAGCTCTCAATCTGCAGAGCCTGGCCTCAGGCTTTTCCTTTTCTGATGCCTTCAGAGGCCCTGAAATTATTTGTTGATCCAAGCCAAGTTTCTCCCTTCTAGGACTCAAAACCCAATCCAAGTGGAGTGGTGGCTCTTTTTCAGATTCCCGGGATGAATCATTTAACCTCCGTTTTCCATGCCCTAAAGTGGGCTTCATAATCCTTACAAGCGAAGCAATCTATGAGACTGTGCCTTGGGAGCTGCAGAGCCCCTGACCACATGGCACAATATTTCCCAATTCTTCTCCACCCTGACATCCAAATATGTCTGTCTGGGGTCTCCCCATGGTGCTTCCTCCAGGTCTTTTGGGGTTCACCTGCTCCCCTTCTTTACACGCTCTCTTTCCTGACGTCCTCAAGGGCAAAGCCTCTATTGTCTTTGAGAACGTCTGTTGCCCTGCTCGCTACTGAACCGTAAATGGTTGTTGGAGTTTATATACCAGAGGAATGTCCGCTTGTCATTAGGGTGGCTTGGGCTCGGTGACATTGTCAACATCACCTTGGCAGGTGTGGCAGCCCGGCCCCCTCAGTCAGGTGTGCCTGGGGGCGTTAACAAAGCTCTGTCCTTATGACACCAAAACAGCTGGGTATAGACTGAGAAGGAAGTCAGTCAAGGAGTCTTTTCTAACCTAAATCTAATAGTGTGGATTGCAGGCAGGCAATATCCAGATGACAATTCTTTAATACACTGTAACTGAAACAGGAACTGGGAGGCTGACAGATTGGTCTACAATCCATTAGGCCTTTGGAGGAGCCATCCAGCATTCAGGTGTTTGTGGGAATGTCTCCCCTGCCAGGAACCTCTGGGCGACCCTTTCTCCCTGCATTCTGCTCTCCCTCCGTATACAATGGCTGCTACAATCTGTCTGGCTCAGGGGTTTCCTCCATACCAAAGAGACTCCCAGAGTCAAGATTTAGGGCTGGTTTGAGGTGGGAGGGGGTGGGAGGGGGATGCAGGCCTCTCTGCAGGCTTGCGGAATGTTTCAGGGGTCAAGGAAATAATACAGACCTTTGAATAGAGGCCCCTGAATAGTTTGTTTGGAGTTCCCAGTGACTAGCATCTCAGTTACCAACTGCTTTGTTACAAGTTGCTTCTCTTTAGCTACACGTTCTTACACAGTTTTTAAAGCAAGTGAACGGATAAAGTGTTTCTGAGTGTAATAATTCTCTCTTCTGATCCATGGCTAACAAGCCGAGAGTAGGCGGAGGGGCCATAACCCAAAGGATCTCTAATTTGCTCTGCTAAAAACTCCGTTCCTTGCTCTGTCGGCTCTGCGTCTTGCCCCTTAAGGCTGAATAAATTAGTTGCCGCCCTTAGAAAAAAAGCGCCACGTTTGGCCAAGGAATCTTCATTAGCTACCTTTCTGGAGGAAAGATGGTTAATCTCATTATGCTCAGCAAACCCGTTTTGTATGCTTTGAAATTCCAACCTTGTCAATTTTGTGTTTCTCTCAATCAGGGACAGCAAATGTCAGTCTCATGCAAGAGAAATACTGGCTTTTGATTTAAGGGGAAACAAATCTTGCTTACTTTTCTCTTCTTTCTTTCTAGTCTTCAAGGCAAAAATTCAGATGCCGTAGCCTATACATTTACATGATGTTGTTGTTGTCGTTTGCAGAAAAAATAATCTGGTAGATTATCAAGGCCAACAAAAATAACTGTCTTTACGTGTTAAAAAATACAGAGATGTATGAAGACTGTAAACTTTGCATGTAATCATGCTAATTCAAATTAAAAACTAGTTATCAACTAAAATTAATGAAAATGTAAGTGAATTGAATACTTCTGCTTATGCTCTGGAAGCTCTGACCCCAGAATCCCTTTCCTCCCTACCAGAAGGTTGCTGATGCCTGAGTCGAGATCTTTCTCAGCTGACCAAGGCTTCGAGGCCCTGCAGACTGCAAGTCCAAGATCAACACCAGACAGTGAAGGTCCGTGTGCTTGACACACCGTAGCCTTCAACCGTGTTTTGTGTTACTGCCACTTCTAAGAGTTGACACTGTGCTTTCCTCCAAACACTGATGATGTAGAGCTGTTGTTGTCATGGAAACCTGGAGATGGAAAGGACCTAAAAGGATTCAGGGTGAAAGTTCATCTTTTAAAAAAAGAGTCCAAAAAGAAGGTCAAATGAACCAATTTTCTTCCTTTCTTTTTTCTTTTGGCCACGATGCGCAGCACGCAGGATCGTTAGTTCCCTAACCAGGGATTGAACCCAGGCCCCCTGCAGTGGAAGCGTGGAGTCTTAACCACTGGACTGCCAGGGAAGTCCCTGAACCAATTTCATTATAAAACATCTTTTAAATTAATAGGTCATAAAACTATAAAGGAAAGAATGGGTTATATAAATGGGTTCTGTTTTACAGAGTGCAGAGGCTCTCATCCCACTGCCCTCTCCCCTCCCCCCTTGGTGAATCCCAACCCGAGGACCAGTTATCTCAGAGCCAAGAGATGCCCTACCCTTTCCCACTTTCCCAGGCCACAACTGCACAGCTAGTGCAGGGCAGCTGTCATGCAGATGTGTCTCGGTGGTCGTTATTCTAGCAAAGACAGCCCCGGAGTGCATGACTTTGTGCCAGACACCGTGCTAGGTCTATATGCTCTTTACTCTTCACAGCCATCGGTGGTAGGCAGGTTACCCCAGGTTTAGAGATGGTGTAACTGAGCCTCAGAGAGGCAGAGTAACTTGCTTGAGGTCACACAGCTAGGGAGGGACAGAACCAGTACTCAGACTCGGGTCTGTTTGATTATTGTACGACCCACATTTCATGGTTCAAGCATTGCCTGTCACTTTGATATCTGTGAGCTCGCATTTTCCCTGGTGCTTCAACTGAGATCTGCGAGGCTTCATTTGAAAAACAAACTGTACACCTTCTAATAAAGTAATGATACACCCCCTTGATGCGTCACAATTAACATTGATTTATTTGAGGCAAAATCTAAAATGATCTGTTTTTCTTTTTTCTACAAACAATGGTTTCTTCTTGTTTGTCTTTCTTAAAATGGGGAGGAATCAATATTTATTTTCGGTAGCCAAATGCAGCAGCTCTGTGTAATACTTTCTGCCTTTGGGGAGAACGATTTTGAAGGGGCAGCAGAACTGGAGCTGGTAGCATAGCTCAGAGTTGCTTTTTGCTGGGTTGCGTAAACTGAGAGGACCTTTAGGGTGTTGGTGATCTCTTCTTTATCTTCTTTGTGATTTGAAAGATAAACCACGTTGGTGACACTGGCATTACTTCTGTGGTGGAGATGCTTATCAGCATTTTGTGTTTGCTTCCAGGGAAAAGGTGGCTCCTATGAGATAGGAATCTGGCAGGATTAAGAATGTGGGGATTCCTGTGAAGCAGGTACTTCCGGAGGTGCCTGCTGACTTCAGAGCACAGATGTTTAAGTACTGTTGTACCCTTCCTTCGTTCTAACCTTTTCCACGTTATTTCTCCATATACCATATTTGTCCCATTGACTTAAACATTATTTTTTAATTGAAGTATAGTTGCTGTACAATGTTATATAATTTACAGGTGTACAATATAGTGAGTCACAATTTTTAAAGGTTGTACTCCATTGATAGTTACTGTAAAATATTGGCTATGTTCCCTGTACAATACATCCTTGTAGCTTATTTTATACCTAATAGTTTGTACCTCTTAATTCCCTATCTCTATACTGCCCCTTCCCCCTTCCCTCTCCTGACTGTAACCATTGACTTTTTTTTTCCCTTTTGGCTGTGCCACACCATGCGGCATGTGGGATCTTAGTTCCCGGACCAGTGATCAAACCCGCGCCCCCTCCAGTGGAAGCACAGAGTCTTAACCACCAGACCACCTGGAAAGTCCCTGTAACCATTGACTTTTGACACCCCTTCCTCTTGGAGGATTAGTACTGATACCAAATGCTGTCAGGTGACACCTGACATGTGGCCTGGGGACCCCTGTGGTCAAGGAGCTCAGCTGCAGGTCTTCCCCTCAGACAGGTGCTCTGCAAGCACACAGGGGCTCCTCCCGCTGCAGGTGAAGGCACTGCCGTCTTGCAAGCTGGATGCTTTGCTTAGCTTACCCGGTGGCACCTGGGGCCCCTGCTGACAGTTGGAGGGCAGTTCTTGTGGCCCCTGGTCCACAGGCTTCCTCCTCCTGGATCACATCACCTCTCAGTTTTCCCCAACTTCGAAAGGTGCATGTTTCCTTTGAAACGAGGAAAGCTTAAGTTGAAATGGTACCATTGTCAGATGCAAGTACAAGTCATACCTCTAACTGCTAGAGCACACGGCCAGTTCCTGAGGGAGGGGAGGAGTCCACTTTGCTGGAAATTTGTCGGCCTGTCTTTCTACTCTGAGTCCTTCAGTTTGACCCTGGCGGTTGGAGGTTCTCAAACCTTTTGGTCCATGTTTCCTTTGAACATCTCTTTGGATCATGCATGATTTTCTGATGTCACACTTCAGTCACGTGAAAAGTATTGACTCGCTGGTTATGCAGATCTTCCAAATGTTGACACATTTCATTATACAATTTAGAAGAATCATATGGCTTAATATCACCACCAAGTCATCAGAAAAGTCTTAAAGTATGGGATGCTGTCCCGCTCACGGGGGCTGATACACACTTTCCAATGTTCTGTTTTTTTCTTGAAAGCTCAGATTTTATTATTGGCAGCAAACACTGTCAATTGTTTTTCTTGACGGGACAGGCTCACTTCATTCCCTGTTGAGAAAATGACTGCACAGCACTCCCGTCTGAATAACCGCAGTTTGCCGCGCTGTCGTTCTTTCAGGTGAAAATGATGCTCCCCGAATCAGAGCCCACGGCGGCTGAGACGGCCTGAGGGCCTCGGGCAGCCAAGGGCCTCCCGTGCTTTCCGTTCCTCTCACAGAGGAAAGAGGCACACTCTCGAGGGTTTGTTTGAATAACGTTAGGATATCGTGCAGCTTCACTAAAGACATCTTGCGTGAACTTAGCTTTTCGCCCTCGGTGGCAGCAAGGGTCTGGGCTAAGGCACAGCAGCTTCCGCGCTGTCAGCACGTGTGTCAGCACAGTGACAGAGGCAGTACTATCTGGGTATTATTGTGAGGATCGTTTTGACCTCATGGATGTCCCGAAGGGGTCTCAGGGACTCCCAGGGGTCTTTGCCCTGTACTTTTGGAACTGCTGCTGTCAGTGTTAGAAACAGCTCTTCATTCAGCACCTTCACGGGGGTGGAGTGGGGCGGCTTTGTGCCAGGTAATGTGCTAGGATGCCTGTCCCTGTTTTCAAGGAGCTCGCAGGCTAGTGGAGAAGGGCTCAAGTAAGTGGATGCCTTCAAAACATCCTAGTAAGTGCAGTGATAATGGTCAGCCGACGGGATGCTCTGGAAATACGTGGGAGGACCCCTCAGCCCAGCTTGCTCTTCTAGCAGTGGGTGGTGAGGGGTGTGTCTTGGAGGGAATAGCCCTGAGCTGATGAGCTTCGAGAGGAGAAGTAATCCAGGTGAAGAAGAGGGGGAGAGTCCCAGGAAGATTGAGTGGCTTGGGAGAAGCCTTGGAAGCAGGAGAGAGCTTGAAATACAGTAAGAGCTCTACGTATGAACGTTCAAGATGTGAATGTGCATCTGACTCCGGCAAGGAGCCAGAACCTGTGCCATCGACATCAGGCGTGAGTGACATTGCAGCTTGCCCTCCATCTCCTATTGCTGAAGATCCTTCAGCTCTACCATCTCCCACCTCCTCTCCCTCCTCCAGTCAGTAACTCTTCTTGCCTGTTCACTCGATGCCCGACCCCGTATGCCAGCTGTTGTGCTGGACTGCTGTACTTTTCAGGGTACTGGACTGTAGATTAAAAAGGTTTTCTTTATTTTTTGTGTTTGTTTTTTATGTATTATTTGTGCAAAAAGTATTATAAACCTATTACAGTACAGCACTATATAGCTGGTTGTGTTATTTGGGTACCTAGGCTACTTTGTTGGACTTACGAACAAATTGGACTTAGGAACGCGGTCTCGGAACGGAACTCGTTCGTATGTAGGGGACTTACTGTATTTGAGAAGCTACAAGAGTCCAGCTAGAGCTGGAGCACGGGAGCTGGGGTGTCACATGGACTGAAGACATATACAGGGCAGATTGATCCCAAGCGCTGAGTATTTTATCCCAAAGACAGTGGATTTAAGCAGAGATGTGATCCAATTTGTATTTTAGAAAGATCACGCTGCCGTATGAAAAAGAGTGGGGAGGGAACGGGTAAGACTGTTGACAGGTGAGCCAGTGGAGACTGGATGGAGTCCAGAGAGCATGTGACCAGGGCCAGACCAGGGTGTGATAGTGGAGATGAGATCTGTAGATACTGAGACGGTATTTAATATTCTGAATACTTAGGTACTTAGAGTCAGCAGGATTTGAGGATTGATTTGATGCTGAGGGTAAGAAATACGGAAGCAGCCAAGGATACTCCGAGATTTGTAGATCAACAGTAGGCTGCATGGTGCTTCACGCATAGAGGTGAGGGAGCAGAGGAGGTGGTTACAGGCAAGATGGCCAGTTTAAGTTCATGTATCCTGTTCCTACACACGCACGTGTGTATACATGTCTATACATGCCCGTGTCTCCAGGTGAAGATGTCAGTGGGCTGATGGGGTCAGATCTGGAGCTCGAGACGACTCTGGTCAGAGATGTCAGTTGAGGAGTCAGCAGCAGAGGTCATGGCTGCAACCGGGAGGGTTGGTGAGGTCACCCAAGAGGAGGGGGGCTCACGTCAGGAGGGAAGTCACAGCAGCTCAGTAGGTCTGGGAGGAAGGAAACCCAGACCTGGGTCTTCTAGTCCCTGTCACGTGCAGAAAGAGTAGAGAAAAGATTGTAAGTCATAACTCTTCAACTAAACGTTTAGTTACGGTCCGAGCATGCTTTTAAATGTTTCACACTAAACACGATGCTTTACGAGCAGTACGGCCCCTATAACACATATTTTTGTTCCCGAACTAACACAGACTTTAAATCTGTAAAGGATGGTGAAAATACCAATTATGATTTATATTTCCTTACCCACCCCTTTGAATATTTTTTTTTCTTTTAAAAATAGGGTGGCTTTCCCCCCATCTATGGTTTTCCAGTTCACAGAAATTTTACCCTTCTTCCTTTCTACTAATAAGATATACTGGTAATTTTAGAAGTTATGGTTTTCATTCTGTCGGATGGCCAAAGATGGGAACAATAACATCAGAAGTGCCATCTGTCACGTGAGGTTTGGATGAGCGCTGTGCTTTGGCATTGCAGTGGCAGGAAGAGGGAAGTAGCGGGATTTGTTCCCATCTTAGAACTAAAGTAGCATCTTAGAACTAAGTAGTATCAGGGGCATTTTCTAGTGGTTTCCCCCATGGTGGCAGGTGTGAAGCAGACGTGGGTGGGAAGACGGGAGAGTCTGGACTGGCAGTTCAGCCTTTCCCCCTCCCCGCCCCCCCCCCCCCCACCGCCGGCATCCCTGATAATGCCTAGGTTGGGCCTGAGCCATGGCTTGGCACCGGCAGCCTCACTTGGGAGGGGGAAGGGCTGATGATTGCTTTCCATTTCTCTTTCCATTTTAAAATCTTTTCTAATATGTTTCTGTACTTTAAAAATCAAAATGAAAAAAAGAATAACCAGGTAAAATGTCTCTAATCCTACACTTGGGATACTCAGACGATTTGCTTATAACCCAGACTATCTATTAAAGGGACTCCCCCATAACTCAGGATCCAGGAGGGTGAGTTATGATGGAAGGCCTGTGCGTGCACGCAGAGGATGGTACCATCTCATCAGCAGGCAGCTTGCCAGCAAGGGTTTTCGAGGCTTTATCAACCTGCTAGGTGGTTGTGAAAGTTGATCTATCTTTAAATATTTGTATTTGAAGCTTTTTAGCCCTGCGTATACACTGTGTCTTTTTGGGGGTGGGGGGTATTTTTTTCAGTATCTTCTTAGTTCTGTGTTTACTGGAAATGAATCATATGGTCTGTTGCTCTTACTCGTAGTGAGTGTTCATGTGTCCCGAGAAACCCAGACTCAACCACATTGCCTGGTGTGGAGGAAGCCTTCAGAAGGAAACTTCACACCTTTGAGGCTCAGCACGTGGCAGGTTTTCGAGGATGAAGAGGGAGAATCTTGATATCCCAGCACCTTCCCAGTCTGGTTTCTGCATCAGAGTTTTACTGTTCGGCGTGAAGCAAATTCTTAGGAAAGTCCTATGCCTAGTTCTGGTAATAGGCAAAAACATCAGACCAAAGACGCGGAATCTTTATTTTTCCATTAACCTATTGCACTTTCTCTGAGCAAACCAATTCCTACCGTGTCCTGACATCATGTAAGGATCCAGGAGTAGGTTCACAACCGAAGCTGCGTTTGCTTTAGTTCAACTCCTCCATTAACAACTGTGCTAAAGTGTAATATCTAAGTAGTTGCTGTAAAGTGAACTGAAGTGCATTGATTACGAGGAGATGGGGGAAAGTGCAGGAGGAAGCAGCTGAGGGAGGAAGCCCACAGAGGCCCAGTAGCAGATTCCGGCTAAGATTTTTTTAAAAAACCCTACACACTTCCCAGCTGTGCCTTAGAGAGTAGCCCCCTCTGACATCATTTGCAGATGGAAACAGAGGCTGATAACTAACATGGTTATTACAGAAGGGATTCTTGAACTAACTTTACAATTTTTCCTGCTTTTATATAGAGCTCTTTAAATTTGAGTATCTCAGTAATATGCCCTTGTGAAATAGGGTCATTATCCCTGTTGTACAGATGAGGAAATTGAATCGAGGGTCAAAGGACGTGTTAGGGGTAAGATACCCCTAACCTGGGTCTTTTAAGGGCTCTGGTTATTGCACTGGTGCCTTCTGCACCAGGAGGAAGGGGACATTCATCTCTTCAATCCTAGAGGTTCTACACCGTGAGACAGCAAATGAAACAGAATAGGAGCAGATCTAAAAAGCATTTAGATGAGGATCTACAGTTGTGTTTCGTCTCTATCATGTACCTCTGTGGCTAACCACAGACCATTAACAGTAAGCGTATCTGTGGTTAGAAAACCAGAATATTCACTCCCTATCAGGAGGGCAGGAAAGCAGGTTGAAGCGCAGCTTCAGGGATGGCACATCACTGTGGAACACTGAGTAATAGGAGCAGACAGACAGCCTGGTGTGCAGAAATGAGAGACTGGGTTGCTCTTTTTTGAACAAAGGCATTTTGCAGCCTGTGGGGTGGTGGGAAATGATTGTGAATAGAAGCTCTGGCATCTAACCGGAGGGCAGACCATGTATATTCTCAGTATGGCTAGGACTGCTTGTCATTCTAAGGTTCTTTTTTTTAAAAAAAATTCCACCTTTTTAAACCATAACACTGTCATGAATGGTGTTTTTGAATATCAAATACAGGAGCTATGTATGAGAATCTATGTGAGAGAGAGAGGGGGAGGGGATGTGTGCGTGTGTGTGCGTGTGTGTGTGTGTGTGTGTGTGTGTGTGGAGGGGACCCTGGTGGCTGATGAATAATCATTTAACAACATTCATTTGTTTGAATAACACTAGTAATAATCCCTTATATTTATAAGGTACATTAACATTTCCAAAGTGCTTGCCCAGATATCATTTGAATGATAATTCAGTTAGAGTTACAGATCTTTACTGTTCCCACCAGTGCTCTGAGGAGGTTGAGCCCCCAGCTGGGGGGTGAGGGTGGGGAAGCAGAGATATGCCCCCCCATCCCTTCCCTCTCTGGCTTTGATCTCCTTTATTCACATTGATATCATTTTTCCACCCCCAACCTCCTCCCCGGTTCCCTTCTCAGCCTCTATTATAAAACACCTCTTGGGCCGGGTCTCCCAGAACCAGTGACTGTGGTGAGCACCTTTGTTGGGTTTGTTTTAAAATGCCGTTAATTTTCCTTTTGTTGTCACGGTGTGTCGCAAGTGAAAGGCCCTTGGACTTGAATTTGCCCGCACAGGTTAGCAGTCGAGGACACCCCCTTGGAGCGGATCTGCTGGCCAGCACCTCACCGGCTCCTTTCTCCAATTGTTTCTTTATTTCCATTCTTTTGGTCCCCGTTTCAGGCTGCTGGAACCTCTCTCGAGCCTTTTCGTATTTTAACACACCCTCTTTTTGGCCTACTTTGCCCCACCAGACATGCTGCTTGTCACCAGTCCAATCCATCTGTGTTTTCTGGATTCACACAAGTGCCAAAGCCTTGAAAAGCTGGGTCCCTGTGCATCGAAGGCCCAGGCCCTCCAGCAGCCACTTCGTCCAGGAAGAGGACCAAGTCCCCCTGCCCCACGCATCCCGCTGTCTCTGAGAACTCACCATCCTGCCATGCCCATCAGTTCCAGGGGATGGTGGGGAGGCTGCCTTAGGATATGTGAGCAGCATCTTTTTATACTGACTCCATTTCTTTGTATAAAATTTGTCACTTAGGAGATCCCACTGCTAGCAGAATAGCTTCTTTTCTTAGGCTGGCGCTGGCTCCCAGCCCCAGCAGCATGTGACCGTATGTGGGCCTTGTTGGCTGCAAGTGGGTGTTGCTCTTGTCCTGGCCTGGCCTGGCCTGGCAGAGCTGTGTCCCAGCCTAGGCATCAGAGCCGGAGCCCCTTCTGGTGGAGTGTGGTGTGGCAGAGGGTCACGTGGCCTGGCATCACGAGAGCCACAGGAGACGTAGGGTCCACGTGTGATACCTCCTCTTGGAGGCTGAATTTCTGTCATCTATGAAATTGGATTAAATTACCAAATAAGATCTATCCCAATGGCTTGTTCATTGTAGAGACAGATGAAACAGCGTGTGTGCAAAGACTGTGGACTGTACAAGCACTAGAGGAGGGTTGGCCTGCTTAATCTTCCAACATGTGTTTATTGCGTGCCTCCAGCTTGCCAAGCCCACTTCTAGGCTCTGGGGAAAGAGCAGTGAAGAAAATAAACCCCAAAAGGGAATTACATCCTAGTGGGAGAGGGACAGTAAGTAAGCAGGTAAGTAACAAAGTCATTTCCTCTGAAGAAAATGAACGAGTGACTGAAATGACGTGAATTGAGTTGTCTGGGCATCACTTAGTATCACTCGGGGTTAAGTACCATTTCCTCCAGGAAGCTCTCCCTGATTGTCCAGGTGAAACAAGAATATCTGTGGTTTTTTGAGTAACTTTTAGGAGCCAGGGACTTTCCTATGCGTTATTTCTAATCTTCACTCTCCTCTCTAGTGCTTATAGTATATATAACAGTTTTTAATAAGGAGACCCAGGCTCAGAGAGATCAGCACTTGCCCGATATCTCAGAGCTAGAAAGCAGCAGAAGTGAATGTCTGACTGCAGTCTCTACCCTTTCTACCACACCTCCTATCCTCCCTGTTCCCTCAGGACCTTATGTTCATCCAACACTCACCATAGCCTATGGACATTGATGTTTTCCTGTGTTTTTCCCCCGTGAGCCTCCGAGTTCCCGAAGGATGGGAACTGTTACCCATAGCACCTGGAGCAGTGCCTGATGGTTCCCGGGAGCTTATCCCAAGTTCATTAAATCCATAACCAGCTCCAGCCACAACAGGCCCTGGCCATGTGTACGGACGCCGTGGATTTCCACTTATGGGTTCCCAGAATTCTGCTCTGTAGACTGCAGGGAATGGTCAAGCTGGATATATTTGGAGAGAAGATAAGGGAAAAGGAAGGTTCTTTCATGTTAGAAAATTGTTTTAGACATTAAGCATCTCCGTTCACAGGAGCGATGACTTGTTTGAAAGTCTTGCCACTGAACTTTACCTTCAGCAAGTAGAGATCTGTACCTATGACAGCGGAAAAGCCTTGGTGCACCGTTGCACGTAACAGGCAATTGGCTTATCATGAGTGGTCGTTCTTGGGAGGGGTGACGTTTGACATCTGGAAAGTCTGTAGTGTTTAAAGTGTGCTTCCGTGCATTGCTTTGGAGCAGGAAAAGGATACAATCAAGTTCTGTGGATGCACTGAGCAACTGTCAAGGAGGGCTAGCGTTCCAGTCCTGACCGCTCCCTTCTCCAGGGGACTGCAGTCCAGCCGCTCAGAGCATCATTACTTTGAGGCACATGCCACAGCCCTCCACAGCTCCCTCGAGTCTTGTGAAAATGAACTGTGGCTCATGTGCCATCAGGGATGGACGCTTTGCTCTGTTCACTGGCAGCACCACCCTGTAAGACAGTGGTAGTGTCCAATTTTAGTATCGCCCTGCTTCTTGAAAAACATCTTAGGGCAAAGCATGACTGTTTGGACTATTCGAGAATTCTGAGCGTTAACAAATGTGATTCCATTTTAAAGGCAAGAAAGCTGAAGTCACGTCAATGCCAAGGAGAAGAAATGAGTCAGGAACAGAGGGCGTTTAGAACTTTGTTGTGACCAGGAATGTTGTACAAAACAAAGACTTCTGTACTGACTGGGGACAGAACACGAGTGTGGTTCAGAGCAGTGAAGGAGACTGTTCAAGGTGGCTCCAGATACTGATTTCAGCGAGTTAGAGCGTCAGGAAATTCATCCATTTATTTTTTCATTCATTCAGAGCCAGGCATTGTGCACACGCTAGGTGCAAAAGAAAGACCACGGTGATGACGGCAGTCAGAGTCCTGCCCCACAGAGAGCCATTTAGCAGCCGGCAAACATCCTGGCAGAGCAGCCGGACCTGGTCTGTCCTAGCACTGTGTCAATCCACATAGTGCCTGCGGACCTGGAAGGCATGGGTGTTGCAAATACGGTCTGTTATGGGCTGAATCGTGTCCACTCCGAAATTCATATGTTGAAGCTCTAACCCCCTCAGAACCTCAGAATGTGACCTTATTTGGAGATAGGGTCTTGACAGGTAATGAGGTTAAAATGAAGTCATTAGGGTGGACCCTAATCCAATCTGCCTGGTGTCCTTATGAGAAGAGGAGATGAGGACACAGACACGTACATGGGGAAGCCCACGTGAGGACACACGGAGAAGACGGCCGTCTACAAGCTAGAGAGGGAGGTCTCAGGAGAACCCAACCCTGCCAAGACCTTGATCTCGGACTTCCAGCCTCCTGAACTGCGAGGAAGTGAATTTGGTTGCTTGAGGCCCCTGGTCTGTGCTTCTCGGTTACGGCAGCCCCAGCATCTCTCGTAGAGTTTTTGGACTCAGTTGACATGAGTGCTGGAAATACCCCAGCAGAGCATCTGGACCCAGGAGGCTTGCAGTGCACATGCGGTGCAGGAAGACAGATAGATGCTTTTGCTCTGCAGTCTTCACCCGTGAAGGAGTTGAAGCTGTCGGTGTGCCTGCAGCCTGTGTATTGATCTCTAGGTTCATTTCAGAGATGTTTGATACTTACAGTTCTTTCTCTTGTTGGCTCCAAATCATTTATGTGTATTAGCCGCTGGCATTTCATTTTCTTTTTTTTAATTAAAATTTAAAAGTTGAAATATAATTGATGTACAATGTTATATAAGTTACAGGTATATAATATAGTGATTCACAATTTTTAAAGGTTATCCTCCATTTATAATTATTATGAAATATTGGCTGTATTCCCCACGTTGTACAATATATCCTTGTAGCTTATTTTATACCTAATAGTTTGTACCTCTTAATCCCCTCCCCCTCCCCCCCTTCCCTCTCCCCACTGGTAAACACTAATTTGTTCTCTGTATCTGTGAGTCTGCTTCTTTTTTGTTATATTCACTAGTTTGTTGTATTTTTTAGATTCCACATATAAGTGATACCATAGAGTATATGTCTTTTTCTGCCTGGCTTATTTCACTTAGCCTAACACCCTCCAAGTCCATCCATGTTGCTGCAGATGGCAAAATTTCATTCTTTTTATGGCTGAGTAGTGGTCCATTGTATATATACACCAATCTTCCTTGTCCATTCATCTGTTGATGGACACTTAGGTTGCTTCCCTATCTTGGCTCTCGTGAATAATGCTGCTGTGAATACTGGGGTGCATGTATCTTTTCAAATTAGTGTTTTTGGTTTTTTTCAGATATATATCCAGCAGTGGAATTGCTGGGTCATATGGTAGTTCTCTTTTTCGTTTTCGGGGAAATCTCCATACTGTTTTCCACAGTGGCTGTGCCAATTTACATTCCCACCAACAGTGTACAAATGTTCCTTTTTCTTCACATCCTTCATTTTCTTTACTTTAAAATATCGGATGCATTAGCTCCTGTTTGGAACACTCTGTTAGCTGTTCTTATACGGACCGGCACTTCTTGGGTTGCCTTTTTTTGTTTGTTTGTTTGGCTTGTTCCTTTAGTCCTTTAAAACTCAGCCACCACTGTTACCGGGACCAAGAAGCCTTCCAGACCCTCCAGTCTGGTCTGAGGGCCCCCGTCCATGCTGGTTTTCTGCCACTGCTTTGTTCTGTACCGTCATCTGTGCCGACAGCCTCTGCTACAGAGTGAGCAGGTGAACGGAAGAATGGACATATCATTCCCTTGAGAGCCAGTCATTCAAAATGGTTGAAGTTTTCTGGGTACTTTTTTATTGTGGTAAAAGACATATACTGAAATTTGGGATTTTACCCGTTGTTACGTGTACAAATTCAGTGACATTAATTGCGTTCCCAGCATTGTGCAGCCATCACCACCATCTGTTTCCAAGAATTTTTCATCACCCCATGCAAAAACTGTACCCATTAGGCAGTAACTCCCCATTCTTTCTCCGCCAATCCCCCGGGCCCAGGTAACCGCTAATCTACTTTCTGCCTCTATGAATTTGCCTATTCTAGGCGTTTCCCATAAGTAGAATCGTACAGTATTTGGCTTTTTATGACTGGCTTATTTCACTCGGCCTCATGTGTTCAAGAGCCATCCATGTTGTAGCATGCATCAGAACTTCATTTCTTTTTATACCTGAGTAAGAGTCAAGTTTGTGGAAAGACCACATTTTGTTTATTCACTCATCAGCTAACGGACACCTGGGTTATTTCTACCTTTTGGCTGTTGTGACTAATGCTGCTATCACATGAGTGTACAGATACCCTTTGGAGTCCCTGTTTTCAGTTCTTTTTCTATGTATACCCTAGAGGTAGAGTGGTAATTCTGTGGTAATTCTGTTTACCTTTTTGAGGAACCACTGGATTGTTTTCCACAGAGGCTGCACCACTTTACATTCCCACCAGCAATGTACAAGGTTCAGTTTCTCCACGCCCTCTCCAACACTTGTCATTTTCAATTTTGTTGATTATACCCATTTTAGTATATGTGAAGGGGTGTCTCGTTGTGGTTTTGATTTACAATTCCCTAATGATGTTGAACGTTTTTTCACGTGCTTAGTGGACATTTGTGCATTTTCTTTGGAGAAATGTCTATTCAAGTCCTTTGACCATTTTTTAATTGGGCGATTTATCTTTCTGTTATTGAACAAAATGTTTGAAACTTTAAAGAAATGTGCTCCTTGAAAGGATGACCCCTCCTAATACTTGGCTTTCTAGAAAGCTTATTCTCCGGGGGTTCTAGATTGACAAGGTTATTTTAATCATCTCCTGTTCCTCCCCCTCCCACTCTCTTGGCTCTCACCCCCACCATTTTTTCTAGTATTCATCTTTCAGATTAAACTTAAAATGATACTCAAATAAAGAATCAAACTGGGACTTCCCTGGTGGCGCAGTGGTTGAGAATTCGCCTGCCAATGCAGGGGACACGGGTTCGATCCCTGGTCCGGGAGGATCCCACATGCCGTGGAGCAACTAAGCCCGTGTGCCACAACTACTGAGCCTGCGCCCTAGAGCCCACATGCCGCAACTACTGAGCCTGTGTGCCACAACTACTGAAGCCTGCGCACTGCAACTGCTGAGCCCGTGTGCTGCAACTACTGAAGCCTGACTGCCTAGAGCCCACGCTCCACAACAAGAGAAGCCACTGCAGTGAGAAGCCCACACATCGCAACGAAGAGTAGCCCCCACTCACCACAACTAGAGAAAGTCCCCACACAGCAGCGAAGACCCAACGCAGCCAAAAATAAATAAAAATTTTAAAAAATAGTAATGATAATAAAATATATAAAAAGAAAAATCAAACTGCAAAATTTTGCTTTGGAAAATGCTCAAATGCGCCAATACCCTTTTCAAGTGCATTAAAGAAATTAGAGAACTAGATTGTCAGTTTGTGTTATTTGAATGCCGTTTGAAGGTGATAACATTATAGAAGTGTACTCTGAGCAGTATTTGCCAATGTGTTTGGGTATGGGGGTTGGAAGCAGGGTTTCGAATGTGGAGAGGCAAATGTCTTTGTGGATAGGTCTGAATGTTCAGATGAATGGTTCCGTTGGTTGTTTTAATCTCAGTCTCACTCTCTAAACTCTCAATGGAAAGAGAACCAGGTGGGGAGGACAGCAGCCCTTAGGACAGGTACCATGGAAGTGCATCTGGCAGGGCCTTGGACCTGAGCCCTTGGCTCTGTGGCACTGCTCCCATTGGACCATTAGCAGCTGTGAGCCAGGGAATTTGTATCTTTTATAGAATTTGGAATGAGGAATTTCCAGTGCGATTTTTTTAAAAATAAATTTATTTATTTATTTTTGGCTATGTTGGGTCTTCGTTGCTGTGCACGGGCTTTCTCTAGTTGCGGCAAGCGGGGGCTACTCTTTGTTGCGGTGCATGGGCTTCTCACTGCGGTGGCTTCTCTTGTTGCGGAGCACAGGCTCTAGGCGCGTGGGCTTCAGTAGTTGCGGCATGCGGGCTCAGTAGTTGTGGCTCGCGGGCTCTAGAGCGCAGGCTCAGTAGTTGTGGCGCATGGGCTTAGTTGCTCTGCGGCATGTGGGATCTTCCCGGACCAGGGCTTGAATCCTTGTCCCCTGCATTGGCAGGAGGATTCTTAACCACTGCGCCTCCCGTGGGATTTTAAAAGCTATTCTAAGAGAGTAAAATTGGGGGGGTCGTGTAGGAGATGGGGGAAATATAGTTTTGCTATGACTGCTGGCATATATAGCACTGGCCTTAATCAAAAATATTTTTTCTTTTTTTTTTTAAGTCGATTAAGAAAAACATCTGCTATAACTTTAGGTCCAGAAACAGGTCAATTTATCCTTTTCCTTTCTTTATCCAAGCCAAATATTTTCTTTAATTTTTGTATCTTGCCTCATTCTACAAAGGATTTTTGGTATCGTGTAACACTTTGATTTTTTGGAATCATTAAAATATATATATACTTTTTTTTCTTTTCTTCCCCCCTTTTTTTTTTCTTTTTGCTGCTTCTTTCCTCCCCTTTAAAAAGAAAAAAAAAGCTTTCTGGAAGTATCATTGACACACAATAATCTGAACATATTTAAAGGAACAATTTGATAAGTTTTGACATATGCATGTATCCATGAAACCATAACCACAATCAAGATAATGAAGATAATCATCCTCCCCTAAAGTTTCTTTGTGCCCCTTCATCATCCCTCTGCCTCGCCCACCCTTCCAACCACTGATCTTCAGTCACTATAGATTAGTTTGCACCTTGTGTAATTTTATTTAAATGGAATCATACAGCACGTACTCTATTTTCTGGCTTCTTTTACTCAGCATAATGATTTTGAGATTCCTCCATGTTGTTGCTTGTTCAGTGTTAGTATATTTTTATTCCTGACTAGCGTATCCGCTGTGTGGACGTACCACAGTTTGTTTACGCATTCACTTGATGGACGTTTGGGCTGTTTCCAGTCTTTGTATGTGCATATGTTTTTATTTCTCTTGGGTAAACACCTATGAGTGGAATGATGGGATCAGGCAGTGGGTGTGGGTGTAACCGTTTCCCAGAGTGGCTGCACCGTTTTACACACCCACAGCAGCATGTCAGAGACTCAGTTGCTCCATGTGCTAGCCAGCACTTTTTTTGTCTTATATTGGTCTGATTTGAACATTCGAGTAACCCTGGTCTAATAGATGAGATGAGAAATATTCCCTCCTCTTCAGTTATCTGGAAGAGTGTGTGTAGAATTGGTGTTATTTCTTCCTGAAATGTTTGGTAGAATCTACTGGTGAAGTTGTCTGAGTCTGGGTTTGTTTGTTTGTCTTGAAAAGTTTTTAACTAAAAATTTCATTTCTTTAGTAGTACTATTTAGATTGTCTATTTATTCTTGCAGGAGCTTTGGTAGTTTTGTCTCTCAAAGAATTTTTGTATTTCATCTAAGTTATTGAATTTATTGGTATAAAGTTATTCTTAATATTTCCTATTATCCTTCTAATCTGTAGATCTGTAGTATTGTCACCTCTGGTTCCTCATATTGATATTTTGTGTCCTTTCTCTTTTTTTTCTGAATAATTTGACTATAGATTTGTCAAATTTATTTCCTCAAAGAACTAGCTTTTGGTTTCATTGATTTTCCCTATTTAATTGGTTTCTGCTCTGCTGCGTATTACTTACTTTCTTCTGCTTACTTTAGGTTTCTTAAGTCAGATGCTGAGGTCATTTTCCTTCACGTCCTCCTCTTCCTTCTTCTTCTTTTCTAATGTAGGTGTTTAGAGCTCTAAAACTCTCTTTAAGAACTATTTTAGCAGCATCCCACCGATTTTGATATGCTGTGTTTTCATGTTCATTCAGTTCAAAATATTATCTAATTTTCCTTTCTATAAAGTTTGAGTTAATTTTTCTGCAGGTTGTAAGGTCTGCATCTAGATTGTATTTATTTATATGTATTTCTTTATTTATGGTGAAAATACTGTCCTTTCTCCATTGAATTGCCTTTGCTCCTTTGTCAAGGATTGACTGCGTTTGAGTAAGTCTGTTTCTGGCCTCTCTGTTCTGTTCCATTGACCTATACGTCCCTTGTTTCACCAATAGCATGATGTCTTCAAGGTAATATCAGTTCTCCAACTTTGTTGCCCTTCTTCAGTATTGTGTTGGCTCTTCTGGGCCCTTTGCCTTTCCATGTAAATCAGTTTGTCAATATTCACAAAATAGCCTGCTGGGATTATGACTGGGACTGTGTGGAATCTATAGATCAAGCTGGGAAGAATCAACATCATAAAGTATCGGGATTTCTAATACATGAACACGGAATATCTTTCCGTTTCTTTAGTTCTCTTATTATTTCTTTGATCATAATTTTATAGTTTTCTGCATATAGATTCTGAACATATTTTGTTAGATTTATAACTATTTCTTTTTTTTGGTGCTATTGTAAATGGTATTATGTTTTTAATTTCAAATTGCAATTGTTCATCAGTAGTACATGGGAAAGTGGTTGACTTTTGTATATTAATCTTGCTTCATGCAACAGTGTTCTAGTCACGTTTTAGGAGGTTTTTCTGATCAATTCTTTGGAGTTTCTGCATAAACAATCATGTCATCTGCAGACAGACAGTTTTATTTCTTCCTTCCCAATTTGTATACCGTTCACTTCCGTTTTTGGTCTTCTTGCACTAGCCCGGACTTCCAGTATGATGTCGAATAGGAGTGGTGAGAAGGGACGTCTTTGCTTTGTTCCCAGTCTTAGGGGGAAGCATCCTGTTTCTCACCATTAAGGGTGGCGTCAGCTGTAGGCTCTTTGTAGATGTTCTTTATCAAGTTGAGGAAGTTCACCTGGATTCCTAGTTTGCCTGATTTTCTCTTTATCTCTGGCCCTAAGCAATTGGATTTTGATCTGCCTTGGTGTAATTTTCTTCATGTTTTCTGTACCTGAGATTCATTGAGCTCCTTGATCTGTGACTTTATAATTTTCATCAAATTTGGAAAATTTTCAGCCATTATTTCTCTAATTAGTTTTTGTTTCCCCCCCCCCTTTAGAGACTTGAGCTACACAGATATTATTAGTACACTTGAAGTTGTCTTACAACCCCCCTGATGCTTCATTCTTATTCATTTTCTCTCTCTCTCCCTCCCTCCTTCCCTTGAGTCTTTTTTTTTTTCTCTAAATTTCATTTTGGGTGGTTTCTATTGTTGTTTCTTCATGTTCACTAATATTTTCATTTACTCTCATCTAGTATATTGTAGTTTTCCTCTCTAGAAGTTTGCCTTATTTTGTAAATATATACCTTCCATGCCTCTACCTAACACATTCAGTTTTTTCTTTTAGCTTCTTGAACATAGGCAGTACAGTTACAATAACTTTAATTTTCTCTGCCGAGTAATTCTGTCATTTCCAGGTTAGTTTTGCTCCGTTGGTTCTTTTCCTTATTATGGGTCATATATTCTCCTGCTTCTTTGAATGCCTGGCGGTTTTTTGTTGGATGCCAGACGTTATGAATTTTACCTTGTTGGGAGATGGATATTTTCATATTCCCATACAAATTTTTGAGCTTTGTTCTGGGATGTGGTTAAGTTACTTGGAAACAGTTTGGTCCTTTCATGTCTTGCTCTTAAGCTTTATTAGGGGAAACCAGAGTAGCGTTTACTCTAGGGTAAAATTTTCTGCGTTCTCTACCCAGTGCCCCGTGGATTTTGTGGTTTCCACTCTAGCGAAGGGTGACAGGAACTACTCCCAGCCCTGTGTGAGCTCTGGTGATTGCTCTCTCTGTTCGTATTGGATGGTTGCTTCCCCAGACCTGGGTAATTTCTTCATACGTAAATGCTGATCAATACTCAGCTGAAGATATGGGGGGTATTCTCTGCAGATTTCTGAAGTTTCGTCCCTTTGCAAGTCTCTCCTCTTTGGTACTCTGCCTCCTGAACTCTAGTCACCTTGGCTTTTCTGGACTTCCAGCACGGTCTCCTCCACCAAGGGAGACCTCCAGGTTCCACCTGGTTCCCCTCCTGGCGTCACTTCCTGGAAAGTCTTCAGGCTGTGTCCTGGGGCAGTCATAGGGTTCAGCTCTTTTGCTTGTCATCACTGAGCAATCACTGCCCCTCATTGTCCGATGTCCAATGTCTTAAAAACCATTGTGTAATGTATTCTGTCTGTTCTTTTTAGCTGTTTTAGGTAGGATGGCAAATCCAGTCCCTGTTGCTCCATCTTGGCTGGAAGCAGAAGTTAATGGCACTTGAAAAAGAAAGTAGTTCCACAGTGTCAATAAGAAAGGGCAAAGAAAAAGCTTTACAGCGAGAACGATAATCACAAAAAAGAATGTGGGTGGAAGAGGTTAGATTTCAAACCTCCCTTTAGATTCTAACCTTAGAATGTTATAGCTCCACTTTTTTGAAAGGAACCTAAAAGATAAGTGCTACAACGAGGACCTAGGTATTTTCACTTGTAACGTCTTCTATGAACCAGTCATATCTACCGTATTATCCTGAAGATGGACCACTAGTTTCAGTATGTTTTAGAACTTGAAGACCAGTGGTCTGGCTTTAGCCCCAGTGGTGGATTTCAGACCATTTCAACTGTGCTTTTCTGACCTTCATCTCAACTATTAAAGCACAGGCTCTCACATGAGGGAATATTATCTAAAACTAATCAAAACGATTCGGTCTGGAAGACAGTCAGTGTTAAGGGTAATGTAACTGTATAGAGTACTCTATTTTTTAACTTTTTGTTTATTTTTGGCCATGCCATGCAGTGTGTGGGATCTTAGTTCCCTGACCAGGGATTGAACCCAGGCCACAGCAGTGAAAGCGCCGAGTCCTAACAACTGGACCGCCGGGGAATTCTGTGGATTTGATTGATTGATTGATTGATTGATTGATTGGCTGCACTGTGTGGCTTGCGGAAATGTCCCTTCCCTGACCAGGGATTGAACCCGGGCCACAGCAGTGAAAGTCCTGAATCCTAACCACTAGGCCACCAGGGAACTCCCTCGTACTCCCCTCGTATTAAATAGAAATATTTTTGTACTAATGGAAATTAATTTTAAAAAATGAAGATAAGAATAGCTTTTCTTTTATTCCTTTTGCTGAAAGGTTTTAAAACCATTGTATCAAATAAAAACTTGTTAAAGCTACCTTTTTAGATACTTTTTATTAGGTCAGTTTATGAACCGAGGCCGTCTTATGGAGAAGTGTACAACAAATGTAACGAGCGAATATTGCATAGTCTCCACGTAAAATAAAAATTTGGACTGTGGTTTTAGATCTTTATCAAGTTCCACCCTTAGGCTTGGCATTCTGTCTGCACTCCCCTTCCCCACCTCCGTAACTTTAATCTTTCCTTTTATGGTAAGGATTTGGTGATCCTGCTTGACTTGCTAGGAGCTTTATTACAAAGCTTCAGTTTTTTTTCTTCTCCCTCTCCTCCCCTCCTCCCCTCTCCCTTCCCCTCTACCCCTTCCCCCTCCCTCTCATCCCAGCTGTCCCAGAGACTGGATATGCCACTGCTGCCTCAGCGCTCCTGGGCTTCTGAGCTTCAGAGCAAAGGCCAAGTTTTAGGGCAGATCACTTCACACACTGTTGGGAGTTTCTCTTCTGCTCAATTGCAGCATCTCTTGTTTGCTTTAAAACTGTAAAGTGGGTGGGGGAAAGGTATTAACGACTTTACAGTTCCTAGGTCTTTTAGTATCTAACAGAAACAAGAAACAGAATTACATCTGCAAAGGTAGGGGTGTGTGTGCATGCACGTGTGTGTCTGCGTGTGTGTGTGTGTATGTGTGTATAGTGTTAAAAGTAAATATTCAGGGCTTCCCTGGTGGCGCAGTGGCTGAGAGTCCGCCTGCTGATGCAGGGGACACGGGTTCTTGCCCTGGTCTGGGAAGATCCCACATGCCGTGGAGCGGCTGGGCCCGTGAGCCATGGCCGCTGAGCCTGCGCGTCCGGAGCTTGTGCTCCTCAACGGGAGAGGCCACAACAGTGAGAGGCCCGCGTACCGCAAAAAAAAAAATAAAAAAATAAAAAAATTCAAGTATTAAATATTAAAGTGTTAGTTGTTAAATAAGCATTCTAAGGATTTCAGAGAATCTCAGGGCTCCATGGGAAGTCTTTGCTGGCTTGGTAACTATGGTTTAGGCAAAATGAAATTAGAGCATGTTTCAAGATAAAGTAATTAACACATTTCCTAAATAGGCAACTAGAGAGTTTCAAGGCTGTTCTTTCTATAAGTGATGGTTCGTATTCTTCGTCTTTTGCCTCATCCGTTATGCATTCATTGAAACCCAGTAGCTCACCTGAAATCCTGTTCTTCCTCCTTCACCTGTGTTTTGTTCTAGGTTTGACTAGTCCTCATATTACATTTCCAGCCAGCTTTTTGCCCAGCTTGTGATGGGGGCGGGGTGGGGAGAGTTTAATTGCCCTCTTGTCTGTGTCCCTGTATTTCCTGGAGAGTTATTTGTTGGCCAGTCTCTCCTCTGCCAGACGGAAGGTCGCAGTGTTGATTGCCGGTCTGGTCCAGAAGACGCTTGGTAACGTTGCATTGAACTGAATGGAAAGTTTGTTAGCTTTAAACTCTGTGTCACCTAAATGCAGTGGAGTCACATATTGCTTCTTAGGGTGATTCTCATGTGTTTTTTTCTGGTCTCCAGCACCACTGTTTTACAACCCAAGACTCATAAAATATCTTGATACATTTCCTTCCAGATTGAAGAGCCTCTGCTGAAGTTCCTTTAATCAGTATGCAATGCCAGCATTTCTGTAGCAGTTAAGGGCTGTTGTAGAATTCTCTCACAATCGAGTATACGAACATTGCTCAGCGTCATTTGAGACGGGTTTACTGATGGATCGGGTCAGTTCTTGTAATTATCTATGAAGTGGTGAGTCTCAGAGCGAGAGCTCAAGTGACGGGTCCAGCCCAAGGATGTGCAAGACTCAGAGTTCCTGACCGACCCAGATGATCAAAGAAGAAGCCAGTCTCAGAAGTGAAATAAAGCTGGAGCCCTTCAGCCAGGAGTGGTGTACAGGGCTGCAGATCTGACAGCAGGGCTGAAATCCAGACCTTAAAATGACAGAGGATATGTTGTTTCTCTTCGCTACCTGTTTCCATTTTTCTTTTGCTAGTGGATACTATAGTGGTTCAGACTATGACAACAAAATATAACTTTTCTGCAAACAGTGTATAATATGGAAAGCCAGCTTTTACATAGATGTCTACCTACAGGTTATTGAGTGAAAGGTTGTTAGTCCTTATTGCTTATGTGATTGGTTCCTAAAATACTAGAACCTTATAATAAGATTTCTAAATAGCATTTGTCTAATATTTTGGAAAGGTAAAATGATGTAAAAGTTGTATGTATATTTTACTTACACAAGTCCCACTGGAATTAAAGCTTGTCATTTGGATGGACCACGGGAAACAGTGTAAAGGCTAGCCCTTGGCTTGCCACTTTCACTGCATGACTTCAGACTAGGTGGATGAGACACCTAAGTTCTTCAACCTCATCTCTGAAATGGGGACAGCACCCAGATGGAGGAAGCTGTATGGGTTGGAGATAATACACTGCAAGACATAGGGCCTGATGCATAGTGGGTGGGGAATAAGGGTAGCTATTATTGTTTTGGCGCTATCCTTATTGTTTTAAATAGTTAGGGAAAAGAGAGAGCATCTCAACATAAAGGGGACAGATTCTAAGTTAACCTTTTAAAATGAATAGGCCCCCTTTGAGCTCCTGGAAGATTATTACTCAGATAATAGCAGTACCTTCATATCACCAGAAGATTTAGAGGCAAGAGCCCGTTTTTATCTCCAGGTAATGAGATGATCATATGAATGGAGGAAAAAGTATTCTTTCCTTGCCTTTTAAATAGAGCAAAACAGACAAGTTACCTGAAGATCTTTTTGTGCCGCTTTTTACTGTAAAACGGTAATGAAACTTGAAAGTCATCACCACAAATAGCTACACGAAGATCTAGGGAAAAGGCAGAGCTCAAGGTCTTCTTTTTACCTGTGGAACGAGGGGTGATGTAGGACCTACCTGGGTCCATGACATCACTTGAAACTCAGAAAGAAGCCGGCATTTGGCTAGGTTCTCACAAGAGGCAAGTCAGGATGGAGCCGTTGGTGTAATGCTCGCTCGGTCCATCCTTTGGCCACTAATCAGGCACTGTCATGGGAGAGGGCTTTTATGAAACTATTCTTCACCTTAAGCTTAATGTCACGTTTCCTCAACTTGACCTGAGGTGCTGCAGACCAGGAATGGTACCTTTTAGTCTAGCCTTGACCTGTCTCGTGGGGCAAGCACTGCACATACTCGCAGAATTTGTTCAGTAACTATTGTTAATGTTGATTTTACTGATGGTCTATGATAAACAATATTAACAACAGTCAGCTATGGAAATACTAAACTACCATTTGCGTTGAGCACCTATTTGCCACCTATATGAAACCTATTAGATGTTTCATATACATTAACGTTTATCCTCACAAGAACTTCAGAAGACAGGTTATGGTATTATTCCTGGAGTGGTCAAGTCGTTTGCCAAGGTTACATAGCTCATAAGTGCCAGACTCAGGAATTGAACGCTGCCCGATTTGAATCCCAGGTCAGTGTCCTGTCTAAAGCCCCAGGACCCAGACCATCCAGTGCAGGTAACACTGATTACTAGCCTTTCCAAGAGCCAGTTTACTGAACCACATTTGGACCTTGACAAAATGCTGGGAGGTTGGAAATTGTAGCCCCAGGAAGGTCTGCTGCTGGTAGAGCATCTTCTAGAGAAGTTGGCCAGCTGAGACATCTACATTAAGGTCCTCGCACCACTGTGGGTCTGGTTCTATCTCAGATTAAATCCTGTCTACCCCCTTGCCCATAGCATGATCACCATCTGAGAGATGGTTACCCAATACCGAGATAAAGGGACACCCTACCTGCCGTGTGTAAATAGATCCCCGTGCCTTCCTGAGTAAATGAGAAGGTACCCCAGCCCCAGCCAGTGGTTCTAGCTCAAAACTCAACAAGTGAAAATATAGACTAATATCCTTTTTCAAACCTTCCCTAACATCACAAAGTGCAGTGGTGCTTGAAAGAATGAGAAAACTTTGAAAAAGGTTAAAGCCGCTCTCATGTTAACACTGTTTTAATGACCGCCATAGATAAATTTTAGAGGCACTGAAATGAAAATTACTTTAAAATAAATAACCTGTGAAGGTTTTATTTGGGCTGGATTCCCAATCTAGTGAGGTTTTCTTTGATGGAATTCAGATAAACTCTCCCATTCTGTGCTCCAGACTCCTGTGCAATGTACAGAGGTCGGAAACGGTTCGCATTGGTTAAACCAAGCTTTGGGTTTTGTTTTTCATTATGCTAATCAGTTTGGCCCCAGCTGAATCGGAATGTAAAGTCATTTGAACAACACTGGCCTTTTCTGTGCACAAGAAGGCTGAGAGCCTCAGGCAGCTCCCACTGCTGCCAAGAAGCCTCCAGTCTGTTCTCCAGAGTCAGTTACCTGCAGGAGCAGAAGTCAGTTCCCGACAGGTTATAGCAGCGGTGCTGGCAGGATTTGATAAGCACTAGGTTTATGGCCTGGGGGGAATTTCAGCCCATCTCACAAATGGAGGGTCTCTTAAGCAGATCAGACATTTCAGTTTTTAATCGCTTGTATTTGAAGGCAGATATTCAGGTGGTTAGGGTTTTGGTTTTGGGGTTTTGAAGGGTTATTTTGGGTAAAATATTAAAATTAGACTTTTTCCTGTGCAAACTTGGCAATCTAATTAAAATAGAGTCTGATTTATGCAGTTTATTAAAGCCATCTATAGTGCAAACTGAGACCACAGGGATGCTGTTTCGCATCATAAATTTTGATAACGTGGAGCAGGCCTGCCTTGTCTTACTTGGTAGGTTATACGATAGTGATTAGAAAATGCAACGTTGGATGACAGAGGCCAACTTATTGACCTCCAGGACTGCTGGCCACCACTGTCCGTGTGCTCAGGTCCCATTGATGGGTGTAGCACCCTCTTCAAAGCAGCGTCTAGGCAGACAACCCAGAAAGATCGGAGGAATACACGACTCTATATGCCAGACCCTTTTATGACTTAGAAAACATTTTGTTAACAAAACGCTAATTTCTAATTAATTTTTCAGTGCTCTTTTGCATCACAATGTTCAGGCAGCACATAGAAGTCTTGACGGAAAAATGTTAAACTTGAATTTGCTTTGGTCATCTGTATCAGTAATAATAATGACAATAGCTTACAGCTTACATTTTGAGAACATTTACTATATGCAAAAACAGATCCCAAGTGCTCTCTCTATATTAACTCATTTAGTATTACGACAACCCTCTGAGGTAGATAACTGCTGTTGCTCCCCAAATGGAGAAACTGAGGCACGTCGTGATTCAATAATTTGCCCTATGTCACGTAGCTAGTAGGTAGTAGGGCTGCAGTTTGAACGCAGGAAGCTTGACGTCAGAGTTCATGCTTTTAATGACTGAAGTACATGCTGGTCCTGCAAGTACTCTCCCACACTAACTTAGCTCTAGAACCGTCCCCCATCCCCCCACCGCCTGCTTCCTGAGGCCGGAGACCTTCCCAGTTAGGTCTGCAATGGCCCAGGTTTGCAGTGACTGAAGGTTTTCGTCAGCTCTGTAGTTGCTCCCAGAGGGAAGACAGATATAAAATACTATCTTATCCTCCCCACTTCTCCCTTCCAATCAGCTTGACATTGTGAAGTGGGACTTTCCCGCTTTCCCATCCAGGTCAAAGGACAAATGGAGAAATTTAACAGAACTACTGTCCATTCACAAGAAGTTATCTAGAACTTAAAGGATGGTCTCTTTCTAATGAGCAACGAGTATTCAGTTTTCATTGAAATATTTCTTTGCTGAGATCTCATGGTATAAAAGCAACCAACTTCAGGGCTTTCCTGGTGGCGCAGTGGTTGAGAGTCTGCCTGCCGTTGCAGGGGACACGGGTTCGTGCCCCGGTCCGGGAAGATCCCACATGCCGCAGAGCGGCTGGGCCCGTGAGCCATGGCCGCTGAGCCTGCGCGTCCGGAGCCTGTGCTCCGCAACGGGAGAGGCCACAGCAGTGAGAGGCCCGCGTACCACAAAAAAAAAAAAAAAGCAACCAACTTCAACAAGCAAATATAATAACCTCTCATTGACAAAGCCTTTATCTCACTTCAAGAAGAGTTTAAGACTTTATCTCACTTGAACTCTCAGAAAGCTGTTTTATTTATGTTATCATTCAACAAAACTTTTTTTTGAGAGAATTCTATGTATTTTAACACAGTGTAGATTGATGTAACTACCACCACCATCAGGACAGAACATTTCCATCACCCCCGCAAAACTCCCCTGTGCTCTATCCCTACCCTAACCCTTGGCAACCACCGATCTATACTCCTTCACTATGGTTTTGTCTTTTAGAGAATATCAGATAAATGGAATCATGCAATGTGTAACCTTCTGAGACTGGCTGTCTTCATTCAGCATAATGCCCTTGACATCCATCCAAATCGTTGGCATGTACCAGTAGTTTGTTCCTTTTTATTGCTGAGCGGTATTCCACTATGTTGCATATACCACAGTGTATACACATTTGAGTAGCTTCCAGTTTTTACCAAGTATGAATTGAGCCACTGTAAACACTGATGTACAGGCTTTGTATGAATGCGAATGTGCATTTCTCTAGACTAAGAGTAAGTGCTTAGGATTGCTAGATTGCATGGCAATTGTGTGTTTATCTTTATAAGAAACTGCAAAAGTATTTTCCACAGTGACCATACCATTTTATGTGCCCACCAGCAACGTAGGAGAGTTTCATTTGCTCCATATCCTCATTGCATTTTGTTTTGTTAATATTTTGTGTTTTAACCATTCTGATAGGTATGCAGCAATATCTCATTGTGGTTTTAATTTGCATTTCCCTAATGGCTAGTGACAGTGACATCTTTTCATGTGTCTGTCTTCTGTATATCCTCTTTGGCGAAGTGTCTGCTTGAGACTTTTGCCTATTTTTTTCTTTCCTCTCTTTTTTAATCAGGTTATTTCTTTTCTCATTGTTGGGTTTTTAAAGTTCCTTATGCGTCTCAATCCACAGGAAGAGACAGAGAAAAAGGTTACCCCCAGGTTCCTAGCTGAAAAAGTGTGAATTCTATATTATTAGTGTAAAGGATGGAGTACGCAGTTCTAGGAAGGGGTGGAGTGCGAGAAGAGGATTGTTTGTAAGTTCTTACCTCACAGTTTGATTTCTTTAAAGAAATATGTCTTGATACTTTTCTTGTGTGTGTGTGATACGCAGGCCTCTCACTGTTGTGGCCTCTCCCGTTGCGGAGCACGGGCTCTGTATGCGTGGGCTCAGTGGCCATGGCTCACGGGCCCAGCCGCTCCACGGCATGTGGGATCTTCCCAGACTGGGGCACGAACCCGCGTCCCCTGCATCGGCAGGCGGACTCTCAACCACTGCGCCACCAGGGAAGCCCGATACATTTTTTTAAAGAGCTATATAATGTCTCTTCATAAAAGGGTAACAATTTTAGATATGTGTGACTGCTTAATAAGTTCTCTGGGTTATCAGATATTTAATACGTTATTCTCCCTCAGAAGTGCCATTGACACTTGACTTGACATTGACTTAAAAAACATTTCTATGTATGAAACAATTATATTACTTAGAAAGTTGGCAGAGCTCGAATTTCAGGGCAAGACAGAATTATATCCAGTAAGTAGAAGTTACAAGATGGTAGATTTCAATTTCAAAGGCCATGATTATCTGAATATTCCTTATGCTTTCATGTTCCCATGTTTTGTTTAGTTTCCTTTGCCTGGAATGCAAAGGATTCTTCTTTTTTTTGTTGTTTGTTTTGTTTTGTTTTGCTTTTTTGTTTTCACTTGGCAATTTATTTACGATATTGTCCATATTGCTATTTGTGGATCTTACACTTCGTTTAAAATTAATTTCAAACTGCACGAGTAGTACACACACACATATATATAAAATCTTCCTAAAACATTGTAATATTACAGGCAAGTCTAAATTTCTCTTTGACCACCACCTATAATCCCATACTTGCTGCATTCTTCAGAGATGACAATTTGTGCATATCCTTCTAGAACGTTTTCTATACATTTACATACATATAAATGAATATTGTAGAATACATATATTATTTTGTCTTTTTGAAACATGATTCTTTTTCTCAACAAGATGTCTTAGAAATTTATCCATGTTAGTACATGTGCTTCCATCTTGCTCTTTTATTTATTTTAACATCTTTATTGGAGTATAGTTGCTTTACAGTGTTGTCTTAGTTTCTGCTGTATAATGAAGTGAATCAGCTCTATGTATACATATATCCCCATATCCCCTCCCTCTTGTGTCTCCCTCCCACCCTCCCTATCCCACCCCTCTAGGTGGTCACAAAGCCCCGAGCTGATCTCCCTGTGCTATGCAGCTGCTTCCCACTAGCTATCTGTTTTACCTTTGGTAGTGTATATTTGTCAGTTACTCTCTCACTTCGTCCCAGCTTACCCTTCCCCCTCCCCGTGTCCTCAAGTCCATTCTCTATGCTATGTCTGCATCTTTATTCCTGTCCTGCCCCTAGGTTCATCAGAACCAATTTTTTTTTTTTTTTTTTAGAATCCACATACATGTGTTAGCATATGGTATTTGTTTTTCTCTTTCTGACTTACTTCACTCTGTATGACAGACTCTAGGTCCATCCACCTCACTACAAATAACTCAATTTCATTTCTTTTAATGGCTGAGTAATATTCCATTGAATATATGTGCCACATCTTCTTTATCCATTCATCTGTCTGTGGACACTTAGGTTGCTTCCATGTCCTGGCTATTGTAAATAGTGCTGCAGTGAACATTGTGGTACATGACTCTTTTTGAATTATGGTTTTCTCAGGGTATATGCCCAGTAGTGGGATTGCTGGGTTGTATGGTAGTTCTATTTTTAGTTTTTGAAGGAACCTCCATACTGTTCTGCATAGTGGCTGTATCAGTTTACATTCCCACCAACAGCGCAAGAGGGTTCCCTTTTCTCCACACCCTCTCCAGCATTTATTGTTTGTAGATTTTTTGATGATGACCATTCTGACCGGTGTGAGGTGATACCTCTTTGTAGTTTTGATTTGCATTTCTCTAATGATTAGTGATGTTGAGCATCCTTTCATGTGTTTGTGGGCAATCTGTGTATCTTCTTTGGAGAAATGTCTATTTAGGTCTTCTGCCCATTTTTGGATTGGGTTGTTTGTATTTTTGATATTGAGCTGCATGAGCTGCTTGAATATTTTGGAGATTAATCCTTTGTCAGTTGCTGCGTTTGCAAATATTTCCTCCCATTCTGAGGGTTGTCTTTTCGTCTTGTTTATGGTTTCCTTTGCTGTGCAAAAGCATTTCATTAGGTCCCATTTGTTTAGTTTTGTTTTTATTTCCATTTCTCTAGGAGGTGGGTCCAAAAGGACAAAGGATTCTTCTTGCTTTTCCACCTTGTAAATGTTTTTATCTTTCATGGCCAACCCCCTACTTCTGTTTTTCCAAATACCATTAATATTTCTTCTCTGTGTTCAGTTATCACTCTGTATATTTCTCAATTATGTAACTTATCACATTGTTTTAGGAATTTGGGGACATTTGTCTTTTCCACCACAGAGAGAGCTTCTGAAGGGCTGTGAATCAGTCATCTTTACATCCCCAGAAACTAATTTGATGTATGCTTCATAAAAGATACCCATTTACACATTTATTCATTCATTTACCAAATATTTATTGAGTTCTTACTCTGTGTTACATATTGGAAACAGAGAGCAGTGAACCAGCAAAAAAGATCCCTGCTTTCATGGAGCTTGCACTTTATTGATGTTTTAGAGAACCAGCCTTTGAGTTCATTGATTTTCTTCAGTGCTTGTTCATGTTTTATTCCATTGATTTCTGCTCTTTACTCTTTCCCTTTCTTTTGCTTGATTTGGGTTTAATTTGCTCTTCTTTTTCTAGTTACTTAATGTGATAGCTGAGAATCATTGATTTGAGAATACTCTCCTTTTCTAATAGAGATTTAAAGCTATTAATTTTCCTCAAAGACCTACTTTACCTGCAACCCATGCATTTTGATATGTTATATTTTCATTATCATTCCACTTAAAATTTTTTCTATTTTCTCCTGTGATGTCTTCTTTTACCTAATGATTATATAGAAGTGTGTTGTTTAATTTCCAAAATTTGGGGGTGTTTCCTTGTTCTCTTATTGTTTTTGATTTCTAATTTATTGTCACTGTGGTCAGAGAACATACTCTTTCAATCTTTAGGTTTATTCAGGTCTGTTTCATGGCCCAGAATATGACGTGTCTTGGTAAATGTACCATGTACACTGCTATCATTGGCTGTAGTTTCTTATACATATCAATTTAGTCAAAGTGGTTTATAATGTTATTCAGATCGTCTGTCTTTACTGATTTTTTAAATCAGTTCTGTCAGTTGCTGAGAAAGGGGTGTTAAAATCTTGAGGAATAACTGTGGAATTGTCTGTTTCTCACTTTAATTCTGTCAATTTTTGTTTCATGTATTTTACTTACTAATTTTTTAAATTCAATTCTTAAATTTTATATTGGAGTATAGTTGATTTACAATGTTAGTTTCAGGTATACAGCAAAGTGATTCATTTATACATACACATATATCCATTCTTTTTTCAGATTCTTTTTAAAGTCAGTTATTATAGAATATTGAGTAGAGTTCCCTGTGCTATACAGTAGGTCCTTGCTGATTATCTGTTTTATTCATTATGCATAGTAGTGTGTATATGTTAATCCCAATCTCCTAATTTATCCCCCCCCCACTTCCCCTTTGGTAACCATAAGTTTATTTTCGAAGTCTGTGAGTCTGTTTGTTTTGTAAATAAGTTCATTTGTATCACTATTTTTGGATTCCACATGTAAGTGATATATGATATTTATCTGACTTACTTCACTTAGTATGATAAACTCTAGGTCCATCTATGTTGCTGCAAATGGAGTTTCATGTATTTTAAAGCTCTGTTATTGGGCATATTTTTCATTGCCTTTCTGATAAGTTAATACTTTTTTCATTATGAAATGTCCTTCTTTATAGCTGGTAATACATTGTATTTGACATCTATTTTATCTGATATTAATATTGCTACTCCAGCCTTCTTATGCTTACTATTTGCATGCTATATCTTTTTCTCCATTCATTTACTTTCAGTCTATCTGTGTCTTTGCATTTAAAGTGTGTGTCTTGGGCTTCCCTGGCAGTGCAGTTGTTGAGAGTCCGCCTGCCGATGCAGGGGACACGGGTTTGTGCCCCGGTCCAGGAAGATCCCACAGATCGGCTGGGCCCATGAGCCATGGCCGCTGAGCCTGCGCATCCGGAGCCTGTGCTCCGCAATGGGAGAGGCCACCACAGTGAGAGGCCCGTGTACCGCAAAAAAATAAAAAATAAAAAATAAAAAAATATAAAGTGTGTGTCTTGTGGTCAGCATATAGTTGAGTCTTGCCTTTTTTCCCCCCCTGAAATTCTCAAAGGAAGAAGAAAAAGGAAAATGCAAAAAGAAAAGAAGTCTTGAGCTCCTTCAAATATTTATCGTTTCCAGTGCTCTTCATTCTTTTCTGAGGGTCTGAGTTTCCATTTTATGTAATTTCCCTTTACTCTGTAGAACTTCCTTTAACTTCTTGTAATGCAGATCTACTGGCAATAAATTCTTTCAGTTTTCACTTATCTGAAAATGCCTTAATTTGCCTTCATTCTTGGAGGATATTTTTGCAGGATATAGAATTCTGGATAGAATTTTTTTTCATCCAGTACTTTAAAGATGTTGCTTCACTCTCTTCCAGTCTCCATGGTTTATGACAACCAGCTATTAGTCAGATTGTTGTTCCCTGTATAGTTATATATGTTGTTTTTCTCTTGCTGCGTTCAGATGCGTACTTTATCTTTGGTTTTCAACAGTATGATTATGATAGACCTTGAGGTGGTCTTTTTTGTGTTTATTTTGCTTGCTTTTTGCTTAGCATTTTGTAATTTTACATTTCTTTCCTTTATGGAACTTGGAATGTTTGGGGCCATTATTTTTCAGATATTTTTTTCTGTCCTGCTCTTTCTCTTTTTATATTCCAATTAAATGTATGTTGGACTGTTTGAGATTGTCTTAACAAGTCCCCAGGGCTCCGTTAATTTTTTCCCTCTGTGTTCTTCACCTTGGATACTTCTGATTGATCTGTCTTCAGATTTGCTTGGTTTTTCATCTGTCATGTCTGTTAATTCCATTTAGTGAATTTTTTATTGTCATAAATTATATTTTTCAGTTCTTGAATTTCCATTAAGTTCATTTTTCATTTCTATCTTTCTGCCGATACTTCCCACTTCTCTCTGAAATTTTCATTCATTGAAAAAAATACTGATTTTACATATAGAGGATAGTCTTGATAGCCATTTTAAATTCCTTATCTGTTAGTTCCAATGTTTTGTTCATTTTGGAGTTGGACTCAATTTATTTTCTTTTCTCTTGAGAATGTGTTCCATTTCTTGATTCTTAGTATGTTACTAATTTTTGATTATATCCTGGACATTATGAATGTTAAGTTATGGAGATTCTGTATTCTAGTATTTTTTCTCTGACAAGTATTGTTTGTTTCAGTGGGTACTTTAATTGGGCTTGAACTGCAAGCTCTGCTTTGAGTCTGTTCCATGCATGTGTGATTCACAGGTCAGTCAGAGATATAAAGAGGTAGAGTTTGGGGATCCCCTCTCTAGTTTTTTTTTTTTCCTTCTGGGATTTCCCCACTCTTTTTAGTGTTCATGGTTTTCAGACTTCACTTTTTTATTTTTTAAGGACAAAAAGGCAACAGGGTTTTCTGAGTGTGTCCTCACCCCCATTGTATACAACATTTAGCCCTGGGCTCAAAGCCGTGAAAAAGGGAGTTTACTTGTATAGTTCCCCATCTCCCTTCTACCAAGTGAGTGCAAACTCCCACCAGAGTCTATATGCTTGTGTCCACGCTCCAGTACTTCTGCTGTTATTTGTATAATTTCCAGGCTTAACAGTTACCTTCTGCAGCGGGTGCTGCCCAATAGGGGTTTCTCGGAAGCAGAAGAGACCCCATGATGCTTACATGTTAATTGGGAGACATAGACAGGAAGCAAACAAGCAAGATGATTCTAGGTCATAGTGATGCTATGAAAGAAAGAAAGAAGGTAGACATGACTGAAAGGAACAACTTAAAGGAAGGTTTTTAGCAAGGTTCTCTGAAAAACTTCCATTTGAGTTGAGACCGAAAGAACAGAACTTGGTCATGAAAAAAATCTGGTTGAGAAATGCTTCCGGCAAAGGCAACAGCAGATACCAAATCCCTAAAGTAGGAGAGAAAGGGCAGTGTGGCTGGAGCATGGGAAGAGAGGGGCAGAAGGATGTAAAATGAGGTTGGAGAGGTAAGGAAGATCATGACGGGCCCTGGTAGACCTTGGTAAGGACCTGGGAGTTAGTGCCTCTAGATAAGAAACTATGATCACTCTAGCTATAAGGGTGTGCTTACCAAACAGACTTGACCACTCCTATTGCTTTGTCCTTAAGAGTCTTGACTGGAAGATAGTATGGCCCTGTGATTATCTGCACAACCTGTCAGCATCGCTGGAACAAAAGCTAGAAGACCATGCAGTCAGTTTCTGCCATGTGGGAAGTTGTAGTACCTGTATTCTAATATCCACTCTAGTTCTGAGGTTCTCTGATATCACGGAAAAGAAAATGGCCTGAATCTACAAACATATCATGACAATTAAAACCACAGTTTAAAAAAAACATGAAAAGCACAAACCTAGAGAATGAAAAGATGGTAGCAGAATGAAGCAGTGCAGTTCTTCGTAATTTTAAAAGATTTCACACGGGGACTTCCCTAGTGGCGCAGTGGTTAAGAATCCACCCGCCAATGCAGGGGACACAGGTTAGAGCCCTGATCCAGGAAGATCCCACATGCCCTGGAGCAACTAAGCCCATGCGCCACAACTA
This sequence comes from Delphinapterus leucas, assembly GCF_059928025.1. NCBI lineage: Eukaryota > Metazoa > Chordata > Mammalia > Artiodactyla > Monodontidae > Delphinapterus > Delphinapterus leucas. The sequence continues at coordinate 176,331,713 of NC_143130.1, forward strand.
CTGAGCCTGCACTCTAGATCCCGCGAGCCACAACTACCGAGCCCGCGTGCCACGACTACTGAAGCCTGCACGCCTAGAGCCCATGTTACAAAACAAGAGAAGCCACCACAATGAGAAGCCTGCGCACAGCAATGAAGAGCAGCCCCCGCTCGCCGCAACTAGAGAGAGCCTGCGCACGGCAATGAAGACCCAATGCAGCCAAAATATAAATAAATAAATAAATTTTTTAAAAAAAAGAAAAAAAAAGATGTCGCGTGAGATCTGCCTACAAGCAGTGGTCTCCAGCTTTTAAATATTGTTGTGTTACATAATAGCAACATGTTGGTGTGTGTTTCTTAGTCTGGTTTCTCTGGGGAGCAGCTGAGACTCATTTGCCCCTTTCCCTCGGTCTAGATGACAGCGCTTCTGCCGCCAGTAGCATGGAGGTGACAGACCGCATCGCCTCCCTGGAGCAGAAAGTCCAGATGCAGGAAGACGACATCCAGCTGCTCAAGTCGGCTCTGGCCGATGTGGTTCGGCGGCTGAACATCACCGAGGAGCAGCAGGCCGTGCTCAGCAGGAAAGGACCTACCAAAGGTGGGCATTCGAGACTCACGGGAATTGCGCTTGTGGCACACTGGGTTTTTTTTCTTTCATTCTGAGTATCCTTATTTGTTAATTTGATTGAAGTATAGTTGATTTAGTGTTGTGTTAGTTTCAGGTGTACAGCAAAGTGATTCAGTTGTACATACCTATGTATCTATTTCTTTCAGATTCTTTCCCCTTATAGGTTATTATAAAATATTGAATAGAGTTCCCTGTGCTCTACAGTAGGTGTTTGTTATTTATTTTACATATAGTAGTGTGTATATGTTCATCGCAACCTCCTACTTTATCCCTCCCCCTCCTTTCCCCTTAGGTAACCAGAAGTTTGTTTTCTATGTCTGTGGGTCTATTTCTATTTTGTAAATAAGTTCGTTTGTATCATTTTTTTTTAGATTCCACATAGCAGTGATATCATTTGATATTCATTCTTGTTTGGCTTACTTCACTTGGTATGATAATCTCTAGGTCCATCCATATTGCTGAAAATAGCATTATTTCATTCCTTTTTATGACTGAGTAGTATTCCATTTATATATATACCACATCTTCCTTATCCACTCCTCTGTCCATGGACACTTAGGTTGCTTGCACGTCTTAGCTATCGTAAATAGTGCTGCAGTGAACATAGGGGTGCACGTATCTTTTCGAATTAAGGTTTTCTCTGGATGCCCAGGAGTGGAATTGATGGATCATATGGTAGCTCATTGCAGATTCTTGCTCCAGCAAATATGTTGCTCTCTTAATATTGACAGAGAACCCAAGCTTAGAAAAACAGTGAAGCAGCCTTAGGATTGTTGAAATCATCACACAAAGTGTGACAGTATTTTTTGGCTGGACGTTGGTGAATTGTAGCCCAGCAGCGCACAGTTGTAGGTGACCCGTAAATGCTGGTTGAGTCAAGGAAGGAATGTCCACAGTGGACCAAAGAACTGTCATTTATCCAGACTCTCTGGGATAGAGAGAGCTTGCAAAACAAAACCGAAAGCCAAAGCAAACACAATTCTTTGGGCCCCTGTGGAGGCTGTTTCACCTAGAAACTTTTGGCAACTCTCATCTCTTTCTCTGTCCTCAGTTTAAAGATTTTTATTTTATTTATTTAGTCCTTTGGCTGCATTGGGTCTTCATTGCGGTACGCGGGCTTCTCATTGCGGGGGCTTCTCTTGTTGTGGAGCATGGGCTGTAGGCGTGTGGGCTTCAGTAGTTGTGGCACTCGGGCTCAGTAGTTGTGGCTCGCAGGTTCTAGAGCACAGGCTGAGTAGTTGTGGCGCACAGGCTTAGTCGCTCCGCGGCATGTGGGATCTTTCCAGACCAGGGCTCGAACCTGTGTCCCCTGCATTGGCAGGGGGATTCTTAACCACTGTACCACCAGGGAAGCCTGTCCTCAGTTTACACTGTTGTCCAGTTCAACACAGCAAACTGTCACTTGATCACATGCCACATGTGAAGCTCTGAGTTGAGGACTGGGACCCAGAGGCGGGCAGGCCCCTCCCTGATTTGCTCAGAACCCTGAAGCTCATCGCCAACTTTCCCTCCGCCTTGTAGCGAGTAAGCTCATTTGGGGCAAAGCCTCCTGTTTATTTTAAAGCCCTTTTTCTTTTGCCCAGAAGATCATAGCCTACAACAGAATTCTATACCTATAAATAGTGGATTTCTGGCACATTTAAATCACCATTTCAGTTCCCAGTGGTGCCTGGAAACAAAACAAAAAGCAATATTTGTGCTTAAAATAACGTTGTAGTGACCCTCTTCTTACAATTTTGGAAATAAAACGCCTCGTAAAAGCTTCTCTCCTAGTTAGTGCCCTGACGTCTGCTTTCAACCAATACGCATTGCTCATCTTTTGCCAGAACGGCTTTTCCTCATGGCTAACTCTAGGAAACAGAATTCATCTTGGCTGTAAAATTCCTTTAGTTAAAACATTTTGAGTCTGCGGCATGTAAATGTCCCCTTAAAATTAACTTTCTTATTTTGTTTGGATTTAACAAATTATTTCACAGTTACCATCTTTTCCTTGGAGTCAGGAGAGGGTACTGTCTTGATGTTGCATATGTTAGTTTTTTCTCTGGTCTTGGATCCATTTTCATACGTTTATGGAAAGAAATCTATTTCCTTGTCCTTCAGGATAACTATCACCAGCTCCATGTGAGATATACACACTGGGCGATGTCTACATTTCGAATAATCTTTTTAAATAATCTTTTTCTCCTAAGTTACAAAGCAATTAGGGTGTTTTAAATAGAAACCAGGTTATTCTAGGTATTCTTGACCTACTCGGCTTTCCAAAAATAAATCTGATGACTGCCTATCCTAAAGGGTACATTTGAAGTCGCTGCTTTATATACAACTCCAGGCTTCTAAAACTTTTATTTTTAGAAAAAGGAGGGGGAAAAATAATACAAGGGGACTGCCCAGGAGTTTTATTTTCTTGATTGAGAGTAAAGTTTGAATTTTGGAAACTTTTAACTTTTTTTCATAGTTAGATCTGATGTTTCTTTATAACATTATTTTCAAAAGTGAAAATAAACCAAAGCACGAGAGCCAAAGTCACACCAAGAAACAGAAAAAAGATTGTAAGAGAGCTGGTGAGCGGCGTGCCCTGAATTCAGTGGGCTGTGGGCCCCCCTACTTCATATGCAGTTAGAGGGTGGTGGGAGCCGAGGGGAGAAGGGGGAGTGATTCCGTAAGAAGCCCTGGGTCGCTGCTTCTCTTTCAGAGAGTGCCATGTTGGCACGGTATGTACACCCCTATCTGGACAGCTGGCACTCCATAACCTTGGCTTAGTTAGGGGATATTTAGACAAGACAGCTTTGAGACAAACCTCCTTTGGTTCTTAGAAGGCCGCATTATTATTATCATTTGCCATCCTTTGGGATTGCCATCCTAATACAGGCTTGAAGTAGCCTGGACACGTGGCATTCTAATTTTTAAATATCAAATGATTTTTTCCCCCAAGGTTAGTTGTCAGAAGCTTAGGGCTCAGTGTTTCGAGCTTCTGGTGCACATCTTTGTGCCGTTTGCCCAGTGACAGGGACGGCTGTGCCACAGGGAAACAGGCTGCCTCGGAAGGCAGTGAGCATCCGTGTGGGTCAGCTTAAAGGAAGTGCATGGTGAGCACAACATCCCCTCTGCAGCCATCCTGAACCGTTAGACTGCAGTGTCCGCTCACTGGCCTTAGTAATTGCCTGGGAGACCACGGATAATAACTCTTATCCTTTTCACGACGGTACTTCACTTAGTTGAAGAAAGGTGTTCCGACATCTAAACTTTCACTTACTTTATCACCGTTCTTCATGTGACTTAACTAGTACACCAGTGAGAACTGCAGTCTCATGAAGATAATTCACTAACAGATCAAGTTCGAGGCCTCCTGAAACAGAGGAAAGATTGTGGCCGACCCTGTAAAATGCGAGGCCTGTGGACACACAGTTTATAGAGACAGAGTTATGTCTCAGACGCTACCTTTTCTTGGTAACCCTTTTCTGTGCCCGGGATTGGCTTTTTGTGCAAATTTTCCGTCTCTTTTTAACCCAGTGATACTGCCCTGGGTTTTAGGATTGCTATTCTCCTTTTCCTTTGCTTTTGTTATTAAAAAAAAAAAAAGACATATGAAGAACTTGTTGCCTTGTCATGCATCTCGACTGTAGAGAACTTCAGCCTGCAAAGTTTGCTTTGTTCGGGTGGGATTTACTTTCAGATAGGAAGATTCGGGGTGTTCTAATTATACTGAGCTTGGGCTACCATACAGTGGAGAGAAGAGAATCAAATAGTTTCTGGAGGCCTGTATTCTTAAAATTCTTGCCGATATTAAAGTTTTTTTCAGTATTGTGGTTGGACTGGGGGCACAGAATGCAGTGAACAGACACCGTTTCTTTGCTATTCTGAGTGTAAATACAGAAAAGCGTGTGATGAACAAGGGAGCTCCTTGCAGAATTACGTATATTGGAGAAAAATTGTGTAGGAAACAGTTGAGCAAAAGCAAGCAATAGGGGCGTGGCCAGAAAACTGTGGATCCTCGTATGATGGAAAGCCATGTAATCTTTAAAAATGTTTGTGTTCCCGGTAACAACAGGAAAGATGCTTGTGTATTATATTAAAAGGCAGAATCAGGATATAAAACTGGATATGTTGTATTTTTCAACTAAATAGACAAAATCTATGCAAAGAAGAGTGGAGAGAAGTATATACCAAGAGTTCTCTTTCTTTTTTCCTGAGTGGAAGGATGATGGTTTTTTTTTCTTTTACTTCATTCCTAAATGTTCTTTGGTGTGCATTCTTTAATAAGCAGAAGGAATTTGTGTTTTAAAAATGACTCCTTTCTTAGCGCTGAAGCTGATCTTCACTGCACCAAGGTCAATAGCAGAGCTCAGAGCAAATGTCCGGAGGCCGGAGCGTGCTCATGTGTGTTCTCGAGAAGACAAGGAGGGGCTTCCCTGGTGGCGCAGGGGTTAAGAACGCGCCTGCCAATGCAGGGGGCACGGGTTCGATCCCTGGTCTGGGAAGATCCCTCATGCCGCGGAGCAACTAAGCCCGTGCACCACAACTACTGAGCCTGCGCTCTAGAACCCACAAGCCACAACTACTGAGCCCACGTGCCACAGCTACTGAAGAGCCCGTGCTCCACAACAAGAGAAGCTCCTGCAATGAGAAGCCCGCGCACCGCAACGAAGAGCAGCCCCCGCTCGCCACAGCTAGAGAAAGCCTGCGCGCAGCAGCAATGAAGACCCAATGCAGCCAAAAATAAATAAATTTTTTCAAAAAAAGAAGAGAAGGAATCATGGTGTGGAGTTAACTTCATAATAGATCCATTGTAGACATGCACGGCTAATTTCCATTTCAGTGCTAGGGGAGTGTTACAGGATTTCAGTGTAAAATGTAGGTTAAAATATGCTCATTGTCCCATGTATGTGGGGATGGTCTGCTTCGCTATGCATTAACCAGCAAGAGTTCCTGTTTCTCATTTTAGATTCTGCTTGGGAGTTCAGACTGTCTTTGGCAGCTTGCCTTTTAAAAAACTTGAATGCACCTTTTGCAAACCTTTCTGTTCTTTATATTAATAACCCCATTAATTAACAGATCGGAGAGTGAATAAATATAAGCAGAAACCTTCAGCTGGAGATGCTGACAAGCAAGACAGTCCTGTTGTTCCAGGACATCAAAATCCATTCTCAGAATTTAGTCTCTGCAACTGGTGTTGAAAGCTGACTGCAGGTTGTCTTTTTTTGTTTGTTTGTTTTGTTTTTCTGGGGTTTTTTTTTGCGGTACGCGGGCCTCTCACTGTTGTGGCCTCTCCCATTGCGAAGCACAGGCTCCGGACGCGCAGCCACAGCGGCCATGGCTCACGGGCCCAGCCGCTCCGCAGCATGTGGGATCTTCCCGGGCCGGGGCACGAACCTGTGTCCCCTGCATCGGCAGGCGGACTCTCAACCACTGTGCCACCAGGGAAGCCCTGCAGGTTGTCTTTAAGTAGCCTCTGCTACATTAACACTTAACCCTGATAGTCATAATAATTCTTGCAGCTACCATTTATTAATTGGGTGGGTACAGGCCTTTGCAATAGATATTTTGTATGTATTAGCTCATTTTACCTCTCCACAACCCTTTGAGGTAGGTATTATTGTGCCCATTTTGCAGATGAGAAAGCAGCCTCTAGGAGATGGAATAATTTGCCCCAGGTTACACAGCTGGTTATGGAAAATCTGGGACTAGACCCTATGGCCTGGCTGAACATACTTTCTTTCTGCCATCTGTGTTGCTTGGCTGTGCATATGCCTCTTAGCAGTATTATTTAAATTAGCATTATTCAAATCAAACCAAATATTTAAGGAATGAATAAGTATATGACTTGAAATGAGTTTTTTTCCAAGGTTTAATTTGATTTGCAAAGTGTCCCAAATACAACAAATCATATTCAGCGTATAATTCTATAAAATATTGTATCATAGTCCTTTCACAAATTTTATTAGCTAGGTGCAACTAACAAATGAAAAAATTTTAAGTTCTTTGCAGTGAATGAAATTAATGAATATTTAACTTAGTTCTTTATCCTGGTTAACCAAATTAGCAATTTTTCCCTCTCTCTCGTCTACCGTGCTTTCTCCTTATCTTTCTCCTTACAAATTGGCTAATTACAGAAAATAACTTGTGCTTTCTTTTAGACAGAACATGCTATAGTTTCTTCCATTTTCCTCTTTAATTACCTTCCCCAGTTTAAATAGGTGTTCGTTAGTGATTTATAGAAAAGGCTTGGTAGATATATTCAGTTTTTCAGAGACTGAGAAAGATTGTTTTTAAACGTTGTCTTATGAAAATGTTGAAATGCATATAAAAGTAGAAAAAAGCGGGCATGTGCCACTCCCTATGGGTGGTCTTTTGTTTTACAAATAATTGGCCTTGTGTGTATGGCATTTTTTATTTTTGCCAGTATATCTTTTTTTTTTTAACATCTTTATTGGAGTATGATTGCTTTACAATGGTGTGTTAGTTTCTGCTTTATAACAAAGTGAATCAGTTATACATATACATATGTTCCCTTATCTCTTCCCTCTTGCGTCTCCCTCCCTCCCACCCTCCCTATCCCACCCCTCTAGGTGGTCACAAAGCACCCAGCTGATCTCCCTGTGCTATGCGACTGCTTCCCACTAGCTATCTATTTTACGTTTGGTAGTGTATATATGTCCATGCCACTCTCTCACTTTGTCACAGCTTACCCTTCCCCCTCTCCATACCCCTCAAGTCCATTCTCTAGTAGGTCTGTGTCTTTATTCCCATCTTACTCCTAGGTTCTTCATGACCTTTTTTTTTTTTTTTCTTAGATTCCGTATATATGTGTTAGCATACGGTATTTGTTTTTCTCTTTCTGACTTACTTCACTATGTATGACAGACTCTAGGTCCATCCACCTCACTACAAATATCTCAATTTTGTTTCTTTTTATTTGCCAGTATATCTTTAGGATAGGTTCCTGGTAGTGGGATTGCTGGATCCAAGGATAAATGTATCTGTAATATTGCTAGGTATTAGTGACGGGAACCTTCCCCAGCACATAAGTAATTATCTACTTTGTCTGACAATTTAGCAAAAGCAAGTTGCCTTCTCCAATTCCAAATATAGACATCTTTTCAATTTCGAAGTAGATAATTAGGAATTCTGGGTTCATAATGGTCAGGCGTGTTAAAGTTAAACTTTGAATTTCTATACATAATCACATACGTGGTCATGCTTTGCATAATTAAATTTATTGTGGGGCTTCCCTGGTGCCGCAGTGGTTGAGAGTCCGCCTGCCGATGCAGGGGACGCGGGTTCGTGCCCCGGTCCGGGAGGATCCCACATGCCGCGGAGCGGATGGGCCCGTGGGCCATGGCCGCTGGGCCTGCGCGTCCGGAGCCTGTGCTCCGCAGCGGGAGGGGCTGCATCGGTGAGAGGCCCGCGTACCGCAAAAAAAAAAAAAAAAAAAAATTTATTGTGAAACCTAATGGAAAGCTTTACTTATCAAATATTGCACACTGAGTTATTAATGTGATGTAAGTTAAAGGGATTTCTTCATCTTTAGGTTATGACAGTATCATAATAGTAAGCATTAGTACATTTGACCACCTGTACTGGAATTTCTATATTTACATCTGCTGTAGTTTTGGAAATATATTGCCACAGATAGTACTTCATGGAAGTCTGAGCATTCCAATCCTCCCGTCTAGAAAGATGAAACCTTTTTATTTCAGGCATACTTGTGAATGCTTTAGACCTGAGATTCTGAATACCTTTGTTAGAGATTTTTAAAGATTTTTTTGATGTGGACCATTTTTAAAGTCTTTATTGAATTTGTTACAATATTGCTTCTGTTTTATGTTTTTGGGTTTTCTTTGGCCACAAGGCAGGTGGGATCTCAGCTCCCTGACCAGTGATCGAATCCGCACCCCCTGCACTGGAAGGCGAAGTCTTAACCACTGGACTGCCGGGGACATCCCATGTTAGAGAGTTTCAGTTCCCACACCCTGGAGTCATTTTTTTTTTTTTTTTTTGCGGTACACGGGCCTCTCACTGTTGTGGCCTCTCCCATTGCGGAGCACAGGCTCCAGACGCGCAGGCCCAGCGGCCACGGCTCACGGGCCCATCCGCTCCGCGGCATGTGGGATCCTCCCGGACCGGGGCACGAACCCACGTCCCCTGCATCGGCAGGCGGACCCTCAACCACTGCGCCACCAGGGAAGCCCTGGAGTCATTTTTCAGGGATGTTAACTTGAGGTACTTTATGGGGACCTTATACTAAATAATACGCACGGTAACCGGAAACTGGGGGCCATGAACACTGTGCATGTGACTGCATCTGTCCCTCTGACGAGGCCTGTCCACTTCAGTGGCTCCTCTCCTTCACTTCTGGTGGGTTGGTGGGTCTAAAGGAACTTATGCAGTGTGAAAAGTCCCACAGAAACTCGGGTGTTTCTCTCCTGAACACTCTTATGACATGAATTAGGATCATAGATTTCAGAGCACGAAAAGCCACCCTTAGAGCATTTATAGACTGAAGTCTTTCCTTTATGGGTTAGGGAAATGGGGCCCAGAGGGCCTTGCCTGCAGTCGCACTGCCAGTCGAGGACACACTGGAATTCACACCCTGGCCCCCGACTCCCAGACCTGAGCTCCTTCTGCGCTCTCCTCCCCCCTCTCACTTCGCCTGGGCACGAGGAGGAAAGCAACCGTTTGGGGGATGAGAACTGTCTGGGGTCTTCCTCGACCCCTCTGTGTGTGTGCCGGATGATGCAGTGGGGACACTCACTGGACCTGATTCTGCCTCAGGCACCTTTGCTCATAACTGAAATCCTGCATTTAATTTTTCTCACATTGTATTCAAGATACGAGATTGCATCCCGGTGTCCAAAACAGAGCATTTCATCATCTGGGCGTGGCCGTGGGGTAATAGCCACCACCTTTTACGTGCTGCTACATGAAGGGCACTGTGTAGCTTGCCACTCCTCATTCCAAAACCTCACAGCAGCCCTGCAAGGTGGGCACTGTTATCCTATTTTACAAAGAAGCCGAGGCTCGGAAAGGTGACTTGCCCAAGGCTACATAATAAAGCCGAGTTGAGAATGAGTAGGTCCTAACTCAAGACTCTTTGCCCTTTATTCCTCTGTGCTCCTCCAACCATCCCGATATCCCTTCCAATGAATGCATTCTAAACATATATCATGTATCACTCATTCTCCTTTTATTTTGAGAAATTCTCCTTTCAGTGCTGTGTGTCTATGTTTTGCCCCTAAGAACAATTAAAATAATTATTTTTTAAAAAACCTTTAATGGGGCTTCCCTGGTGGCGCAGTGGTTGGGAGTCCGCCTGCCGATGCAGGGGACGCGGGTTCGTGCTCCGGTCCGGGAAGATCCCACATGCCGCGGAGCGGCTGGGCCCGTGAGCCATGGCCGTTGAGCCTGCGCGTCGGAGCCTGTGCTCCGCAACGGGAGAGGCCACAACAGTGAGAGGCCCGCATACCGCAAAAAAAAAAAAAAAACTTTTATGAACTGGAAGAATGTCTCATATCTTGGTGTCGTCTCAAAGCCAGGGATCCATTTATCTTAGCACCTGATGAGCAGGAAATTGTGTTTGAACCTTCCCTGGTGCCGTTTCTCTTCTGCAGTTTCTGAGATCACTTGTCTGAAAAATGACTCATTATGGCTCTTCTTGTGTCCTGCTGTCCTCATGATCCAAGCTAGTACCTGTTCAGACTGGACATTAGGATATACTGTTTTCTTCCAAAACTTTTCTTTATGGTGGCAACATTTTTTCCTTGAGTGGCTAATCATGTTTAGATATGGAAACATGAAAGAGACCTGACGTGATGTTGTGTGCAAAATAGGTATTTAGCAAGCATATTGGTGTAGTCGTGATGCTATTTACAAAGTTAGTGGTCGGGCTTCCCTGGTGGTGCAATGGTTGAGAGTCCGCCTGCTGATGCAGGGGACGTGGGTTCGTGCCCTGGTCCGGGAAGATCCCACATGCCGCGGAGTGGCAGGGCCCGTGAGCCATGGCCGCTGAGTCCGCGCGTCCGGAGCCTGTGCTCCGCAACGGGAAAGGCCACAGCGGTGAGAGGCCCGCGTACCGAAAAAAAAAAAAAAAAAGTTAGTGGTGACAAAAAGCCAAAGATATTATCAAGATAAGGATGTAGTGGTGATTGGATCTTGCCAAAATGAGAACCTTTCCAACTTCTTGTCACTCCAAGTGTGGCCGCCACCCCCCCTCCCTCCTTCTCCCCCTCTTCCTCTCCATATCCACTATTTTTCTTTTATGATTTCTCATTACAACTTTAACAGTTCTGTTTGCTTTTGATGCTACTCTGTTATATTTTAATGTGTAAGGTTTATTATGCCCTCTGAGAAGGCCCGTTGCATGCAATTGATGTTCTTTTTATGGGCTTTAAAAAAGTCCCATTTCCTTTTTGGGGAGAAGGACAATACTAGATTATTATGAGACTGAAGTTTGAAATTATGACTCAAGGAAAGATAAAAAACAGTGACTCAGACGGACTTCCCTGGGGGTCCAGTGGTTGAGACCCCGTGCTTCCACTGCAGGGGGTGAGGGTTTGATCCCTAGTCGGGGAACTAGGATCCCACATGCCGTGTGGCACGGCCAAAAAATAAAATTAAAAAAAAAACACACAACAGTGGGGCTTCCCTGACGGCGCAGTGGTTGGGAGTCTGCCTGCCGATGCAGGGGACACGGGTTCGTGCCCCAGTCCGGGAAGATCCCACGTGCCGCGGAGCGGCAGGGCCCGTGAGCCACGGCCGCTGAGCCTGCGCATCCGGAGCCTGTGCTCCGCAACGGGAGAGGCCACGGCGGTGAGAGGCCCGCGTACCGCAAAAAAAAAAAAAAAAAAAACAACAGTGACTCAGAAATGGCAACACAATGCCTTTTCTTGAAAGTGGGGTCTTTGTTCTCGAAATTTAGTGCAATCTGATCAACAAATGCATGTTGAACACCTTCTGTGTCAGCATCACAGGGGCTGCTGCCGTCGTGGAGCCCCCGGGCAATGGAGTGGACAGGAATAAACAATGTGAGGACAGCGGCAAAGCAGGGACCAGGGGAGCCCAGGAGGCTCGCCCGGCCTGGTTTGGTGGGCATGTAAGTGGGTGAGGCAGGTCCTGGCCCAGGTGCCGGAGAGAAGCTGGGGGCCAGGCATCTTCCATCAGCCCCTCCAGGCCCTTTCCTTACCCTCCTCCAGCCAGCTCTCTGCCCCGGCAGCTGAGCTGTATGGACCACACCGCTCTCTGCTCCAGTGAGGTTTGAGCACGGGATCCCTAGCTGGGGACTGGAAGGAGGGAGAGTGAGGTCAGAGGATCCACCCCCAACTCCTTCCACATGGGGCCCCTTGGCTTGGCTGTGTCCCCACCCCCTGGATGTAGCTGCTGCTTCCCCAGCAGCGTCTCTCCTCATAGGGTCTGGTGACCTCCCTCCCCTTGGCCCTGCAGGCATGGGATTAGCTATAGCTGTGCTGCTGTCAGCCTAGGAGATGGGGCAGTAAGCCTGGGGCTTGGTGTGGAGTCCAGTCCACTCCCCAAGCACACAGAGAAGGATCTAGGTGATGCCCTCGCCCAGCACGGTGTGTGCACCCACTCTAACTGGGGAAGTAAGACTAGCCCGCCTGAAACAACAGTCCGTAATCAGGCACTCAGTTGTGAGCTACAGACTGACGTGTGACAGAAGATCAGAGCGGGACAGCCAGGGAGGCCTGGGCTAACGAGGAGAGGCCCTTCGAAGCTGGAGGATGGTACAGACCAGTGGTTCTCAAAGTGTGGTCCCTAGAGCAGCCGCGGCAGCAACCTGGAAGCTGGTTAGAAATGCAGAGTCTCAGGCTCTGCCCCAGACCTCCTGAATCTGGGGATGGGGCCCAGCGATCTGTATTTTAACTCCAGGGGATTCTTCTCCACAGAAACAAGCTAAGGAGGTGGGAATGAGGCAGGATTTGCTTGTTGGGGGTGGGGGAGTGGATATTGGAGCGCCTGGGTGCGTGGTGGGAACAAGAAAATCGGTGGAGAGAGTGAGCTCTGATCACTGAGGTTGCAAAAGAGCACAATGATAGCGAGTGGCCTGGGAGTCGGGGGACGTTGTTCTCTTCCCTCCCTCCTCTAGGCCCGGATGTGAAATGGAGCTGGACCAGTCGTGTTGCCCCAGCTGGACAAGATAACGCGTTTCAAGTTGTTACCACTCTACCTGGCGCCGGGCACTCGGAGCTGCCATCATTGTTTCAGCTTTTGCGTTTTGGTGGGTTCCGCTGACCTGTCACGTGGTGTAGCAGGTTGTCAGGAGCCGTTGGCGACCGTGGATGAGAGGGATGTTTTTAAGGAGAGTCGCCTGAACAGAACCGGCCAAGTGCGCTGGGAGACCAGCCCTCAGTTCTAGGAGCTGTGCTGGGGGAGCCACTGCAGAGATGGTAACAGTGGATTGAAAGACGCCCAGCAAGCTGATACGCACACTGTAGTCACTGCCTAGGGCCTCTGTTGTGAGTTAGTACAAACAGAAATTGATTCCCTCGCCGCTCTGGAGACCAGATGCCTGAAGTCAGTGCCACTGGGCTGAAATCAGGGTGCTGGCAGCATTGTCGCTCCTGGAGGCTCTGAGGGAGAAACTGGTCCATGCCTGTGGCCGGGCTTCGTGGCTGCTGTCTGTCCTCGGCTAGAGGATGTGCCACTCCAGTCTCTTGCCTCTGTCCTTACATGGCGAGCTCCTCCTTATGCATCTTCACCTGGGCCTCTTTTTTTTCCCCTTAATTTATCTTTCTGAAGTATAGTTGATTTACAATGTTGGGTTCATTTCTGCTGTACAGCAAAGTGATTCAGTTATTCGTATACATACATTCTTTCTTTTTTTGTATTACTAGTCTTTTTTATAAACATCTTTATTGGAGTATAATTGCTTTTAGTTTCTGCTGTATAACAAAGTGAATCAGCTATACGTATACATATATCCTCATATCCCCTCTCTCTTGCGTCTCCCTCCCACCCTCCCTATCCCACCCCTCTAGGTGGTCACAAAGCCCCGAGCTGATCTCCCTGTGCTATGCGGCTGCTTCCCACTAGATATCTGTTTTACATTTGCTAGTGTATCTATGTCAATGCCATTCTTTTTCATGTTCTTTTCTGTGTGGTTTATCACAGGATATTGAATATAGTTCCCTGTGTTCTACAGTAGGACCTTGTTTATCCATCCTATATATAATAGTTTGCACCTGCTAATCCCAAACTCCCAATCCATCCCTCCCCCGCCCCCCTTCCCTTGGCAAACACAAGTCTCTTCTCTATGTCTGTGAGTCTGTTTCTGTTTCGTAGATAAGTTTATTTGTGTCATATTTTAGATTCCACATGAGTGATGTCGTATGATATTTGTCTTTCTCTGTCTGACGTACTTCAGTTAGCACGATCATCTCTAGTTCCATCCATGTTGCTGCAAATGGCATTATTTCATTCTTTTTTATGGCTGAGTAGTATTCCATTATATGTACATATATACACATGGGCTTCTTAAAAGGACACGAGTCATTGGATTCAGGGCCCACCCAAATCCAGTATGACCTCATCTTAACCAATTACATCTTCAAAGACACTGTTTCCTAATAAGGTCACATTCTGAGGTTCTGGATCGACGTGAATTTCGGGGAGGACACTAACACAGTACATGTATTTAAAAAAAAAAGACAGAATGGAGACTGAAATGGTAGGTGAAGTAGAAAGAGGAGATAGAGATGAGGTGAGGATGGCATTTCTTCCTACTTGGGAAGGGTTCTGTCCCGGCAGAGAGCGGACCTCAGCACGGGGAGCAGATTGTGTGTGTTAGGAAAGATTCAGGATCTCTGTTTTGGAACTGTGGTATTTTCACTGTGGAATATTAGCTCTGAGCACTGGTCTGGGCCATTGGCTGGAGCGGGTGTTCAGGGGATGAAGAAAGAGAGAGCTTGGAGAGAGTGGAGAAGGGTGTTCTGCTCTAGCTGGAGGGGCCTGACTGTGGCTTTTTAAACTCTCTTTCACAGTTAAAAAAAAAAGGTAGTCTGGCCCTCAGCTTTAGGGACTGAAAAGTTTCAGTATATTAAAATTTCGACATTCTAGGCACTTTTGTCACTGGTCGTGTTTTTAAGAGCCTGCACTGAGGTAGATTTAATTCTGGGATGAACAAAATAAATTCTGCTAGCATCTTAAAATAAACTTTTAATTTTAGAGTAGTTTTAGATTTACAGAAACGTTGCAGGCAGAATACGGACGGTTCCCCTATCTCCTGCACCCGGTTTCCCCTACTGTTAACATCTTATATTAGCATGGCGCGTTTGTCACAACTAATGGGACGATATTGATACATTATTATCAGTCGAGGGGCATACTTTATTCAGATTTCCTTAGTTTATCCCTTATGTCCTTTTTTGGTCCCAGGATCCCATTTGGGATTATATTTAGTCATGGTGCCTCCTGAGGCTCCTCTGAACTGACAGTTTCTCAGATTTTCCTTGCTGTTGAAGACCTTGACAGTTCTGAGGAGTACCGCTTAGGTCATCCATCGACTGTCCTTCAATTTGGGTTTGTGTGATGTTTTTCTCACGATCAGACTAGGGGTGGGTTTAGGGAGGAAGACCACAGAGGTCAGGTGCCATTCTCATCACATCTACCAAGGACGTGTACTGTGAACATGACTTACCGCTGTTGATGTTGACCGTGATCACCTGAGATGCGTTTGTCAGGTTTCTCCTTCTCGCCACACCTCCGCACTGCGTGGTTTAGAAGGAAGTCACTACGCACAGCCCACAGGGAAGGAGTGGAGAATATGCCCCACCATCTCAAGGACAAAGTATCTACATAAATCATTCAGAATTCTTCTGCCTGGGGATTTGTCCTCCTCATGTATTTATTCCATCGTGCATTTATATCAGTGTGGACCTGTGGATATTTATGTGATAGTTGGGGGTATAACCCAGCACTGCTTTATTTATTCTGTTGCCCACATTGTTGCGGCTTTGGCTCTTCCCATTGGCTCCTGGGTCCCTTTGCCGCACCCCCCGTCAGTGTGGGTTCTGTGAGCACTTCCTTACTTTCTGGCACCCTAAGATGCTCCAGGCTCATGTTGGATATTCCGTGTCTCAGCCCTGGATTCAGGTGCTTCCCCAAGGAGCCCTGGTTCCTTTTGCTGTAGAATGGTATTAGGAACCCAGGTTTGGGCCCTGGGTCTCTCAGCAGACAGAGCTGGGAAATAGATGTGTTTATACAACCCGTGTACGCAGACTTACCTATAATTATGTCTCTGTGTGTCTCTGTCTCTGTTAAGCTAGACATGAGTTCACACTGATGTCTCCTCTTCTCCATTCCACCTGGTTCATTCTAGCCTTCCCCCCTTGCTGGTCTGTAACCTCCCTCTCCAACAGTGAGAAGCCTGGCTCCTACCACATGGCCCTGTGGGAAACAACTTTATCAACTAGAATACAGTGCTTATGTGCAGTTCCTTTTGTAGTCTTCCAGTCTCTGCTCATTACCAGAATTACTTTGTCTGCACCTTTCCTCTCCACCCGCTTCCGTGAGGTTACGTTGCATGTTTGTAATGCAGTTAGATTCTTTTGTCACAGTCTGCATTCCGTCATGGGGTTCCCCTATCTCCTTATTGACTATTATTGTATTTGCGTGTATTAAGGTTCACTCTTTGTGCTGTAAGGGTCTGTGGGTTTTGACAAATGCATAGCATCACACATCCAGCACTACGATACCACACAAATGCATAGCATCACACATCCACCACTACGATTTACCACCCTGAAGAATCTCTGTGCTTCACCTCGTGACACCGCCCCCAGTCTCTGGCAACCACTGATCCACTTTCTGTCTCTATAGTTTAACCTTTTGTAGAATGTCACTTTAAATGGAATCTTGCAGTATATAGCCTCTCAGACTGGCTTCTTTCACTTGGCAATATGAATTTAAGACTCAACCATGGTTGTGTGGATTGGTTCATTCCTATCATCACTGAATCCTATTCCATTGTCTGGATGGACCACAGTTTGTTTATCCATCACCAATTGAAGGACATCTTGGTTGCTTCCAGTTTTCACAGTTATAAATAAAGCTGCTATAAATATTAAATGAAAGTTTTGTGTAGACATAAGTTTTCAACTCATTTGGGTTAATACTTAGTGTAAGCACAATTACTGGATCCTATGGTAAAATTTATAAGCCTCAACTTTGTAAGACACTGCCAAACTGTCTTCCAAAGTGGCTGTACCATTTTGCATTCCCACCAGTAATGAAGGAGAGTTCCTATTTCTCTGCATCCTGGCCAGCAGTTGGTATGTTGTCTGTGTTTTGGATTTTAGCCATCCTAATAGGTGTAATAGAGATATCTCATTATTGTTTTAATTTGCATTTCCCTAATGATAAAAGATGTTGAGCATCTTTTCATATGCTTATTTGCCATCTGTATATATTCTTTGGTGAGGTTTCTGTTCAGATCTTTTGCACATTTTTTAAATTGGGCTATTCATTTTCTTATTTTTGAATTTTAAGAGTTCTTTTTATATTCTGTATACAACTCCTTTATCAGATATGTGATTTGCAAATACTTCCCCCAGTCTATAAATTGTCTTTTCATCCTCCTAATGATGTCTTTTACAGAGCAAAAGTTTTGTTGTTGTTTTAATTTTAATGAGGTCCAAGCTATCAATTTTTCCTTTCATGGATGTGCTTTTGGTATTGTATCTAAAAACCCATCACCAAACCCAAGGCCACACAGCTTTTTCTCCTATATTTTCATCTAGAAGTTTTAGTTTTGCATTTCACACATAGGCCCGTGGTCCCTTCTGAGTTAATTTTTGTGTAAGGCCTGAGGTTGGTGTCTGGGTTCATTGTTTCGGCACCATTGTTGAAAAGCTCCCTTGTCTTTGCACCTTTGTGGATTCTGCTAGCATTTGAAATGGACGTCCTTTATTCTTTCTACATTATCTTAAGTCCTGTAAGGAGTTCCCTTGAAAAGGCGAAAGTTCTGATTGCCTTTTCTGCTTGTCTTACAGCAAGACCACTGGTGCAGACCTTGCCTTTAAGAACCACCGTCAACAACGGCACTGTGGTACCAAAGAAAGCCAGTGGCTCCCTGCCAGCCCCTTCGGGGGCCAGGAAAGAAACCGCTGTACCTGCCACAGCCAAAAGGTAGGCAAGAAGCGCCTTACATGAACTCTGAAAGCAGTTCTGGCTCAGATGCTAAAATAAGTATTACTCTTTTATATGACACTTTAATAAAATTTCTCCTTTGAGTTAAAGCTTATAAAAGCACAGTATTTGGTGTGTTGCCAAAACAGGAACCATGTCGATTTATTAGTCTGCGTTTTTTTAGTTGTAATCATATAGTCTTTGAAATCTCATTCACTAAAGCCGCAGTGCAGCATTTTGTGTTTTTACTTAAACTTCTCTTTTGAAAAAACAAGTGGGAGTATATAACCTATATAAAAAATGAATATGCTTGGAATATAGCAAAATTCAGATTGCTGTACTGAGCTTAAATTTTTATCAGTAAAATTTGGATAAGCTCGTACTTTTAAATGATGCCTAACAGTGGAGCTTCAGATGTTTATGTTTGTCAGAGCATAGGTTGCTCTTAATTTTCTATAATTTCATAGTTGTCATATTAAAATTGTATATTTTAAATGCCAGGCCAGTTTTCTAAATTTTTATGCCCTAAAAAAATGAACTATCTGGTAGTAATATAGCATAGAAAACCTTAAAGAAATTCTTTCTGCAGTGCTACCTCATGGACTTGTTAGAAGAACTCGTAAAGTTCATGAAAATGCTAACTTGCTTTATGTGCACTGGGGATTCTGGGTGTGAGTATGCTCTGCGGTGTGCTGGGATACCCGTTGGGCTGGTGAGGGTACGTTTGATGCTGCATCGTGACTCAGAATGAAAATGTAACAATCCCGTCTTATCTTTTAAATGTATAGTGTTTATACATAAAGCTTTATCCTTCGCCAAGCAAACTTGCATTGTGTTCCATCAGATAGAGCGTCATGTACTTACTGTTTGTGAATTTTAAGGAAATTGGTTTTGCAGGGCTTTTTAGAACTTTAAAATGAAATTCTCAGCCTCATTTCATCCCTTTTTAATACTTCTTTGAATCATTCATTTATAATCAACATGAAATGACCTTCTGGATTCTAATTGGCAGCAGTAGATATGGACTGTCTTTTATTCATCTAGATGTTATAAGATTGACACTGACTTTTTAAGTTTCAGGTTGCCATCTGTTACCAGTTCTTTCTTCTTTTTTTTTTTTAATAGTGGTAAAAACCACATCACATTAAATTTACCATCTTAACCATTTTTAAGTGTACAGTTCAGTAGTGTCAAGTATATTCTCATTGTTGTACAGCAGATCTCCAGAACTTTTTCGTCTTGCAGAACTGAAACTATTTATTGGCCAAAAAGTTCGTTCGGATTTTTCCCTAAGATGGGAAGGAGAAACCAGAACGAACTTTTTGGCCAACCCAATATATCTCTTCAACAGTAAATCCTCCTCAGAGCCCTTGGTGACCACCTTTTTCCTTTCTGTTTCTATGATTTGACTACATTAGATACTTCATATGAGTGGAATCATGCAGTATTTGTCCTTTCGTGGCTGACTTATTTCACTTAACATAATATCATCAAGGTTCATTCATACTGTAGCATGTGACAGTATTTCCTTTTTTTTTTTTTTAAAGTGGCTTTGTATTTTATTTATTTATTTAGGCTGCGCTAGGTCTTAGTTGCAGCTCGCGGGATCTTCATTGCGGCATGCGTGATGTTTTAGTTGCAGCATGCGGGATCTTTAGCTGCAGCATGCCGACTCTTAGTTTCAGCATGCATGCAGGATCTAGTTCCCCCACCAGGGATCGAACCCGGGCCCCCTGCACAGGGAATGTGGAGTCTTACCCACTGGACCACCAGGGAAGTCCCAGGATTTTCTTCGTTATTAAGTCTATATAACATTCCGTTGTGTATTCTTTTTTTTGTTCTTTTTTTTTGTTTTTTTTTTTGCGGTACACGGGCCTCTCACTGTTGTGGCCTCTCCCGTTGCAGAGCACAGGCTCCAGACGCACAGGCTCAGCGGCCATGGCTCACAGGCCCAGCCGCTCCACGGCATGTGGGATCTTCCCGGACTGGGGCACGAACCTGTGTCCCCTGCATCGGCAGGCGGACTCTCAACCACTGCGCCACCAGGGAAGCCCAGTATACCACCTTTTCTTTATCCATTCATGTCAATGGATGTTAGGGTTTCTTCTACCTCTTGGCTATTGTGAATAATGCTGCAATCAACATAGGTGTGCAGATATCTCTTTGAGATCCTGCTTTGAATTCTTTTGGATATATACTCAGAAGTGGGATTGCTGAGTCATATGGTAATTCTATTTTTAATTTTTTGAGGAACCTCCATAATGTTTTCCATAATGACTGCACCATTTTACATTCCCACTAACAGTGCACAAGGGTTCTAATTACTCCTCATCCTTGCCCACATTTGTTATTTTCTGTTCTTGATAGTGGCCATTCTAATGGGTGTGAGCTGATATCTCATTACGGTTTTCATTTGCATTTCTCTTATTATTAGTGATGTTGAGCATCTTTTTCATATGCTTGTTGGCAATTTGTATATATCTTTCGGAAAATTTTCTATTCAAGTCCTTTTCCCATTTTTAATTGGGTTATTCATTTTTTTGTTATTGAATTGTAGGAGTTCCTTATATATTCTGGATATTAATCCCTTACCAGATACATGATTCACAAATATTTTCTCCTATTCCATACATTGCTTTCTCACTCTATTGATAGTTTCCTTTGCACAGAAGTTTTTAAGTTTGATGCAGTCCCATTTGTTTATTTTTAACATTTGGTGTCATATCCAAGAAATAATTGCTGAATCCAATGTCCTAAAGCTTTCCCCCTATGTTTTCTTCTAGGAGTTTCATAGTTCTAGGCCTTTAACACATTTCAAGTTAATTTTTGTATGTAGCATAAGGTAAGGGTCCAACTTCATTCTTTTGCATGTGGATGTCCAGTTTTCCCTACACCATTTGTTGATGAAACTGACTTTCCCCCTTGTGTAGTATTGGCACCCTTGCTGAAAATCATTTGCCCTTACATGCAAGGGATTATTTCTGGGCTCTCTATCCTGTTCCATTGGTCTATATTATCTGTCTTTATTCCAGTACCACACTGTCTTGATTACTGTTACTTTGTAGTATGTTTTGAAATCAGGAAATGTGAGTCCTCCAATTTTGTTCTTTTTCAAGATTGTTTTGGCTATTTGGGGTCCCTTTAGATTCCATATGAATTTTAGGATTTTTTTTTCTATTTCTACAAAAAATGCCATTGGTATTTTGATACGGGTTGCATTGAATCTGTAGATCACTTTGGGTAGTGTAGACATTTTAACATATTAAGTCTTCCAATCCCACAAAAATAGGATGACTTTCCATTTACTTGTATCTTCTTTGATTTCTTTCAGCAGTGTTTTGTAGTTTTCTGTCTACAAGTCTTTCACCTCTTTGGTTAAGTTTATTCCTAAGTAGTTTGTACTTTTTGATGCTATAATAAATGAGGTTATTTTCTGAATTTCCTTTTCAGATTGGTCATTGTTAGTGAATAGAAATACAACTGATTTCTGTGTTTTGGTTTTTGTATCCTGCAACTTTGGTGAAATTATTAGTTTTAACATTTTTTTGTGTGGAATCTTTAGGGTTTTCCCTAAGATCATGTCATCTGCAAACAGAGATAGTTTTACTTCTTCCTTTCCAACATGGATGCCTTTTATTTTTTTTACATGTCTTATTGCTCTGGCTAGGACTTCCAGTGCTGTGTTCAATAGAGATGAGAGTGAGCATCCTTGCCTTATTCCTGACCTTAGGAGAAAAGCTTTCACCATGGAGTGTTTCACCATTGAGTATGAGTTCACTGTGGGCTTTTCATATATGGTTTTTACTATGTTGAGGTAGTTTTCTTCTATTCCTAGTTTGAGTGTTTTTATCATGAGGGGTGTTGAGTTTTGTCAAGTGCTTTTTCTGCATCAATTTAGATGATCATGTGGTTTTTGTCTTTCATTCTCTTAATGTGATGTACAATATTATATCAATTCTCTTGTGTTGAACCATCCTTGCATTACAGGTGTAAATCCCACTTGGTCATGGTGTATAATCCTTTTAATGTGCTGTTAAATTCAGTTTGGTAGTATTTTGTTGATTTTTGCATCATTATTTATCAGAGTTATTGGCATGTATTTTTTCTTGTTGTGTCTTTTTTTTTTTTTTTTGGTATCTGAATAATGCTGGCCTCCTAGAATGAGATTGGATGTGCCCCCACTGCCCCTTTAGTCTTTAGAAGAGTTTGAGGAGGATTGGTATTAGTTCTTTAAATGTTTGGTAGAATTCTGGAGTCATGCCATCTGGTCCTGGGCTTTGCTTTGTTGGGAGAGTTTTGATTACTGCTTCAATCTCCTTACTAGTTATAGGCCTATTCAGAGTTTTCAGTACTTCATGATTCAGTCTTGATAGGTTGTATGTTTCTAGGAATTTATTCATTTCTTCTAGTTTATTCAATTTGTTGGCATGCATTTATTCATTGTAGTCTCTTATAATTCTTTTTATTTCTGTGACATCAGTTGTAATAGTCCCTCTTTAGTTTCTAATTTTAGTTATTTGAGTCTTCTCTCTTTTTCTCAGTTTAATGGAGGATTTGGCAATTTTATTGATCTTTTCAAAAATCAACTCTTGGTTTCACGGACTTTTTTCTACTGTTTTTCTTTTCTCCATTTTGTTTATCTCTACTGTAATCTTTATTATTACCTTCCCTCTGCTAACTTTTAGCTTTATTTGTTGTTGTTTTTTTCTGTTTCCTTGAGGTATAAAGTTAAGTTGTTGATTTCAGATCTTCTTTTTAATGCAAGTGTTTTCACAGCTATAAACTTCCCTCTTAGCACTGCTTTCTCTGCATCCCACAAGTTTTAGAATGTTTTGTTTTCATTTGTCTCTAGATATTTTCAAAATTCTCTTGCGATTTCTTCTTCAACTCATTGGCTGTTTAAGAGTGAGTTGCTGAATTTCAAGATTGACTTTTTAAAGTAGCAAGTAGTTAATGAAAAAATGAGATTCTTTTTCTTTATTCTTAAAGAAAATAAACTTTTAAAATTTGTATCTCTATATATTTGGCATTTAAGTAAAAGGAAAATTTTTTTTCAGAGCAAAAAATCATAAAAGTAAAATTTGAAATGTAGATACAATTTCTAGCTTTCAGTTCCTTTCATGAGAGCATATGTCAAGCATCCTTGCACTTTGATTTTGTGGAAGGCTCTGTGTTTGATCCAAAGTAACTTTGATGTAGTACAATAATATCCTTCACTTAATAGACTGTTTGTGGTTTTCTCAGACCTTGCAGGATTAATTGGCACAACTGTTAGAATCCCTGGCAAATTGTGTTTTTGAGTCCTAGCATTTGAAACATCGATTCAGGGTAGGATAAGGCTGGGGAATGAGATGTAAGCAGATGGCTACAGGAGTGAGGCTCTGCTGAAGAATCTAATGGATACTTTCCCACAGGATGTGAAAAAGACAAAGAGCCCTAATGGTGCTTCGGGCCCCCTTTAAATCAGTGATGATGATAGAAATTATCTTTTAATAATAAAAGTGTACAAAGCATCAAGCTTTTAATACCATTATCACTGATCCTCAAAACAACCTTCCAGGGTAGATATTATTATCCCTGTTTTGCCAGTGGGTAAACTGACGCTCAAAGAAGTGAAGTAACTTGCCCGGGATCAAGTGAGTAGAGAGCCTGGGCTCAGACGCAGGTCTTTCTGGATCCAGAGCTCACACTCCTTTCACTGTGATAGGCTGCTTCTTGCAAAGATTTCCAGGTCAGCGCTTACATCTACTCATAAAAAAATGCTTGATATAATTGCTCTTTGGAAACCATCCCTTTTGTGTTCCCCATCCTGTCTGGGTGATGCTCTTTAGAAACAGTGATGTTCTGAGATGCCCCTGAGGGTGCTGACAGGAGTAGCAGGCAGGGGCGAGGGTGACTGAACAGAGATTGGCAGCAAGTTGCGACCCTGAGAGACAGAATTGCCCATTCATATGGGGCTGCAGGGCCTGAACTCCCATTACAGGACCAGGCCCCTTGCTGTGAGCAGAAGCCTGGGTCCTCTACCCCCCGTTTCAGCCATGTATGAAGGAGCTCATGGACAGTGCTTGCCCTCAGCAATATTATCTTAGAAGGAAAGGATGGTGGCGGGGGAAGATAATCAGTAGCCATCATATTTTATATATGTGTGTATGTGCGTGTGTGTGTGTGCGTGTATTAGCATTTAAACAATAACCTTCCTTCTAGAAATGTTCTTAGGCCTTTGTAGACTTTTCTTTTTAATTTACAAAATAATCAGTTTTATTCATTTGATAAGCTAATGTCCAGCAGCCAACTAGAAATACATGGTTTTCTAGATTGAGTGTCTGAGACTCTTGGTGTTTCGGTGTAAAGCATAGTGATTCATTTATTTTGTTCCTCTGCCTTTTGTGGGCTTCCGTGGATGTGAATTCCCATCTGTCTGGAAGTTGGAAACCCGAACAGTGGCAGATAATAATTACTCTGTGACGAAGTTCCTATAGATCTCTCCTTGGAGAATTTTGAAAACAGAAGCAAGCTGGGCATTCCGCCTGTTAGGATTAAAACAACCTCCGAGCCATTTCAAATACATTTATAATCATGTAGGAATTTTTCTGTAATCAGAGTTCCAAATTAACCAAGCTGGGGCATCTCTGGTGTGTGGATGGGTATATGTTTGTTTTCTTTTCTCCGGGGTTTTTTCAGCCTAGTACTAAAGAACAAAATCCCCTTTGGAAATTGTCCAGCACCCAGGGGTTGTGCTTTGTGTTGCCAATTAAGACTTCGATTGGGGGCGTGATTTGGAATCCTTGGGAAAAGCTTTGTTTCCATTAGTGAAAGGAGAAAAGGCAGAAAATCCGGGGAAGACATTGTAGGGTCATACCTTCCTCAGTGGGGATGCTGGAGCTGACAATAGAATAACATTTCCACTGGCTCAAAACAATCACTCATTCTTTCCACTCCTAAGTAGAGCTTTACAATAGGGCAAAGCTGTGAGAAGAGAGATCAAAAGAACAAAACTGGTACAAAAAGAGAGCATTATTTTTAAAATGCTCTGCTCCAGTTGGAAGGTAGGATGGTAAATATCTATGGCTTTCGAACAAACAGCTGATAATCCTTTAGAAAAATAGTTGCACTCATTAGAAATAACAGCATTTGTAAAAATACCAAAGTCAGTGCCAGGTACTTACATGATTTAAATCTGCTTTGGTTTTTTTTTTTTTTTCTAATATACTCTTTATCATTGAGATCCATTGAAATGTATGTGTTAAATTCAGGTTTTGAGTGTGATCTCTGTAACAAGCTAGAAATGGGAGTTGATGCTGTTGAACAGAGGAAGATGAATTGGTACTTATTCTCTTATCAGAATTGTTGCAATTCCCCCCTCTGGGCTCAGGTAGTTGGCTTCATATTATAGAAAAAAAACTTATTTTGGTCTGTCAAATTCTCTAAGGCCACCAGCCTTCTTAGGAAATGCCTTGGTTTTTGCTACAAAGATGTCTTTAGACAAAGATAAGAGCATTTCCTAATTACTGAAGTTGCATGACCTCAATCTGTCACAATTACCTCACCCCTTGCAGGACAAAAACCAGGTTAGTCCCGGTCCCATGTTGATTTGCCAGTGCTCAGCGTAGAGCCCAGTATAAATTGATTCCAAATGAGTATTTGTTGAGTAGATAATCGTTTTAATCTAGCGTTAATCCCTCCGGCTGTCATGGCAAATGACCTCATCAGAAAATCTCGGGTCACGAGTACAAGCTTCCCCTCAGATTAGTATTTTCTTTCTTTCTTTCCTTTTTATTTACTTATTCATTTATTTATTTATGAATAGGACCCGGCTGTGCCGGGTCTTCGTTGCAGCATGCGGGATCTTTTAGTTGCGGCATGCGGGATCTAGTTTCCTGACCAGAGACTGAACCCGGGCCCCCTGCATTGGGAGCGCAGAGGCTTCCACCGGACCACCAGGGAAGTCCCAGTATTTTTTTCAGTTGTAAAAGTTTGAGATCTTTTCTGCAAAATTTTGGAAAACCAATTCTTGGTTTTAAATCACATAATGAAAGAAAGATGCTGTGGTAACTTACTACGTTTAGCGTTATTATCTAACCATAAGAAGAAAGATGGCCATTTTTCCTCTGTTCTCCCTTTGCAGAGATTTTATTATGTCTAAAATTTAGTTTAAATTGGCAAAAACCATTGAATGCAACCGTAGTGTAAGGCAAAGAACCATTGTATTTTCAGAACTTTGGGTTTGAGAGTGGAGGTTGAGAGCAGAAGGGAAGAGAAATGATGGTATCTGCATTTCTACACCAAAAATGCTTGCCTTAAGCAGTGAAACATTGTGCTGTGTTATTATACAGTCTCTCACAAGCTAGGACTTCTACCACTTTCAAAATAAAGCACATGATTTCTCACTTGCTGTCCAGAGGGAGCATAACTTCTTTGATATTCCCTGCTGGTTGTTGAAGGAGGCTTCTCTCAGTGAGTATACAGTATCACTTCTTCTGGCCGCCCTTGTTCCTGCAGATGTCTTGTCTTCAAGCTCTATTTTCTGTCCTTCACTCTGAGTCCTAGTAAATCCTCTTTAATTCATGAGAGCTCTTGGCTCTCAAAAGGAAATTTCTTGTTTTTTCTACGTATACAACAATAGTAGATTTTTTTTAAAGCTTAACATTTTAATGCAAATGCGTGAATGACAAATACCTTGAAGGAGCCGCGATGGATTATATCCAAGTCTGTATATGCAAACCAAAATGTTTTCCCATTTTAATGTGCGGTGTATTCTGTAATTTATTGAAGTTTACCAAAATATTTTTCCACGCTTTTATTGTTGCAGTCGTGTTTATTCTGCTTTGTTTCCGTGCCTCTCACACGTAGATTAAACAGGTCTGTGAGTCTTCTCAATGCATGCAGACTGAACAGTTCCACACCCAGGTGAGGAGTACTTAGATTTACTTTGTAACCCTCACTAATGCTTTGGTAGTTCTACCACCCTTTTAGTGCAGTAGCTTAGAGGGCCTTCTCCGATGCCTGCCATTGATCAAGGCTTAAATCATATAACTGTATTAATTATTGACCTTTATTGGATTTTTAGACGTCCAACATCTCTGTTCAACAGGTCCTCAAAACTAACGTACTTCGGTGTTTCATAAATTGCAGGCGGTCTTTATTTTATTTATTTATTTTTTGGCCATGCCGCACAGCTTGTGGGATCTTAGTTCCCTGAGCAGGGATCAAACGCGGGCCCTCTGCAGTGAAAGCGAGGAGTCCTAACCACTGGCCCACCAGGGAATTCCCTAGGTGGCCTTAACTAGGAGGCCCAGTAGAGAGCAAGGGGTCAAGTAACCTCAGACGTGTTGCTTTGTATCCCTGAAGCTGTCCCCTCATCTGGAGAATAGGGACAATGATACTTCTGCAGGGGATGTGAGGTTTAAATTAAATGATTCATATAAAACGCGAAGCTCTTAATACATGCGAACCGTTGCTGCCCGTGGTTCCATCACTGATCTCCCCTCTTAACTCTTCCAGCCACCAGGTTGAGTGTTGATTATTAGAAAATCGATTAACGTTTGCTATCATTGATTAATAGTCATGGCTTTTCAGCTCTTTAAGGGTGTTTTATACAAGCCTTTAAAATGCCATGAACTTACCCTGAACTCCCACAAGGACACTATGGAGGTGCCGCTCAGGGCTGCCAGCTGCTGGGGCAGTGTGCCTGAGAGCCTCGGCGGGCCAGATGCTTAGCAGGGAGAGCTCCCACAACGTGGAATTAGCTTGGTGTTTTTCGTCACTGGAAGATCTTGAACTTTAAACATAAAGGTTTCTGTAATTTTTAGACTTCAATCCTAAATTTCAGAAATGTAATGCTCTCCTAAGATCTATAATTTCCTTGTCCTCAAATTGAGAGTTCTAAAAATTCACATTTTGACCTTAAGGCACACCCGTGCAGATCCCAGCTGTGAGATCCTGGGGCTGTCAATTCAGAGTTTCCTCAGTGACCAGAAAGACTACGCAGAAAGTGTCTTCAGATCATCATGATTATGGTCATTTTATTTATGTTCATTCACTCAGGGAGCGAGATGGCTTTTCAAAAGCCGATACACCGTGCAGTTTTTGAAAACGTGCTAAGAGATTATTTACTGACCGATCGGAAGTGACAGAGGAAAAAGGACTTAAAGTTGGCCCAAAGGAAGGCAGAGATGAGGAGGGAAAAGAGAATGAAGGGAAGACAGCAGAGCATCCCGTGTACAAGGCTCTTGCACATTCTGTGTTATTTAATTGTGAGAAGGGAAGGCTTTGGAATCCAGCCCAGGGGCAGTAGTCTCACTGCCCAAGCTACTCAGCTCCTGCCTGTGTCCTCCGGATTGAAATTCAGGTCCGTCTCCACCCTGCCCTGACTGGAGCCCCTGAGGCTTCATCATCATCACCGAGGTCCCCCTCCTGCGTCCACGACCCCAGCACCTTAACTGTCCTCTGGGGGTTCTTCCTCCCCAGTCCCTCGGGGTTTATCTGCTACCTGAGATTCCTGTGGCAGTTCCTCAACTCACGTCTTACAAAGTCACTCTTTCCCGGGGAGGTTCTCTCCGTTCTCATCTTCTCTCCTTCCCGGCGTGTAGATTTCCTCCGCGTCCATAGCTCAGTGACCCCCCCCCCCCCAGTTGACAGTGCCAATCCCGAGCCACCTCCTGGGTTGCAGACTTGCGTTATCGCCCACCTGCACCTTGACTCTGTGCATCCAGACCAGACCTGCCCCCGCAGCCCCACCCGGGAGCGGCACCACCATCCACTCTTGTCCTTCTTTCTTCCTCACGGAGCAGGTGCTAAATTATAGCATCACATGCCTCTGCCTGTGACAGGGTCAGGGTGACACTACCATTGATCGTTTCATTTATTTCACCCTTTCATTTAATTAATATTTATCAAGCTTCTATACTAGGCTCTGCAAAGAATATAAGAATGATAAATGAGATGGGATCTCAGGAAACATATGGCCTAATGATGAAGATAAAAAAAACAAACAAAGAAACTTTACAGGGCTGCCTGTAATACACTTCCGGGCTCCAAGAGCAAACCATCAACCTACGGCCCCTGCCCTGGCTAACTGACCCCTCACGCCTGTGAATTACCTGTGCGTGGGGCATCCCTTTTCCTAGGACAGGCCCTTCCCTACTGTGTCATTATAACACGTTCAAGCCGTTCATTTTCTGTCTCCCAGAAATTCACAGTCTTCGGGAAGTCTTCCCCAGACATCCCTCACCAGGCTTCCAACCACTCTAGTCCCTCTGTTTATTCAGAAGGAAGTAAGCACTTGCATGGGCACCACCTCTAAACAGAGGCATCCTATAGAGAGTGGAATGTCTTTGTCCCACGTATGCCTTTAGACCAGAGTTCTTCCATATCAGCACTATTGACGTTTGGGGCTGGATCATTCTTTGTCGCGGGGCTGTCCTGGGCATTATAGGGTGTTTAGCAGCATCCCTGGCCTCTATGCATTAGATGTAGCAGCCCTCCCCCGCCCCAGTTGTGACAAGCAAAAGTGTCTCCAGACATTGTCAGATGTCCCTGGGGGGCAGAGTCACCCCTGGTTGAGCACCACTGGTCTAGACTGAAACTTGCACAAGGGCGGGGTCACCTCCCACTAGGCCCCTGGAGAGTTCTCACGGTATTGTTGGGAATCTTACCTTTCAAATTCCTCTATGACCTTGAACTACACTGATTGCCACAGTTACAAAGGCAATGAGTAGAGGCATTGATCTCAAGTGACATTCTGAAAAGTTTTTTGATCTCTATAGTTAGGAATTTCAAACCACTCTATCTTTTAAATATCCACATGGAAATAGAATGTTCTATGTATATATTTTCACACTCAGCAATAAAATAAAATCACTCCGTGAAGGATTTCATTGTCATTTACTTTGTACTTTTAGTACCATCAAGAGGACCAGCTCTTCCGAACGGGTATCTCCTGGTGGTCGAAGGGAAAGCTATGGGGATTCCAAAGGAAACCGGAATCGCACGGGATCCACCAGCAGTTCTTCTAGTGGCAAAAAGAACAGTGAAAGGTAAGGGGCATCTTACTTCTGGTTCCTGCGATTCAGATATTGTGTGGCCTCTTTTCCCAGAGGTGAATCAGAAGACCCCCTAATACGCACACAAGCTGTGAGCCCTCCATGCCCCATACTCCTTCTCCTGACGTCACTGTGGGCGCTAATCAAACAGCTGCGGGTCACAGCTCACACCAGTTATCATCCAAGTAGAAAATTACAACTTGAACTCTCAGGGCTCCTATTCAGACAGAAGTCGTTTCCGAGAGTTTGCTTAGTACCAACTCCATGGAACCTGAGAACCTGTTCTGAATTTCCATACGGAGCACTTTACATTTCTAATACTCTCCGCTGCTATTTTAAAATCAGTTTCAGTGGCTTGTTTGTGAACAGTATTTTCTGCGACAGACTGGGTGAAAAGTTGTAATTTTATGATTTGTCAGAAACTATTTTTAATATTGAGCTAACACCAGAACTAGGAACTATTTTCTTTCTGGTTTCATGAAACATGCTTTGAGTTTTTTCTTTGAGGTTGGTTTATAATGGATTATGATAGCTCCCTGTTAATAGTAACATTTTATTAGTGAAAGCTAATTTGGGGCATTTTAAGAGCTTGTTTTTTTTTGTTTTTTGTTTTGGCGGTACGCGGGCCTCTCACTGTTGTGGCCTCTCCCGTTGCAGAGCACAGGCTCTGGACGCGCAGCCTCAGCGGCCATGGCTCACGGGCCCAGCCGCTCCACGGCATGTGGGATCTTCCCGGACTGGGGCACAAACCCGTGTCCCCTGCATCGGTAGGCGGACTCTCAACCACTGCGCCACCAGGGAAGCCCTAAGAGCTTGTTTTATGTTTAAGAATGTATTGTGTATTTGAGATCAGTTTCTCTGTCTCTGTATATATCTACTCAATGTACTTTATTCTCTCTTTTTAAACATTGTGCTTTAATTCTATTCTCTCTATTGAGCAAGGCTTAGGAAGGAGTTTCAGCTTCACAGGCTAACCATGTTTTGTTTTGTTTTTTTCCAAATGTTCGTGTAAGGAGAAGGCTTAGTCATAAAGCAGTGGACTCCAACCCACAGGCTGAAAAATTTCCAAGCTTGTAAGTCCATTCTGATTCAGTCCTGTAAAGGAAGCTTAAACCCTTTTTCAGTTTTATTCCTAAAAGATATGTTTTGTAGAAAGAGGTACAGGGGCCTCTCATATCTCTAGCAGGTCAAGTCCACAGTCCATTAACAATCTCAAAACCACTAACATGGGGTTGTCTTCTAATTTAGACTATTAATAGGACTTCTTATCAGAAGATTATGCTAATTGGGTGATAATACCTTGGAAATAAGGCCAAGTAGTTAAAATGGCAGCAGAGCGTGAGTGAGAGATGCAGGGTGGCCTTTAGGCTTCTCTGAATTCAGCGTAAGCTTGGAAGTTGACCTGAGATGTCTAGATCTTGGCAGTTCTTAAAAACCTGGCTCCTTCTCTGCACATCTGATTTGTATTAAGAATTTCCAAAAAGAATCTGCGTCGTGCAAACTCCAGATCTGTTGTATCTTTTAAATCCTATGGCTTTGCTAAGTGTGCTGGGTAAATATTTCCATGAAAGATATTTACAAAGGGTTTTTTTTGTTTTTTAATGCTACCGTAGGAAATTTTGATTTGGAAATGAGGGACTGGGAAAATTTACTAATCATTTTATAAAAATAATTCAGGCAACTAAACACGTCCCTTTAAACATAAATTCTTTGTCTCATTAGAGCCCGGGAATAGTAGCTGAGGCGCACGTAGCACTGAACTGGTTGAGTTGCACCTAAGGAGCTTCAGAAAGTTCCTGCCTTCTCTTAGGTCATTGCTGGTACCGACAGACACCTTTAGGGGCCCATGGGAATGATGGCAGCAGGAACTCCGACAGAAGGAAGAAGTAGCTGAGAAGCAATAGAGGTGAAGGTCAAGCTGGTGCTTCTGTTGCTGCCTGCCCATTTCCCTTCATCTTTCCTTTCCATTCCCATATGAAGAGCCCCGCTCTTGGGCTACCTTGACCTTGTACCGAATCAGAGCTGGAGTCTAATGGACCAATGCCCAGTCCCCATGGCTTAAAGCAGGCAAAGAAAGGGATAGAGAGGTGGGCTCGGTGCAATTCCCCTTTTAAACCTGATCCTCGGTGGTCTAAGACAGCGTGACCTCTTCTGCATCACACCCAAGTATTTGTCCATGGTGCCAGGATGCTGTCTGACGTTGTTCTCGGTTCCAGAATGCTGTCTTGCATTTTAACACATTGTCCATATTTGGTTACTATAAACAGCAAGATGTAATGGAAAGGACACAGGCTCTGGAGTAAAAGGGAGATCTGGGTTTGTAAGTGAATTTGGCCAGTTAACTTCTCTGAGCCTCAGTTTTTGCCCTCTGTGAATTAGGGATTTTATACCTAATTCCCTTGAATCTTGTCAAAGAGCTAACTGGGTAGGAAAACACCTATCATAGCACTTGGCACTCAGTAACGGCAGCTGTTATAAATTGAGACCTGTGCAGAGTAGAAGAAAATAATTCCAAAATTCTGAACTTCATTTCCTCGTTGGTAAGATGAAGGTGGCGGATGACACCTGAAGTTATTAGTCTGTTTTTCGTCTAACACATATTAACTTACATTCACAGGACACAGTCCTATGAGTGCAACCTGGATTTTGGCAAAATGTAAAATTGGTTGGGGAGAAATAAAGTATTATACAGTCATCCCAGGTTGTCCGAGGGGGATTGGTTCCAGGATCCCACCCCCATACCAAGGACAGACGCTCAAGTCCTTTAGTCAGTGGGTTCTGCATCCACAGATTCAACCAACCGTGGATCTTTACGATTGTGGGTGTTTAATTCCGCAGATGCAGAACCTGCGGAGACAGAGGACCGACCATATGTTCTCATGGTTGTTACTGTCACATCAGAATGAGCTGGTGTGCAGGCCCCGAGATTCACAGGAAAGCTTATCAGAATGTGAGTGAGTGAGGTGTAACTTTGGGTCTGTCCTGATTTGCAGAAGCAAGTCCTTCACACAGGGCAGTGCTTTAACTTGTGTCAATCACAGACTGTTTGCTGTAAGGCTCACAATGACCACACACCATATACAACGCTGTCTTCAATGCACCTGGCACTTCTGTGAAAATTAGAAGGAGGCTCCTTTCAACATTTATATTTCTCAATAATAATAATTACACTCCCTATAAACTGTACAGATCTTACTGTCCAACATAAAATAATAGTGTTTTTGATGTCCTAAACATTCCCGTTTTCCAAGATACATTAATTTGTTTAATAATAATTATGTGTTCTGTGTTCATAGAAACTATTATTCCTGAGAGTTTCACTTTTCGTGCTCCTGTATCTCGTTTTCTTTGGAAATGGTCATGAGAGTCAACAGTTTCTCTTGTGACATTGTAGACTTTTATCTTAGAATAGTTAACATTTTAAAATATTTTGCTTGTAATGAGCCACAGAATTTTAACAGCCCTTATTAACCTTTGTACTGACAAAACTTTCATAAGAACAAAAGCAATATATGGCAATGTAATATTCACTTTATATATTATTGATTGTAAGTGAATATTAACAATTATACAGTGATTTGTGTCATAACGAAGTATTTATTAAATTTAAATAGGGAATCGCCAATAACATTCTGATAAACAACCTGTACTATCTAATGTCGCCAGTAGACTAATCCAAGAGAGGTTTTTTTTTAATTTTTTTTTAAATGTTTTATATCAGACAGAAGGACAACTACTGTTTGTAATGCATAGTTTATGTTAGATGTTGCTAGACTGATAAAATGTTTCAATTATCCAACTGGTTCCTCCTTTGTAGTTCTGGCTGGAATAGGATATATCAACTTTGTAAGCAAGACACTTTGTTTCCATCAAAAAGTTGTTGCAGTATGAGCTGATTTTGTTAGAACAAGAAATGTTTCAGCCATCTGCTGGAAACCTTGTAACACACAAATAAACTGCCCATCTTTGGAGTAAACAAATATGAAGAAAGCTTCAAAATTATGAAGACGTCTACCACATAAAAGTGTTCCCTTAGATCCCCTTCTGTGTTGTGCAACTGGCTGCTTTATCCAGGCTGTGAAGTTCAGAACCCTAAGCGGAGCTCTCAGCTCCATCCTTCTTTAAGCTCTAGCGTTCAATGAGGCAGTCTTGTTTTTTTTAATTTATTTTATTTAAGTAGAGTTGATTTACAATGTTGTGTTAGTTTCTGCTGTACAGCAAAGTGGTTCAGTTATACATATAATATATATAATTATAATAATATAATATGTATATTCTTTTCTATTATGGTTTATTACAGGGTATTGAATATAGTTCCCTGTGCTATACAGTAGGTCCTTGTTGGTTATCCATTCTATATACAGTAGTTTGTACCTGCTAATCCCAAACTCCCAGTCCATCCCTACCCGCACCCCCCCCCCCGCCCGCCGCCCCTGGCAACCACAAGTCTGTTCTCTATGTCTGTGAGTCTGTTTCTGTTTCATGGATAAGTCCATTTATGTCATAGTTTAGATTCCACATATAAGTGATGTCATGTGGTGTTTGTCTTTCTCTGTCTGACTTCACTCAGTATGATGATCTCTAGGTCCATCCGTATTGCTGCAAATGGCATTATTTCATTCTTTTTTATGCTGAGTAATATTCCATTACACACACACACACACACACACACACACATCTTCTTTATCCATTCATCTGTCGATGGACATTCAGGTTGCTTCCACATCTTGGCTATTGTAAACAGTGCTGCTATGAACATAGGGGGTGCGTGTATCTTTTCGAATTATAGTTTTGTCCAGATATATGCCCAGGAGTGGAATGGCTGAATCATATGGCAACTCTATTTTTAGTTTTTTGAGGAACCTCCGTACTGTTCTCCATAGTGGCTGCACCAATTTACATTCCCACCAACAGTGCAGGAGGGTTCCCTTTTCTGCACACCAATGAGGCAGTCTTTTGATTGACACCTCAGGGTCCTCAAGGCTCAGCATTGCTTTTCTTTTCCTTTAGCATCACTGATGGTGGAATGTAAATCTTAATCTTCAGCCTGGGTTCAAGGTCCTTCATCTACCGGCTCCTCACCCTGTCTTGTACCCTGATATCCACAGCTTCCAACACTGGCTCTCACTCTCCCCCAGCAGGATTTATTTTCCTTTTTGAAGTAATCTATTTATTACACAAGTAAACATGTGTTTTAGGATATCCAAATGTACAAAACAGAGGAAAGGAAAATCCCCTATTATCTCAGCCCTCAGAGAACTCACAGCTACCATTTTATTGTGTTTCCATCCAGACTTTATCTCTAGGGTGTTGCATGTGTGTCGGGTATAATTTTTACATAAAGCATATTCTTCTGCCTACATTTTGTAACCCTCTTTTTCATTTGCTGTATGAGCATGTCTTTGTGTCAGGAAATATACTCTTACAACGTTATTTCAGATGTGAATCATTATTTATCTAGGCGAATGCACGTTTGTTGGACGTTTGGATACCAACAAGCCTTTTCTAGTCCTGTCAGACCAGCCCAGCACCTAGAACAGTGCCCAGCATGCAGTGGGTACCCAATAAACATTTGTTGAACGAATCGTTTTACCCCAATCAATATAACAAAAAGAGCGTAGACGGATGGGGCATTATAGCCATAACCAAATTTTAATCCCAGCTCTGCCACTTTCGTTATGTGACTGTGAACTAGTTACTTAACCTCTTTGGGGTTTCCCTCAGCACCAGTAAAAACTAATACCTACCTCTCAGGGCTGTTGTGCGGATTAAACAAGATGGTGTGCGTAGCGTGGGGCTGGCCGACGTTGGTGCTCCATAGATGGTATGACTACTGTTATTTGCCTTCTCCATCCCAGAGTTGGAGCTGATGTTTGTACACCTTTGCTCACCCCACTCCCCAACATTGAGTGCCTCTCTTTTTTTTTTTTGCGGTACGCGGGCCTCTCACTGTTGTGGCCTCTCCTGTTGTGGAGCACAGGCTCCGGACGCGCAGGCTCAGCGGCCATGGCTCACGGGCCCAGCCGCTCCGCGGCATGTGGGATCTTCCCGGACCGGGGCACGAACTCGCATCCCCTGCATCGGCAGGTGGACTCTCAACCACTGCGCCACCAGGGAAGCCCTTGAGTGCCTCTCTTTTTTGGGACATTCCAGAATTCTCCAACTACCGTTTCTGATCTCACCCCAACCTGAAAAGGGAGGAATCAGAAATTCTGAACATTTCTCTCACCTTACTCATACCCTTTCCCAGCACTGCTTGACTCACTGAGCACCTACCATGTGCAGGACAGAGCGTAAGGCTTGGCGGGAAGTGGGAAGGAAAAGCCCACGAAGACTCATCCTCTCAACAAATACGAATGACACCCACAACTGAAAAGGGCCAATGTCCTTCATTTCCAAATGTCACAACACACACCAACGAAGGAAAGGACAGTTAACTCAATCGGAAAGTGGGTAAAAGGTTTGAACAGAGACAGTTCGCTGAGAAAGAAATACGAGTAGCCAATTAACTAAGGAAAAGATATTCAAACTCAGTCTTCATTAGAGAAACCCAAATGAAAGTAAGAAGGTAGCATATGTAGAAAAATCTTTTTTTTTTTTTTTTGCTGTACGCGGGCCTCTCACTGCCGTGGCCTCTCCTATTGCGGAGCACAGACTCCGGACACGCAGGCACAGCGGCCATGGCTCACGGGCCCAGCCGCTCCGCGGCATGTGGGATCTTCCCGGACCGGGGCACGAACCCGTGTGCCCTGCATCGGCAAGCGGACTCTCAACCACTGCGCCACCAGGGAAGCCCCTAGAAAAATCTTTTTATTGTAGTATTAGAAAATCAAACAGGTACCAAAACCAAACAAATGCAGAGCTTGATGAATTACACTTTTTAACACTTAGTAAGTGGAGGTTTGTCCCTTGTCCTAAGTGGCATATGTATGTGTCTGGAAACTTGGCAGGAGGAGAACTCCAGCTAATCCTTCAGGATGCCCCTTTCTCTGGGAAGCCTGCCCGAGCGCCCTGGTCTGAGTTAGCTGCCTTCCAGATTGCTTTGTTCCTGCCCATTAACTTTATCTGTAACCGTGACTCCTCCCTCCCCACCCTCCAGGGGCTTCCCACACATTCCGCCCCCCCACCCCCGCCCCCTTAAGCTTTGGGAGGGCAGAGCTGTGTCATTTTTTCTTCTTTATATTCCTAGCACTTTGCACAGTTCTGGCACACAGTAAGTGCTCAATAAACATTCCCTGAATGAATGAAAGGATGTTACCTATATACTGTACTTAGATTTTAAAACCATAGTCATTTAAGAACTATGCAAACAGCACCACCTATTGGTAGGTGATTTTAACACTACATTTTGGATTCCGAAACGTTGGAAATTAGATGATTTAAATGAATCTTTTTTTTTTTTTTCAAATGAAAAGATCGTTTCACTCTTTAAGCCAAGGGGTCATTTAGTTTTTAACAAATGTTAAAATAATAAGTGCTGGTATGGTATTCTTTATTTTGTTTTAGTTTTGAGGCTGTTAGGTGAAGAGCTCAAAAGTACATACATGTATTGATAGGTTATTGTCAGTGAAATTAGGAGGAAGAGGGAAGTAATATTAATTAATAACCGTGTGTTAGATACTTTGTCACATGTTATATACGATCCTGCCGGTACCCTATGCCTCACAGTGGTTTTAGTCCCATTTTTGTAGATGAAAGAATCTAAAGTTTATGGAGGTAAAATGATTTGCCCAAATAAAACACGAATCCAACTGTCTTCAAAATCTGTGCTCCTGGGACTTCCCTGGTGGTGCAGTGGGTAAGGCTCCGCGCTTCCAACGCAGGGGGCCTGGGTTTGATCCCTGGTCAGGGAACTAGATCCCACATGCTGCAACTAAGAGTTCACATGCCACAACTAAGGAGCCTGCCTGCTGCAACTAAGGAGCCCACGTGCTGCAATTAAGGAGCCCGCGAGCCTCAACTAAGACCCAGTGCAACCAAAAAACAAAAAACCCTGTGCTCCTTCTGCCACGTTAAACTGGAAGCATTGGTTGGAAATGTCTATGAAGCAGTAGTTTTTGTCCCCAGTAGCAACTTCTAAATATTTTAAATAGATGGTTCCTGAACGACCCTACTTGTAGTTAACAGCTGCTTACTTAAGGGCAATTTATAAAAAGAATCATTATTTACATAGCAGAGTATCCTGACTCCCAGCAGGGATCACATTTCATCAAGTGAAGTCATTTTCAGGAGTCATGGTATGTATGCCGAGAGGTACCGTTTTTGTAGATGAATAAGTTGCAGGGAAAAAACATGTTTGACTTTGGAACGGTCTCCTCCTCGATCAGGCCTTATTAATCATTTTGTAAAGCGAGTATCTCTGCTCGGAAGCATTTGGCCACTGTCAGTCTGCCCTAATTCCCGTCTCCAGAGCTCCCTGTTACATGCGTCACCCATGTGTCGGAGACCAGCTTTCAGGACCTTGGGGTAAATTAGTAACAGATACAAACGTGCTAAGCGCGGATCCCACTGCAGAGGAGCAGTGCAGGGAATACTCGTTGCATCTGAGTCTGAACAAGTTCTTGGCTGGACTCTCCCCCTTACAAACACCCAGCCCACAGTGAGTCATCTGAATGATATCAGATGAAGGGGAAACAGCCACTTCTGACAGTCCCGGCAACCAGAGTCCACAGTGAACGTTTTCGGGGATAACATGTGACTTAGGTGATTATAGCTGCTTCGTGGTGTGAGCTCACAGCTCCGGGTGGGAGTTTTTCTTTGGGCCAACTGTCTGGTTTCCTCCTACTGCCTCTAGATCCAGCTACTGGTCTGGTGAAGGCTCCAGGCTTCCTCGCGTCCTCCGTGACCCCCAGGTACTGCTTCTAGTTAGAAGAGTCCTTAGGAGAGTCTCCCGAACCTTCCAGCTTTAGGGAGTGTACAGCCAAGTTCTTTCAGCAAATCTCCTTCCTGCCAAAAACAGAGCAGTAAAAAGACCCGCACTGGATTGCACCATGGTTCATTTTGGAGATATTGGGCCCAGCAGCCTGAGGCCGGAATAGCCAAGAGATGAGGGTTTGCTTGCCAGAAGGGAAATCCTTTCTCTCCTCTGGGCTTACTTCAGTCCTGGGCTTCAGGGTGGGGAACATCTGCACTGACTCCAGACTCGGATAGGGATGGATGGAGCCTCATTCTGGTCCCAGAGTTTATTCACTCTCCCCCCGCCCCCAGGAACCACACCCTGGTGGCAGAGGCAGTGCCAAGTCCCCCACTTCAGTTTTCCATTTAGCCCATTTAAGGAATGGGTGCCCAGGGACAAATTACGCCACACCTTGAGAGGCAGTCATCTCCCGTTCCAAGTGAGTTCACAGCCCGAGCGTGTTTCCAGCGTGCTGGGTCTGAAGGGCCCACTCTCAGCTCTGTTGATGGCGAGTTCAAGATCGGACAGGTGATTGGCGCACGGCTGCCATTAACTGATTTTGACCTGGGGCCACAGCATCTTTAACTTTGGATCATCGTCATCACATGTTCTGTGGGTTTGCCCTTCTATCAATAGTTGGGAAGACGTATTGTCATTTTATAGGTTTGTATTTATAAGACGTGCATGTGTGAGTTGGAATAGTACCTTTTCCCAGGCTTTTTGCCTTTCAGGAGGGTGGTATGTGGGCAGGAATCGTGGGTTCTAAAGTAAGTATAGTATATTTTTCTATAAAAATTGAACTTTCTAAAATAACGAAGCCTAGCGATAGTATGTTTTCTAAGTACAATACCTGTATACCCAAAAGGTAATGCATAGTTTAGAGCAAGGTGTAAAGAACTATGAGAGCTTCAGTACCTGGTACCTCTCAGTGACCTTTAGCTGTTAACACTTAGCTACCTTTTTCTGGTCTTTTAACGGATCTTTCATCCATCTTCTTATGGTGCTTCAACATCAGAATTCCACCGGCTTCCCTATATTTGAAGTTCAGATTCCCCTATGGATGTTCTCTTTCTAAGAGGAACATAATCTGTAATTGCTCTTTTCTATCTCTGGGGAGGGTTCCAGATTGCTTATGTCTGTTTCATGGACTTGGCATCTTTCTGCTTTTGTGATCAAAGTCATGATGGAAAAATAACATTCCTGTCTTCTGATTCCTCGCCTGGCTTACCTAACCAGTAGGTTTGCTTTGTAGTCTTCTGTTTTAGCTTCTCCTCATGTGTCCTTGCCCTGCCTATGAATCTAATAAGATATAAAAGTTGCAGTTAAGACTTACGCTTCTGCTTAGAAAATCACGAGAGTGTCACTCCCCCCAACGACGAGAACAAGCCAGGTGAGCCCACCGTGGAGCCGAGGTCACCGAGTGATACGACGAACTTCAGCCCCAAAAGTGACAAGCTCCTCTTAGGAGGGACTGCCCTGGCCGCCGTGATCTTTGGCAGAGCTGCAGGAAGAGGAGGAATGGTTGTAAGAAGAAAGGAGCTGACAGCTTGTAGAATCCTGAGAGGCCGAGTGGTGTAGAACTCTCGGGAGCCCCAGGCACAAGGGGAACCTTCACACACACGCACCCCTTTTCCACAGACCTTCGGTGAGCTTGTGACAGAGCCTGGGAGCAGGACAGGAGTTCTGAAGCCACCCTTTCTGAGCCCAGGCATGGCACCTGCCAAGGGCCCAGCCCGAGGACCGGGAGGGATGCTCCACACTGGGCCTTGTGTGGGTACCACCCCGGAGGAGGGACGAAGATGCTGAGAGGGGGCCCTGGAGGGGCTGCATGCCGTGATGGCGCAGTAAAGGCTGAGGACTGACCGGGAGGACAGCGAGAAGTGCCAGGCGCCAGGAAGTACCGGCTACCTTGGGGTAGGTGGGGGGCAGCAGGGCCGCTGGGACAGCCCCCAGCCCCCCGGCCAGACGCACACCCGCGGGGCCAGCTGGGATCAGAGGCAGGGAGGGCTCCAGACCTTACCAGCTTCCAGGCAGCAGCTGA
Organism: Delphinapterus leucas; assembly: GCF_059928025.1. NCBI lineage: Eukaryota > Metazoa > Chordata > Mammalia > Artiodactyla > Monodontidae > Delphinapterus > Delphinapterus leucas. Next base: position 176,372,433 of record NC_143130.1, read on the forward strand.
AGACTGTTACAGGCCCCGGGACGCGGTCGTGAACAAAGATCTCTGCCCTCCTGCGCTTCTGGGGAGAGAGATTAATACAGATAAAGCCAGGCGGGGCGTGGTGAGCAGGGCCGAGGAGGCCGCAGAGTGGAGCATCGAAGAAGGCCTCTCTGGGTGGCTCTGAGCACACGCCCGGCCGTGCGCTCTCCAGGGCGGTGGGAAGCTGGGGTCCACACCGGGCTTGGGAGCTGCTGGCCCAGTCTCGGGACAGCAGGGACAGAGTGTCTGGAAGTCTGTGACTGAGGGGAGAGACAGGAGGATGAGATCGGAAAAATGTCGGGGTCCACAGAGGTTGTTGTGGGCCTTCAGGGCTGATGGAAGTTAGGCTTTTGTGTTAAAAGGTGTGCGGGGCCTGCAGAGTACTATTTTCAGTGACCAGCGGTTCGCATGCAGAAATCTCAGCCCATAGCAGATCCACCTACTTGAAACACAGTGAACCACTCTTAAAGCATCAGTAAAGAGTTTCCCGCCATATACTCATAAAATTATCTGAAAATCAAGGACATTAATAAATAATATCATTTATTACATCATGGGATTAGGGGTAGTTTTTACTGGTGGTGTTTGTCAATGTATTTCAAGTTTAAAATGAAGGAGAAAAGTAACATTAGGACCGTATCTGCTCCAGTATGTGTTTTTCAACATGTACGCACAAAAAATGTAGGCGCCTCTGCAGGCTGACAGTTCTCCCAGCCCTCTTTGGGACGGGTTTCGTTTATTTACTGTGTCTTTTCCACATCTTAAAGTGGTCGGTACTCTGGTGGGGTGGGGTACCTTGGAAGACGGCATGGACATCGGAGTCTCACAGGCTTGGCTTCAAGCACTGGCTCTGTGTTTGAACGGGACGCACTTCCTGCCGTGCTTGGGAGTTCCTTCCCTTGTCTGGCACGAGGTGACAGTCTTCCCACAGGCGGCTGTCAGGTTGTCACGGGGAGGGCTGTGCCCTCCTGCGCTTGGGGGGACTCCCCATGCAGGCTCGTCTTGTGGGAGGATTGCCCCTAGGGATGACCTCAGTCCCTGGTGGTGTGAACTTGAACACGGTGGGGTTCTGGTTTCCCAGGTGCAGTCATGGGGGGTCTCGGCCTGGCCAAGGCCCCCAGTGGGGATCCCCACATGTCCCAGGATGTGGCCACACCCTGACATTCCTTATTCTTCCCTCCTTTCTCCCACCCCTTCATCTTCCCCCCGCCCACCCCGTACCCATCCCTGCTGGGAGCTGGGCGCTAAAAGCTCTCTCCCCAAAGCCCCTGTGACAGGAGTTTGCTAGTTTTAAGTAAGTTCTTCAGATAATCTGCCAGAAGAGCGTGGAGAAGGAAAACAAACCTTTCTACACATTTAGGCAGGGCTGTTCCCGTCGTGATGAACCACATGTTTTCCGTCTCCAAACCTTTATCTGCTCTCATAAAAAGCACATCTTCGGTGATAAAGTCGGGATTGTCGTCTCTGGCATCTGGTTTTGGACGCTTTTGCTCACGTTCCTCCTCTTTGCAGTTACATGGTTTTGTTTTTCTTTTTAACAGCATCCGTGTGACAAACTGCGGCAGCTGGTGGGGTGTGGGGTCTTCTGTGAATGAGACTAACCACCACCCCCAGCCTCCCTTTACAAACTGGTTTGGTTTTATCTCCACAGCAAACCCAAGGAGCCGGTCTTCAGCGCAGGTAAGGCTGATTGAATGTTGGTGCGGGCGCCCCTCAGTCACCTCAGGACTTGAGGGGCGATAAGAAGTAGTCATTCAGGGGCAGCTGGGACGGGCAGAACATGGGGGTCCATGTGGCAGGACTGGGGGCTGAGCGCTCACTGTCAGCCTGTACCTGGGGGTCTGATGGCTCACGTCATACAGAGACCACCCAGAAAATGGTCATAAAGACTAAACCCTTTACTCACCCCCTTTAAACCGATTCAAGATACATCAATAAGGAGGAAGAGTGAGATGCCATTATACTGAAACAAAAGTTCTAGGTTAAAAGACTCCTGTTGCCTTTGTTATCTCTTCCTTACTAATGGGGCTCCCCCGCCATCATCAACGTTTACATTTCTCTGAAGGGGAAAGTTTCTGATGCATCCAGCTATAACTTTGTCTAAAAGCAACTTTTTTTTTCTTTTTCTGCCTTTGATTTCCTAAACTGCAAACTAATAGTTCATATATATCTTTCTATATGTCTTTTCTAACACATTTTATAATAAGGGAGCTGCTATTTTGAGAATAGTAACCTTATTCGAAAGTGTGTTTAAAAACGCAAAATCATTGACAAGTGTGCAACGGGTTAAATAAATTCATTTAATTTTCCAAGGTTTTTTTTCCCCTTAAGTGCACAATTGAAACATGAAAGTCGGACTTTCCTATTTATCCGCATGTGCTTCAGTATTCATTTCGTTTCCAAGAAGCATGAAATTACTCACTGAAAATGTAATCGCCCTAAGCCTGCAGAGCTAGGTCTGGAGTGCACTTGTCAGAATCCCCGAAATGTGTCCAGGTTTTTCTAGCAGGGGGCCGGGAGCCTCTCGGCCTGAGGGCTCGGGAGTGCTCCCGGGCAGGCCAGTCACTCTTGCAGTGCCCCATCGTCTCTTTACCCAGCACTTCTGTCTCTGTCTCCGAAATCACAAGGGAAACGCCGGGTGACACACTGCAAAGGTAGGCGGCATTTCTGAAACCTCATAGCTCTCTGAGCAAAGCTGTGACCCAGGCTGCAGAAACTCTTTTCATACAGGCCAACAGATAGTCTCCTTGTATGAAAATGTTTTTGTGATGCAAACCACTTTGATTTCGTTGGAAGTTAAAAGCATTCCTGAGCATTTACTTGGGTGGGTTTCAATGAGTAGCTATAAATTGGATCTTGATTGATTATTGGCTGATTATAGGAACTCTTTTGAAAATCTGTATGCACCTTAAGAGAGCTATAGGGCAACCCCTGGATGCCCCACTGTTTGAAACCTGCACTGCTGCTGGCCGCTCCCTCTAGCACCTTTGGGTTTGGTGGGTGTGTGCTGTTATCCTAATATGCCTGAAAAAAACCCCAAAAAACCCCCCCAAAAAACAAAAAAACACATTGCTTTCCCTTGCTGCGTTTTTTATTTTAGTTGTAGAATGTCTGACTTACCAGTACAAAACAGTGCCAAGGCTAACTCCAGCGCTTTTTCGCCCAGTCCAGTGATGTAGAACTGCCCAGTGAGCAAACCTCCATCATAAGGACTTTACCAGCACATAACAACCATATACTCAAGTAGATGTTTCACTTACGTTGATCATATACAGCCATACTAGGCTTCTTGTGTGTGCTGTGGGATGGCATTATATTCCCTTTATTCTGAATCTGCATTCCGTGATTCCCCTTACAAAGAGAATTAACGGAATCGCTTGTCACTTAAGCGGTCACACCCACCCCTCCTTGTCCCCCTTCTGTCGGTCTGCTGGGTGCTTTTAGGGTCTGCAGTTGAGGTAGCCACACTGTCTGATGAGCTGAGACTTGGGTGAGGGATTAAGGAAGGGAAGAGGTCAGCTGAGGCGAGCATGGGTAGAGGCACGGAGTGGTGTGCAGGTGGCAGAGAGAGAGAAGGTTCCACGGGGTGGGGGGTAGCTGTGGCCAGTGAGGTCATGTACGGGAATAGCGGGGCAGGGCAGTTAGAGCTTTGGGTCCAGCAGTTAAAGAGTGGGAGAAGGATTCTGAATCCATTGTGGGCCTTGACAGGTTTGGCAGCAGTATCTAAGATGACCTGGGGGGGCGGTGAGGGGGGTTGATAAGAAAGCCTGCAGTGCAGTGGGCCTCAGATGGGCTAGTCCCGGCGGAGCTGGGGAGGCGGATCACAGAACAGAGCAACTAGCACGCTGTATGCAGGAGTGAAGAGTGTATCACATGCATGCATTTATGACCTGAATTGCACGCACACCATAACATGAAAGTGGGATGGCCTCTCAACTTCCAGGCAATGTTGCATGTGGCATTGTTTGCAAATCCTTAGGAATAAGACTTACAAAACTAATTTGTAAATGTGGTACTTACGACACTATAATTACTTTATGACTTCCTCAGCAATTTCCTCTCTGCGGAGGATTTTTCTGTCGAGTGGTGTACAGATATCCGTGGTACCAACTGCCCAATTTAAATGCCATTAAGACCCAGTCCTTTGATCTGCAGTGAAGCATCAGAATGCAGTGAGTTCTGAATCAGAACAGAATTCATCAAGAGCTCACAAGACATTTTCTTTGGTCTTATTATATCCTGAAAACTGTAGCCAGAAAACCCGAAGTCGTTTCTTTTTAAAAGTCCAGGAGCTGCCCCTTGTCAATATGTTATTGGGTTTTACTTTCATCCCTATAATTTATCAAAACATCATAAGTTATTTTGTTATTAAAAATGTTTGTTTAAGAAAGGTTTATTTCCCAGTTTCTCTCTCTAATGGGTCTTTTGTTCTCTGGTTTTCTATTTCTAGCTTTTCTTTGAGCATTTTCCTCTTGCATGCATCCTAGCATGTACTTCTGCTGATTTTGTGTTCTTTACACTTGAAAGAAGTGTCCAGTGTAAAAGATACATAAAGACACATTTTTACATTGCGCTATAACACACCAATTTAAATATTGAAAGATATTTTATGCATTTTGATACTGAAATTGTATATACGTTGAACTCAATAAAGAATTTAAGTGGATTTCTTGTGTTAGTTGTAATTTTTTTGGGGGGGTGGCATTTTTCCCCCTCCTGATGATGAAACGTAAGCACTAAAATCTCTCATGGAAAATAATTGTTGGAATCCAGTTCTTTCCTGCCTTTTACAATTTCTTACATTACTTAAGTAAGCAGAATGTCAAAGGCAAACAAGATGAAAAATTTTGTTTCAAACCGTATGTGTTTTAGGTAGTTTTCCCTAGGACTTTAACCAGAAATGACATAAAGGGCAAAGTTTCCGCTTTCCCATTGAAAGGCTAGAGAAAATATAACCTTTTTTCAGGTACGCTGGGCACTGAGGTATCCTACTGACCTCTTTGTTCTTTTCATAGAAGAAGGATATGTAAAAATGTTTCTTCGTGGACGCCCTGTTACCATGCACATGCCCAAAGATCAAGTGGATTCTTACAGTTTGGAAGCAAAAGTAGAACTACCAACGAAGAGACTTAAGCTGGAATGGGTGTATCCTTTATTCATTGATTAAGTCTTAACACGAAGTAATCAGTCAATGAATGCTTTTATCGAAATTCAGCTGTAGAAAATCATGTAACTAAACCGTGCTGGCGCAAAGTTTTTAAACCCAAAGAAAGAAAGAGGGGTACCCTGGAAGGAAAGACTAGCATTGCCCCCTCAGCCAAGTAGGGACTTGGCCAACCTTGGGGCCTAACTTCAAGTTAACACCGACTAATTAAAGAAGGAACATGAGGATGAACCCAGTACTAAATGAAGGAAATACAGTATATGGCTTATATTAAATGGACGTGTAGCACAGGTATAATACCCTTTACAAAAAAGAAAACGAAAAAGCTCCCACAAAATCTAAGCCACAAAAATCTGAGTCAGCCGTATGACTAGCGTTCTTGAAATAAAGCTGCTGGAGCCTTCATGGTATGAGATTTGGGAACGTGAACGAGCTTCCGAGAAGAAAAAAATGAAAGACAAGAAAATAGAGCACGTGAAAGAGTTGGGTTTTTATTTTATTTTACTTTATTTTTTACTTTTAAAAAACATATTTTTTATTTTGTCTTGACGTACACGAAGCTATGGGTACAGGGGCCGAGACTGTCGTAACAACCTGTACTTGCTTCCAACGGGCGAGACTGTGTATTTCATCGCATCCGTGGTCGTGCTGTACAATGTGGAGGAGCAGCTTCAGAGGCATTACACGGGCCATAATGATGACGTGAAGTGGTGAGTCCTCAAAACTGGGATTCCTCTGACACCTGTGGGAAGAGCATTGGCAGAAAGGGTTCAGTGATGGGATATAACTAAAGAGAAAGAAAGGGATCTGAGAAAATAGGATCTTTGGGGAAAACTCTTCTTTGTGTTCTGGGTAGCCTACTCTCTAAGACACCTTTTTAGTTTTCTATCCTTATAACACATCATCTTAACCAACCATGTTACCTAAACAAATAGCTCTAACAGACCCCTATCTGGAGGCCTTCTTGTGCTAACGGCTTCTAATTTGGGTCTTTATTTTTTAATCAAAATGTTTTGCCTCATGTGTATGTCTGGGTCTGCTATTCCTATAATTCATTTATACCTTTGGTAGCGATTTTATGTATCTGGAAAAGATGATGGATGAATAGATGGATTTATGTATTTCTATTTATCCTGACTCCCTGGTCAGTTATTAAAATGCTGTTGGAAAAAGATGATGCTTTTGCTATTTGATATACTCAAATGACTTCTTAATAAAGATTGTATACTAATGAAGTGGTTCTGAGATTGAAATGGTATTTCCCAAGCAGAGGGTGCTTTTTCTTTGAATTTGAAAATTCTCTATAGATAAAGGAATTAAGATGAAATGAAATGAGGTGCTTAGAGAATTTATCATGACTGTAAGAAGTTAGGCACTGTGTATATCTTACTTTTAAATTTTTAACCAGATTATATTTGATCAAGGGAAGAGTGAAGCTTGCCTTTAAAGGGTAGATGTTTTTTAAATATCTCTTTTTAGCCTTGCAGTTCATCCTGATAGGATCACGATAGCCACAGGACAAGTTGCAGGCACATCTAAGGATGGAAAAGTGAGTTATATTTTAATATTTCTGTAATGAACTGGTAACACAAAATAATTTTCTGAAAATTTTGCTGACGCATGAGCCTGCTTAGATATAAAATGTCTGAGTACTTCTTAATCCCTCATTTGAATTTTTTATTGCAAATTAAAGTTCTTACACTGACTTTACAAACCCCTTGAGCTCACCTTAGTTTCAGCTAATTTTTAAATAGCATTGTTCTTGCCTAAGAATCCATTAACTCTTAAGATACTTATTTACACACATGATAAACATTAAAATGTTAAGTACACATTTAATAAGCAAAGTTAAAATCATAATAAATAATCATTTGAATTTGGGGCACGTTGCCTCTTCAGTGAATTTCAGACACCCTCTGCCATGAATTCCCTGTAATCATGACTTCAACCCATGGAATTTGTGTCTGGGTGTAATCTATAAGGGCTGCTGGAAGGATTTTAGCACAAATTTTGTAAGCACTTCAGCAAGACTTCAGTTTGTATTTTAAGGAATCAGAGAAGGAGCTAGTAGAATTTGACAAACAGAACAACTCAAAACTGGCTTCCATGTACTTATTTATCACAATCTGTGGTCATTGTCATGTCTTATCCAAAACTTCTTGTAACTTTTCTGATGTCCATTTTTGTATAGCATTGTGTATCCATGCACAATGTATGATCTGAAACTAATTACATTAAGTTCTTCCATTTTTATGAGTGCTACCATTTTTCAGAAAATATTTTAATAACATCAAATTTTAAATATTTATGCTATTTTCCGTTAAAATCCTATACTTGAAAGGAGGTAACAGGAACAGTGGAAATCAGATTACTATTCTGTAAACACAGAGGGAACAGGGTCTTCATCTTCTTTTTCTTTTTTTTAACTGTTAAATGATCTTTAAAAGTTATTTGAAATTAGCAGTAAATCATTTGTTCCTCCCCTCTAGTGGATTAACTGTGTATTTCAGTTTCTGGCCTTGAAATTGAATCAGAACCTTAGAGCCAGAGAAAATGTCATAGCTATCCGAACCATCCCTTTGCATTTACAAGTGGAGAAGTCTGGAGAGGCCGAGGGACTGTCTGAGGACGCCCAGCTACTTAGAGACAAGTCCAGCCTAGAACCTACTTCACCCATCTACGGGGTACAATGCTGGTCCTTTTCTTGATAAACCTGCTGATTATTCTGTGATGCTTTCTTCTATTAAGGAAGAGAAAAATTAACATAGTTGAGAGGGTTTTGAACTAATCGTAACAATTCTAAATTTTCGTTTGCATACAATCAATTTCCTGTGGGGCCCAAGGATGTTAAGCTCTTAATACCATTGGTGGCAACCATCATGATGAATTGAACCACGTTTGATCCTTAGTAACAATACAGACTTTGCAAGGATAACCCTTAAATGAGACTCCATTTTCTTCATCATTTTTCATTTTTAAAACTCAGACGCATTCGATATGCAAATGAGAATATCACTTCCTGTGGTATAGTTATCAATAACGGGCTCTCCTAAAGTTAAATTGGCCCCAAGAGCCACGACCTCTGGGAGAGATTGGGAATGTTTTATTTATATTAAAAGGCAGAGTCCTCAAATGCATTTAAAAAAATTTTTTTTTGACAACATTGAAGTATTCTCATAATTTCAAGGTAAAGATAAACTTGCAGACGCGGCACAGTGGGTGACTCTGCATTGTTTTCTAAGCAGCAGTTGCCCCCAAACGTGCGCATCTGGGATTCCGTGACGCTGAATACGCTGCACGTCATCGGAATCGGGTTTTTTGACCGAGCCGTCACCTGTATCGCATTCTCAAAATCCGTAAGTACGAGCCCTGTGGGTATTGCAGCCTTTGTCCACAGGGAGGAGAGAATCAGCTCAAGGTTGAAGAGGGAGAGAGTTAACACGCCCGTAACTGCCCAGGTGTATGTACAGATTTGGACTCTGAAACCTCCCGCATCCCAGGTCCCCTCATTCAGAGGTCGCATGTGCCGCCTCGGTGACACACGCTCCCAATCAGACGTTTCCACGGTGATGAGAAGAGGCCCTGCAGCCACACTGTCTTCAGGCTCCTGGAGCAGTCTTGCCTGCTCTGGCCTTGAATTTCCCCTGCCTGTCTGTGCGGTCCCCAACCGGCCTGGCTCGCTGCCTGGCCATAAGCAGGGGCAGGATGGACCTCGTGGTCTCCCAGGCTTCCTCAGGATATGCTCGTTCAACAGAGCCACCCTTTAAAGCACTTGTTCAGCCAGTTCAGAAACATGCATGCGTTCACATCAATACACCGCGCGCCTCACCCCCAGTGCCCCCTCCCCTTGTACGGCCTTGCGGTAACCTGGTCATCGCTCAGCGCAGACCTGTGCCCTGGAGCCGCAGATGCCTTCTCCTCCAGGGCGGGGGCTCTGCAGCCCCTAGGAGGCTGGTTCTAACAGAACCAGTGGTGAAGCGCACCCCCCGACCCCTCCCTCCCGCTCCTGTCCCTTGTCACCCCACATTCCCCTGCTCCCACTGTCTGTGTGCCCAAGTCATAAGTAGGTCTCGACGGTGGTGGGTAAATATTCTTTAATGAAGATGTAGCGGACTCTTTATTAAAAATAAAATTATGTTCCTTTTTAATCACTCTCAACCTAGTTTATTCTCAAATGTAGTCTTCCTGTGAATACCTTTTTTTTTTTCCAGAATGGAGGAAGCAACCTCTGTGCCGTGGATGACTCCAATGACCACGTGCTGTCCGTGTGGGACTGGCAGAAGGAAGAGAGGCTGGCGGATGTCAAGGTCTCTCTCCAAGCCTCATGTTGGGCTATGCTGTCCTTTTCCCACGTGGAGCCTTCCCCTGCTGGCCCCTGGCCAGCTTTCTGTGTCTCGGTGGGCTGTGGGCTCCATCCCCGCCACGGCCCCTAGGCAGGACCCCTTCACCGAGAAGCCCTTGGGCCCCCACCCCTCCCCCCATTCCCAAGGCCTGGTAGGGTTTCTTCTTCTCATCACAGCGTCTATAAGGGTTTTCCTTCCTCATTTTACAGTCACCACCCTTTTAATTCGCTCCGTCGCTCACTTGCTCGCGTTCTCTCCGTCATCCACAAATGCCGAGTGTCCCCTTTGCACACACGTGTCGAGGAGACACTGGTGCGATGGTGACAAGTGAGATGTGCCTGCTGCCCAGCGGGAGGGCCAGGCAGGGAGCAGGGGCACGAGGAGGGCGGCACAGCCAGCACGGGGCTTGTCCCGAGCTGAGTGGACTCCGGAATGGGGCCCTCCCAGCGGGGCTCTTCCTGCAGTGGGACCCACTGGACTTTTCTTATGTCAGTGTACCTTCCTTGAGCTTTCTTATGCTTTCCTCCTGTTAAAACCATGATTGGACCTATTTTTATAGAACTGACTTCAGATTTCTCACCCTGGCATCCATTAACCGTAGATCACCTGACTTACCTAAGATTAGCATCACCATTGGATCACTTTACCTACCTAACATTAGGAGCACCATTGGATCACCCCACTTACATAACTTTCTCTCTTGTTTGTGTGTGGGATGCAGACCCTGTGTTCTAATATGGCATTATAACTATTTTTATGCTGTAGCTATGCCTCCTAATAGTCTGCTCAAGTATTTAAGTTCTTGCCATGTCGCTGGGTTGGAAGCAGTCAGAGCAAGTTATTGTCCGGGTTTAAGAATGTATAACTGAATTATCAAGCACAAAGAGCCATCAGGGTCCGATTCATGGGACCAGGGTGCAAGTCGTGGAAATCAAGATAGCAGGGTGAGGGTGGTGAAGTGGTATCCAAAGAGCCAGATCCCCTACTGGATTCCAGGCTTGGTCGGCAAACCACCGGCAGAGTCCTCCTGGGGATCCGTATCAGGAGGGACTCCCCAGACAAGCAGGGCAGCCAAAGTGGGCCAGGAGCGATGGAGCCGAATACGATCCAGACGCCGGGGCCCTTCCAATCACGCGATGGCGCTGAACCTGCAATTCTTAATTCCCCGGCCGCCCCTTCAGCCAGAGCTCACTGTGTGCCTGCTGTGTCCCAGTTCCTGTGAGTCCCCGTACGGAAGGATGACCTCGTGGCCCCATCCTCAGGGCTCAGTGCAGTGGGGGAGACAGACGAGGAGGAGAGGGGTCGGCACGCACAGACACAAGTTCAGTGATTCCAAAAGACGAATTCAGTGGGAGAAAATACCAAGAGGCCTAGTGCTTACCTTGATGAATTATTTATTTGTGGTTCCGATTGTATTTATTTTCTTAAGTGTCTTAAGAGACTTGAGACATTTGATTCTCCTGTTTTGCACCAAGTGTTCTAATGAAGCTGTATTTGCTGCGGATTTCCACCCCACGGACACGAATATAATTGTTACCTGTGGAAAGTCCCATCTCTACTTTTGGACACTAGAAGGAAGCTCCCTTATTAAGAAGCAAGGATTATTTGAGGTAAAGTGAAATTGCATCTGTCGTTTTATTTTTCACCGATGGTACTTGCGGTCACCTAGCTTTTAAGGAAGCTTCGAGGCATCCCAGTGCTAGAATTTGTTTTAATTGGCAAATGCGGGGGTGTCGTGATAAAGACTGTTCCTGGAGATCCCTGGCAGAGTTGGGGAGCCCCTCGTGTCTCATGGATAACACTGGTGATGCTGAGAAGGAAGGATCAACACAGGCAGAAGCACCAGGAAAGGATGCCCAGGGGCTGGGCCCTCGCTGAGGCCTGCTGGCTGCAAAGAGCAAGGAAGAAGGTGCCCAGGAGACCCCAGTGGGACTCTGCAGAGAGCGATGGGCAGTCTCTGTGCCATTTAGTCCAGCATCTGCGGGCCTTGTGAGAGCACCAGGAGGGCACCTGCTGCCCTGTGGGCCCAGAGGCTGAGCTAGAGGATGCCAGGCCCATCCTTCAGGCCGTAGTCACGGCAACACGGCCCCTTAGCCTCTCCAACACCCTCCTCTGCTCGAACTGCCTTCAACCTGATAAGTAGCAGAAATCTCTTTATTTTAGACCAGATAATCTCAGGGCATAAGTTACGTAATGGTGGATAAGAATGAAAGGTACACAGTGTGGTAGCAGAAGCTGACACTATCCAGCTTGGGGTGACTGTGCTTCTAGATGGTATTAATACAAACAAAAGGATGTCTTGATTGTATATACTTATTCTTTTAAAATATCCTGCAGAAGCAAGAAAAGCCAAAGTTTGTCCTCTGTGTGACATTTTCTGAAAATGGTGACGCCATCACCGGAGATTCAAGTGGCAACATCCTGGTATGGGGAAAAGGTAACACGTGATTCCTCCCAAAGCAGACATTTCTGGGTGATGTTATAAGTATGAAGCCAAACGTGGCTCCTGTAAGAATTGTCTGTTAATGTCATTTCCAGGTTTACTATTCGATTCCAAGGTTCATAGGTACATACATGCGTGTGTGCGGGTGTAACTTGGAACCAAAACACTGGGACTGAGGAAAATGAGACTAGTAAGCTGTGGACTTTTGTCGCTCTAAAAGGCTCTTTAAGCCCAAGACATTATAATGGAGCTAATAGCTTATTTAGGAGATCTGATAACAACTTATAATGATGAAATCATCAAAGACTGTTTATTTAGCTCTACAGTATTTAACTTCTCTGGTCCACATAGCGCTTAGCAGACATTGACTGAGTACTGTCTGAGGCAGCATGCTAGATGCTGAGCATACATACGAGTCAGATGGGCATCCCCGCTGTCAGTGGGCAAACAGTGTGGTAAGGAGGTCTCCTTACTCAGAAACATTTATTTGGTCAAGTTCAATGAGCATTTATTTATTTACTTTAAATTATTTCTTTATTTATTTACTTATTATTTATTTTGGCTGCACTGGGTCTTAGATGCGGCATGCGGACTTCTTAGTTGCGGCATGCAGGATCTAGTTCCCCGACCAGGGATCAAACCCGGGCCCCCTGCATTGGGAGCTCGGCGTCTTAACCCACTGGGCCACCAGGGAAGTTCTTCAGTGAGCACTTATGAGTGCTTACCATGTGCCAGGAAAAAAGGGAAAATGCACTATCCCTGTCCTCAAGGATCTTAGTATTTGAGTTGGGGGTGAAGGTGAAAACAGACCCATCAGTGTAATTTCAGATTAATATGGTGACCTTTGTAGTATCCCTGCTACTCTGGGTGCCATGGACTCTATGTATACATCAGTTCATTCCACCCTTAGAACAATCCCGTGGGATAAGCAGGAGCCCCATTATACCAAGGGGGAAACTGAGGCAGAGCAGTTAAGTCACTTGTCGAGAGACACACAGCTCATTTCTCAGCCACATGTAGTCTGGCTGTATTCTTCACACACTATGCTTCGTGTTAGCATGTTTTCCTTAATTATTTTTTTCTTAGTTTATTTTATTGAAGTATAGTTGATTTACAACGTGTTAATTTCTGCTGTACGGCAAGGAGATTCAGTTATACATATACACATATATCCTTTTTCATATTCTTTTCCATCGTGGTTTATCACAGGATATTGAATATAGTTCCCTGTGCTGTACAGTAGGACCTTGTTGTTTACCCATCCTATATATAATAGTTTGTATCTGCTATTCCCAAACTCCCAGTCTGTCCCTCCCCCCAACCCCCTCCCCCTGTTTTCCTTAATTATAAAGTAATTCAGTTCATGCTTGTCTGGTGCTCTGGGAACTTCTAGAAAGTGGATCCTTGATAGAGTCACACTGCAATGATGTTCTAACCGACAGTATCGCATTTTAAAACAAAAATGAAATGAGATGGGCAGAGGTGAGCCTTTGACGATGTCCTCAGCTTGGTCTTGCTGTGTTTAGGTACGAATCGAATAAGCTACGCAGTTCAAGGGGCCCACGAGGGCGGTATTTTTGCACTTTGTATGTTGAGGGACGGCACGCTGGTGTCGGGAGGAGGGAAAGACCGGAAGCTCATTTCTTGGGATGGAAACTACCAGAAACTTCATAAAACCGAGGTAAGACAGCAAGTCATGCTACTGACATTCGTTTTGAACGTTAAACTGTTATACTGACCAGTTTCCTTGTTAGTTTGAAATCTTCAGCTTACCGTTTTGAGAATTGTTTAGATAAAATTTTCCTAAACGGGGTAGTATTTTACTAAACTCATGAAGGCAGTTTAAGTACTAAAAGGGAATTAGGTTTATAAAATGTGAGGTGGTCACGTTTCACATCTAGAATATTTTTATCAAAGACCCAATCTCACTTTTCCAAGGGAACATTTATCCACATTTTGATTAATCGTTAAAACGTTTCTTCTCTTTTCACTTTAATTTCCATCGTGTTACTTTGGAGACATTTTCACTTTGAACTAGTGTTTACTGAGTATTTACGTTGTGCGTGGCTGAGTGCCAACACCACCTCTAGAGCTCTGACCCCTTTTGGCATCTCTTTCACCTCCTTATTACCTGGTTAGCAGACCTGGACTCCAACAGGAGCCAGAGGCAAGAAATTCAATATTCCTTGTACACACTCACTGAATTTTCTCTCCCCCAGGCCCTGGGAAGTTATGAGCAGACAGATATCAAGGTCGGCATCAATCCGAAGGTTGAGTTTCTTCCTCTCTAGCATAGCATGGACAGCTTGTAGAACTTTTCCAACTTCTAAGTCAGATGAACACAGCACAGTTACATCAGAGAGCAGCGTGGCATGGTGCTCTGACAGTATGAGAATTTGGTTTTGTTGATTCCTGCTCTTCATAAAGGAAGGCCTGGGCTTCCCTGGTGGCGCAGTGGTTGAGAGTCCGCCTGCCGATGCAGGGGACACCGGTTCGTGCCCCGGTCCGGGAAGATCCCACATGCCGCAGAGCGGCTGGGCCCATGAGCCGTGGCCACTGAGCCTGCGTGTCCGGAGCCTGTGCTCCGCAACGGGAGAGGCCACAATAGTGGGAGGCCCGCGTACCGCAAAAAAAGAAAAGGAAGGCCTTCATCTGAGTTTTTGAAATCACTTTCCTTTCATGGAGACTTTAATTGCGGTAGCATTTTTTTATAATAAGATTTGACCAGCATTTGATGAACCCAAGTTACATTATAATCATAACAAATACTCCAAAGTCTCACCTAGTTTTATAGAAGATACTCATCATTTTTAAGTACCTATAAGTCCTCTTCATTAGCATGGATTGTCATCCACTTTCCTCCAGTCTGTGCTAACAAAGCGCGCTGGGAGTAGACGGTTTGTATGAGAACAGGCTGCGCCTCACCGTCCCAGAACCGCAGTGCCTGGAGTCCACCCCAGGCTTTCACTGCGATTTTCTGTTCTTTTTATAAAGTGCAAGAACCTCTGTTTATTTTATCATAGCAAATTGTTCTTGGCTGGTGTATTTTGAAATTATTTTTGTTAACACTTAGATAACCATATATGTTTGCCAACATGAGAAGTGGATTTCAAAACTAAATGAAGTCGCCAAAGGATTTATCCTTTTAAGTTATAAAAAATGTTTAGGGACTCTTATTACAGCAGATTACATATTCTTTACTTTCCAAATTTTACCTGGTTCTGCTATCAGAAGTCATAACAAGAGTAAACTACTCAGTTGTATTTCTTATTTTTATATTTTGTCAAGACAAAAATGTTTTATTCTTTGTTTTTTAAACAACCTTACTGGGCTTCCCTGGTGGCGCAGTGGTTAAGAATCCGCCTGCCAATGCAGGGGACGTGGGTTCGAGCCCTGGTCCGGGAAGATCCCACATGCCGCAGAGCAACTAAGCCCGTGTGCCACAACTACTGAGCCTGCGCTCTAGACCCGTGAGCCACAACTGCTGAGCTCGTGAGCCACAACTAGTGAAGCCCGCGCACCTAGAGCCCGTGCTCCACAGCAAGAGAAGTCACTTCAATGAGAAGGCCGCGCACTGCAACAAAGAGTAGCCCTCGCTCACCTCAACTAGAGAAAGCCCGTGCGCAGCAATGAAGACCCAATGCAACCAAAAATAAATAAATAAATAAATGTATAAAAAAGAAAAAGAAACCTTACTATTGCTGATTTTTTTTTAGGTATATTAAATGTTTGGAGTTTAAATGTAAGATTTGGGATCATTCACTCAAGTACTTTCTCTCTCTCCATAGCACATGCATGTGTGTATGTCATTGTGATAGGAGCTGTCATCATGATAAATAAACAAGTATTTTGAATGATGGAGCTAAGAATTTAATGACATTTGAAATCTTTTCAATGCAGATTCCAGAACAGTTTGGTCCCATACGGACAGTGGCTGAGGGGAAAGGCGATGTGATCTTGATAGGCACCACCAGAAACTTTGTTCTACAGGGCACACTGTCCGGAGACTTCACACCCATCACTCAGGTACGCGCCAGCTCAGCCAGCCCACCAAACACGTTCATTCTGTGCAATAGTAGAACATAAGACAGAGTTACAAAGAGGAGATTTTTCCTGTGTTTTATACTAACATCACCTTCCTCGGCTTCAGTCAGCAAGGAAGAAAAACAGATGGGAGAAATTCCAGAGTGTGCAGTAAGCCATGGTTCATGGTCCTGCAGGGCTCCTGGGTGTTGGCTGTAATATTTCAGAGAGCTTCTGTTTGTCTCGGTTCTTTGTAGGGTCACACTGATGAGCTCTGGGGACTGGCCATCCATGCCTCAAAACCTCAGTTCTTGACCTGTGGGCATGACAGGCACGCCACCCTGTGGGACGCTGTTGGTCACCGGCCTGTCTGGAACAAAATAATAGAGGTAGACATGCATGTTATATTCCATCTTTCTTATAAAAATTCATCTGGAACATGTTGATTTTTTTTTTGCATGAGATTAATAGTGATATAAATTCGTCCCAAAGCAAATGTCACTTACTTTATCTCCTTCAAATTGCACTGCTTTAAACATTGCCTCAAGCGGCCTCATCCGTGTAATTCGGAAGTTTGCTGTTGCATTTTTGGACAGCAAGTGAGCCTTTCCGAGTTGGTTGCTGGGTTTCCCAAGTGCAATCTCTTCTGGCTTAAAGGCTGAAAAACCCTCGTTATGAGCCTGCATTCTACTTACAGAGTACCTTTTGAATGAGGTTTTATTAACTATTCTAACAGCGTACAGTTTAATTTATCTCTGCGCTTTGACTCTGATGGTAAAGTTTAAAGTCAGCATGTCTGTGACCTTTGCAAACGGAACTCCAGTTGTACATCAGAGTGCTGAAGTATCCTTTCCCTACATACCACACAGCAGTGTCTGCACTTATCGAGCACTGTTTGCATACCAAGCATTGTACATGTATTATCCTTAATCCTTGCAGCAGCCTTGCAGGTTGAAGTTTTTTACCCTGATTTTATTGATTAGGAAATTGAAGCTTAGGTAAGTCAATAGCTCACCAAGGTCCCTGAATCCATGATGGAGCCAGTGTTCACCCCCAGCTCAATCTCACTCCCAAAGTCAGGGTCTCCTGCCACATCCTACTGTAGTGAGTGAAATACACCTCCCATCTTACTTATGCCCTTAATGACACATCCAGCCCCAGGCAAGGGGTTGCCCCTCTGTAGACCCCACACGTCCTCCTTTCGGCCCCCGCAGAGTTGCCAGCATTTCCTGATGTGCTGGGTCCGTGTTTTGGCCCTCCTGCCCTTCGCTTATTTTAATAAATAAATTTATTCATTTATTTAATTTTGGCTGCGTTGGGTCTTCGTTGCTGCACGCTGGCTTTCTCCAGTTGCGGCAAGCGGGGGCTACTCTTCGTTGCGGTGCATGGGTTTCTCATTGCGGTGGCTTCTCTTGTTGCAGAGCACGGGCTCTAGGCGCACGGGCTTCAGTAGTTGTGGCACACGGGCTCAGTAGTTGTGGCTCGCAGGCTCAGTAGTTGTGGCACACGGGCTTAGTTGTTCTGTGACATGTGGGATCTTCCCGGACCAGGGCTCGAACCCATGTCCCCTGCATTGGCAGGCGGATTCTTAACCACTGCACCACCAGGGAAGCCCCTGCCCTTTGCTTTTGGAGAAGGTCTGTAAGAGACTGGAACTGGCTGGTCACTGGGGGAGCTGATCACTGAGATGACAGGCCTGGGGGTGACACCGCCACCAGAGGGCAGAGCGGGAGTGGCCCAGGTGGCAGGGCATAGCTACAGGAAGTGGCGTCCCATGTCGTGACCGTCCCCTGGTGAGGGCTTGGAGGATCAGATGGAATGGCAAATACATGAAGGGCTGGTGCAGAGCTGACAGGCACTGATGCAGCAGGGACAGTGATGGTCCAGGAGAGCAGCCTTCCCTGCGGCCTCGGTCTACACGGCAGTCTGGCCAAAAGCAATGCCGGTTACTCCATCACCAGCCTGGCATCAGGGCGCGGGCGCCAAACTGGAGCCCAGAAAGATCTGCAGTTCCGTAGCTTCTTTACCCACTGGCCACTAGACAGAAACACTCAAGTGTCTTCATCTCAAAAATGTTATGAGCCTCAAATCAACTAGGCAGTAAAGCCTCAGGTGCACATGATTTCCCTCTGTGTGTCAGTGGAGGCCCTGAGCTTAATCACAGCTCCCGCTTTGGAAAAGCATCGCAATAACGTCATCAGTCCCTGAAGAGTTTCTCTCTGGTCTCTCTCTTTTTTTTCGGGTTCTCCAGTGGTACCTCCGTGCCTCTTTCCATTTCCAGGGCTCCTGTTTTCTTGGTCTTCCTGTGATTAATCTCTTCTCACTTCAGTTCGTCCTGAGCACTCCTACCAAGTGATCTAAGACATAGATTTGATCACGTCGTTCTTTTTAGTGAAAGGAAACAGTTATTCTCACTGTGTTTTTCCTGGTGATCACAGCCCTTGACGTGGCAGTGCAGCCCACATTACTAGCATCCTCCGTATGCTTTCCCGTTCCCCACCCTGTAAACCCGCTGACTCTACCTGCCATTCCTCAAACATGCCCCAAACTGTGTTGCTTCTACCTCCTTGACCATATTTTTGTCCCCTTAACACTCGATCCAAAAAAAAATATTGGTGTGTCCACGTCCGCCTTCACCTATACCGGAAGGCCCTAGTCAAAGGCTTCCAGCACCGGCATGCCTCGGCCCAGCTTCCCCGTCTCACTTCACCTAATGCTCCCTCTCCAGCTCCTTTTACCTCTCTCATCAGTCTCCTTCCACCTTGTTAGGAACAAACACGTACGTGTCCCACTAGAGCCAAACCTGGAATGTGCCCTGCTCATCTTGAGGTCCGTCTAGGGCTACCGTGGTGTCTTGCACCCAGTGGGGGGCGTTTACCCAGTATCGACCTGATGGCATTGGGTGCAGGGGTCGTAATTCCAGACAGATGGAGCACAAGCTTCCCACTCAGCATGGGGGGCCAACTGAAGGAACTTCCAGACCCGGAGGAAGAGCGTGTCTTTGTTGATCTGTCATCTAATTACTGTAGCTGTGAAAGGATATAAGACAGAAAGAGAAAAACTATAAGAGGATAAAAATTTAGTATTATTGAGACATGACCTTCATTAAAGTAGGAAAGTGTTTTCCTCTCTGGAGAGAAAAGAGATTTTTAAATGTAGCCCTAAGGGATTACAGCTGTGCTTGTGTGTGTTTTATGTGATCGCACTGTGTCTGGCCATCAATTTACACTTCCTTTACAATGTTTTAGGATCCAGCTCAGTCTTCTGGTTTTCATCCTTCAGGGTCTGTGGTTGCAGTCGGAACACTGACTGGGAGGTAAGTGCATGTCAGCATGGCTTGTGCTTTCAAAGTTCCTGGGAAAGAGGCTTGTTGTCTGTGTTTCCCCAGCGACAGGCACAGGGTAGCTCTTGGCTGCCTCTCTGAGCTCCTAATGACTTGCCGGGAATTAAGTCCGAACTCGAAAGTGAAACCTGAGGCAGTGGCCCTTCACGTTTTGGACTTTGGGAAAAGCCGAGGGAAGCTGTGGACCCCTCTCCCAGAAGAGGCCCCAGCTCCACACACACAGGATTGTGGGGCTTCTCAACTTTGGAATGGGGCAACAAAGCATTTCAAAGCACTGCGAATTTTAAATGCTTTTTCTTGCTGCCCTGTCAGACTTAGAGAAACTGCCCAGATCCTGAGCCTCATGTTGGATTCAGCCAACACTTATTTGCCACAGCGCCTCTGATATGCGAGGCACTAGCTCTGCACTTGAATCCCAGCTTCACCACTTAGCCGCAGTGTGTCTCTGAGCCAGTTACATGACCTCTCTGAGTTTGTTTCTTCCTCTGTAAATTGTGACGATATATCTGCCTGGCCGTACGCTGATGACTGAGGGAGACAATGGATGAAGCAGCTCCTGGGGTCACCTGGCAGGCGATTTCGGTGGTTATTATTATATCATTGTTTCATAAGATTCGATTATACTTTTCTCTTGTTCGTCATAGTATCTACACGTATTATAGCTTAATTCATATACCATTGGTGATCTCCTCCTCTGTAAAGAGCGTACCACTTACGGAGAGGGAAGTGGGGAGGGGCAGCACAGGGGTAGGGGAGTAAGAGGTGCAAACTATAAGGTATACAGTAAGCTACAAGGATGTATTGTACACCATGGGGAATATAGCCAATATTTTATAATAACTATAAATGGAGTGTAAGCTTTAAAAATTGTGAATCACTACATTGTACGCTTGTAACTTATAAAATATTGTACAGCAACTATGCTTCAAAAAAAAGAATACCACTTAGATTCTGTTGCTAGGAACTTAGAGTATGTATAAAGAAAGAGTAACCATTTATAAGTCATAGGTGGCAACATCTTAAGGGTTGGGCACCTTGTATCCAACAGAATCCTTCGTGGAAATGTTTGCACACACACACACACACACACACACACACTCACACACACTCCTTTGACCTCTCCTAGAGACAATGAAGCTTCCAACTCGGCAGGCTCTGATGAACGGCTGCCAACCAGTTACTGCCGTCAGCTATGTGCTGAGTCCGTGTGGCAGGACAGGGTATAGGACAGTGCCAGCTGCTCAGAATCACAGACAGTGCCCTGTAGGAGGAAGAGAGATGGAACATGCAACCTAATCCTTCCCCTCTGTTTATGCCTCCCCCACCCCTGGTCCTGGTACCAGGCTTAGCTCTCGATGGGGCAGCGTAACACGATGTTTCAAAGGCACAGCCCAGACAGCCCGGTCTCTCTGCTTCTTCTATTCTGACCTCTGTTAAAGTTAAATAGCACAGGGACTTCCCTGGTGGTGCAGTGGTTAAGAATCTGCCTGCCAATGCAGGGGACACGGGTTCGAGCCCTGGTCCGGGAAGATCCCACGTGCGGCGGAGCAACTAAGCCCATGCGCCACAACTACTGAGCCTGCACTCTAGAGCCCGTGAGCCACAACTACTGAGCCCGCGCGCCACAACTACTGAAGCCCGCACGCCTAGAGCCTGTGCTCTGCAACAAGAGAAGCCACCGCAATGAGAAGCCTGCGCGCTGCAATGAAGAGTAGCCCCCGCTCGCCGCAACTAGAGAAAGCCCACATGCAGCAACGAAGACCCAAGGCAGCCAAAAATAAATTAATTAAATTTATATATTTTTTAAAAAGTTAAATAGCACACATTAAAGGTAAATGGTTGTTAAAGATGCAAGGAAGCAAAGCTGAGACGCCAAATCCAGATGTCAGGGGTCAGCCAGTCCCCTTGAGTGGTGCCGATTAGGGCCCTGAGTGGATAGTGACTCTGGCTCGATGGACACGCTGATGGATGTGTGTCATCAAGGTTTGAAACGGCAGCAGCAGGGAGTCCACATTCCTTTTCATCCCTGAAAACACTGGGGTCCCACTCACTGCCACTACTTGAGAACACGTGGGCAGGAGAGTTCAATCTTCCCGCCATTTAACAAACATTGACCTAGTACCGTGTCCTGATTAGATGATTCGGAGCACTTCCGTGTCCATTATAATTTGACCGATTGGACGCTGGGCCTGCAAAGTCATTCTGGGCCTTTATTCCCATTTTACAGTTGGGGAAACTGAGCCCAGAGAGGCTAAATTCAAAGGCCAGTCCTCTACTCGCCCTTCTGCCATTCTCTGGGTCATTTCTTTCGCCCAGCTCGTTGCACACCCGCATCACAGAAGGTCAGGTGCTGGCCCAGCTCTGCTTGCAGCAGCCCTGGAGGTTGTCCCGGCCCCATCCTCCTGTACCCATCCTGCCTTGCCCTGGGCCAGGTCTCTGGGTGAGCGTGTGCAGTGGCCCCTTTGCTGCTTCCTCTGGCCACAGGCTGGAGGTAGGTGTTGGTTCATCTTCCCTGCCCAGGGCTTTCTCTCCTTTAATGTGTAAGTGACAAAACTCAAACACCAGGGAACCCTGCCATAGCATCAGTAACTGAATCATTTCCCATAGTACCCAGTTTGCTGCTCCTATCTTTAGGAACTGCTCATATGTAGGAAATTTTCTTTAAATGAAAGCTGGGAATAAGAATTCTTATTAAGCAAATACAGAGCATTTTTAAGCTCTTAGGTTAATTTTTTTTAATAGCCTTGCTGTGACTGTAGTAGTCTTACTTCATTTTCTCGCTAAACAATTGATTTGTACTTTTCCCCATGTTTACAACAGGTGGTTCGTGTTTGACACAGAAACGAAAGACTTGGTCACCGTCCACACGGATGGAAATGAACAGCTGTCTGTAATGCGTTACTCACCAGGTTAGAATACGGTCCATTCACTCTGACAGATTGATGAAGTTCTCTGTAGATGTCTGTAAAGAAAAAACATTCACAAACCCCCTCAAGAGCGAAATTTAAACTATATCTGCACATAATTGTGGCACTTGGGCGTTCTCAACCTCCCTTCTTTGGGTCACTATGCTTGTGTGGGTTTTTTTGTTTGTTTGTTTCAGCACGTCAAAAAGCACCTTTATTATATTTATAATAGCCTCTCATGCACTCATGCTTTCTTGCCAGGTGCCCTTGGAGCAGTTCACTTGTGTGTTTTTAACTTTTTATTACGGAAAATTTCAAACAGGGACAAAATTGGACAGAATGGCATAATGAACCCCCAACGTACCCATCACCCAGCTTCAATAATTATCGACTCTTAGCCGTTTTGTTCACCCATAGCCCCACCCACTGCCCCCTCCCATGTTGTTTCTGAAGCCGCTCCCAGACGTCTTATCCTTTCATCTGTTAATGTTAATAACTAGAGAGATCTAAGGAATATGAGGACCCTTTTTTTAACAGCTTTATTGAGGTATAATTTACATACAATATTTTACTCTTCATGAAACGTACAATTCAGTGATTCTTAGTAAATTTGTAGAGCTGTGCGACCATCACCACCATCCCGTTTTAGAACCTTCCCATCACCCCCAGAAGTTCCCTCCCTGCCTATTAGTAATTAATCTCTACTCCCACCCCCAGCCCTAGGCAACATAAATGGCCTTTTCTGAACATCTCATGTCAATGGAGTCGTTCAACACGTCACCTGTTGCATCTGACTTCTTTTAGTTAAAATAATGTTTGTGAGGTTCTTCATGTTATTGTATGTGTATCAGTAGTTTATTCCTTTTGAACTTCTAGATAGTATCCCATTTTACGGATATGTCATGTTTGGTTCATCCACTCATCAGTTAGGGGATATTTGGATCATTTCTGTGTTTTGGCTATTATGAATAATGCTGCTAGGAACATTGATCATATGTCCATTTTGGTTGGTTTCTTTTTTTTTTTTTGGCCGCGCCTCATGGCTTGTGGGATCTTAGTTCCCCGATCAGGGATCGAACTGACACCCTCAGCAGTGAAAGCTCGGAGTTCTAACCACTGGACTGCCAGGGAAGTCCCCATATGTACATTTTGTACTCATAAGTCTCTTTTATTCCATAGGCGCTCCCTCTCTCTCTCTCTCTCTCTCTCTCTCTCTCCCTCCCTCCCTCCCTCCCTCCCTCCCTCCCTCCCTCCCTCCACACACACACAGGCAAACACACGTCACCCTTGCTTGCAGTTCATTTGTTGAACACGCTGCTTCATTTCTTCCAGAGCATTTTCCACACTCTGGGTTTTTGTGAGTGCATCTCTGTGGTGTTGCTTAACATGTCCCTCTGTCCCCCATATTTCCTGTAATGTAATTTGGGATCTAGATCCTCTTCCGCCTCTATGTATTTATTGGTCTCCTCTTCCTACAAGAGACACATGAGGTCTGCTTGTCTCACTGTCTATGCCATTAGAGCCGTCACTGCCCAACACTTAGATCCGTATGGGGACTGGTTTTTCTATTTTAGCCTTTCTTCATTTATCAGATATAGTACTTCTATAAAGGGAAACTTCCCTTCATCTACTTTTTGTTACCCAAATAGTATACTGTTTTGTTACCCAGTCATATGGTAGAGTTAACCAAGATAAATGCTTAGTTTCTTTCCCTTTATTTACCAGTTTCCAAGATAGTGAGTTTGTTCTCTGCTCCCTTTAACAATGATCAGTTGCCAGTGGTGGTGGTTTTGGCGCCATTATGAATTTAAGTGTATTTGGTATGTTTCAGTCTGGGATAGTTATGGTACGTGGAACCATTTATCCATTATTGGCCACTTCAGTTTGGCTCCTGAGTCCTTTTGACAGCTTGGGTTCCTGGGATGCTCGTGGCTACTGGGTAGGTCATTGTTTCTAAGCCTCGTCATTTATGCTTTTGGTTTAGGAAGCACTCTTTCTCTGTGATATGTAGGACCTTCAGCTATGTGAACACTCTTGGAAATAGCAGTTTTAGTCCTTGGAAATACTTGGCCAAGACTGAATTGCCGTCACTCTGTAGGAGTTTTCCATTTTATAAGCTGATAGACGGTCGTACCTATCTCATGGTGGGGCTGTGTTCTTGTTCTCTAGAGGTAACCTCATAGAAAGAATACCCTTTTTAGACCCTTGCACCCAAAGACTTATAACTTCTCATCCTAAACAGACAACTGCACAGCCACCTTGGAAACCTTTTCTCCATGTTGAGAAGTACCTTACTTCACTCGACATTTTAAGTGTCATATTTCATTCTGTTCATCCTGGGCAATATTTAGCATCCTCCTATGTGCTTCTCGTCATTTTCTTAGTTATTTTGAACCTCTGCTGAGTGCAGGAGGGCCTCATCTACAGCTGCTTTTTACCTCTTAGCTCCTGCTAACATAGCAGGGTCCTTTCGGGAGTCCATTTCTGTTTCTTGTCAGTTATACTAATGACTGTCCCCTGGAGACCAGAGAGCTCTCACTACCAGTAACTCTGCCTCTCAGGTTTTAGAGTCATTGACTGGAGGCTGTGTGGGGCAGAGGTGATGAGCCTGAGCCAAATCAGGGCGACCTGCATGTGGATCCAGTGCCCTCTCTTCATTAGCCAGCTGTCCCTTGTCAAATCAGACAAGTTATTGTGGGGCTCAACCAAAGGAGGAGGTGTGAACGTGCTCTCTGAAGAGCAGAGCATTACGCAGATGACACGGGGGATGGGATGTCATCAGTAGCAGTGGCAGTGGTGGTGGCCCCAGATCCTCGGGCCGTGGCCCCCAGCCCCATAGTGTTTTGTTCGGCACTGTATGCCCAGCACCTAGCTGAGAGGAGATGCAACAGAGTACGAAGAGGAGGTAATATATACATAGACAGAATAGGTGCTCAGTGAATATTAGTTGATGCACGAATGCAGACAGACTAACTACAGTGCATCTGACTAGATGCAAAGCACACTGCGATCATCATTATGAGTTTTCTGCTTGCACACGAGATTTTTCAGGCACGTGGGCTATACTATTGTAGATTACCGGCTGGCTCCTTTTCGGATTCAGGTATTTACAAATTTTAGACACACACACACACACACACACACACACACACACACACAATTAGAGGCCCAAACACGGGCTGCCACACAGGAAACTGCTGCTAAATCCCAGCCTGCATTTGCAGCCACCTCCCTGTGGCTCCCTGAGCTGTGCTTTGCTGAGAAGAGAAGGCATCAAACTATGAGGGCTTTTTTCTCATTCCTTCAGTCTCATGCAAGTTCTGGATGCTGTGCTAGCAGCTAGAGGAAAAGCAAACGATTCTTAAGCTTTATGGGTGGAGCTGACCCCCAGGATGCTGGGAAGGACCAATACACTCACTCCAGCTGCCAGGCTTGACCGTGATAAATGCCGCCTTTGCAGTCAGTGACATAGGCAGTGTCGAGGGAAATAATCAATAAACCAGTCTATAATAGGGGTAGAAAAGAGCTTTCCTGGAGTCAAACTGAGGACTGTTGCCCAGGAGACGGCCTCTCAGATAACTCTGAGGCACTGCTCCAGAGAAGTGTGGTTTTCAGCAGTTTCACGTCTTGTCAGAACAAAGAACATCAAACAAGTCAAGGGTAGATTTCTGCAAGGTTAAAAATAAACAGACCAACATGTACACAGAGTCAGTATAGCGCCTGGTGCCTAGGAAGGGAGTCTTATCATTGAAGGAGTAACAGCTTTGGCATCCTAGGAAAGGAGGCATTTGATCCTTATTTCTAACATGGACATTCTTTTTTTTTTTTTTTTAACATCTTGGAGTATAATTGCTTTACAATGGTGTGTTAGTTTCTGCTGTATAACAAAGTGAATCAGCTATACATATACATATATCCCCATATCTCCTCTCTCTTGCATCTCCCTCCCACCCTCCCTGTCCCACCCCTCTAGGTGGTCACAAAGCACCGAGCTGATCTCCCTGTGCTATGCGGCTGCTTCCCACTAGCTATCTGTTTTACGTTTGGTACTGTATATATGTCCATGCCACTCTCACTTTGTCCCAGCTTACCCTTCCCCCTCCCCGTGTCCTCAAGTCCATTCTCTACGTCTGCATCTTTATTCCTGTCCTGCCCCTAGGTTCGAAGATATACAGATTGCCAACAAACACATGAAAGGATGCTCAACATCACTAATCATTAGAGAAATGCAAATCAAAACTACAATGAGGTATCACCTCACACCAGTCAGAATGGCCATCATCAAAAACTCTACAAACAATAAATGCTGGAGAGGGTGTGGAGAAAAGGGAACACTCTTGCACTGTTGATGGGAATGTAAATTAACATGAACATTCTTTACTTTGGTCAGTACACCCTTTTCTTTAATGACTAAAGCAGATGTATGTTTGATGTATGTTTGATAAGCCACAAACAGACTGTTTTAGTTAGTGTAAAATTCAAGTTAAATCATGTATAAGCCAGAATGACTTCTCCATGTCTCAGTATGTGAAAAATTTTGCGTTAATTGCCTCTTTTGATCATAAATCTTTCAATAGAAAGCATTGACGATCAAAATGTTTGTCCCTTGACGTCAGGGTGGTTGCTGCCTGCCCTGTGTCCATCATGTCCCTTGGTGCTTGGCCTCTTTTTGGTTGTTTATATATGTATGGAGATTTGCCTAGTTATCCACATTAGGGGGAAACTAAGCAGACATAATGAACAAGTACAGAGGTATGCTAATTGGGAAGTATTTTATAGGCGATATGTTTTTTCAGTTGTATCAAATTGTCATGCAAACATTGTACATGTGCTTTTAGCAGTAGGCTTAAAGCAAGCAGTGATATATGTCATGAGTGACTTGATGGCTAGGAAAAGAATAATAATACACATTATGAAAATGATAATCACCTGTAAAGCAGAGCAAAAAAATTGCCTATTTCTGAGGGGAGCCAACGAAACAGATCATTTAAAGGGTCAGTTTTTCTTATATGTTATAACCGTTTTGCCTTTTGGGACATTCTTTCTAGGTGCATCTCAGTTTCTCCAGGGGTACTGATATAAGTGCAACAAACAGTATGGGCAATGATAGCGCAAACACCCCCTTGTTTAGCCAGTAGAAAATCTAAGGCAGCCCTGTTATCTAATGTTACTTGGGCTAAGGAACTTAGGGATGTCTGTCGTGCTGCAATGCTTTTTGCCGTCTCTTTGGCTATTTAACCAATGGTGGCTGATAGATTTCTGATCATCTTTTTTGTAGCAATGTGTAAACCGTACATTCCTGCACTAGGAATTAATATTCCCCAAAGATTTTGCCACCAGGTATCTTAGTATCTTGCTAACATGGTTCTCTTGACTCTGTAATGAAGAGACAAAGGAGGTTCATCTGTTTCCTGATGTACAGACAATGGAGTAACATAATGTCCCAATAAGAGTAAACCTTCTGTTTGTCAGCTTTTCAGAAATTTACGTGCCCATCCTTGGGAAGGTGGGTCAATTCCAATACCACCTATGAATACAAAACCTGGGGGAGCACAGGTGATCCCTCCCAGAGTGCTGTCATTGATAGCCTCATGAATTGGGAGTTTTGTCAACACAAGTTTTTTTTTAATTTATTTATTTAATTTATTTATTTTTGGCTGCGTTGGGTCTTCGTTGCTGCGCACAGGCTTTTCTCTAGTTGCGGTGAGTGGGGACTGCTCTTCGTTGCCGTGCGCAGGCTTCTCATTGCGGTGACTTCTCTTGTTGTGGAGCACAGGCTCTAGGCGCGTGGGCTTCAGTAGTTGTGGCATGCTGGCTCAGTAGTTGTGGCTCGCAGGCTCTAGAGCGCAGGCTCAGTAGTTGTGGCGCACGGGCTTAGTTGCTCCGCAGCATGTTGGGATCTTCCTGGACCAGGGCTTGAACCTGTGTCCCCTGCATTGGCAGATGGATTCTTAACCACTGCGCCACCAGAGAAGCCTGTCAACACAAGATTAAACTATGGATCACTTCTCTTGTAGACTTTCCAAAAGTCATTTGCATGGTATTTAATATACAGTAGTTGCTGGCATAATTTACTCCCATTTTTCTCTAAAAGACATTTTTCAGTTAAGTAAGGGACAGATCAAGGGGCCCTAGGGTAAGTTGTGCTCGGTCTCTAAGGACTGAGGATAGTATCCAGCAAGGGATGGACATATTAATATGTTGAAAAGTTTGAACCTGAAAGATTAGGCCAGAGAGAGGTTAGCCTGGGTGAGTGGTCCCATTAGGAAAACCTGAACAGTCAGTGATACGTATTATGAGGGGCTTATATCGGTCTTATATTGACCAAGGAATTTGACGACAGATCCACCAATTGGTTAGATTTTCCCCCAGTAGCTATACTCCGTGATAACTTTACTAAAGAATTTTTTTTCCATCCTGAACATTGGGGCAAAAATATAGCTAAAAGCAAAACAGTAACCTTCAATTTTGATAGGGAGACAAACATTTAGCAAACAGTTCAATTGAACTAGTAGGATGGGTCTTCCAGACCTAGTCTGGATTTGCGGGCCACCTGTCTACTGTTGTTGTCATCTTCTCTACCTGGCTTGATGGTTGTTTTAAGGTGAGTTTAAGGCAGTCCTCTCTATAGAGCAGTCTGGTGCGGAGGCCCTTTTTAAGTGGGGAATATGAATTCAGGAGTCAATTCCCTTCACTTTCACTGTGCGGAGTACCTGATAAGGGTCCTGCCATCTAGGTTGGAGAGAGAGTTTTTTAAAAAATGTCCTTTACAGTATTCATAATCTCCTGGGTGCAGGTCATGGTGCCTCTGATCTTCATCCAAAGATAAATACCTGTAATCAGCTTTGGAAACAAGCCTAGAAGATCCTGTTAATAATTCAGTTAAACTTTAGTGTAACATGGCAACAGAGAAGCATCTTGGATGTAGGCAGTAAGTACAGAAACCTCAATACATATAAAACCTCAGTGTCCACAAAGGTATATTATTGAAACATAATTTTTCTTTCTAAATTATCCTCATTTTAGCCAATAAATATTTGAAAAACTAACAAAGCAAATAACTTGACCTTGAAATAATCTTAAAGATGAAAAAAAAGAACCTAATCTGATGCCCATCCCCACCCCAAATTCACATGTGAGTAAAGAGAAATTTCATATTAAGTCATATGGCCAGGGTTCAACATGCTGTGCTTTGTTTTAAGTCCAGGGAAGAAAATGCAGGCTTTTAAATAAATATATACAATTTTGTATTAAATAAATAGATAATCCTCATTTTTACCAAATATAGTCAAATTAAGACTAAATTGTTTGCAAAATACGTCTGGTTTTTAGTAAACTTGGCCTGATTACTTACATAAATGTAATTGATCATATAGGCTCCCAGTTGTGGCCTCTCCCGTTGCGGAGCACAGGCTCCGGACGCGCAGGCTCAGCGGCCATGGCTCACGGGCCCATCCGCTCTGCGGCATGTGGGATCTTCCTAGACCGGGGCACGAACCTGTGTCCCCTGCATCGGCAGGCGGACTCTCAACCACTGCGCCACCAGGGAAGCCCTAGGCTCTTTTAAATTTGGCTTTGCTGGAACTTTTCATAGGGAATCTCAAATTGAACTTTCAAAAGCCCTCTCAAAGCCAGGAAAGCCACACCAAAGACTTGCCATTAGATTCTGCCTGCAATACCTACAGACTTAGGTGAATTCCTCTTTTCTCAAGGTCCAAAATATCTTGAGGTTACTGTACCTGCCAGGAAGGGGCCTTCCTTATTCACCTGGAAAGGCTGCTGGGAACCTAAGAGTTTCCAAATTCTGGAGAGGTCAGGTAGAAAGAAAAGATAAATGCTTCAATTCTGTTTACAAAGGTATAATTTACTAAATTGCTGTAAGTCATAATTAGCTTAAGGGGAAAGGTTCCCTTATCTGGAAAACAAAGATTAAAAGCCAGTAATATTTCAGATGAAAGTCACACAAATTATAATCATATTTATCAGTTCATTCAATCCCATGTAATTAATTTTTGTTCCACTTGAGTCCAGTTTTTCCATCAGTTCTGTTGACCTTGCCTGACGATTGAGGGTGATAGTGACAGTGATAATTTCAAGAAATTTGTAAGGTTTTTGTTAAGGCTTATATGATTTGCCCAGTGACATGGGTGCCTTTGATCACTGGACATTGTGGAAAGTATATCCCAAGTGGAAAACACAATTTCTAACAGTTTCTTTGTCATTGTGAGGACATTAGCCTTGCAGCAAGAGAAGGCTTTAACCCATCAAACAAAAATGGGGTTTTCCAGGGAACAGGGAGAGCCAAGCAACCGTCATGGGTTTCCCATAGCCCTGGCTGTTTAAACTCACAGCTATTGTCTACCCATCTTAATTGTCTGATTTAGGAGCGGACTGTTGCCATGTCACAAGCGTCAGGATGGCAGAAGTCTAACAATGGGGGGTTAACTTTTGTAGAAGCTGAAAATTTTTTGTATCTACATCGTTACATAATCTTTACAGATTTTGTTGTTGCCTTTGCCTGAAAGTCAGCTGGAGTATTTCCCTAATACTTGGGTTCATTCCCTTTAGTGTGAGCCTCAATTTTGATGACAAATAGCATTTTATGTCGGGACATAAAAGATTTCCAATAATTTCACATAATTTCTGGAACACCTATAATATATACTTATATAGACAGAACATAAAAAAGGCTTAACGTTATCTTTTATTTGACCACGCTTCCCATGTTATTTAACATACCAAATAAACCTAATTAGTTTAATATCTCTCTTTGAGATGCTTCAGGACAAAATCACTTTCTTTTCCCTTAACAAAATGCATTTCCATTCCATATCTTCTTTTACTGAAAACCTTATTTTCCTTGTATACTGAAATATTTCCCTTAATATTTCTAGTAGCATGAATTACATATATAATTTTTAACCCGTAAAAAAATTAATCTCTAGCAAAAACCAAGAAGCAAACAATTGTGAACTGTTTCTTATATTAACATTTCCCAATTGGCAAACTTATGAAGATTTTCTGTAACGTCTAGAAACATACATCTTCTTATAGCGTAATTTCTTTTCTCAATGTGGTATAAGATGTGTGTCCAAATAAACCCAAACATCTTTAGTTTTTCTCTAATAAGAAGACAAAGAGGTAAACTTAGATTTGCTTAGCAATTAATGTTTTAGTATTTTATCTTATTTGGAAATTATCTGTATATTTAATGAATTTCCATAATTTATATTAACTTAGCAAAACTCTCAAGTTTCAAGTTACCAAAATCTGGAGGAACTATTTTTAAGTAAACGTACTATATATAAAACATAGTTATTCTTAAAGAGTTTACCTAAAAACTTTAATCTCAAATATCTCTATTTCCCTACTTGTGAAAACATCATCATACCAAGTTAATTTTCTTGTTGACAAGTGTTGGAACAGAGATAACATGAGCTTATTGATTTCTTTTTTAAGATTTTTTGGGGATTTTTTTTGGCTGCATCGGGTCTTAGTTGCGGCACGCAGGATCTTCGTTGAGGCATTCGGGATCTTTTGTTGTGGTGCACCAGCCGTTCGTTGTGGTGCGCAGGCTTCTCTCTAGTTGTGGTGTGCGGGTTTTTTCTTCTCTTCTCTAGCGGCGCGCAGGTTCCAAGGGTCATGGGCTCTGTAGTTTGCAGCATATGGGCTCCAGTTGAGGTACACAAGCTCAGTAGTTGTGGCGCACGGGCTTAGCTACACCGCGGCATGTGGGGTCTTAGTTCCCTGACCAGGGATCAAACCCACGTCCCCTGCATTGGAAGGCGGATTCTTTACCACTGCACCACCAGGGAAGTCCCTTAATTGACTTTCAATAAACCTAGGTATAATAAAAGTATTATACTTAATGTTGATGACTTAAAGACGTGTCTGTATTAACCAGACCAACAACTTAAACTTATTTTCATTTATTAAAGATTAATCCTGGATCATATGATACTTTAAAAATGTGAGGAGTTAGTTTCTTGTTATAGTTAGAAATATTTCATTGGTAAGCACTTACTTCTAAGTCAATTAAATAGAGCTCTTTTTCAAATTAATTTTGATAATATCATTTGGAGGTAGAAACGTGCTATATTTATAATGTACATACAGACATACGCACATCCAGATAGACAGACAGAGATCTCATAGTTTTCCTGCTTGAGTTTTTAAAGGTCTCATTTCCCCTTTTCTGCAGTTTTAGGTTCTACTAGTTGAGCCAAGGCTGTGGTCTCAGGCAGTGTGGGCTGTGCTTGCATTTCAAGGACATGATAAGAGTTATACCTTCAAGTTTGCTTGAATACTTTTATTCAAGCATAAAAAGGAGTACTTTTATTGTCTCAGGTCAGAATTTTGAAAAAAAATGTTTTATCAAGCCAGCTTTGTTTTTTTTTTTTTTTTCTTCTGCGGTACGCGGGCCTCTCACTGTTGTGGCCTCTCCCATTGCGGAGCACAGGCTCCAGACACGCAGGCTCAGCGGCCATGGCTCACGGGCCCAGCCGCTTCGCGGCATGTGGGATCTTCCCGGGCCGGGGCACGAACCCGTGTCCCCTGCATCGGCAGGCGGACTCCCAACCACTGCGCCACCAGGGAAGCCCGAGCCAGCTTTCTTTAACTGCACATGCAAAACTCAGTTTTAGAATGTCAAAAGAGTCCCATTCTGGCCATTTTAGAGCTAGATCATTTCTACAATTGTAGAAGCCAGCCGGAGTTCCAGTGAGTGGCTGGCCTGTCTGGGAGCCGTTAGGCGTTAGAAGCGCAATTTCCTGATTTATTTTAGTTTCATTTTATTATACAGTACAAATCTTTCCAATTGTAAGCCACATTTTTAAAAAAGTCAACCAACCCAGTTTACCCCAAAGTTCCTTCTAGGCCTTTCCTGCCTGGAAATTTCTTCTAGGTTTCTTACCTGGAAACTCCATCTAGATCCCGTGCCTGGAACTTCCCGCTAGCTTCCTTTCGCCTAGGAAATGTACTGGTACCCCCTTAAGAGTCCAGGTCTTAAGGTGACAGTTCAAATGAAAGTCATGGACTGCCACTTCATACAAGAAGATCCAGACATCAGGAAAAACTCACCGAACCAACCAACCTCAAGAGTGCTGTGAAGCTGGGGGGCTGGGGCTGGGGCTCAAAGGGTCCGTGTTTGCTACCCAGCATCCATCCAGAGTAGACTCCAGCGACTTCCCTGGTGGTCCAGTGGTAAAGAATCCGCCTTCCAGTGCAGGAGACGCAGGTTCGATTCCTGGTCAGGGAACCAAGATCCCACATGCCGCGGGGCAACTAAGCCCGTGCGCCACAACTACTGAGCTTGCAAGCCTCATCTAGAGAGCCCACGTGCTGCAACTACAGAGCCCACGCGCCTTGGAGCTCACACGCCATAACTAGAGAGAATCCCGTGCGCCACAACGAAAGATCCCACGTGCCTCAACTAAAACCCAATGCAGCCCTAAATAAATAAATATCAAAGGCTGGGGGGAGAAAAGTAGACTCCAGGTGACCCCACGTGGGTTTTTCTGATATCCTGCCAGCTACACCAAGCAATGTAGATGGAAATAATCAATAAGCCAATCTCTAATAGGCATAGAACTGAGCCAAAGTGAGGACCAAAGCCCAGGAGACAGCCTCTCAGATAATTCTGCGGCACTGCTCCAGAGAAGCATGGTTTCAGCAGTTTTATATCGCGTCGGAACAAAGAACTTCACACAAGTCAGGGATACATTTCTTCAAGGTTTAAAAAAAAGAACAGAACAGCACATACACAGCAAGCCAGGACGGCACCTGGTGCCTGGAAAAGGAATCTTATCATTGAGGGCAGACCAGCACCGGCGCCCCAGGAAGAGAGGCATTTAATCTTTATTTTTAACGTGGACATTCTTTACTTCTGGTCAAGGCACCGTTTTCTTTAGTGAGTAAAGCAGGTGTACGGTGTGTTTGATAGGCCACAAATAGGCTGTTTTAGCTAGCCGAAAATTCAAGTTAAATCGTGAATAAGCCAGAATGCCTTCCCAGAATTCAGCATGATTACATTTCTTCGCTAGCAGACACCTACCTACTGCCGCAGATGGGTTGTGTAGGATGAGCTCAGGTGGAAGTGAGACTGCTTTGTAAATCCCCTTTAAGGTTGATGTTATGTTGTGCAGCGGGGGTGAGAGGTGAGCAGTTGCTTCCTGAAGATAACCGTGTGGACTGAGAACTAAATCTTTCAGATAATTTCTCAATTCCGCAGGCACTAGTGAGAGGTCCAGGTTTCAGCGGCTAATAACCTGTATCTGGCCTTTGGTTGAAGTGGGAGGTTCAGAGCGATAGTCCCAGACACAGGTGCACGCTGGGAGCCAGTGAAGCAGAGCCTTTGGCGTGCATTAGAATCGCCCAGAGGGTGTGGGCTTGTGGAGGGGTTCTTTGGCATCCTGAGAACCACAGACCTAGAGCATCTCTGTGGATCATCTGATAACCATTTCAGTCACATTTTATTACATGTTTTCATTTATGAAATATCTTACATAAGATGGCCTAATGCTAATAAGCTAACGTTATGTGAATTTTTACTGAAACCATAGTCAACTACGATTGCCAGGCCCCTCGTAGGTTCATTAAATATAGAACTGTAGTAGGGACAGTTCTCAAAGTTGACACGCACATCAGGAACCTTACAGAGCACTTTGTCAGTGGACCAGTGGAGTTTTGATTGGATTAAATTTGTAAATTTTTAAAAAGAAGAATGGAGATTGGAAGAAGATAATTTCATGTTCGTTAAGCCCAACTGCAAATACTTAGCCTGCCTGGTCTAGTTTCAACCTGTTGAAACTTGGATTAAAAATCTAAAACCCTAAACGTGAAGATGAAAAAGGGAAAATCACAATGAACTAATGCATTGCTCATGTGATTATATTGATCTCTTCTTTAATCTTATCCATATCATTGAGACATGGAGTTTCTCTGCTTTTATAAGAATGAATCAGAATCTGGTGTTCATTTGCATCACCCCAGCATCGAATCCCACCTCTGCTGCTCAGGTGGGACTAGAGACCCGCTGGGATGCAGCCCCTGCCACCCAGCCAACCTCTCTCCTGCCCACACAACGTCCCCAAGCCTGCACTCCACCAGGCATGCTCCCCGTACAGGTGCAGCAGTCTCCTGCGGAGCCCCAAATCACCTGCCCCGTGTGACAAGCAGGGCGGATGCACAGCAGCCATACAGCTACCCTGGAGACCCTGCTGTGCTCCCACCTGGCGCACTGTCTCCCATGCCCACAGTTCACTCGTCCTTCCAGCCCAGGTCAAGCCGTGCCACGTGCTTAGCTGTGTCGTCTTAGGCAAGTTACTGAACCTCAGTTTCGTCATTTGCACAGCTGGACAAATTCTCCCTGCTCTTAAAATACTGTTGGACTTAGTTAAGAGCTGTGTGGAAACCCATCCCCAAACCTTGTAAAGAGGCAATCAGTGAAACTG
The DNA here is from genome assembly GCF_059928025.1 of Delphinapterus leucas. Classification (NCBI taxonomy): domain Eukaryota; kingdom Metazoa; phylum Chordata; class Mammalia; order Artiodactyla; family Monodontidae; genus Delphinapterus; species Delphinapterus leucas. The sequence goes on from NC_143130.1 coordinate 176,408,124, forward strand.
GCTATGGTGTTATCTTTCTCCTCCAGGTGACCAGACCCCTGCTCTCTGTTCTTATGAGTCAGTCCTCCAGCTGATTTTTATTTGGGACCAAATGCCCGCTTCTTTTAGTCGAGTAAGTTTAGGAATTTTGTACTCTCTGAAAGAGCTGGGGGTGAGGCATAGAGAGTTTATGGGTGAGAGGACGTGGTTCACAGGATGAGAAAGTGCTCTGGAGGTCTGAGCAATAGGCAGCACTTGGGTTTCATCTGGCCGCTGACTAGCATATAGACTGAAACTGCTTGGCTTTGATGTATTAGGCAGACAGTTTTATTACATATTTATGAATGAGCTTAAACCGTTACATGAAAACTTTCTATTTCGAATTTTAAGGAGAAATTACAATCTCATTAGGCTGTTAGAAGTGAATTGCCAAGGGAGATTGTGAAATCCTATTTTTCATTCATCTTTAAAAACAGATAGGGGGCTTCCTTTGTGGCGCAGTGGTTGAGAGTCTGCCTGCCGATGCAGGGGACACGGGTTCGTGCCCCAGTCCGGGAGGATCCCACATGCCGCGGAGCGGCTGGGCCCGTGAGCCATGGCCTCTGAGCCTGCGCGTCCGGAGCCTGTGCTCCGCAATGGGAGAGGCCACGACAGTGAGAGGCCCGCGTACCGCAAAAAAAAAAAAGAAAGAAAGAAAGAAAAAAACCAGAAAACAACAAGTGTTGGTGAGGATGCGGAGAAATGTGCACTGTTGGTGGGAATGTAAAGTGGTGCAGCCATTGCAGAAAACAGTACAGCGGTTCCTAAAACAATTACAAGTAGAATTAGCATATGGTCCAGCAGTTCCACTTCTGGATACAGACCCAAAAGAATTGAAAGCAGAGTCTCAAAGAGGTCTGTGTACACCCATGTTCATAGCATCATTATTGACAATAACTAAGCCATGGAGGCAATCCAGGTGTCCATCAACAGATGAAAGGATAAGTAAAATGTGATATACAGTGGAATATTATTCAGCATTGAAAAGGAAGGAAGTTCTAACACATGCTACAACATGGAAGAACCTTGACATCATGCTAAGTGAAATAAGCCAGTCACCAAAAGACAAATATTGTATGATTTCACTCATGAGGAACTTAGAGTCGTCAAAATCATAAAAGGTGGAGTAGGCAAAATCATAGCAAATGGTTCCATGATGGAAGAGAGCTCATTATTTTAGAGTTAACAAATGACAAGGTCGTTCTTATCTAAAGATCGTTGTGCTGTGGAGTGTACAAGCCAGTAGATAGCTAGTGGGAAGCAGCCGCATAGCACAGGGAGATCAGCTGGGTGCTTTGTGACCACATAGAGGTGTGGGATAGGGAGGGTGGGAGGGAGACGCAAGAAGGAGGGGATATGGGGATATATGTATATGTATAGCTGACTCACTTTGTTATAAAGCCGAAACTAACACACCATTGTAAAGCAATTATACTGCAATAAAGATGTTAATAAAAAGAGTGTACAAGCCAGGGTGTGTACATCATTTATCAGATTTTCAGCTGTTCCTTACCCTTATTCTTTGTCACAGGGGCAATGGCATTTGGCAAAGAAATGCTCAGGCTCTGGTCAGACTGCTGGGTTCGAATCCCAGCTTCTCTAAACCTGTGTGACCTTGTGCAAGTTACTTTATCATCCATGCCTCAGTTTCCTCTCCTGAAAAGTGGAGATAATATCTACCTCACAGGGGTCTATGAGGGTTAAGTAAGTTAATACAGGAAGAGTTTAGAATAGTACTGGTATGGCACATAGTCGTTACTCAACAAACGTCGACTCGTAATTATTCGATAGTAATTCTTGTTAGCATTTACTGTTTACTGTCGTCGTCATCATTATTGTCAGGGCTTGGTAGTTGGAGGACCAAGTGCAGGTCCAAGTGCAGGTGGTCTGCCGGGCAGCTCTCTGGCCTTCTCTAGAACCATCAGCAGCAGAAGGTGGCCCATCCCCCAGCTAAGGCAGTCCTCGGCCCATTTACCCCACCCCCTCACGAGTCCTGGGTTGGACAGGCTAACTCTGACTTGCCAACACCTTGATTTTGACCAGGCGTTGGCCAAGACTTCCAAAAATACCATTTCCTGATGGCGCCAGGCCATGCTATTTCCTGTAGGTCTTCCTACGTTGCCAGAAGGAAAACCAGGGGGAAGAGGTGGGGGGAGAACCCTTATTGACCTCATGATGTGCCAGTGACCGCTAGGACCTTTACAGACATTGTCCAAGGGAATCCACTGAATTTCGATGAGAAGGTGCCGTGCTTCGTGGATGGAGGAACTGGCGCTCAGTGAGAGGAGGGACGCATTTGCTGTCCCCGAGCTCGTGGGCAGAGACCCCCCCCTCCTCTAGGCTCCATTCTGGGTGCAGGTTGTCCGGCCCCCACGTGGTTCCTTTCTCCTTCCTTCCGGTTCCTGGCCCCAGGAAGGTCTGACCCCCTCCAGACTAGTCTCTCAGGCCCCGCTTCCATCCCAGTACATCCTGGGCCTCCCCACTTTGGCTTCACGCTTGGCAGGTTCATCTGCCAGCGACAGGGACTGCTCTGCTTTCACATTACAGCGAGCTCCTTCCCTTGTGTTTCTACACGAGCATCACGGCCTGATTCCTTAAGCCCTCCTGATGCCAGGAACCTGGGTAAAGGAGATGTTAACTGATGGCCCATTGGAAGAGCGGCAGGAAGGGCCTTCCAGACGGGGCGGCGGGGGAATAAGGGGGGCGCTGTGTGCACAGAGGTGAGGGGAGAGGGCCCTCCAGGCATGGGGGGAGGGGGCACTGTGCACTGAGGTGAGGGGGAGGGCCTTCCAGGTGGGGAGGAGGCGGCAGTGTGCACAGAGGTGAGGGAGAGGGCCTTCCAGGCAGGGGGGAGGGGGCAGCGTGTGCAGAGGTGAGGGGGAGGGCTTTCCAGGTGGGGAGGAGGCGGCAGTGTGCACAGAGGTGAGGGAGAGGGCCTTCCAGGCATGGGGGGAGGGGGCAGTGTGCACTGAGGTGAGAGGGAGGGCCTTCCAGGTGGGGAGGAGGCGGCAGTGTGCACAGAGGTGAGGGAGAGGGCCTTCCAGGCAGGGGGGAGGGGGCAGCGTGTGCAGAGGTGAGGGGGAGGGCCTTCCAGGCAGTGGGGAGGGGCAGAGTGTGCAGAGGTGAGGGGGAGGGCCTTCTAGGCAGGGGGCAGGGCAGCATGTGCAGAGGTGGGGGGGAGGAGGCGGCATGTGCAGAGGTGAGAGGGAGGGCCTGCCAGGCGGGAGGTGGCGGGGTAGGGGGGGGGAGGAAGTGTGCCAGAGGCCTGAGAGAACCCGGTCTGTTCAGGGAGGAATGATGCGACCGCATCCTGGAGGGCCTTGGGGACCCCACTGAGGAACTGAGTCTTGATTCTTCAGCAGTGGGGACAGCCAGGGAAGGTTTTTTTTAAGGGGCAGAATCTGATCAGATGTGGATTTTCAAAAGGTAGCTTTGGAAGTGGTATAGGATTGATTTAAAAGCAAATTTTGTCTCTTTGAAATAATTCATGGCTATTTTTTCTAACTCTGTAATGGCCACTAGCATTATCGCTTGTAATTGATAAAATGTTTATTCTTAACAACTGAAATGTAATCCCCCGTGTTTTTGCAGATGGGAATTTCTTAGCAATAGGCTCCCATGACAACTGCATCTACATATACGGAGTCAGTGACAATGGGAGGAAGTACGCACGGGTCGGCAAGTGCTCGGTGAGCGTGCTGGTCACTCCTCATGGGTCTGTGCAGTTGTTTGTCACATTACAACGGTGTGGGTGGGAATCTATAAGGCAAGTGAAACTCACCCATGTGTTCTCTCCCAGGGTCATTCCAGCTTCATCACTCACCTGGACTGGTCTGTAAACTCACAATTCCTCATGTCGAATTCCGGAGACTATGAAATCCTTTACTGTGAGTGGCTCCCCAGGTGTGGTCTGGGCGCAGATCACGTAGAACCTTAACTCTGAGACCAAATGGGGCCTGCTGCAAAAACCCACGCCCCATACAACTTGGGCACATGATGGCGTCTCTGGGCCTGGGCCCCTCCTCTGCACAGTACGGGAGTTGGGCTGGATACCTCCGCCTTGGCACTGAGATACTTGGGGTTCGGGCCCCCAGGAGGAGAAGGCGGGGCCCTGCAGGGAGAGGCAGAGAGAGTGGGTCAGAGCTGTCCCGGCGAGAGGGATGACCCCTCTTGAAGGCATCACCCTCACGGGCAGAGACCCAGCAGCCCCCTGGGCCCCTCCTCCTCCCTCAGCCCCTCCTGGCCAGGTCTGAGCCCAGGCAGGGCCGCGCAGTGGAGGCATGAATGATGAGGCTGCACTTGCCGAGCGCATGCTACATGCCGTGCACTGCTTCCTCCAGCATCTGGCAAGCACCTGCCATGTGCCAAGTGCAGGGTCCCAGGGCAGAGGAGGGCCCGGTCTCTGCCCTGGCGGAAGGTACCAGCAGGTGCAGTGTGCTTCACCCACAGGCTCTCAGGTGATCCACAGCACTTTCTGGCTTGTCCCATTTTAAGGAAGAGGAAATATCATCTCAGATACAAGGCCACAGGCATCAGGAGCCAGTGGGTGGGGAGGTGGGCGCCCCCTCGTTGAGGAGCAGGCCTGGGCAGGGCTGCTGGTGCTGGAGGGAAGGGGCCTCCCTCGGGCGGGGCAGGAGGCCCTGCCTGATGTGGGGCAGGAGTGGGGGATGGTTTTCAGGGACAGGCCATGGGTCTAGGATCTTCTCAGACATGGTCTCATACTCCACTAGTGAGAGTTTAACTGGGGAACAAACAAATCACCTGCAACGCCACAGGTACTTGGTATGACTGGTTTCCGTAAGCTTCCATTCCTAACTCAGAGCTGAAGGGATGGGGTGTGTGTGTGTGTGTGTGTGTGTGTGTGTGTGCGCACGCGCACATGCCCAAGGAGTTGGGAGAGGGCTAGGGAGCCTGACAGCAGGGGGTGGAGTTGTGTCCAGGGGAACAGTGAGCAGACAGGGGCCTCAGAACCAGAGGTGGTCAAAGAAAAGAAGCCAGACTGGGGGAACAGACCCAGAGAAGGAGATGAGAAGAAGCGGAAGAAGAGGGGTCCCCACCGAGGCCCTGGGTCTTGGGCAGTGAGCACGGTCCCCGCGGAGCTGGGAGGTGGATGGTGTCCCCCTCCCAGAGGGCTCTGTAGCCGATGGGGCCTGGCTCCGAGGGCCCAGCCTTGCCCAAGTTGGAGAGGGGGCTTTGGCACTGATGTCACCAGACCTGCATTTGCCTTTCCAGGGATTCCCTCTGCTTGTAAGCAAGTCGTAAGTGTGGAAACTACGAGAGACATCGAATGGGCCACATACACCTGCACTTTGGGATTCCACGTCTTTGGTAAGGTTTCTGCACCTTTCATTCTGTTCAAACGTAGGATGTATCTACTTTTAGAATGACTTTCTAATAGCAGTGAAGTCTCTTGGTCGGCTTCAAACTGCTCTGCTACCCCGTGGACCCCACAGGACACACTCCCCGCAGCCCTGGGGAAGGGCCAGGGCTTGCCCAGCTATGGCCAGGCAAGAGGAACCAGAACCCTTTTCTCTCATACGAAATGGGTCCTGAGATAATTCTCTAGAACGCTTATATGAGGTAGTGCCAAACGTCCTCGGTAAATGGACCAGATGGCACCCTATCAATTTATTTACCATTTGTTAGACTGATTGTATCTTTTTGGCCCTTAAACTAAATTTTTCATCTCCTTCGAAGTTTAGATTAGGAATATGTTTATAAATGGTCTAAAATAAATAGCCACAAAAAAAAAAATAATAAATTGCCACAATTTAGTAGAATAAAAAAGAAAAGGCAGTACTTATAATCTCTTTATGTATGACCGTAAGTCAGTAAGTTGGTCAGAAGTTCACAAGTCTCCTTAGGGCTGGCGTTTTGCCATCTTCTGGCGTTGAATGCTAGGACGCCCTGGGTTTACTCTAGATCTGCCTGTTAAGAAACTGATGTGCATGCAGCTCTCTCATATCCAAAGTTATTGGGACCAACAGGGTTTCCTGAAGCAATGGTCAGGAGATCCCATCCCCCAGACCACACCCCAGGCCCACCTGGGCACAGGGCTGTGGAGTCAGAGCTGCTGCATCACCCGGCCCACAGTGAGCAGACACCCCACCTGCCCAGTGCCACCAGGCAGACAGAAGCCATGAAGGGCTGACACCAAGGAACGCCTGAAACACACAGGCAGTCCCAGAGTTAAAAAGCTCTTTGGAGGGCCTCTCATATGTAAAGAGTTACCCCCAAAAAAGAAAAGTTAGGAAACTGCAGGCTTAGGACTAGTCAGCTTCCCATCAGATGCTTTGGGGATAAAGAAAGCCATCGTGTCCAGAACCAGGGATTCTGGCCTGCTTTCTGCTATAGCGTCAAGAAGGGGCCCGAAAGAGGTGGAAGCCCTGAAGGCCTGTCACTGCGACTCTCATGCAGCAGAACAGTATACGCAGTGAGGGTTTCCCGGAACAGCCTGCAGGGAGATCGTCTGAGATGAAGCGTTCCTTGGGCGTGGTTTCTAAATCTGGGACATTTCTATTTTTGTGGGAGTTCGATGGCCAGTCCCCACACAGTGTGGCCCTGTGTCCTGGTATTTCCAGTGCTCTGTCTGGGGTCTTTGTTTTAGGAGTGTGGCCAGAAGGCTCGGACGGAACCGACATCAATGCCGCCTGTCGGGCCCACGAGAAAAATCTCCTGTCAACCGGTGACGACTTTGGCAAAGTGCACCTCTTCTCCTACCCCTGCTCACAGTTCAGGGTAAAGGCTCATCTTCTTCTCTAGCCTTACCCCACGGGGCGCACTTACCGCCTGGCCTGTTGGTAATTGAATAGAAAGGTGCTATGAGCGATGCCACCAGTCACACATGCAGGGGTGACCGTCATTCGGCTGCCCCGGAGCACTTCAGGCCCCCCTCCACTGCCCTCTGGGGAGAACCCCGCCCCCCACGTGGTGCTGGCTTGTCCTCCTCTGCACTTCGTGGGCCTCCCCCCTCTGCTGTCCACCACGGCTCCCTCTGCTCCAGCCCTGCTGAGCCGAGCCCACACCAGTGCCTGGAACACCCCTCTTCGTTCTTCCCAGACCTGACCCTCCTCCTAGAAGACCCTCCCCTCCACCCCTGCATCCGGTCCTCCCTCCTTTGGGCCGGCCTGTGCCTGGTGCAGCCTCTGGGGTTGAACCTCTCCCTGCCCGCATTCGTCCCCTCCAGACCAGATTCTCAATGTACAGGGGCTCCATGTGGTTTGGCACGAATGTAGACGTCCAACACTTCCAACCCCGCCTCTATGGCTTTGCGTTCAGCTCCCTCCATGTCATTCTTCCCCAGGCTCCCAGCCACGTGTACAGCGGGCACAGCAGTCACGTCACCAACGTCGATTTCCTCTGTGACGACAGCCACCTTATCTCCACTGGCGGCAAAGACACGAGCATCATGCAGTGGCGGGTCATTTAGTCCCGGCAAGAACCCGGGGGAGCAGAACGGGCCAGGAGGTACAGACTCGAGTTTCGCTCACTCGGTCACTGTGATTTCTGCTTTGTTTGAAGAGTTCTCACAAACCTCAGGAAAATTATGCCCTTTACTGGTTACCTTAGCTTAGTGGATCGGTGAGCATCACAGCAGGTCAGCCATTCAGGTCTCTCTTTTGTTGTACAATATATAAAACACTTAATATAAAAAAGATGCCAAGGTTTACATTACGGTGACATCGAGAAGTGACTGGTGTATCCTTCCTAACTTTTCTATGAACTCTTCAAAAACGGTCACAGAATGCCTTTTCAAAGATTGTACATAGGCTTTACTGTTTCACCATGGAGGTTGCTAAGTTAAATATTTATGATAACGAGGTACTGAATCGTGATCGCTGTTGATTAACTGGTCCTGAAAGGATAAGTCGTTGGGGAAGAGAATGGATAACTGATTTGCACAACTGAATCAGGAAATGCAAATAAGACTTTATTTGGTTAACATTTTCTAAGGTTTCATTCAGTTCTCCCTCTGGGAGGCTGGTGAGAAAGGGGTCAGATTCTTCTTGTGTTAAGCAGATTCTACTCCAGATTAACTTAACTATTGCAGCAGGGTACCCAGGCATTTCAGAGTTCCAGCTAGACTGTCTGCCTGACCACATGCAGTCAGCCACTTAACGCCTGCACGAATCACGTCCCCTCTGTTCCCCGTTCACAGGCCCTTGGTGAATGGTGGAGACAACTAGCCACCTTCCTCTGTATATTAATTGGCATGTTATGGTATTGTACTTGTATAGGATTTTAGCAATTCATAATGAATACGTAAGGCTAGGCTTTACTATTTTAATGCTTACGGACATTGTATATTTGTATTTTAAGACCAAGTAGACCAAGTCAAAAAGATATCTCTCTAGTGTACCATACACCTGCAGCGGGGAGAAGTCTGGAAGGCTCCACCAGGTACTAAGGGCAGCTTCTTTTCCTGTCTTTTGTGCATGGACGGCTTATTACGCTATGAAATAAGATTGCGCTCTGATGAGTAAAACAGAGAAGGCCTTATCCATTTCAATTGTGTGGCAGATGGAAATTTATCGTTTACATTGGGGAATGTATCTCAGATTTTAAAAATAGAAGAGTAATAAACAGACTTAAAGACGAATGTTAAGATTTTTACTTGTTCTAGGCAAGTAAATGAACTGAACCATCAACTCTACAGCACTGGTTGTTTAGAGTGGCCGATGAAGCTGAACATTGGGAAGCATTTTTTATTACATCTCCAGCCTGCTGCGGAAATGCCGGGCACCAGTAAACAATATGTATTAAAGATGATTCTGTTTGTATGTATCCTTATCAAATATATTCTATAATGAAATAAAATCTGAAAAGTGGATTTCTTATTGACCTATAATCATGAAAGTATATAAATTAAAATATTTAAAATTAGATATGATTCACACTATATTCTGTTTCATATCCAGATTTTTTTTTTTCTCACCTGGGTCATTTGCAGATAAAACAGCAGTTTGCATATGGTGTGTAAGCATTCATCAGATTAGACAACTATAAAGAATTCAGCTTTTTGTTATTGTTGTTTTTGGCCGCCCCACGTGGCTTGTGGGGTCTCAGTTCCCTGACCAGGGACTGAACCCAGGGCACAGCAGTGAAAGGCCAGAATCCTAACCACTAGGCCACCAGGGAACTCCCGAGAATTTAGCTTAATTACCATACCCAGTTGTTAGTTTACTTGGTTATGTAAATACTGGCAAAGATAATCATTTAAAAATTAATAATTAAGGAATAACCAGATCAGAGAAGGGAAGGAAACCCATTATTGACTCAAAAGTTATAAGATCTACTTTTATTTCTATACACTTTCAGTATTTTCCAAGCTCGATAATGGAAAAGGGGTATGTATATAAATCATTATTGCTACCTTCAAACTTGCCTACATTTTAAACGAAATTCTCAGTATTAACCTTGCAGGTATTCATTAACATAGCAAGCAGTGGCCACGTACCACCACTTACCACCTCTCAGGCAAACTAGGCCTAGAACCCCGGGATTCTGCTGGAATGAGAGACCCCAGAAGCAGAGCCACGCCTGTTCCTCCCAGTGGCCTATGGCCACATCAGCTCTTAGCCCTACTGTGGAGAGCGACAGATGACGGACTATTACCCTAATCTCGGTGAAGTGATGGTGTAGACTAAGGTGCAAGCGGTGGACAGGGGAGAGGTGAATGGAGTGTCTGAGAGCGGTTCCTGGGGTGACGTCAGCAGGGCCTGGCGATGGATGGGATGGGGGCGGTGGGTGAGGCCCAGGTCCCCGACTGTTCTCGGGGCAGATGTTGGTGCCGTCGGCTAAGATGGGGGGCGCTGCAAGTTTGAAAGAGGATAATGAGTCAGGCCTGGTGCAGGCTGGAGTGAGGTGAGGGGCCGCTGAGACATCCAAGTGTTAAGTGCGAAGCAGGCGTTTGGCTAGCAGGCGCAGAACAGAAGTCGGGCTGGAGGTACCACCGCGAGTGATGCTTTCCGCAGGAGGCCGACACTGAAGCCAGGATGTGCTGAGTCTGCGGGTCCTGGGCAAGCAGGGTGAGGAGAGGGCCTCCGACCCAGCCAGGGGGACTCTGATGGACTTCAAGGGCAGGTAGAGCATGAGCTGTCAGCAAGGAAGGAGAAAAGCCAGCAGAGGGCTGGGTGGGGCAGAAAAGAGACCCACACGAGGGCTGTGGAGGACCCGGCAGCCAGGTGGCTTGATTTGGTGCTCGCTGTGGAGCCACTGTGGGCTCTTTACTCGTTTAGCAAATGGTTTTCCAGCATCTTTGTACAAAGTGATGCTGGGCAGGGGATCCAGGCGTGCTGGGAGAGCCTCGGCAAGTGGAGGAGAGAGGGCACAAGGTCAGGGGTGAGGGCATGGGGTGGGAGGCCTCCAGAGCCAGCTGGAGCTGCATGGGGGGAAAGTTCAGTGGATCCTGGCATCCGTGGACTTACATCTGCGGTTTCCACTGCATGAGGTGCACCCTGGCAGTGGGTCGGAGGGGCTGTCCGTGGTTCACTGGAAAGCCCACTCAGACATCTTCCCAACCCCTCCAGTTTTTTTTGAGGGATTGCTTCCACTGCCCAGAGGTTGCACACGGCACTCATTGGTCGTTTTTTCTCTGATTTGGGAACAGGCTACCATCATCTAATCTTTGAGGCAGAAGAGCGCACAGAAGAAGTAACGTTGGAGACCCTCTGGCCTCCTCAAAGGGGGTCAATCTAATACACAACCGGAAAGCAAGCTGATAAGTCTGTACTTCTTGCGAGGTAGAAACTGATTCCAGACTACTCTTCGTACTGGTTCTCAATTTTTTTAATAGAAAATTTCAAACATACACAGAAGTAGAGAAAGCCTCTCACCCAGCTTCAGAAATTATTGACATCCTGAAAGCCTCGTTTCTACTCTCTCTCCTAACTGTGGGTGGGGAGGGCGACTGGAGTACTTTAAAAGTCAGTCCAGCAGGTGGCGGACCAGGAGGACGCGGAATTCGCGTCTCCTCACAACCAGGGCACCTACCAGGCCCCGGTGGGGGACCGCGGACACCTAAGGGGACCGACGGAACCCCCAGCGACTGGGTAGGACGTGGGGCTTGGGGGGAGGGGGGAGGACAAGTGGAGGCGGGACGGGACTGGCGCCCCTGAGGCGTGGCTGGGGGAGGGGAAGGGAGCCCATGCCCGAAGGGGGAAATTGGGGAACCACTGGCAGGGCAGAGGATCAAAAGGGAGCGTGGCCGGGTTTCCCTTGACCACTTCGGCCCCCGGGAGCCTGCTGAGATCCCGGCCCGATCCTCTGCCCACCAAGGCCCCCTCCAGTCAGACGGATCCTGAGGGAGCGGGAGGGAGGGAAGGGGGAGCAAAAGTAAAGGCCGGACCTCTGGGACCGGCACCCCTGAGGGGCGGCTGGGGGAGGGGAGGAGTTCCTACACCCAGCGGGACCCACCACGGTTAGGGGTCCAGCGGAGACAGGGGAGACCCTGGGGGAGATGATGGGGGAGGGCACAAAGGAACGGAAGGCAATGGGGCCAGTGCTCTCCCTGTCCACTCAGGCACTGGGGAGCCTGCTGGGCTCCCGGGCCTAATCCTCTGCCCTCGGAGCCTCCCTCCTGCCGTGCAGAGCCCAAGCCCCGCCCCTGCACCCCCAGCCAGGGCCCCACCTCTACACTCGGAGACCTCCTCTGAGACCCCCTCCAAGGTGCTGGGCCTAAGCCCCACCCACACACCCGCACGCAGGGCCCTACCTCCAAACTCCAGAACTCCACACTCCAGAGGCCCTACTTCCAATGTGCAGCCTCTCCCCTTCTGCCAGGTGCTAAGCAGAGGCCCCGCCCATGCTTGAATGTCACCCCGCCTAGGCCCTGCCCCACGATCAAACGTCACCCCCCCCACCCACCTAGGTCCCGCCCCACCCTAAAAGCCGTCCCTGCCTAAGTTCCACCCCCCACCTAAACTCTGCCCCCATAGCCAAAGCTTTTTTTTTTTTCTTTTCCTTTTTTCTCTTTTAGATTGGGATTCTGTTTTACATTGTTGATTCATTGTTGTTGATTCTTTAATATTTTTATTTTTCCTAATCTTTTATTTTTCTAATTTTATTTTATTCTTTATACTTTGTTAGTGATCTCTCCTTTTGGCTTGTTCCCTACCACCCCCCTTTTTTTTTCTTTTTTCTGTTGCGGTTTTGTTTTACCTTGTTGCAGTTGTTTCAATTATAGTTTTATTTTTCCTAATATACTTTTTATTTTTCTAATTTTATTTTATTTTTTATTCTTTGATATTGTACAGCTCCTGTTTTTCTTTCTTTCTTCCTTTTTTTTCTTTTTTAACCACACCACAAAGCTTGCGGGATCTTGATTCCCAGGCCAGAGGTAGGGCCTGAGCTCCTGTGGTGGGAGCTTCAAGTCCAAACCACTGGACTAACACAGAACCTCAGCCCCCAGGGAATATCAATCGGAGTGAGGTCTTCCGGAGGTCCTCATCTCAGCACCAAGCCCCGGCTCTATCCAACTGCCTGCAAACTCCAGTGCTGGACGTCTCAGGCCAAACAACCAGTAAGACAGGAAGAGAGTGCCACCCATCAAAGAAAATAAAATGAAACAACAGAAAAATACGTTACCGATGAAGAAGCAAGGTAAAAACCTACAAGACCAAATAAATGAAGATGAAATAGGCAACCTACCTGAAAAAGAATTCACAGTAATGATAGTAAAGATGATCCAAAATCTCAGAAGCAGAATGGACAAAATACAAGAAACATTTAACAAGGATCCAGAAGAACTAAAGAGCAAACAAACAGTGATGAACAACACAATTTCTGAAATTACAAATAGTCTAGAAGGAATCAATAACAGAATAACTGAGGCAGAGGAACAGATAAGTGACCTGGAAGATAAAATGGGGGAAATAACTGCCAGGGAGCAGAATAAAGAAAAAAGAATGAAAAGAATTGAGGACTGTCTCAGAGAGCTCTGGGACAACATTAAATGCACCAACACTGGAATTATAGGGGTCCCAGAAGAAGAGGAAAAGAAAGGGTCTGAGAAAATATTTGAAGAGATTATAGTCGAAAACTTCCTTAACATGGGAAAGGAAATAGTCAATCAAGTCCAGGAAGCACAGACAGTACCATACAGGATAAACCCAAGGAGAAACATGCTGAGACACATACTAATCAAACTATCAAAAATTAAATACAAAGGAAAAATAGTAAAAGCAGCAAGGGAAAAGCAACAAATAACATAAAAGGGAATCCCCATAAGGTTAGCAGCTGATCTTTCAACAGAAACTCTGCAAGCCAGAAGGGACTGGCAGGACATATTTAAAGTGATGGAAGGGAAAAACCTACAATCAAGATTACACTACCCAGCAAGGATCTCATTCAGATTCGATGGAGAAATTAAAACCTTTACAGATAAGCAAAGGTTAAGAGAATTCAGCACCACCAACCCAGCTTTACAAATGCTAAAGAAACTTCTCTAGGCAGGAAACACAAGAGAAGGAAAAGGCCTACAATATCAAACCCAAAACAATTAAGAAAATGGTAATAGGAACATACATATCAATAATTACCTTAAATGTAAATGGATTAAATTCTCCAACCAAAAGACATAGATTGGCTAAATGGATACAAAAACAAGACATGTATATATGCTGTCTACAAGAGACCCACTTCAGACCTAAGGACACATACAGACTGAAAGTGGGGGGATGGAGAAAGATATTCCATGCAAATGGAAATCAAACGAAAGCTGGAGTAGCAATTCTCATATCAGACAAAATAGACTTTAAAATAAAGACTATTACAAGAGACAAAGAAGGACACTACATAATGATCAAGGGATCAATACAAGAAGTAGATATAACAATTGTAAATATTTATGCACCCAACATAGGAGCACCTCAATACATAAGGCAAATGCTAACAGCCATAAAAGGGGAAATCGACAGTAACACAATCATAGTAGGGGACTTTAACACCTCACTTTCACCAATGGACAGATATCCAAAATGAAAAAAAAATAAGTAAACACAAGCTTTAAATGACACATTAAACAAGATGGAATTAATTGATATTTATAGGACATTCCATCCAAAAACAACACAATACACATGCTTCTCAAGTGCTCATGGAACATTCTCCAGAATAGACCATATCTTGGGTCACAAATCAAGCCTTGGTAAATTTAAGAAAATTGAAATCATATCAAGTATCTTTTTGGACCACAATGCTATGAGACTAGATATCAATTACAGGGAAAAAAAACTATAAAAAATACAAACACATGGAGGCTAAACAATACACTACTAAATAACCAAGAGGTCACTGAAGAAATCAAAGAGGAAATCAAAAAATACCTAGAAACAAATGACAATGAAAACACAACGACCCAAAACCTATGGGATGCAGCAAAAGCAGTTCTAAGAGGGAAATTTATAGCAATACAATCCTACCTCAAGAAACAAGAAACACCTTAAATAAACAACCTAACCTTACACCTAAAGCAAGCAGACAAAGAAGAACAAGAAAACCCCAATATTAGCAGAAGGAAAGAAATCATAAAGATCAGATCAGAAAAAAATGAAAAAGAAATGAAGGAAACAATAGCAAAGATCAATAAAACTAAAACCTGATTCTTTGAGAAGGTAAAGAAAATTGATAAACCATTAGCCAGACTCATCAGGAAAAAAAGGGAGAAGACTCAAATCAACAGAATGAGAAATGAAAAAGAGGTAACAACTGACATGGCAGAAATACAAAGGATGATGAGAGATTAGTACAAGAAACTATATGTCAATAAAATGGACAACCTGGAAGAAATGGACAAATTCTTAGAAAAACACAACCTTACGATACTGAACCAGGAAGAAATAGAAAGTATAAACAGACCAATCACAAACACTGAAATTGAAACTGTAATTAAAAATCTTCCAACAAACAAAAGCCCAGGACCAGATGGCTTCACAGATGGCAAATTCTGTCAAACATTTAGAGAAGAGCTAACACCTATCCTTCTCAAACTCTTCCAAAATATAGCAGAGGGAGGAACACTCCCAAACTCATTCTATGAGGCCACCATCACCCTGATACCAAAACCAGAGAAGGATGTCACAAAGAAAGAAAACTACAGGCCAATACCACTGATGAACAGAGATGCAAAAATCCTCAACAAAATACTAGCAAACAGAATCCAACAGCACAGGGGCTTCCCTGGTGGTGCAGTGGTTAAGAACCCACCTGCCAATGCAGGAGACACGGGTTCGATCCCTGGTCTGGGAAGATCCCACATGCCGTGGAACAACTAAGCGTGTGTGCCACAACTACTGAGCCTGCACTCTAGACCCTGTGAGCCACAACTACTGAGTCCATGTGCCACAACTACTGAAGCCCATGCGCCTAGAGCCTGCAACAAGAGAAGCCACCATAATTAGAAGCCTGCACACCACAAGGGACAGTAGACCCCACTCGCCTCAACTAGAGAAAGCCTGTGCGCAGCAACAAAGACCCAATGCAGCCAAAAATTAATTAGTTAATTAAAAAAAGAATCCAACAGCACATTAAAAGGATCATACCCCATGATCAAGTGGGGTTTATCCCAGGAATGCAAGGATTCTTCAATATATGCAAATCAATCCATCTGATACACTATGTTAACAAATTGAAGGAGAAAAACCATATGATCATCTCAATAGATGCCAAAAAAGCTTTTGACAAAATTCAACACCCATTTATCATAAAAACTCTCCAGAAAGTAGGCAGATAGAGAACTTACCTCAACATAATAAAGGCCATATATGACAAACCCACAGCCAATATCGTTCTCAGTGGTGAAAAACTGAAACCATTTCCTCTAAGATCAGGAACAAGAAAAGGTTGCCCACTCTCACCACTATTATTCAACATAGTTTGGAAGTTTTAGCTACAGCAATCAGGGAAGAAATAGAAATAAAAGGAATCCAAATCAGAAAGGAAGAAGTAAAACTGTCACTGTTTGCTGATGACATGATACTACACATAGAGAACCCTAAAGATGTTACCAGAAAAACTACTAGATCTAATCAATGAATTTGGTAGAGTAGCAGGATACAAAATTAATGCACAGAAATCCCTTTCATTCCTATATACTAATGATGAAAAATCTGAAAGAGAAATTGAGAAAACACTCCCATTTACCATTGCAACAAAAAGAATAAAATACCTAGGAATAAACCTACCTAAGGAGACAAAAGACCTGTATGCAGAAAACTATCACTGATAAATGAAAAATGATACAAACATATGGAGAGATATACTATGTTCTTGCATAGGAAGAATCAGCATTGTGAAAATGACTCTACTACCCAAAGCAATCTACAGATTCAGTGCAATCCCTATCCAACTACCAATGGCATTTTTCACAGAACTAGAACAAAAAATTTCACAATTTGTATGGAAACACAAAAGACCTCCAATAACCAAAACAGTCTTGAGAAAGAAAAACGGAGCTGGAGGAATCAGGCTTGCTGACTTCAGACTATACTACAAAGCTACAGTAATCAAGACAGTATGGTACTGGCACATAAACAAATATAGATCAATGGAACAGGATAGAAAGCCTGGAGAAAAACCCACGCACCTATGGTCACCTTATCTTTGATAAAGGAGGCACAAATATACAATGGAGAAAAGACAGCCTCTTCAATAAGTGGTGCTGGGAAAACTGGACAGCTACATGTAAACGAATGAAATTAGAACACTCCCTAACACCATACACAAAAATAAACTCAAAATGGATTAAAGACTTAAATGTGAGGGCAGACACTATCAAACTCTTAGAGGAAAACATAGGCAGAACACTATGACATAAACCACAGCAAGATCCTTTTTGACCCACCTCCTAGAGAAATGGAAATAAAAACAAAAATAAACAAATGGGGCCTAATGAAACTTAAAAACTTTTGCACAGCAAGGGAAACCATAAACAAGACGAAAAGACAACCCTCAGAATGGGAGAAAATATTAGCAAGCGAAGCAACTGACAAAGGATTAATCTCCAAAATATATAAGCAGCTCATGCAGCTCAATATCAAAAACACAAACAACCCAATCCAAAAATGGGCAGAAGACATAAAAAGACATTTCTCCAAAGAAGATATACAGATTGTCAACAAACACGTGAAAAGATGCTCAACATCACTAATCATTAGAGAAATGCAAATCAAAACTACAATGAGGTATCACCTCACACCGGTCAGAATTGCCATCATCAAAAAATCTACAAACAGTAAATGCTGGAGAGGGTGTGGAGAAAAGGGAACCCTCTTGCACTGTTGGTGGGAATGTAAATTGGTACAGCCACTATGGGGAACAGTATGGAGGTTCCTTAAAAATTAAAAATAGAACTACCATACGACCCAGCAATCCCACTACTGGGCATATACCCTGAGAAAACAATAATTCAAAAAGAGTCATGATGTTCACTGCAGCACTATTTACAATAGCCAGGACATGGAAGCAACCTAAGTGTCCATAGACAGATGAATGGATAAAGAAGATGTGGCAGATACATACAATGGAATATTACTCAGCCATAAAAAGAAACGAAACTGAGTTATTTGTAGTGAGGTGGTAGGACCTAGAGACTGTCATACAGAGTGAAGTAATTCTGAATGAGAAAAACAAATACCGTATGCTAGCACATATATATGGAATCTTAAAAAAAAAAAAAGGTTCTGATGAATCTAGGGGCAGGACAGGAATAAAGATGCAGACGAAGAGAATGGACTTGAGGACACGGGGAGGGGGAAGGGTAAGCTGGGACGAAGTGAGAGAATAGCATTGATATATATACACTACCAAATGTCAAATAGATAGCTAGTGAGAAGCAGCTGCATGGCACAGGGAGATCAGCTCAGTGTTCTGTGACCACCTAGAGGGGTGGGATAAGGAGAGTGAGAGGGAGATGCAAGAGGGAGGGGATATGGGGATATACGTATGCATATAGCTGATTCATTTTGTTTTACAGCAGAAACTAACACAACACTGTAAAGCAATTATACTCCAATAAAGATGTTAAAAAGTCCAAGCCACCATATCATGTCACCTAGAAATACTTCAGTCTGCTGCTGTGATGAGGACAGTTTATTTTATGTAACCACCATGACCTCATCACAGCAGACAGACTTAATAGCGATTCCCCGCTGCTGTCTAATGCCCAGTCCATATGCAGATTTCTCCAGGTGTCAAACCAGCCCCACGTCTCAATGCCTAGCACTGCCTGGGTGTACGATACAGCCATGTAAAGCCTTGGGCATACAGCTGCCATGTGTGCCCCCCCCCCGAAAGTGCAGATAGGGGCTCAAGCCTGCATGTGCCCTTAGTTCCGGACCCTTCTCTGACCCTGTGGCTCACTGCCGCATTGTACCCTTCCCCTCCCACTCCCTCCACCCCTGGGCCGTATGCTCAGCTGGCCCCTTCCCCCACCCTGCCTCAGGCCCCCTAGGGACACGCCCCCCTAGGCCATCCAGCTGGATCCTTCCCACCTTGGCTGGCGGGTGGGACCAGACCCAAGTGCCTGTTGAGAAACCTCCGCTCCCTCTTGAAGGTGGAGCCCTGTTCAAGGTGAGCCTTTCTGGCAGGGGTTCAGTCCCTCCCAGGGGGTCCCAGCAGTTCCAACTTGCCTCCTCCACGTTCCTCCACACGTTTCAACAAAAACAGGACGCAAGCTCAGACCACCCTGGGGCCGGGACGTGGGAAGGGAGTGGAGGCGACCCTGCACTTGGGACGCCTAAGGGAGGGATGTGCTTGTGGACACAGATTTTGTCTGAGCTCAAAATGTGGATGAGCTAAGAACAAATTTGGTTGTTTCGGCTTAGTACCAAAGTAGGTGCGTAGCACCCATAAGATGAAAACTCAGAAGGTAATCATCAAAACTTGGAAATAGATTTACATGTAAACCTTCCCTCCTCTACCCTTCTGGCTACAGGTGCGCCACCTGGTGGCAGAAAGCAGAGCTCACCTCTTCCCCAGCTTGCCAATTCCTGTCTGACCTCCTTAGACTAGGAGTGTGGGGAGAGAGAAAGGAAATTCTTTTCTTTTTTTTGAATTATAGTTGATTTACAATGTTGTGTTAGTTTCAGGTATACAGCAAAGTGATTCAGTTAGATATAGATATATAGATATGTATATTCAGATTCTTTTCCATTACAAGATATTGAATATAGTTCCCTGTGCTATACAGTAGGACCTTTTTGTTTAACTATTTTATATGTAGTACAATAGTTTCTATCTGCTAATCCCAAACTCCTAATTTACCCCTCCCCGCTTCTCCTTTGGTAACCATAGGATTGTTTTCTATGTCCCTGAGTCTGTTTCTGTTTTGTAAATAAGTTCATTTGTATCATTTTTTTAGACTCCACAAATAAGTGACGTCATATGATATGTGTCTTTCTCTGCCTGACTTACTGCATTTAGTATGATCATCTCTAGGTCCATCCACGTTGTTGCAAGTGGCATTATTATGTTCTTTTTTATGGCCGAGTAATATTCCATTATATATATATATCTCACATCTTCTTTACCCATTCATCTGTTAATGGACACTTAGGTGGCTGCCATGTCTTGGCTATTGTAAATAGTGCTGCAGTGAACATTGGGGTGCATGTATCTTTTCCAATTAGAGTTTTCATCTTTTCCAGATATATGCCCAGGAATGGGATTGCTGAATCATATAGTAACTCTAATTTTAGTTTTTTAAGGAACCTCAATACTGTTCTCCATAGTGGCTGCACCAACTTACATTCCCACCAACAGGGTAGGAGCATTCCCTTTTCTCCACACCCTCTCCAGCATTTATTATTTGTAGACTTTTTTTTATTTTGCGGTACGCGGGCCTCTCACTGTGTGGCCTCTCCCGTCGCGGAGCACAGGCTCCAGACGCGCAGGCTCAGCGGCCATGGCTCACAGGCCCAGCCGCTCCGCGGCATGTGGGATCCTCCCAAACCAGGGCACGAACCCGCATCCCCTGCATCAGCAGGCGGACTCTCAACCACTGCACCACCAGGGAAGCCCTATTTGTAGACTTTTTGATGATGGCCATTTTGACCGGTGTGAGATGATACTACATTGTAGTTTTGATTTGCATTTCTCTAATAATTAGCAATGTTGAGCATCTTTTCATATGTCTGTTGGCCATCTGTATGTCTTATTTGGAGAAATATCTATTTAGGTCTTCTGCCCATTTTTTATAGGGTTGTTTGTTTTTTTTAATATTGAGTTACATGAGCTGTTTGTATACCTTGGAAATTAAGCCCTTGTCGGTCTCATCGTTTGCAAATATTTTCTCCCAGTCCTTAGGTTGTCTTTTCATTTTGTTTATGGTTTCCTTTGCTGTTCAAAAGCTTGTAAATTTGATTAGGTCCCATTTGTTTGTTTTTGCATTAATTTCTTTTGCCTTGGGAGACTGACCTAAGAAAACATTGCTATGATTTATGTCAGAGAATGTTATGCCTATGTTCTCTTCTAGGAGTTTTATGGTGTCGTGTCTTATGTTTAAGTCTTTAAGCCATTTTGAGCTTATTTTTGTGTATAGTGTAAGGAAGTATTCTAACTTCTTTGATTTACATGCAGCTGTCCATCTTTCCTAGCACCACTTGCTGAAAAGACTTTTTTCTCCATTGTATATTCTTGCTTCCTTTGTCGAAGATTAATTGACCATAGGTGTGTGTTTATTTCTAGGCTCTCTATTCCATTCCATTGACTTATATGTCTGTTTTTGCACTAATACCATGCTATTTTGATTACTGTAGCTTTGTAGTATTGTCTGAAGTCTGGGAGGGTTATGCCTCCAGCTTTGTTCTTTTTCCTCAGGATTGCTTTGGCAATTCTGGGTCTTTTGTGGTTCCATCTAAATTTTAGGATTATTTGTTCTAGTTCATGAAAAATGTCATGGGTAATTTGATAGGGAGCACATTAAATCTGTAGATTGCTTTGGATAGTATGGCGATTTTAACAATACTGATTCTTCCAATCCAAGAGCACGGGATATCTTTCCACGAGAAAGGAAATTCTTATCAGACAACGATTTTTCTCACTCTCTGGGCAGCTGTTTCAGCCGATCCTTCCCGGGGAGATTCCAGAGGTTCTTGGGGAGCCCCTACATTGTCAGTGTTCTCTCACCCATACCGTAGTCCCCTTGACCTGGGGAAAGGTATTCTTTCCATTAGGCAGCTGCTTTCTCCTGCAGCTCCTGAGCACAGGGCAGTCCACCTCTTGTCCTCTTTCTGTGGAAGTCCGACAGCCCCTGCTGGTGGCCCTGTGGACGGGATCTAAGATGATTCCTCCCCTGGCTCGCATCTTGTCCCACCCCCGACACCGATGGGTGGGCAGTTATGCCCTCCCACACGGCCTCCTCGGGCATCTGCTGAGAGCCACCCAGTCGCCTGTAGATTTTTCAGCCACTAAGTCCACAAATTCCAGGAAACACGCTCGAGCTCTCAAGAAATTGGGGTGAGAGGGAAGCAACGCCCACCCCTCCTTCTTGGGGAAAGGTGGTTGGAATCAACAGCTCAACTTTCCCCGAAAGAAATTCTCCTTACAAATACTTTTTAAGAATTTGAATTCCTGACCCTTTTATACCCTTAATGTGGTTGTGAGAGGGGACCTCCTTTGTAAACCCTGCCCGTGGTCCAGCAGCACCTTTGGAACGCAGGTCTACTGGGTCTCAGCTCCTCCCCCAGGACTTGGCTGGCATGCATGCATGCATGCACACACGCAAGTACTCATGCACGGGCTTGCACGGGCTCAGCTTCACTGGATCTCGCCCAGCCTTTCTCCAGTTCCCAACCTTCCACTTCCTCTCTGCACGACTGGCCTGAGAGGTAGGATCACTTGCCCATCTTCTACAAGGAAGAGACCTGGGGTCAGAAAGATAGAGGTGCTTGCCCATGTCACTCAGTGAGTTGGTGGCAGAGCCAAGGGAGACCCCCCCCCCAGTTCTCCCAAGCTACGTTCTCGGACCCGTGCTCCGCAGAGCGCCATTCAAGGAGCAGCAATAGAGGATTTCCAAATAACTTGAGAAATGCCACGTGCTACGTACAGTGTGTGGTCTATGGGGACTCAAGTGAAGGCATTGGGAAGCTCTGTCGTAAAGAAACCTGTTGGGACTTCCCTGGTGGTCCAGTGGCTAAGACTCCACACTCCCAATACAGGGGGCCAGGGTTCGATCCCTGATCAGGAACTAGATCCCACATGCCGCAACTAAGAGTTCGCATGCTGCAACTAAAGATCCTGCGTGCCACACCTAAAAAAGATCCCGCATGCCACAACGAAGATCCCACGTGCCGCAATTAAGACCCGGCACAGACAAAAAAAATAAATACATATATATTTTTTTAAAAAAGAGAGACCTGTTTACACCAGCATTTCCCAAACGTGAGCGTTGGGCACCTGTGCTCTCAAGACACTGATTATCAGCCATGAACGTTCCATCTTGGGAGAAGCTGTGAGAGAAAGTTCATCATCCAGGAGCTGAATATAGCAAAGAAAGGGGACTCGGAGGCCACATGATTCTCCCTCCCCTCCTCCATCCCCAGTTTCCGCTAAGAAGGGCTTCAAGGCCGTATTCCCGACAGCAGGGACAAGGAGCATGAGGGCTCTTCTGCTTTCCCGTGTTCCCAGCCAACTCCTTTAGACTATGTCCTGCTCTCCTCTAGAGCAACCAGCCTCACTGATGCACAGAATCTGTAACTGGAGACCCCAGGGTGCAATGCAACAAGCCCCTAGACAGTGGAGAACACCAACCCTCGCCTCCCTCGCCCCTTTTATTAGGCCAGTTGCCATGGCGATGGGGGGGGGAACCAGGATGGCAGGCACTGGGAACGAATTTGCTTAGAATATCTCAGCTTATAACATTTGGGGGCAATCTCTCCCTCCTTACCGGGCCTGAACTAAGGAATTGCCTGACTCCCTGCTGTGTGACACGGTCTGTGGCATTTCTGAGATTTCCTTGGCCAAATGGGCTTCTTTTTTATTATTATTATTTATATATTTATTTATTTATTTATTTTTGGCTGCGTTGGGTCTTCGTTGCTACACGTGGGCTTTCTCTAGTTGCAGCGAGCAGGGGCTACTCTTCATTGCGGTGCACGGGCTCTAGGCGCCCGGGCTCAGTAGTTGTGGCTCACGGGCTCTAGAGCACAGGCTCAGTAGTTGTGGCGCACGGGCTTAGTTGCTCCACGGCATGTGGGATCTTCCCGGACCAGGGCTGAAACCCGTGTCCTCTGCATTGGCAGGCGGATTCTTAACCACTGCACCACCAGGGAAGTCCCCCAAATGGGCTTCTGTATCTTTTAGGTTACCCCCAGAACCGTTACAGCCATGACTACCAAAAAGGAGAGTGAGCTGTGATAGCCACAATCCAGCACGCTGCCCACCCCTCACTTACACCCGTGGCACTGCACAGCGTTCTGTTCTCATGTGGTTTATTTTGGTTTATTTTACTCTGATTCACACAGAAGTGGCAGGTGGCAGAAGTGACAGGTTTAGAAACCACAGCATCGGCTCATCATCTGGATTTGAAGCCAGCCGTGGTAGGAGCCAGACAGCACCCCTGTGCTTCTTGTTTCGGGAGCACCTGAGGTTGCCCCATCCTCACCTTCAGTCATCCTTGGCATCGGGCTGCTGTGAAAGCACTTTCAGATGCTGTGGGGAAAGGCTTTTCCCTCGTTCTGGCATGTCCACTCCTGTGTGTCTCCTTCCCAGGCTGAGGCAGCTCTCGGGCTCAGACGTCAGCAGGGTTCAGAGGAAGGAGAGGACCCAGCAGGCTCAGGACAGCCAGATGGGGAGATCTGAAGTCCAGGAGGACAGCCACGCAGCTACTGCACCCTTACCTCCCCCGAGGTACTCTGGCCGACCCCCACAGTAGGGCTGTTTATTTGTAGAATGGTGGGGCTGCAGGAGAGCTCGGGCGGGGGGAGGTCATCTTGGGGGAGTATTTCCCCAGGTGTGTTCCGTGGAACAGCAATTCCACAAGGTGTTAATAGACCCTGGGTTTGTGAGTCAATGAGTTAAACAGGTTTGAGTATGCTTTTAGGTTGGATCTTCTCAGAGTTTTAATACATCGATGTGCATTGCCCAGAGAGCCATTGTGTCCATCCATCCATCCAGTAAGTACCATCTCCTTTCTGCACCAATACTAGGACCAGGGATACCAAAGGATACCACAGTTCTTGCTCTTGTGAAGCCAGACAGCTGGCGACAGGCAGCGAGGGGTCAGCAGAGATGGAGACCCCTTAAGCCTGGGGACTCAGGCAGGTGGCCTTTGAGCAGAGAGTGGAGTGGCAGAGTGAGGGGCCGAAGCATGCATCCATCTGGGGGAGGCCTCCTGGGTGCCAAGCATGCAGGGTCCCCAGGGCTGTCTGACCACACTCACCGCCTTTCCTTCCTGGGATGTGTCTGCAAGGCAGAGTCTCTGGAGCACATGGTGGGGGGGATGCGATTTTGTTCAGCCCTGTCTTTCTGTAGATGTAGAAACCAGAGTACTGGGAAAACAGGGATTTGCTCTAGGTCACTGTGACCTTGGCAGGGACAGCCCCCCCAGCCACCTTAGTTTGTTTGTTTTTCTATAAAATAAAGTTTACTGTAGTTTTTCATGATAAAACTAATACATACCCATCACAGCAGATTCAGAAGGGAGACCTCCCAGATCCCTACCACCCAGAAATAGCACTGATACTTCTTAGTGCATTTCCTTCCTGCGCTTTATTTCTGGGAGTACATTTTTGGATGTGTTTCTGTAGTTAACATATTGCATAGACAATGCTTTGTATTGCTTTTCTCATGGAACTTTGTAAGCATTTCCCCCTGTCATTTATAACTTCATTATAAAGAACTCCGATCGGCTGCAGGTAAACGGGCTCCTGTGACTAGTGTCACTCTTTTAGCTCAGTCCTCTCACCCCTATGGTGATGGTGATGACGATAAGAAAAAGTAATAAAGGCCACTCTTACAGAGGGCATTTGTCCACAATGCGTTCTCTGAAGTCTCCTTCCATCAACATTTAAAGAGGCTCAAATCTTTCCCATTAGAAGAAAACCTCCCTGGTCTGTTCCTCAACTCTCGGTGCTCTGCCCACTTCTCTTCCTTCTCCGCCCCTCCCGGGGCTGTGTCCTCAGCTCCTGGGGTCTCAGTCACCTCTTCAGCTCTGATAAACCCCCCAGATCAGTATCTTTGACTCATCTTCCTTAGCACCACACCTGGATGTCCATCTGCTTGCCCACTGGGACCTCAATTTCATGTCTCAAATCAGTTCATCCACTTTTCTCCCCAAACCCTGTGCTCCATCCTCCCAACTGCCCAAGCCAGCAGTGGGCATGCCTCTCCACCCCTCTTTTGGACTCACTGCCCGTATCAACAAGCCGCCAATAATAGTCACGACTCCACAGCATCCCTTAGAGAGCCCTTAGCCATGCCCCACACAGGGCGACTCCTTCAACACTCTCACCACTCGAGGAGGGCGCTTCTCCTTTTCACAGGCTGCAGGTTCGTAGTTCCCGTTGTTTTTGATGTCTGTCCCCAGTGGCTAAGGTTGGTTCAGTGGGTTGTGTAGGCTTCCTGGTGGAGGGGACTAGTGCCTGTGTTCTGGTGGATGAGGCTGCATCTTGTCTCACTGGTGGGCAGGTCCACGTCTGGTGGTGTGTTTTGGGGTGTCTGCGGCCTTATTATGATTTTAGGCAGCCTCTCTGCTAACGGGTGGGGTTGTGTTCCTGTCTTGCTAGTTGTTTGGCATAGGGTGCCCAGCACTGTAGCTTGCTGGTCGTTGAGTGAAGCTGGGTGCTGGTGTTGAGATGGAGATCTCTGGGAGATTTTCGCCTTTTGATATTATGTGGAGCTGGGAGGTCTCTTGTGGACCAGTGTCCTGAAGTTGTCTGTCCCACCTCAGAGGCACAGCACTGACTCCTGGCTGCAGCACCAAGAGCCTTTCATCCACACGGCTCCTCAATTTGGGATGATTCGTTGTCTATTCATGTATTCCACAGATGCAGGGTACATCAAGTTGATTGTGGAGCTTTAATCCGCTGCTTCTGAGGCTCGAGGGTGCTTCTCTTTATGATGGCCCTCCTTTTATTGACAATGAGGAAACTAAAACTCAGAGAGGTCAGGTGACTTTCTAGGGCTGCACAGTGAGTGAGCTGGGATTTGAACCCATGTAGTCAGGTTTCAGAGTTCACGCTCAGCAGTCCTGCATCTCCAGCACTGAAGGGGCCATCACCTGCGTCCACGTCATCTCCCCATCTGTGCTGCCTCTGCCCTGGCCCAGCTGCAGCCCCACTGGCCTTGTGCCACGTGGCAGCCGAGTGAGCTTTCCAAACAACCCCATTCTCTTGCTTAAACCCCTTTAGCGGCTCTTAGGGAAAAGCTCCTTCACGCTGTGCACGGGGCCTGCTCAGAGGACTCCGGGCTCCTCTCCCACACCACCTCTCTCTGCTACCACTCTCTGTCCCCACACCTCAGCACGCCCCCTGTCAACACCCAGCCTTCACCAGTCTTTACACGTGCTCTCCGCCCCAACACTCTTCCTCCCATTTTTCCTGGCCAACCATCATAACTTTCATAACTCAGCTAAAAAGCCACCTCCTGGGGACTTCCCTGGTGGTCTCGTGGTTAGGACTCCACGCTTCTACTGCAGGGAGCATGGGTTTGATCCCTGGTTGGGGAACTAAGATCCTGCAAGCCACAAGGCATAACAAAAGAGGAAAAAAAGCCACCTCCTCCAGGAAGCCTTCCCGGAGTGCCTAGTCTGATTTCTGGTCCCTCTTATGTGTTCCCCTCCCCCTCCATTGTACTTCCCTTATCACAGTGAATTGTAAGCATGGGTTTCCTTAGTCTACTTGCCTGTAGCCCTTCTGTCCATAAGCTGCCTAAAGCATAAACACTCCTCATCTTGTGCATTCTTCTTTCTCCAGCACTTAGCACAGTGCCTGGTGAGGACAGCCTATCAGTAAGTTAGGGGGATACACGAATGAATGGAGCTACAGGCAAGGTGAGCATTCGGACTTGTATTCAATTCCTAAACCTTTGCCCTTATCCCCGAATATCTTTTCCTGCTTCCAGTGTTTTACTATTGCAAACCACACTGCCGAGAACAGCTTTGTCCCCTGAGTCTTTCTTTTAGATTTACTTCAAGACAAACGCCCAGAAGTAGAATTACTGAATTAGAGGGCAAGAACATCTATATGTCCCCTGATAGGTTTTGCAAAAACTGAATTCCAAAATTATGGTAACAATCTAGGAGGCTTTTTCTTTTGTAGCAAATGAATCCTCTTTCCTTTTCTATGTGCCTTCCTGGTGGAAGCCGCACAAAGCTATTTTTACCTAAAGGCTGTAAAGCTCGTCATTCTCAGGGGAGAAAGTTGGGCGTGTGTGTGGATAGACAGTGTGCCCGCCTCGTCAGCCCCTGCATGCTATCTAGTTCTAGGTCATTTGGGGAAAGCAAATTTCAATTATGTTCCAAATTAAGCAGCACCTCTGTAAAAGAAGGAACGCACACAGACACAGATACACACACACACATCCATCTCCACTTGGGGACTTATCTTTAAAATCCTAAGGGACAAGCAAGTTGTCAAAGCATAACCCATGAACTTTGGCAGGTGAATGCTATGAAGAGATCAAAGCTGAAAGCACTTTGGGGGCGGGGGGATCATCTGACTTCCAATGTTCGTTTTAGCAACAGCTTTCTGCAGATAAAACCTTACAGGAAGGGAGGGAGCCGCAGGGGGAGGAGAAACGGGGATATATGTATATGTATAGCTTTGTTATACAGCAGAAACTAACACACCATTGTAAAGCAATTATACTCCAATAAAGATGTTAAAAAATAATAATAATAAATAAACAACAATAAAAGAAGCCAGTAGAGAAACAAGTATATGCTGTTGCATAATTAAGTCTACCTTGTATCGCTCTGAACTGAATAAAATCAGAAATGATTTCATTAGAGTGGACAGATGAGAATAAATCAAAGAGAAAAAGAAAAAAATCTTACAGGAAAATCCGCGCTATAATGTGGCTGAGAACGCAGCTGCTGCGGCTTCAGGGGGCGGAGGTGGCCAGAAATGCTTTCATCCTGTGTCCGCTCCCTCTCCCACCTCCCCACCCTCCATCCCACCTCCACTTGGGGCTCCAAAGTCTCCTGTCCAGGATCCAACGCGGGAGGACACCCAGGCCCAGCAAGGGCAGAGGCCTGCCCAGGGCCCCACAGTGAGTGGTGGCCTCCCTGTCTGGGGCTGACTCTCCACCTGCTGTCTTGCCAGGAGCCACTCGGCCACTCACAGGCACAGTGCCTGACGTGTCCCCAAGGAGGTCCTGGAGGTGGCTGGCTTCCCCCCAATGCTTACCATCTAGGCAGCCCCGCTATCAGTTTGGTTTTAGGGTTCAGTCCAATTTAAGTTCTCTTATTACCAGCCTTTCTATCTGTCTTTTAAGAAAATCATCCATTTCATGTAGATCCTCAAATTTATTGAAATCAAACTGCAATAGTATCCTCATGTAATTATTTTGTTCTCATTTACCCCATGCAATTATAAGTCCTTTTTCATTCCTAGTTTACTTTTCTTTTCTGGTCTTTTATTTCTTGGGCTTTGTGGTTTTTCCATTTTATTTCTTCTGGAAGAAGCATATTTTAATTTTGTTTTTTGGTATTTTTTGTTTTCTAGTTCATTCTTTTCAGCTTTTTATCCTAAATAATTTCCTTCTCATAATTTTTTAATTTATTTTGTTGTATTTTAAGTTGAACACAAAGTTCATTCCTTTATACATATTCTTTGTTATATGATAAAAACGTGTAAGGTTTGCTGTTGGTGTATCCCATAGGTGTTACCCTGACGTTTTCTCATTTTCATTAATTTCTTATTAATTTGTAGTTTTAATATTGATCTCCTCTTTCAGCTCAAAGTTATCTAGAAGAGTATTTTTACATTTCCAAGCTAAATTTTTACCATATTTTTTATGGTTATTTAGGGTTTCATTGCACTCTGGTGAAATTTCTGAACTCCTAGGATAACAAGGGTAATTCCAGGAATCTTTCAGCCTCCTGGGAGAAAAAACAGATTTCCTATGTGCAGAATGCACCCTCCACCCCTCCCTAAAATATCCAGTCCTAACCCCAGGAACCATGAGTATGTAGGTTCCATGGCAAAGGGGAATGAAGGCTGCAGGTAGAATTACGGTTGCTGATCAGCTGACCTTGAAATAGATTATCATGGATTATTCAGGTGGGCCCAGTGTAACCACAAGGGTCCCTAATTATGGGAGAAGGAGGGAAAAGACGTGAGGGACATGTGACTACACAGCAAGGTCAGAGTGATGCCCCATGGGAAAGACCTGACCTTAGTTGCTGGCTTTGAAGATGGCCCCTTCCTAAGGCGACATGAGCTGAAGAATGTAGGTGACCTCTAGAAGCTAGAAAAGGCAAGGAACAGACGCTCTCCTGGAGCCTCCAGAAGGAGCACCGTGATTTTAGCCCAGTGAGGTCAGACTTCTGACCTCCAGAACTGTAAGAGAATACATGAGTGTTGCTTTTTTTTTTTAATTAATTAATTTATTTTTGGCTGCGTTGGGTCTCGCAGGCTTTCTCTAGTTGCGGCGAGCAGGGGCTACTCTTCGTTTTGGTGCACAGGCTTCTCATTGCAGTGGCTTCTCTTGCTGTGGAGCACGGGCTCTAGGCGCGTGAGCTTCAGTAGTTGTGGCACGAGGGCTTAGTTGCTCCGTGGCATGTGGGATCTTCCCGGACCAGGGATCGAACCCGTGTCCTCTGCATTGGTAGGCAGATTCTTAACCACTGCACCACTAGGGAAGTCCCCATATGTGTTGTTTTAAGCCAGCAACTTTGGGGTAATTTGCACGGCAGCAACAGGAAACTAAGACACTGGGTAAAAGGGAGAAACAGAGGTGTTATTCGGCTTCTTACCTGCATTTGAAACTCGAAGTTTTCAGATCTCTGAGAAAAGAGAAGTGCAGGCCTAAACTCCTGTCCTGTCCAAGGGTATCATCCACATGGGAGAGTAAACAAGGCTGTTCCTCCCAGATTGTGGCTAGGTGAGTGTCTTTCTCCACCAATCTTCCCAAATGCCTGGTGAGCTCTCTCTTTTCGTACGGCTTTATTGAGATATCACTCACATTCCTTAAAATCCACTCATTTAAGGAATACCACTCAATGGTTTTTAATATATTCACAGTTGTGCAACCATCACTACAGTATAATTTTATAACATTTTCATCACCCCAAAAGAAACTCCATGCCCATTGGCATTGTATTTGTTTACTAGGGCTGCCATAACAAAATATCACGGACTGGGGGGCTTAAACCACAGACGTTTATTTCCTCACTGTTCTGGGGACTGGAAGTCCCAGATCCAGGTGCAGCAGGTTTGGTTCCTTCTGAGCCCTCTTCTTGGGGGCTTGCAGACGGCCACCTTCTCAAGGCGTCCTTTCCTCTGTTCCAAGAGTCTCTCTGTGTGTCCTAATCTCTGCTTATAAGGACACCAGTCAGATTGGATTAGGGCTCATACTAATGGCCTCATTTTAACTTAACTGTTTAAAGGTCCTATCTCCAAATACATTCTGGGGTACCAGGAATAGTGCTTCAACAAATGAATTTTGGGTGAACGATTCAGTTCATAACAGATCGTTATTCCCTATTCCCTTCCTGCTCCCCCACCCCAGCCCTTGACAACCACTAAACTACTTTATGTCTCTATGGATTTACCTTTTCTGGACATTTCCTATAAGGGGAATCACACAATATGTGGCCTTTGTGACTGGTTTCTTGCACTTAGCATAATATTTTCAAGGTTCATCAATGTTGTAGCCTGTGTCAGTACTTCATTGCTCTTTATTGCCAGCTAACATTCCAGTATATGGAGGGACCCCACTGTGTTTATCCACTCATCAGATGATGGACGTTTGGGTTGTTTCCACTTTGGGGCTATTATGAATACTTCTGCTGTGAACATTTGTGTACAGGTTTTTGCGTGGATATGTTTTTATTTCACGTGGGCACATACCTAGGAGTTATATTACTGGGTTATATGATAACTTTTTTGAACAGTTTGAAGAACTGCCAATCTGTTTTCCAAAGAGATTGCATCATTTTACAATTCCACCAGAATTATGAGGGCTCCAATTTCTCTGCATCTTCAACGTCACTTATTTCCCTTTTTTATTTAAAAACTTTTTAATTTATAGCCATGTCAGTGGGTGTGAAGTCGTATCTCATTGCAATTTTGATTTGCATTTCCCTGATAGCTAATGAAGTTGAGCATCTTTTCATTGCCTGTTGGCCATTTCTATATCTTCTTTGGAAAAATATGTATTCAGAACCTTTGCCCACTTTTTAATTGGCTTATTTGTATTTTTATTATTGAGTTGTAAGGGTTTATTATATAGTCTGGATACAAGGCTCTTTTCACACATATGTTTGCAAATATTTTCCCCCATTCTGTGGGTTGTTTTTTCACTCTAATGGTATTACTTGCAACAAAATTTTTTAATGCTGATGAAGTCCAATTTATCTATTTTTTTTGTCCGTTGCTTGTGCCTTTGGAATCATATCTAGGAAGCCTTTGCCTAACCCAAGGTTATGAATATTTAAACATGTTTCCTTCTAAGGGTTTTATTGTTTTAGCGCTTACATTTAGGACTATGATTTATTTTAAGGTGATTTCTGTGTATGATGTAAAGGGTCCAAACTTCATTCGTTCGTATGTGGATGTCTAGTTGTTCCAGCGCCATTTATTGAAGACTATTCTTTCCTGCATTGACTTATCTTGGAGCCCCTGTCAAAAATCAACTGAACATAAGTATAAGGGTTTATTTCTGGACTCTCAATTCAATTCCATTGATCTATATTATCTACGCCAGTACCACACTGTCTTGATTACTAAAGCTTTTCAATACATTTTGAAATCAGGAAATATGAGTCCTCCAACTTTGTTCTTTCTCAAGATTGTTTTGGCTGTTCTGGGTCCTTTGCATTTCCAAATGAATTTTAGGATCAGCTTGCTCATTTCTGAAAAAGAGATTTTGACGGGGATTGCATTGAGTTTGCCTTCAATCTGCGCACTGCTGCCTTTGTAACAATATTGTCTTCCAATCCACGAATGGATGTCTTTACTTTTATTTAGGTCTTCTTTAATTTCTTCCAATGACATTTTGTAGTTTTCAGTGTATGTCTTAACACTTCTTTTGTTAAATTTATTCCTAAGTATTTTATTCTTTTTGATGTTATTGTAAATAGAACTGTTTTCTTAATTTAATTTTCAGATTGTTCATAGCAAGTATATAGAAATACAATTGATTTTTTGAATATCTCTCTTGCATCCTGCAACCTTAGTGAGCTCGTGTATTAGTTTTAATAGTTTTTCAGTCGATTACTTAGGATTTTCTAAACGCAAGATCATGTAATCTGCAGATAGAGATCGTTTCACTTCTTCCTTTCCAATCGAATGCCTTTTTTTCATTGCCTAATTACCTCCAGTACAATCTTGAAAAGCAGTGGTGAGAGTCGATAACCCTGTCTTGTTTGATCTTAGGGGAAAGCCTCCAGTCTTCTGATGAGCTCTTTTGATTTAAAAACTCTTATTTTGTCCTCAATTATGGCTTTTCCTCCTTCCACCCCATTTGGAACTCCTCTTATTTAGAAGTTAGATCTCTTGAATCCATCATTTACGTGCTTTATCTTGTCAATGATAATTTCCACTTCTTTCTTTTTTTACTCTGCTTCACAAAGTAATTTTTTCATCTGATCTTTTAGGTCCCTGGACTGCAGGCCCAATCCTGCCTGCCACCTGTTTTTGTCAATAAAGTTTTATTGGAACACACTCACATCCACTGGTTTAGGGATTGTCTGTGGCTGCCTTCACGCTGTGATGGCCGAGAGGAGTAGTTGTGACAGAGACCGAATGGTCTGCAAAAAGCCAAAAATATTTACTATCTGGCCCTTTGCAGAAAAGTGTGCCAACCCTAGTTCTAGATCAGTGTATTTTCTGTTTTTCCCTGCCTCTAATTAATCTTTTAAATTATGAAGTAATGGTTTTTGTTCTCAAGAATTGTCTTTTGTTCTCAGATTGTTCCTCTGCAAGATCTCCTGACTCTCCTGATAACTTCTCTGTCATTGCCTCCTCTAGACATGTCACCTTCTGACTGCTCAGCGTGGTAGAGCATTTTGCGGGGGGATGGCAGTCTTTAAACTTCCCAAGCTCACGGTTTCAGAGGCCCCAGGCCTCCCGGCTCTGTTGCAGAAATGAGTTCCCCACAGAGGCCTGGCTGTCAGAGTCTCCAAGGCAGGTGTGAGATAGCCGACAGGGAGAGAAGTAACCAGGACGTTTCTTCCACAGGCTACTGGTGAACAGCCACCCACACTGGGACCTGATGGCTGGGGCTGGGAATGCCAAGGAGGTTGGGCTTCCTAGGTAGGAGCTGGCTGGGGCATCCTTTTCCAAAGGTCTGGAGGCTCCTGGGTAAAGGCTTCCCAGGGATCAGCAGCTCCCTCTAGGATTGCAGGCTAGACTGGCCTGAGGGATGCACTTGGCAAAGTTTTCTTACTTTAATGAAGCGGGGCCGTTAAGATCCTGTTAAGTGGGAACACTCAGGCAGCCCAGGATGGCAGGACTTGGCTCCAGGCTCCTCCAGAAAGGCAGGCCTGCTCCAGCCTGGGTCCTCGATGCTCCTCTCCCAGTGCAAAGAGGTACTAAGAAGTTGCCCTCTGCCAGATGGGTACCCAAGGTCCTCCCCCTGCCCCCAACATGCACACATCTGGCCCAGCTTCCCCTAGATTGGTCCAGGTCTTTGAGTTACCAAGGAGTCATCCCCGGTAGGACCACTGCTGGCTCCTCTCCCAAGAGTTGGCCCCTCCTGAGCCTTCAAAGTGGGTGAAACATAATCTTCAGGGGAGTTGCTTTCTGAGCTGAGGCGCCTGAGAGATGGAGTCAAAGAGAAGCTCCAGCTGTGCGCCCCACACCAACCTCAGTGTGCGGAAGGCAAGGTGGGCCAGGAACAACTTATATTTCCCACCAGATGCAACCAGAACACAAGCGAGAGCTTTGGTTTCCAAAATATAATGCCTGCAGGCTCGTCCCTGCCCCACACAAGCACCGTTTGGATGAGGATGACATGTCAGCTCTGTGCTGTAGGAAGCTCGGGGGCGGGGGGTGTGGGGGAAGAAACTCGGGGGCGACAAAGAGGAATAAGCACGGAAGACATGCCTGCTGCTCTCATGAAGTTCACAGTCCAGTGCGGGGGGCCAGCAAGTGAAAAGACCATTCCAGAATGGGATGGCAAGGGTGTGATGGAGTGGAGCCCAAAGCCCTGAAGCCTTTCGGAGATTGGTGCCTACAGCCCTGTGGGAGGGGGTGCCGAGTGTTTGGGGGGCGGGGAGGGGAGGTGACGTGTGGGTGGAGTTGAAGATAATTGGCCAGGTAGAGAGTCAGTGGGCTGGGCGTGAGAGGAGGCAGACGTGTGTAGGTGCTCAATAAACAATGAATGAATGAATGAAAACAAATGGTGCTGTATTTAAGGGAAACAACTATTGGTAATAAATGAATTGGTCAAGGAGATTAACGATCTCAGTGGGGATTTTCAAAAAAGGGCTGCAGGGTCACAGGTGATCCCAAGTTCCCTGAGACCTCTGTTGTCTTCCCTTTGAAGAAGACACTTCAGGTGTCTGACACGAATTAGTAATTTACCCCGGCTCATTAATATAAACCAGACATGGTCTCCTTGGTGAGTCATCAAAAGCAACTGTGTTTCTTTTTATTATTAGTGATGAGTGACGCAATTACTTTGTTTTGGCAACCCCAGGTAATGGAGAAGATGATCCATGGAGTTGGTTCCTCATCAGTGACTCCAGGCTGGAAAAACTTCTAGAAACAGGGAGGGAGCATGGGATAACATGGGCAGTCCTGGGGCTTGTTGTTTGCAGAAATGTGTTTGTTAGGCTCTTCATCCACTCACGCGTGTACCCTCTCAGGGCCTCACCTCCACCCTCTGGACAAGGAGGTTGCATAAGATACTCTTTAAGGACTTTTTAGCTGTATTATGTATCTGTGGCTCTATGACTAGCCTGGGCTTAACACACAGCAGAAACCCCATCTTTCCTGCCTCCCCCATGAATGAGAAATCCAGTCCAGGAGTGCCTCAGAGCTGACCCACAGATAGCCTGGCCACTTGTCCCGAACCCCAGTACAAAGTCACTGACTTTGGTGAGCAATCTTTTCAAATCCAAGAACTGGTGACTTCCAGATACACATTGTTCAGGGGCCACATGTCCCCCCAAAATGTTAATTTTCTTTTTAGCAGAAGAATGGAAAACATGAACTCATGTACTTTTAAGAAATAAAGGCTTCATTCAGCAAACGGGAGAGATGCTAAATAGACGATGGGTTTAAGTGCTGCACAGTCAAGGGAAAGGGGAAGGAGCTGTGAGAGTGAGGCACTGGAGAAGGGCAGGAAG